>NC_083723.1:96828343-97453343 GCF_028564815.1 Eubalaena glacialis | reverse complement strand
AGAAAAAAATTTTTTTCTATTTATCTAATTTTGTATCTATACGGGATGATGGATATTCACAAACTTGTGATCATCATTTCATGAGGTATATAAATCAAATCATTACACTGTACACCTTAAACTTATACAGTGCTGCATGTCAATTATATCTCAATACAACTGGAAGAAAAAATTCAATTAAATTTAAAAAGAGAAAAAATTGCATTCTAGCTTCATTATTCTTTACATTATTTCCCAATATATATAAGAAATCTAGTCCATCATGATATTCCTCCTGAAAAAAAGAGTTTCACAATCAAATTCTTTTGGGAATTGCCACATTTTATTCATTCAATGTATACCTACATAATACCTTTATAATGGTGTGACCTAAGACTACCTTGAGAGGTCAGAAGACCTGTCGTGTCAAGGATACAAGCATTAATAGAGAAGCCATACATGCTTAAAATATAAGCTGTCATATATCATGCAATTAATGGTATTTGATAGTATGAGATTTGAATAGGAGGGTCTGACCTAATCTGAAAGTCTACGAAGCCTTTCTTCGGGAAGTGACAACTGAAATGAGATCTGATAAATATGTAGGTGTTAGCCAGAAACTGAGGGAAAGACAAGGAACAACACAAGTAAATACCCTACAGCAGCAGAGAGGATAACAATGTACAAGAAACTGAAAAATTACCTGTGCTCCTGGGGCAAAGGAAGACCCCCAGATAGGATATTATGCAAGACCAGGCTATGTAAAGTGTTATAGGCCAGTCAGAAAAATGTACCTTTAGCTAAGAAAGAAAGTCATTCAGGGAATTATGAAATAAAATATTTGTGTTTCAAAAATACACTGAGAACACCAAGAGTGAGCTGTGATGTAAGCTATGGACTCTGAGTAATAATTACGTGTCAAAGTACACTCAATTGTAATAAATATACCAGTCTGGTAGGGGATCTTAGTAATGGGAGACACTATGCATGTGTGAGGGCAAAAGGTATATGGAAATCTCTCTCTATCCTCTTAGTTTTTCAATGAACCTAAAACTAATCTAAAAAATAAAGTCTATTACAAAAATACACTGAATGCTAAGGAAATATCGGAAGAGACCCAGAACTTATATGGATACACCAGTTTGAATGTAACTACAGAGATCACAGTAACAAACGTTATTAGATTGTCCCAGAGTAATAGTGGTAGAAATTGAGTAGAGGAGACCTCTTGGATACTCAGATAATGGATAAATATGGAGAATGGGGGAAGAAAGTGACATTGTCTAAGCTCTTTGGCTTCCAGATTTCGATGGAAATGGTAAGGTGTATTGTAATAAATCTGGGAAAAATTGTTTGCAAGCAGGAGAAAATTATGAGGATAGTTTTGAATATATGAATTTAAAGTCATTTGGAACTTCCAAAAGGATATACGTATCCTTAAAATGCAAAGGAAAACTCTGGTGAGCATTCTTCCTTGTAAATAGTAAGTAACACTATCTGCAAAGATAATATTTCATATTTATTACTCATAAAGGACAGTTAATAAATATTGTCTAAAGTAATATAAGATGAAGGTATTGGTATAAATATGATTATAAAATTGTAAACCCTGTGAGTTATCAGAAGAAACACACACACACACACACACCACTCTGCAGCCTGAATAGATTAAAAAAAAACATGTTTTAATGCCAATGACCTCAGAACCCAGAACATACATTCAAACACACAGAATCCTCAATAACATAAAAAAAGAGTAAGAGGTACAATTTGCATCTTATGACCTTAACACAGTACTAGAAATTAGTAATAATACCAAAAAAAGGAAAAAAAAAAAGGATCCTCCCACCTGGAAATTCAAAACCTAATTTTCAAAAACTGAATCACTTTTCTGTCAACCTGAGACTAACACAACATTGTTAATCAACTATAATATAAAATAGAAAGTGAAAAAAAAACCTCTTGGGACAAATAAAATGAATACAAAACATTTAGGTTATCTAAAAAACAATTTTAAAGGAACAATTTTATTTTGGAACTTACATAAGGCAGGTAAATCAATGTTGGTAGGAAAATTCTTAGTTAACAATACTATTGCTTATTAAAAATAAGCAATAAAAATAAATGGTTTAAAAAATTCATCTCACAAAGTTACCTTAAGAAAAAGTATCCTGAAAAAAGGAGACAGAGCAAATTAATATACACATATAAAAGTAGAAACTAGCAAGTAAGATATAAAAAACAAATAGATTTAATAAATATTTCTAATATTATAATCTTAAAAATATGTTAACAATAGGTACATTTGGAGCTACCATAACCACTAAAAAAAGAGAATCTATAAGTGCTTAAAATATTAATAGAAGAGGAATACTATGAAAAATATGAACTAAAAATAGTTTGTTCAATTATTTGCTAATATATTTAAAGTCTTCATGAAGAAGTTAATATTTAGAAAAATATAATGTACCAAAATTGGCAAAAAAGATATGCAGTCTAATTGCTTGATTTCCACCTAGGTAATATAGAAATTATACCAAGAGCTGCCTCCCAAAAGCACCAGATCCAAGTGTTTCACAGGAGGACTCAATCAAACCTTTAAGGCAGGTAATTCTAATGTTAACTAAATTATTTCAGAACTTAATTTATAATTTAATTATCCAGATTTTATAAAGCAAACATAACATTGATACCAACGTGTGGCCAAATTTGTATAACAAAACTACGAAGAAACTTCCCTTAAAGCTTTCAGTGCAAAAATCCTAAATTAAATATTAACATCAGCATCCGTAAGCACCTTAAAAGAGGAAAACAGAATACACCTGTATTCCTCTTTTAATATCCCACCTCTGTGGTTGCCAGAGGTGGCAGAGAGTGGGGAGGATTGGATGAGGGCAGACAAAAGGTACAGACTTTTAGTTATAAGATAAATAAGTACTAAAAAATGTAATGTACAACCTGATAAATATAAACAACGCTGCTCTATGTTATACACGACAGTTGTTAAGAGAGTAAATCTGAAGAGCTCTCATCACCCAAAAAAATTCTTTTTCTATTTCTTTAATTTTGTACCTAGATGAGACGATGGATGTTTACTAAACTTACTGTGATCATCACTTCATGATGCATGTATATCAAATCACTGTGCTGTGTACCTTAAATTTATGCAGTGCCATATACCAATTATATCTCAATAAAACTGGAGGAAAGAAAAGAGGAATACACAATGAGGAAGGTGGGTCTAAATCAGAAAAAAGACTGGAAAGTATATTTTTAATCATCCTGGCCAGTCTGTGTAGAACAGGCACTCATTTACGAACATTTGGCATAACCCCTATGGATGGTAATTTGATAATATCTACCAAAATTATAAATGCAATGCTTTTGTACTCAGAAGTTCTGCCTTGGGAAAATCAACCTAACACACACTACACATGTGTGAAATAATATATTAACAAGGTTGCTCCATTTTTATAGTAGTAACAACTTAAATGTCTATGAATAGAGAATAGACTTAATAAATTGTTACATAAAAGAACAGAATAATATATATCCATAAAAAACCATCTATGTACTAACATGGAAAGAATTTGAATATATTCTGAAAAGTTAAAAATAAGGGTATTCAATACTATGAATATGTTAATCTTAATGTTAAAAATGTATATACATATCTGCATACATACATGCACATGTGCATGTGTATGTTTGTCCATATATAAAGAGACAATATTTAATGACAGTGAACCTGAATGGGGGAAGGAACAGAGCATGGAGAAGCATAAATAAACTTTTTACTTTATACATTTCTACATTTATTGACATTTGAAGTATGCATCTGTATTAATCTTCAATAATTAAACAACTTGAGTTTTGAAAAAAAATAGCTGAGCAGTCAGCAATGCTAAATAGTACTGAAAAGGTAAGCAAACTGAGGAATGAGAAGCTTGAAATATTTGCATTAATGCATTAGTGAGATTTGTCAATGTATATATCTGACTTGGAGATGTCCTGTAGTATTGAAACCCATGTAAAGAGATTAATTCAGTTTCCCAAATTTATTTGATCACTTGTTTCTTCTTCAATCACCTCATACTATGAATGGAATACATTTTTGGAAAACATTAAATTATGAAAATTATTCCATGAAATTAAAGGAAAATAATTCTGAGTACTTTATCAGGCACTAACAATTCCTACCTTAAAAATTCCGTGATCTGGTGAACATGTAGGGCATGTGTTTCGAACAAGGCAATTATATAGGATTTTGTAAAAATGTCATATAAAATTATAACCATTGTGAGGAGAGGTTTGCAATGGAATAAGATAAAAAACGGATACAGGTAGGCTTGAAATCACTTCATGCTGAACTAGCACCATTAGTCCTTTGAATGACCTACATTTTTAATTTGGCATGAAACCATTTCAAGCTATGTAGTGAAACTAATGAGGCTGCTACAACTGTGCAAAGCAATAATCAACACTACTTTATTGTGGAGAGTTTATTAAGTCCATGCATGAGGTGAACTAAGACAGCTTTTCTTTAAGAAAGGAGACGTATTTATACTGTTTGACTGAATAAAAGTAAATATTCCAAATGTGTATGATGCCTGGAAGAAAGCCAACATAATTAGTTATTTTCAAACAAACGTGCAGCTCTGAGAATCACCCCATGCAATGATTGCAGAGACAGTTTTAGTGTTTCCTGGAATGTTTCTTCAACTATTAAGGAAACAATGGCACTCTGAGAAAATTAATGATGTTAAAAGACAAAAACAACTACTCTGGCTTATACTGGGCATAAACATGCACAAATACAAACTAAGCACACATCTCCAACCAAAAGTCTTCTTACCAAACTAGTGTTTCTTCTAAAGCAATTATAATCAATAATACTAAATCTAAATATTTTATCCTAATACATCTGATAGCTGAAAATGAGCTCAGGTTCATCTTAGTGCTATATAGCATGACAACAAACGACGAAATCAACATAAAACTACTGAAGCTCACATTAACATGTATCGTTCTTTCTTTTCTTGAATGTAAACAAAATCATATATAGGGTTGATCAGGAAAAAAGCACTCCTGTAATAATCATTAAGTTGGAATGAATTTTCAAATTAGGACCAAATGAGATGGTTCTTCCTGCCACTTCATTTGAATCTCGATATCTCTTATATACAAAGGTCATGATGAGATGAAATCTCGGCAAGCAAAGCATGTCATGTGTGTGCTTTCATTCATTCAATATCCACCCTCCACCTACTCATTCACTGATTTCTCCAATAAATGCTGAGTGCAATGTGGTCTCAGCACTGAGACTGCACATATAGCCAAGCCACAGTTTATGCCTTCAAGGAGCTCACAGCCTGGAGGAGAAGTGTTATTCATGCTGCTAAGCATTCTTAACTTGCGAGCTATAAGGGGAGTAAGGTATCTCACTCAAGTGGGTCATCAGAGAAGACTTCTTGCAGTGTTGACACCGAAGAAAGTCTTGAAGTTTGACTAGGAGTCAGTCAGTGAAGAGGGCAGGTAAAGTTATCCCATGGCCATGGGCAAGGGCACAGAAGGAAGATGTTGTGTTGTGTGAAAAAAAAAAAAAAAAAGAATAAAGCTGATTTTGTTTTCATTTTGTCTTTGAAATTTGCATAAAGAGCAGAATTTCTATAATATTCTTTTTAAAGATGAGAAATGTTATTCCCTATACTGGCATCCCTAAGATTATGACCAAACACATATACTTTGAAGGGATACTTAAAATATAATTTCAAAATAGACACCCAATGGTAAAAGCTGAGGGAAGGGAGATTTGTAGCAGGTCTATGGATTCAAATAAAATTGAATACCTTTGGAAACCAGTAAGATAATTCACCTAGAGGGAAGTATTACATGTGTTTTAGGGGCAAAAATGGCATTTGGGTAGGGAAGTTACTTGTGGGGGATGATTGCAGTTAAACTCCAAAGCTAGGCTTTAGGAACAGAGCAGCAGATAGTCTCTAGAATGCTTTTTGTTTTGTTTTACAGATGCATTAGTTGTGGAGCTTTTGTGAGGTTTGAAGGTGGGTGGGGTCACAGTGAATAAATAGTCAGGGAGAAGTCAGGGAAGTGAGGGAAAGAGAAGAGCTGTCAGAAATATGATCAGCAAGAAGTGATGGGGTTTTTCGAAAAGAGACACTTTGTTGGGGGGCTTCAAGAGGTGCGCAGAGGACTATAAGGGACACACTAAATTTGTTTAGGATCAAGGAAGACCTCATTCTCAACTGCTAGGTCTTTGAGTGTTAAATTTTCAAATAAATCATTAAAATAAAACATTAACAAAGCAAATTAAAAGTAAATGCAAATTCTACATAAATTGTGAGAGCATAAATTTAAACCAGCCTGACACAATAACACAAAACTCCTTGAAGCTTTTGAAAACATCTGTCTCCCATTTTTTTCTCCGTTTGACCGTATTAACTTTACTCTCCTTCAACATATAAATCTCTTTCAGGCATACCTTTAAGCTTGTCCAATTTGCAAACAATTTTGTTTACCTTGGCCTAGTTTATTAACTACCTATATGAGCACATATTATAACAGATACACATTTTCAGCCAAGGAAGAACTTGGAAAATCCTATTGGAACTATTAATTCAGAATCCCAAAGTGGGGACTGGGGAAATTTTGTGGAACCTCAGAAGAGCTCTAAAAAATCCAATGAAAAAGTTAATGTTCTTTACTGAGTTTCATTGATAACTAAGAAGTATATAAACTAAATAATCCAGTTTCTGGTGCTATTAATCTTTAATTACCAAAATCTTAATACTATTGAAGATGAATTAACTATGAATTCTTCCATTGGTAACTGACTATGCATAGGGCAGTGTTATAATTTTTAATTGATATATTAAAATTTGAAATTAAATAAAAGTAGAAGTTAGAAAGCCATGTTGATAATATATACATTTTCCGTTGGTACACTTGTATCTGGCATTCCTAACAGCAGGTAAACGAGACATACCTTATGTATAAAAAGCATAAACTTACTATCTTTTAAAAGTAGCACAATGAGCCATCAATTGATTAAAACATACTTTTAGCTGCCACTATCCATTTCTAAAAAAACACTGTCATATTTAAATCATAGATTTTTGCATCTGGATAAAAGTAACTGAATGTTTATCCATTGCACCAATTTCCATGATGACTGACCTAGATCTTATTCTTTTTAATACTCACCAGCCCATAAGACTGTGCTTGGAGCAGTATAAATGTTCAAATGTTGGTTAAAATTATTTCACTGCTTCATTTCTCTATCTAGTCCAATAGGTTAGGCTAGAGCTTGCTACAGTGTTGACCAATCTTTCTGTCTAACTCAACTGTCCTTTAACTGCTTTCAAGGTTGCATTGATGATTCCTTGTCTTACCAGTGATAACTATAAATTTAGTCAGCAAATCCATTTATTAAATTTTTTCCTCTTTAAAACCCCTGCTGCTGCGTTATTCTGAGCTCCAAAAGATACAGAAAATGATAATTGTCAAATTACCTCAATAACAGGGGCTGCCTTGTTATTTCTCCCACCGTTCTGGTAGGCAGCATTTTATTCAGCACAAATGCAAATATTCAAATGCTTATATGTATTATTTTAAAACAATTTTTAATATTTGAGAGCACTGGCCTAAAACCAAGTCAGAACATTAGGTTTATTTTTTAAAAGTATAATAACAGCAGGTTTGATATTTTCAGTTCTTTTATGTTAACAACTTGGATTCTTTCCTGAAAGACCAAATATACAGAAAATGGCCAGATGATATAGGAAAATAAAACTCCGACCTATTGATACATCCTCTGCAGCAACCAGCCCAGGAAGCCAAACCATAACCTCTTCAGTAATTGGCCCAGAACAATTAGGATTTAGTCAATTTCTGCCAGTTTCCCAAATTTCTGCCTCTTCTTCCAACTCAGGACCAGCTAGAAAAGCCAAATAAATCTGCTCTCTAAATTCATTATATACCATGTTGTGATTCTAGTTTGCCCTCCTCCAACTTCCCAATGTCAATAACCTCCAATCAGAGCGTTATTGAAGCCTTCCATTTTTTTTCACTGTAAAGCTTCCCCACTCACCTGGCTGCCTTTGAGCCTCTGATAGATGCAAGTGACAGTTGCTGATACACATGCTACAGCAAGCTCTGAATAAATAGCCTCTATTCTCTTTTGGGTGGTTTTCATTTATTTCTACAGCCCTAAAGCTATTCTGTGTTTTCAATCTTCAAGAACAGATTAAGAATTAAGATCAATGACTGGCTATTGTTTTTACAAGGTAAGGATTATCAAAGAGATTGTTTCCCCTTAATTTACTGTTTTAATGCTTCCCAGCATTACATTAATTTTTTAAATAAATTTATTTATTTTATTATTTTATTTTTTGGGGGGAGCTGCGTTGGGTCTCCGTTGCTGCACGCGGGCTTTTCTCTGGTTGCGGCGAGCGGGGGCTACTCTTCGTTGGGGTGCGCAGGCTTCTCATTGCAGTGACTTCTCTCGTTGTGGAGCACAGGCTCTAGCGCGCGGGCTTCAGTAATTGTGGCTGGCGGGCTCTAGAGCGCAGGCTCAGTAGTTGTGGCGCACGGGCTTAGTTGCTCCGCGGCATGTGGGATCTTCCCGGACCAGGGCTCGAACCCATGTCCCCTGCATTGGCAGGCGGAGTCTTAACCACTGCACCACCAGGGAAGCCACTACATTAATTTTTTTAAGAAAAAATGTATTGCTACAATATGTCCACAATTGTTTCAGTAATTGATTTAGAGTTCATGGAAGTTTAGCATTGTTATGAAACAAAAATGTTATTGGTGTTCCAGGTATTCTAATCAATAGGGCAACTGCAAGAAGAACAACTGTCTCCAATTAAACCTGTACCATAAAAAGTATACAATAAAACTTTTGCAAAATCTTTCATAAATCAAAGGATAGGACAAGAAAGACATTGGATCAAAATTTGAGGTAAATTACTTTCCCTAAAATCAGTGGCTTTGGATAATTATCAAGTACTTATGTTTCATATCTGATCTCATTTTACAGAGACACAAGTGAAAGAAAATGCAAACTGTGGAAATGTCAGATTTATTTCTATTAAAAACTTCGTGAACTTAAATTCCATGTGATGGTGTCTTCACTTTTTAATGCAGTTTGGATGGTAGAACTACTAGCAGAAAAAGTCAGTTAAATTAAGGAACTTCTCCTTCTGCTTAAAGCTTCACCTTAATTTTCTGTCTTACATTCCTCTTCCTTAGTACTGGCACTGAACATGAGTGAAATGACTCCCATGTTATAGCTGAAAATTAAACCACAAAGTTCAATGAAAATCTACAGCAATTAAAAATATATTTAGAAACCATGGCAAATGTACTTGATAAAATGGCATGGGAAAGAAATATTTAAAACTGGCTAAAATGGGGTTCTCAAATTTTAACAGGCATACACATCACTCCAGGGATCTTGTTAAAATGCAGATTCTGAATCAGTAGGTCTTTGATAGAGTCGGAAAGTCTGCATTTCTAACAAGCTCCCAGGTGATGCCAATGCTGCAGATAGCATTTTGAGTATCAAGGGCCTAGAGACATCCAATTTGGGGGTAGGGAGTAACATGAGGTTATGCCTTATATATGCTTTAGAAGGACAACGTGAAAACTCTATAGTCAGTCTCCTTCTCCACATTTTTGGAAATTCTTCTCACTATTTATAGGATTGATTGTAAAAATTAGAAGAAAATAATTATTTTAAAGTGCTTGACTCAGTTCCTGGTGCACACTAAGTATATGATGAATGTTGGTTATTATCATAGCCCTGCTTTTGAACTGAACCGTAATAAAACATCTAACATTACATCAAGTTTACTATGTGCAAGATACTGTTCTACATTTTGCATGCATTAATCCAAAACACAAACTATTCCTGATCTCCATTTTATGGGTAGAAAAATTAATCATTGATAGGTTAGATAACTTGCCCAAAGCCCATAGGTAAAAACTGGGGAAACAGGGATTCAAATCCAGGCAGTCCCGCACTAGAGCCAAAAATCCTGAGCTAATACACAACATCACATTGTCAAATCAGACTCACATGGGTCAGAGATCTTAACCAGTGTCAAGGTTTACTAAAAAATGTCAAGGACACAGGAAATTAAAGAACTATATAAAGTAGAGCTGTCAAGAGTTGCTCCCAAATTTCTTCTCATGTTGGATAAAACTCTCTGTCCCAAAATACATGAAGTTTCTGAGTGAGGTTCACAGGATCACCTCACAAAAGACTAGCATATAAAACATCTCCATTTTATACTACAGAGAGTTGCAAGTGACTCTCCAGGGTGCCATGCTGATCCATCCTGAATAATCCTCCAGGGACATCCTGCTAAGGGCATTTCAGAGATAAAGTCTCTTCCTCCTGGGCAAATTTCATTAGTTTGTTTACCCAAAGGTCAAGTTAAGAAGTTTAGTCCTGGTGACCTTTTCTATTCCCCACCCACTCACCTCCTCCAACCCCACTCCCCACCCAACAGTGAGAGAGGTGAACTGATCAGATGCCAGATACTTTAACTTCTTTCAACCATTTAACCAATAGGCAACAGAGCCACTCTAGAGTGGATGGTACATCTAGTACAGTTAGACAAACTGGCTTCCTAAGAAATAATGATGATAAGGCAATTAGAAAATGCAACAGCAGATTGGCAGTTATTTATTTATCAGAGGGCTCTTGCTGACAGAGAAGGTCAGAAACTAGGCAGATGGACAATAAAACCAAGGGGGCAATCACCAGAGTGCAGAGCAGGGCATGTGGTCCACAGTCAGGGAGAATGGGGAAACATGTACCAAAGTACATAAAACAGGGGTTCAAAAGGGCAAAGCAGCAGTTAGTAGCCAAATGGGACACAGGAGAAAAGAGACTAGTCAGAGGACAGCAATAAAGCCTAGGAACACTATGATATTAAAACTTCAGCAGTTTTTGACTCAGGCCCAGGTTTTCTAAATGATTTTTGATGAACGTAGTGGCTAATCCTAGTGCACCTTGCCCGTGTCTGGCCAGTGGGAGTTGATTGGTAGCAGCTGTCTAGAAGCAAGATGACCAACTTGGGGAAAGCAGCAGTTCCAGGCGGGAAGATTAGACCCATCAGATCTGAGAGAAGCATACATTGGGGCCATTCCTGATATTAGTCAAAATTGCATAATTTTTAAAGAAAAAAATTCTACAGATCCATTTATATCATTATATATGTATGTGTATATATATATATATATATATACACATATATATATAATTTCACTATATCAATCAACTGCTTCATTTTTTTTAAAAAATATTTTATTTATTTATTTTTGGCGTGTTGGGTCTTCGTTTCTGTGCGAGGGCTTTCTCTAGTTGTGGCAAGCGGGGGCCACTCCTCATCGCGGTGCGGGGGCCTCTCACTATCGCGGCCTCTCTTGTTGCGGAGCACAGGCTCCAGATGCGCAGGTTCAGTAGCTGTGGCTCATGGGCCTAGTTGCTCCGCGGCATGTGGGATCTTCCCAGACCAGGGCTCGAACCCGTGTCCCCTGCATTAGCAGGCAGATTCTCAACCACTGCGCCACCAGGGAAGCCCCAGCTGCTTCATTTATACATTCTAATTTTGCCTAAATTTTTGGCTCAAATAGTAAACCCTGGCTCATTATTGCTTCATTTTACCCAAAGTGTATCCATTAATGCTCATTTGCCAGAGTAGAAGTGTGCACTCATCCAGAATAAAACCCTTGAGCTGAAGAACACAGAATGCCAGGAAATTGCTCTCATGTGTGGTGACTAATTTAAATTTAAGACTTCTGGGTTTATCAGCACATTTTAAATCATAATCTGTAATCCCAAAGATGCACAACACTTCTGTGTCTCTTGTTTGCTCTGATAAAATGAGAAATGAATGAGGTGGAATCGACTTTAAAGGCTAAATGTGTCTCGGGATTTGTCAGGACCAGCCTCAGGGGAGATGTATTATGCCTTATCGAGACCAAAGAAGACTGAAACTCAGCATTTCCAAGAATTGCATGAATATATTTTTTAAATGAGTAGATTAATAAAATATGTTTAACAAAATGGTGACAAAGTTTTCTTTCAAAAGAGCTCTCATAAAATCCAGTAGCAAACACACAGTGTGTATCATTTTGCTCAATATTTTATCTGTGACATTCATCTATGTGGTTGCATATACTTATCATTAATTCATTTTCATTCTACACAGTATTCCATTGCACAAGTATGACATTTTTTAATCCATTTTACCTTTGATATATCTTTGATTCAATGTTGCTATACGTGTCTTGTATATATCTTTTGGGATGCATGTGCATGCATTTCTGTTGGGTATATACCTAGAAATGGAATTTCTGGCTCATAGGAAATAAGTATATTCAACCCCAGTAGAATATGCCAAATTTTTGTTTTCCCCAAATGGATATACATACTTACATTACCACCACGAGTATGTGAAAGTTCTCATTGTTTCACATCTCCATCAATATTTACTCTCATAAAGCCTTTCTAATGTTGGTCATTCTGATAGAAAAAAAAAAAAAAATCCAGTAGCAAATCTTATAATAAAATGCACAGAATGCTGTTGCCTTCATCAAATAAGCTGTCATCTCTAACATAATTGGGTGATGGATGAAAAAAACATGCACATTTGCTATTGATTTAGGACACTGAGCTGCTTTCCAGATCATTCAGCATTTTGTGATAAATTGTACCTACCAGCTCTCCTGAACTACTTGTTTGTTTGTTTGATTGTTTTCTGAGCCCATCATCTAGCAAATACTTGAAGAGTTTCTCCTTTTGTGAATGCGATCACAGTTATTGCCTCAAACTGAGTCTTCATTGCATATCATTCATTTCTCTTCCTATGACTTTGTGCAAGCCACTTCTCTGAGTACCAATTTCCTATACTCTAAAGAAAGCCAATATTTCTTGTTCTGCAAAACTCACAAATGCATGAAGCACAGAAAGGCAATTTACTGCAAAAAAATAACATTAAAAGAGGTAAAAGCAGTATGAACATTAAACTATCATAATTATGAAAACCCTGTTTGGCCCATGATTTTTTATGTTATCTAGGCATTTTTATCAATTACATCCTTCACTACCTTTACTTCAGCCTAGTTTTCTACGCCACTAAGCCAAGTGAACATAATCAGTGCTTTATAGCAACTATAGAGGTGTGACACCTAGACTTCCAGTGATACAAAAATAGCAGAAAGCAAAAGTGAGTCTATAAGCTCTTCTAATTTGATCTATTTTTATTTATCATTGCTAACAGAATTAATTTTAGTGTCTATGAATGCCAGCACATGCTTCTTTTACTGGCAGTTCTAATGCATTGCAAACTTTTATACATTCCCAAAAGCCTACATCATGCTATGGTTTTGTTTTTTATTTCACTTTTTTCTTAAGGTTTAGGATTCTAAAAAAAGAAGTCTGTGGTAGACCAAAAGCATCCTTTCTAGGGGATGCAAAAAGACAACATTATGACTGACGCAAGGATTTTCCCAGACCTCTCTGTCCTCACGTGCATTATTGGTCCTTGCAGAGAGGGCTGTGCCAGCATTTTCACTAGGTAAACAATCTTTCAGCTGAGCTGCTAATATCTACATAAACCATAGCCAGTGTCTGAACCAGGTACCATAATCAATGGAGGAAAAAAAGAAGACACGCTTTATTTAGTTCAAGGAAGTACAATGCACCAAGAACACCACACAGATGGTGCATAATTGTGAACAAAAAGAAGACTGTCCACTTATGATCCTGATATATGTCAGAGGAAGATTCAAGAAACCTTGTGGGAGTAGGGAGGGAGCAGTGTATTTTTGAATTTACTTAAATTTATAATTTACATTGACGCTTGTTAAAAATAAAGACCCTATCTCCCATCTTCTCCCACTGAATCAGGAATTCAGAGAGGAGACCTAAGAAACTCTATATTAAAACTGACTCTAATGCTGTACAGCCAGGCATTGGAGACAACTGCCAAACCATATATTATTACAAACTCATTGAATTAGTGATGAGAATGTTGAAGCTCAGAGATTAATTAAGCTGCTCAGATTCCCCAAATACACCATAGCTAAAAGAATCTAGTCTCCTAACCCCCACTCCTTCCTTTCCATGGGCTATTTCCATGTGATCAAGATGTTTATGGAGATATCATTTTTATCCATGTACATTGACCTGTCCTTGGAAAAATCAAGACATCAAGCAGATTTACCTTAGGCTTAATTTCTGTGCTGATCCCAGCACTTCTTCCTTATCAAGAAATTCTTTGTTGTTATTTCTGTTCTGTAAAAGTAAATAAACAAGTAAATCTTCCCTCAGTAAAGGACCTGGGACATAGAGTCTACTACAGACATATGGTTATAGAAGTATGAAAAAGCTGACTAATCCTCTCCCTAAATGACAAGTATAAAACTGTTCAATATTGTGATTAAAAACTATTTTGTGGGCTCTAGAAGTCAATCAAGTGAAAACAAGAGATTGAGGAGCATTTACTCATAAAAACTGACATAGCTTTGCATAGTAACAGAGAAAATGTGCGGCCTTTTTGTCACGTTGCCATCCTCCCAACTCAGTCTTTGAGAATGATTTCACCAGAGCAGGGAAGGAAGGGAAATGAAAACTAGCAACATTGTTGCCAGAGGGGATGGACTGGGTTTTAAGCAAGGGGTGTAAACCAGTGGAGACATTGTCAGTAAATGTAGCAAAATGAGTAGGAACAGTTGGGAAAATCTTAACATCTCCTAGCTTGACCATTCAATCCAAGATGGGGTGTTCAATGGCCCCCTGAAGATATTTAACATGAAGATTCTTGAAAGAAAAAGCCAGAAAACCCATGGCAAGCGCTCCATAATTTCCTTGCTGACTGGGAAATATGTATATGTGGAGGGAGGGAGATATCTCAGCTGAAAATGAAAGCCAAGGAAAGCTCAACAATTGGCTAAACTTTCAATGTGTTTGCAAACCCACACTGATTAATTGGCAGAGAGCAGAAGCCTTACAGGTTCAATGTGTCTGAGAAGAGATGTAAGTGGTTGCAAAATGTGAAATGGAAATAGGGGAGGGGAGGATTCCACAGTTTAAGTCTAAAAATTAAAAAAGAAAGAGAAAGAGAGAGTAAAGACTCAAGAAAATTCAATATTCAATTTTGCTACAATATAGTATGTATAGTTTCCAGTTTTCAACAACAGAAAAGAATTGAGATATGCAAAGAGATAGAAAAGTGTGACCGATATTCAGGAACAAATCAGTTAATAGAAATTGTGATTGGGATAAGATATTGGAGTGAGTGTGTGTGTGTGTGTGTGTGTGTGTATGTGTGTGTGTTGCTTTTACAAATATGTTTATTTATTAAAGGAAGCCATATTTAAAAAGATAAAGGGAAATATGATGACACTGTCTCAACAAACAGAGAATCTCAATAGAAAAATAGAAGCTGTGAAAAAGGAAAGAATCAAATCAAAAGTCTAGAGTTGAAAAGAACTAAAACTGAAATTACACATTCACTAAATAACTAGAAGAGCTCAACATCAGACTTGAGAAGAACAAATCAGCAAATGAAGATAGATCAAACGATATGAAATCTGAAGACAGAAAAAAATTGAAGAAAATATAGAGTCTCAGAGATTGTGGAACTACTTCAAGTCTATCAACAAAATTGTAATGGGAGTCCCAGAAGGAGAATAGAAAGAAAACATAGAAAAAAAAATTTGAAGAAATAATGCTTAAAACCTGAAATTAGCTGTAAAATATTAAGCCACCCTGTCAAGAAACTCAATGAACTCCAAGAAAAATTACACAAAGAGATCAACATCTATATACAAAATGCTCAAACTGCTGAAAGACAAAATCAAAAGAAAATCTTAACATCAATAGGAGAGAGAGTGGTCTATGGAAATATGCTGGAGGAGGAAGCTCCAGGAATTGGTCCTATTACCAAAAAACCTATTGAGCAGGAAAAACTGTCTAAAGAAATAACATCCAGAAACGTCTAAAATTGGATAAAAGACACAAAGCTACACATCCAAGAATCTCAACAAATTCTAAGCAAATAAATTCAAACAGATCCACACAGAAACATATTATAATCAATGGATGAATGGATTAACAAACTGCTATACATGAATGGAATATTATTCAGCCATAAAAAGATTAAAATACTAATAAATGCTACCACTTGGATAACCTTGAAAATATTATGCTAACTGAAAGAAGCCAGACAGAAAAGGCCACATATTGAATGATTTGTCTTACATGATATATCCAGAATATACAAATCTGTAGTGACAGAAAGCAGATAAGGTTACCATGATATAGGAATAAGGGGAATGGAGGGTGACCACATAATGGATACAATGTATTTTATTGTGTGATAACTTTATTGTACAACATTGTGACTACACTAAATATCACATAAGGTTTTATTAAGCAATATTTACAGGTCACACTCTCATTCCTTCATATGTCTCAAATTTTTTGTTGAAAAGTGGGCAATAATTAAAAATAATAATAATAATATAATCTATATCACATAGATATGTAATATATATTAGAATAATTGTACTTCACTGTTGCTAATTGAAGTAAATGTGGTATATTTCACCAGAATTAACTCAGTATTAATTTGAAGTAGATTATGATAAATTAAGATGTACATTTTAATCACTAAAGCAACCAGTAAGGAAGTAACTTAAAAAAATAGTTAAATATCAATTAATAATTAAAATGGTACACCAAAATAATTGTATGCCACAAAAATATGAAATTAGAAACAGAGGAACAACAAAATGATATTTATAGAACATAAATGCAAAATTTCATATGTAAAACCAAGAATAACAATATTTATGTTAAATGGAATGGACTAAACACCTTAAACAAAAGCCAAAGATTTTCACACTGAATAAAAAGCCAGATCCAACTCTATGTTGTCTACAAGAAGCACATTTTATATTCAATAAAGCAAGTAGCTTGCAATTTAAAAGATTAAAATGATGTATCATACAAATATTAACCATAAAAGAATTGGAGTGGCTCAACTAATATAAGACAAAACAGACTGCAAAACAAAACAAACTACTAGAGAACAATTTTTAAAAAAATACATTTCATAAGCATAAAAGGGTCAACAGAATAAGAAGATATAAAATTTTTATATGTATATTCACATAACAGTGCACCCAAACATATAACGTGTAATACAATAAATACCAGAAATAAAGATAGACTATTAAAAAATATGAATTGTAGATAGCAATATCCCTCTCTCAGTATTTGATAGAAAAAAGTAGATAAAAAATTAGTAAGGATAAAGAAGTTTTGAAGGATACTGAATATGGTTAATCAAATTGTTTATATAAATATATACATATGTTTGTATATGTACATATAATGTGTACTGTGTATCTATACAATATATACTATACATATATATATATGTGAATATATATATACACACACACACACACACATACACTATACCCCAAAATACCATGAGTATTTGAGAACAGCTAATCTGCTACTGTTGTTGGTTATGTGTGTATTTATATACACACACATATATACATGTATAAATATATATATATATATATTTATTTATTTACACATGGTCAGAAAATAACAGCAAATCAAGCCTAAAGAAAGAAAAAATAGGAGTAAAAATATATGAAGTAGAAAACACAAATGTAGAAAAATGAAGTCTAACATTGCTTCTTTGAAAATATCAACAGTTGATAAAACTTTGGTTAGACTAGCCAAGGAAAAGAAGATAGATAAGAGGCATATTACCAAATCAGAAATTCATTACTATAGATATCACAGAAATTAAAAGCTATAAGCAAATATTATTAAAAACAAAACTTTATACAAAGAAAATATACAACTTTGTGGAAATGGATATATTCCTAGAAAAACACAAAATACCATAATGACTCAAGAAGAGATAGAAAATCTTAATAGACCTATAACAAATAAATGAATTAAATAATCAATTAAAATCATTTCACAAATAAAATTCCAGGCCCAGATGTCTTCTTTAATGAATTCCATCAAATATTCAAGGAAGAAACAGTACCGCTACTGAATGAATAATTCCAGAAAATAGAGGGGGAGAAAATACTACCCAGCTCATCTAATCAAGCCAATGTTATTCTGATACCAAAGAATGCACAAAACTCATCAAATGGTATACATTTAATATGTGTATTTTTATTTATCAAATATAATAAAGCTGTTAAAAATAAATAAATAGATGCCATACTTGCCTCCAATGCCAAAAATAAGTAAATAAATAACTAAACAAAGGGAAAAAGTTAAAGTACAGACCAATGCCCCCATGAACTTAGATGCAAAAATCAATACGATAATATTAGGAAACGAAATTCAGCAACACATAATATAATTCATCACAATGACCAATGGGACTTTATCTCAGGAATGCAAAATTAGTATAACATTGGAAAATCAATAAATGTAATATACCATATTAACTGTAAAAAGGATAACAACTACATGATTATCTGAATAAGACACAAAAAGCATTTGACAAAAATCTGAAATCTCATGATAAAAATTCTCACCAAACTAATAATAGAAGAGTATTTCTTCAACCTGATAAAGGGCATCTACAAAAATCCTTCAGTTAACAACACATTTAAAAGGAAGGAAGAAAGGAAGGAATGAAAGAAGAAAGCAAGGGATGAAACAATGGATGAAGAAACAAATGAAATAAGAACCTGAAATCCCTTGCAACTATGATGTAAAGTCTTTTTGGCCTTGGTCTCTTCCCTCTTTCATGACATGAATTTTCATACCCTGAAAAAATTACAAGAATAAAATAGTAATTGTATTTTCATCATCTATAAGAAGCAAAGAGATGAGGGAGATATTTAGGGCCAACAGAGAAGTTCTTCTCAATTTTGATTATATCTAAATACCACCACAAAGATTTTGTGTTTCAAAAAATGGACAGAAATGAGTAATATTTGTTCTTTGTTTTATCATTATCAATCATTTGTTTACCCTAAAGTTTTCACTTAGTGAATACCATGTTTCAACCACCATGCTACTATGCTTAATGCTGGTGACACAAAAGTAAATTTAAGGATAGTCTTCAAGTTTTGTCATTCACAAACAACTGGGAAAAGAAAGAAGGGAGAGAGGAAGAGAAGTGGAAAGAAGGGAGAGAAATACACAGGAATAAAAAGAAATACAAAAACCTGTTGACAACTTACTACTTTCCAGGCTGTATGCTCTGTATATTCACATGCTTTAATTAATTTAATTTGACTTGCTTAACCCCCACATTATTAATATATCTCCAATTTTAGATTTGAAGAAACAGGCTCACAGAGATTATGAAACAATCTGGTTAATGATAGATGCTACCACTCTTTTCAAGAGAAGAGGCTGATTTTCCAGACACAAATGATATCCTGTAAACATAGTGCAAAGAAAAGAATTACCAAATATTTTATTTATTAATATAAATTATATGGATCAAAGTACTGTGAGAATACAGAGGACAAAGCCACTAACTGCATGGGGACACAGTAGAGGTTTGTCCTGTGGCCATTTAGAGAAGAATGCCCTGATCACCAGAAACAGAGAGAATCAATCTCAGTTCCTTTAGCCAAATAGTCATTCAACAAATCCTTATTCCATAGTTACTGGGTACAGGTACTTACTACATTAGGTACTGAGAAGAGAGTAGTGGAAAGGACATACACAATTCTTGATCTCATGGAGTTTGAAGCTTTTAGTCTGTAACTATGATATCTTCAACAAAAGGGAAAAAAAGAAAAGAAAAAGATGTGTAAGATACTGTTGGAGTATGGGCCCTAACCCAATTTAAGGGGGTGAGGAAATTGTTTTAACAGAAAGAAGCAAAGCCTTACCCAATCTTAAGGACTAATAAGGATTAGTTAAATTTTGAGAGAACCTTGGGGGTTGATCAAGAAGGATATTCCAGGCCAAGGGAGGGCAAGTGAAAAGTAAAAGAAGTGATAGAGAGCTAAATGTAATACATATTTGACTAAAACCCATATTGACTATAATATACTTTTACAAATATAAATATTTAAATCATAATACTCCACAATAATGTATGCCATATTGTGTGGTAGTTACTTTATAGTCATTCATTCTTAATACCACTCTTTGAAGAAGATGTACTATATTAGTATTTGTAATGCTGAGAAATTCCAATTATCTTTAGCATTATCCAGTGCTCAGTATTATACATGATGAAGCTTTCTTATATATCAAGAGAAAAAATAATCAACAGGTTGGGTAAAGACAGAGAGGTAATTTAATGGGGATAAATTTAAATTGTAATTTGTTTCTTCTACCAAAATTAAGTCATCACTGGAGACTTGATTTTTTTTAACTGATATTTATTATTTACTGGAAATTATCCAGTACTGGGAGCCAGGACATCTAGATTCTCATTCCTGACTTTGCCATTTAACTCAACCTCTTGGTACTTTGATTTTGTTGCTGTTGTTGTTTTGTTTTTGATCTGTTTAATCTGTATTTGTTTTAAGTACCTCAAAAAGGTTATTTTGTGTAAAATACAACGTTCTATTTGTGCCTGCATTTTCCTAGTTTGGACTTTCATTATCCAAAAGTTGGATAACTGCAGTGGCCTTCGATATTCTTAAGTCCCATATTCTTTAATGGATTCAAACTATGGCATTACAACAACTGAGTATTCATCTATCAACTTATTTAATATTTCTAAATCCTACAACAGACTCCTGCTGCTTGTAGAGTTATGCTTACACAACTCTGTCTATATTTAATAAAGTTTGTCTCTTCATATCCAACAAACCACTGTTACCACATAACAGGAAGTCTCTGCATTAGCCAGAGTGTTCCATCACACACTGAGAACATATCATCAGCATGATGGCTCTCACAAGGACTTGAGTTTACCTTCTTTGTCCTCCTCATCTATAGAAACTCTACCCATTGTTCAATATCCAACTCCAGTCAACCTTCTGCCAACCTTCTTGACAGTTCATTGAAACTACTGCAATCCATATTAATCTGTACTTTCTCTGAAGGAAAAGAATGCTGATTAACTAATACATTTGGTTAAGTTAGTTTAAATACCGAGTTCCAGTAATTCCTTGTGCTAAACCCCAGTAAATTTTAAGCTCCTTAAGGGCAGAGTCATGTCATGTTTTCTTCTAAATCATTTACAACTGCAAGTGCTGACCACATATAAAATCAATAAAATGTGAGAGAATTATATTAGGGAAAATTGTTTTATGTTACAGTAAGTTAGAAGACATGATATGATGACCATCCCTCCAGAACAGGTCACATCATTTCTGTAGGCCCACAGGAAACAGAAGTGAATAATTTTCAATGGCTAAAAGCATTGCCCTAATCCCCTGTGCTATTACTTTTCACAGGAAACTAATATAATTTGCAGGCTTTGTGAATTTAAAAAAAAATGTACAATCTTTGGTCAAGAACAATAAAAGACATTTTATAATACCTATTTTCTCAAGTAGACCATCCATAAAAAAAAAAGTGGAGAGGGGAGCTTCAAGATGGCAGAAGAGTAAGACGCGGAGATCACCTTCCTCCCCACAAATACATCAAAAATATATCTACATGTGGAACAACTCCTACAGAACACCTACTGAACGCTGGCAGAAGACCTCAGACCTCCCAAAAGGCAAGAAACTCCCCACGTACCTGGGTAGGGCAAAAGAAAACAGAAGAAACAGAGACAAAAGAATAGGGAGGGGACCTGCACCAGTGGGAGAGAGCTGTGAAGGAGGAAAGGTTTCCACACACCAGGAAGGCCCTTCGCCGGCGGAGACTGCAGGTGGTGGACGGGGGAAAAAGCTTCGGAGCCACGGAGAAGAGCGCAGCAACAGGGGTGCGGAGGGCAAAGCGGAGAGATTCCCGCACAGAGGATCGGTGCCGAGCAGCACTCACCAGCCCAAGAGACTTGTCTGCTCACCCACCAGGACGGGTGGGGGCTGTGAGCTGAGGCTCCAGCTTCTGTTGGATCCCAGGGAGAGGACTGGGGTTGGCGGCGTGAACACAGCCTGAAGGGGGCTAGTGCGCCACAGCTAGCCGGGAGGGAGTCCGGGAAAATGTCTGGAGCTGCCGAAGAGACAAGAGACTTTTTCTTCCCTCTTTGTTTCCTGGTGCGTGAGGACAGGGGATTAAGACTGCCGCTTAAAGGAGCTCCAGAGATGGGTGCAAGCCACGGCTATCAGTGCGGACCCCAGAGACGGGCATGAGACGCTAAGGCTGCTGCTGCCACCACCAAGAAGCCTGTGAGCAAGCACAGGTCACTGTCCACACCTCCCCTCCCGGGAGGCTGTGCAGCCCGCCACTGCCAGGGTCCCGTGATTCAGGGACAACTTCCCCGGGAGAACACACGGCGCGCCTCAGGCTGGTGCAACATCATGCCGGCCTCTGCCGCCGCAGGCTCGCCCCCCATGCCATACCCCTCCCTCCCCCCGGCCTGAGTGAGCCAGAGCCCCCGAATCAGCTGCTCCTTTAACCCCGTCCTGTCTGGGCGAAGAAGAGATGCCCTCATGCGACCTACACGCAGAGGTGGGTCCAAATCCAAAGCTGAACCCCGGGAGCTGTGAAAACGAAGAGAAAGGGAAATCTCCCCCAGCAGCTTCAGGAGCAGCAGATTAAATCTCCACAATTAACTTGATGTACACTGCATATGTGGAATTCCTGAATAGACAACGAATCATCCCAAATTGAGGAGGTGGACTTTGGGAGCAATGATACATATTTTTTTTCCCCCTTTTCCCTTTTTGTGAATGCGTATGTGTATGCTTCTGTGTGTGATTTTGTCTGTATAGCTTTGCTTTTACCATTGGTCCTAGGGTTCTGTCTGTCCTTTTACTGTTTTTTTTTTAATACTTAAAAAATTTATTTTTCTTAATAATTATTTTTTATTTTAATAACTTTTTAATTTAATTTCATTTTATCTTCTTCTTTCTTTCTTTCTTTTTTTCCTCCCTTTTATTCTGACCCGTGTGGAGGACAGGCTCTTGGTGCCCCAGCCAGGCGTCAGGGCTGTGCCACTGAGGTGGGAGAGCCAAGTTGAGGACACTGGTCCACAAGAGACACCCCAGCTCCACGTAATATCAAACAGCAAAAATCTCCCAGAGATCTCCATCTCAACACCAAGACCCAGCTCCACTCAATGACCAGCAAGCTACAGTGCTGGGCACCCTATGCCAAACAACTAACAAGGCAAGAACACAGCCCCACTCATTAGCAGAGAGGCTGCCTAAACCCATAGTAAGGCCAAAGACACCCAGAAACACACCACCAGACATGGACCTGCCCACCAGAAAGACAAGATCCAGCCTCATCCACCAGAACACAGGCACTAGTCCCCTCCACCAGGAAACCTACACAACCCACTGAACCAACCATAGCCACTGGGGACAGACACCAAAAACAACGGGAACTATGAACCTGCAACCTGTGAAAAGGAGACACCAAACACAGTAAGTTAAGAAAATGAGAAGACAGAAACACACAGCAGATGAAGGAGCACGGAAAAAACCCACCAGACCTAACAAATGAAGAGGAAATAGGCAGTCTACCTGAAAAAGAAATCAGAATAATGATAGCAAAGATGATCCAAAATCTTGGAAATACAATGGAGAAAATACAAGAAACGTTTAACAAGGACCTAGAAGAACTAAAGAGCAAACAAACAGTGATGAACAACACAATAAATGAAATTAAAAATTCTCTAGAAGGGATCAATAGTAGAATAACTGAGGCAGAAGAACGGATAAGTGACCTGGAAGATAAAATAGTGGAAATAACTACTGCAGAGCAGAATAAAGAAAAAAGAATGAAAAGAATTGAGGACAGTCTCAGAGACCTCTAGGACAACATTCAACGCACCAACATTCGCATTATAGGGGTCCCAGAAGGAGAAGAGAAAAAGAAAGGAACTGAGAAAATATTTGAAGAGACCATAGTTGAAAACTTCCCTAATATGGGAAAGGAAATACTTAATCAAGTCCAGGAAGCACAGAGAGTCCCATCCAGGATAAATCCAAGGAGAAACACGTCAAGACACATATTAATCAAACTATCAAAAATTAAATACAAATAAAAAATATTAAAAGCAGCAAGGAAAAAACAAGAAATAACACATAACGGAATCCGCATAAGGTTAACAGCTGATGTTTCAGCAGAAACTCTCCAAGCCAGAAGGGAGTGGCAGGACACATTCAAAGTGATGAAGGAGAAAAACCTACAACAAAGATTACTCTACCCAGCAGGACCGCATTCAGATTTGATAGAGAAATTAAAATCTTTACAGACAAGCAAAAGCTAAGAGAATTCAGCACCACCAAACCAGCTGTACAACAAATTCTAAAGGAACTTCTCTAGGCAGGAAAGACAAGAGAAGGAAAAGACCTACAATGATAAGCCCAAAACAATTTAAAAAATGGTAATAGTAACATATATATCGATAATTACCTTAAATGTAAATGGATTAAAAGCTCCAACCAAAAGACATAGATTGGCTGAATGGATACAAAAACAAGACCTGTATATATGGTGTCTACAAGAGACCCACTTCAGACCTAGGGACACATACAGGAGACTGAAAGTGAGGGGATGGAAAAAGATATTCCATGCAAATGGAAATCAAAAAAAGCTGGAGTAGCAATTCTCATGTCAGACAAAATAGACTTTAAAACAAAGACTATTACAAGAGACAAAGAAGGACACTACATAATGATCAAGGGATCAATCCAAGAAGAAGCTATAACAAATGTAAATATTTATGGACCCAACATAGTAGCACCTCAATACATAAGACAAATACTAACAGCCATAAAAGGGGAAAACGACAGTAACACAATCATAGTAGGGGACTTTAACACCCCACTTTCACCAATGGACTGATCATCCAAAAGGAAAATAAATAAGGAAACACAAGCTTTAAATGATACATTAAACAAGATGGACTTAATTGATATTTATAGGACATTCCATCCAAAAACAACAGAATACACATTCTTCTCAAGTGCTCATGGAACATTCTCCAGGATAGGTCATATCTTGGGTCACAAATCAAGCCTTGGTAAATTTAAGAAAATGGAAATTGTATCAAGTATCTTTTCCGACCACAACGCTATGAGACTTGATATCAATTACAGGAAAAAATCTGTAAGAAATACAAACACATGGAGGCTAAATAACACACTACTTAATAAACAAGAGATCACTGAAGAAATTAAAGAGGAAATCAAAAAATACCTAGAAACAAATGACAATGAAAACACAGTGACCCAAAACCTATGGGAAGCAACAAAAGCAGTTCTAAGAGGGAAGTTTATAGCAATACAAGCCTACCTCAAGAAACAAGAAACGTCTCAAATAAACAACCTAACCTTAAACCTAAAGCAATTAGAGAAAGAAGAACAAAAAAACCCCAAAGTTAGGAGAAGGAAAGAAATCATAAAGATCAGATCAGAAATAAATGAAAAAGAAATGAAGGAAACGTTAGCAAAGATCAATAAAACTAAAAGCTGGTTCTTTGAGAAGATAAACAAAATTGACAAACCATTAGCCAGACTTATCAAGAAAAAAAGGGAGAAGACTCAAATCAATAGAATTAGAAATGAAAAAGGAGAAGTAACAACTGACACTGCAGAAATACAAAGGATCATGAGAGATTACTACAGGCAACTATATGCCAATAAAATGGACAACCTGGAAGAAATGGACAAATTCTCAGAAATGCGCAACCTTCTGAGACTGAACTAGGAAGAAATAGATAATATGAACAGACCAATCACAAGCACTGAAATTGAAACTGTGATTAAAAATCTTCCAACAAACAAAAACCCAGGACCAGATGGCTTCACAGGCGAATTCTATCAAACATTTAGAGAAGAGATAACACCTATCCTTCTCAAACTCTTCCAAAATATTGCAGAGGGAAGAACACTCCCAAACTCATTCTATGAGGCCACCATCACTCTGATACCAAAACCAGACAAAGGTGTCACAAAGAAAGAAAACTACAGGCCAATATCACTGATGAACACAGACGCAAAAATCCTCCACAAAATACTAGCAAACAGAATCCAAAAGCACATTAAAAGGATCATACACTATGATCAAGTGGGGTTTATCCCAGGAATGCAAGGATTCTTCAATATATGCAAATCAATCAACGTGATACACCATATTAACAAATTGAAGGAGAAAAACCATATGATCATCTCAATAGATGCAGAGAAAGCTTTTGACAAAATTCAACACCCATTTATGAAAAAACCCTCCAGAAAGAAGGCATAGAGGGAACTTTCTTCAACATAATAAAGGCCATATATGACAAACCCACAGCCAACATCGTCCTCAATGGTGAAAAACTGAAACCATTTCCACTAAGATCAGGAACAAGACAAGGTTGCCCACTCTCACCACTATTATTCAACATAGTTTTGGAAGTTTTAGCCACAGCAATCAGAGAAGAAAAAGAAATAAACGGAATCCAGATTGGAAAAGAAGAAGTAAAGCTGTCACTGTTTGCAGATGACATGATACTATACATAGAGAATCCTAAAGATGTTACCAGAAAACTACTAGAGCTAATCAATGAATTTGGTAAAGTAGCAAGATACAAAATTAATGCACAAAAATCTCTTTCATTCCTATACACTAACGATGAAAAATCTGAAAGTGAAATTAAGAAAACACTCCCATTTACCATTGCAACAAAAAGAATAAAATATCTAGGAATAAACCTACCTAGGGAGACAAAAGACCTGTATGCAGAAAATTATAAGACACTGGTGAAAGAAATTACAGATGATACAAATAGATGGAGAGATATATCATGTTCTTGGATTGGAAGAATCAACATTGTGAAAATGACTCTACTACCCAAAGCAATCTACAGATTCAATGCAATCCCTATCAAACTACCACTGGCATTTTTCACAGAACTAGAACAAAAAACTTCACCACTTGTGTGGAAACACAAAAGACCCCGAATAGCCAAAGCAATCTTGAGAAAGAAAAACGGAGCTGGAGGAATAAGGCTCCCTGACTTCAAACTGTACTACAAAGATACAGTAATCAAGACAGTATGGGACTGGCACAAAAACAGAAATATAGATCCATGGAACAAGATAGAAAGTCCAAAGATAAACCCACACACATATGGTCACCTTATCTTTGATAAAGGAGGCAAGAATATACAGTGGAGAAAAGACAGCCTCTTCAATAAGTGGTGTTGGGAAAACTGGACAGCTACATGTAAAAGAATGAAATGAGAACACTCCCTAACACCATACACAAAAATAAACTCAAAATGGATTAAAGACCTAAATGCAATGCCAGACACCATCAAACTCTTAGAGGAAAACATAGGCAGAACACTCTATGACATCAATCACAGCAAGATCCTTTTTGATCCACCTCCTAGAGAAATGGAAATAAAAACAAAAATAAACAAATGGGACCTAATGAAACTTAACAGCTTTTGCACAGCAAAGGAAACCATAAACAAGACGAAAAGACAACCCTCAGAATGGGAGAAATATTTGCAAATGAAGCAACTGACAAAGGATTAATCTCCAAAATTTACAACAGCTCATGCAGCTCAATATCAA
Organism: Eubalaena glacialis; assembly: GCF_028564815.1. NCBI lineage: Eukaryota > Metazoa > Chordata > Mammalia > Artiodactyla > Balaenidae > Eubalaena > Eubalaena glacialis. Next base: position 97,425,671 of record NC_083723.1, on the reverse strand, counting down.
AAAAACAAACAACCCAATCCAAAATTGGGAAGAAGACCTAAATAGACATTTCTCCAAAGAAGATATACAGATTGCCAACAGACATACAAAAGAATGCTCCACATCATTAATCATTAGAGAAATGCAAATCAAAACTACAATGAGATATCATCTCACACCAGTCAGAATGGCCATCATCAAAAAATCTACAAACAATGAATGCTGGAGAGGGTGTGGAGAAAAGGGAACCCTCTTGCACTGTTGGTGGGAATGTAAATTGATATAGCCACTATGGAGAACAGTATAGACGTTCCTTAAAAAACTAAAAATAGAACTACCATACGACCCAGCAATCCCACTACTGGGCATAGACCCTGAGAAAACCATAATTCAAAAAGAGTCATGTACCAAAATGTTCATTGCAGCTCTATTTACAATAGCCAGGACATGGAAGCAACCTAAGTGTCCATCAAAAGATGAATGGATGAAGAAGATGTGGCACATATGTACAATGGAATGTTACTCAGCCATAAAAAGGAACGAAACTGAGGTATTTGTAGTGAGGTGGATGGACCTATAGACTGTCATACAGAGTGAAGTAAGTCAGAAAGAGAAAAACAAATACTGTATGCTAACACATATATATGGAATCTAAAAAAAAAAAAAAAAAAAGGGTCATGATGAACCTAGGGTCAAGATGGGAATAAAGATGCAGACCTACTAGAGAATGGACTCGAGGATACAGGGAGGGGGAAGGGTAAGCTGGGATAAAGTGAGCGAGTGACATGGACATGTATACACTACCAAACGTAAAATAGATAGCTAGTGGGAAGTAGCCGCATAGCACAGGGAGATCAGCTTGGTGCTTTGTGACCACCTAGAGGGGTGGGAGAGGGAGGGTGGGAGAGGGAGGGTGGGAGGGAGGGAGATGCAAGAGGGAAGAGATATGGGGACATATGTATATGTATAACTGATTCACTTTGTTATACAGCAGAAACTAACACACCATTGTAAAGCAATTATACTCCAATAAAGATGTTTATAAAAAAAAAAAAGGTGGAAAAGTTTTTACATATTTGCCCTTCATGGCAAGCTCAAGTTTTTCAAACTAGCAGTGGCATAAATGCTGTTTCCCTTTTTATGAACAGCAGTATGCTACAGCACTGTCTGTGACAGGAGCATCTTAATTCAGACTCTTACTTGACATAGAAAATAAAAGAATTTTGCTCTTGCTGTGGTCTGATTTCAGGTGTTTAATCAAACACTCTAAACTCACTCTTAAAATGTTTTAAATGTTGACACCAAAAAGAATGTGAATAAATGTGCAATTTAATCACCAATTTATGTTAGTAATTATTAAATTTTGATAAAATCTGAGTCTGACAAACCAAAACTAGTAGAAATTTCAATATGCATATACTGAAATTCTAATTTAATGAAGTTTATTGTTAATGTTCTACAGTTGGTTTTACCTATTAATATATTAACTTAATCTTTCCAAGGAAACTTAGGTAAGCATTATTATTCTTATTTTTAGATTATTATTTGAAATTTGGATTTGATATGAAACTTGTCCGAAATCATGATATTAGGAAGAAGCAAGATTCAAATCCAGGTCATCCATCCCAAGAATATTCTTTTCATTATACTAGTTAACAAACTATACATAGTTATTACTATTATCAAAATGATATTATTTTAATATACTTACTATAAATTGATAATCTCCAATGCCATATTAATCTTAACAACAACACACTTCTTAAACTTACTGAATCTGGAATATTACCTTTAAAACTAGTGAAAGCTAGGAAGAATTTTTTCTTCTCTGACAGTCTAGATTTTCATTAAAATCTTGTCCCCAAAATGTACTGCTCACAAAATACTTCATCATTTTCCAGACACACATATATTTGATATTTTTATTGTGGGATTTCTTTTCCTTTACGGTGGCAGAAGTTTAGTAAGTATTCCCATAGCTCACCAATATATAATCTGAAAATATGAGAAGTTTGCCAGAGGAAGTATTTGAAGGATTTTTAGGGTCTCTAGCATTTTTTAAAATCTGATTACAAAACATAAATGGGTTTCTTTATTTCAGAAATTGAAAAACTGAGTGACTCATATATAGACTAGCTAGGAGAACAGATGTGATTTGTTTCATCAAGGAACTGAAATCCCACTCTTCTATGATTAATGTTCAGTTGTCTTCTTAGCGTTCTTGGGCTATTTTTTACATTAAAATTGTTATGATTTTAGAACTGAGTTCACAACATTTGTAGAGTTGATTCCTCCAACTTTGACAATTATAGATAAAGTTCAAACCACTAAATCTAATGCATTTTTTTGTACTTGTATGTTCCACAAAAACACTCAATACTCAGTCATGTCCTTACCTCTTATGAGAATCAGTAGATGCACAAATGCTACATTGGGAACTTCAGATTCATTGGCACAAAGTTTCATATCAAGATTTACATAAAAGATTAGAACACTTTGAATAAAACTATTTTATGAGTCTGGGTGCAAAAATAAGTAAGATGAGCAAAACTAAGGTGATTCTCTTTCGAAGGAGGGTATGGTAGGAAGAAGAATAGCTAAATAAGTGTGGTAGGTTGAGTGATGACCACACTGCCTCTCCAAAAAAAAAAAAAAAGTGTCCCCTGGAAAATGTGCACATGATCTTACTTGGAAAAAGAAACTTTGCTGATGTAATTAAATTAATGACCTCAATATGAGATCATTCTGGATTAAGGCGGGCCCAAGAGGGACTGATAAACATCCTTCCAAGAGAAGAGGAGAGATAAACATAGAGGAAAAGACCAGGTGAAGGAGGAAGCAGAGATTATAGAGTTATGTGACCACAGGCCAAGGAATCACTGGAGCCTCCTGAAAAGGAAGAGGCAAGGAAAAATTTCACCCATGACCCTTCTAACACCTTAATTTTGGATTGATGACCTCCAGAAATTTGAAAGAATAAATATCTGATGTTTTAATCCCCAAATTTGGGGCAGTTTGTTAGGGTAGCCACAAGAAATTAATACAGAAGTAATAGATTATTTAAATTATTACTTACAAATTTATGGTGTTTTATATTCACTTTTGACAGTGCATTTGGTAGACTAGGTAACCGCAAAACATGTGTTATAAGAGAAAAAATAAGTGTTTAATCCGATAATTGAGGTACTAAAATAACCTTAATATTAGAATTTTCTAGGTTTTTCCCTAATGTATATTCATTAATATAGAGAGAATAAAATTTCCTCTCGGCAACTGGAAATCTAAACTATGTCAAGAGTTAGGATAATTAAGTCTATAGGTCTAGAAATAGATTATGTTGCATACATACATATATATATATATATACACACACATACAGATATATAAATATGAGATTCTTTTATGTTGAGGGGTAGGAGGCAGCCTCACCTCAGTAGTGGTTATACCAATGTGAGTGAAATGCTTACTCTTTGTTTACTTACAGTGGTGCACAATAATTCTTACACTCAAACGCACATTATAGTAACATAACTGTTTAATATCATTTAAAAAGGTAAAATTTTTACATAAGTATTTGTTCAGTGTCATTGCATACTATTCCTATAGAACAATTTCATTTCAAGGATAGTTGCCTGTTCACAACTTAAAGTCACCTAGACCATGAAGAGACAACTGCACTCCCATGTTCATGACATTATTCACAATAGTCAAGATATGGAAACAACCTAAGTGTCCACTGATGAATAAATGCATAAAGAAATTGATATACATATCACTAATGTCAGCCTTAAAAAAGAGAGATTCTACCACATACAATAACATGGATGAACCTGGAGGACATATGCTAAGTAAGATAAGCCAGATATAGAAAGAAAAAAACTACATAATCTCACTTATATGTAGAACCTAAAAATACTGGTCAAAGGATACAAAGTTGTAGTTATGTAGGATGAATGATTCTATAGATCTAATATACAGCATGCTGACTATAGTTAATACTGTACTGACTACTAGAAATTTGCTAAGAGAGATTTCAGATATTCTTATTACATGTACACAAAAATGATAAACATGTTAGATAGTATGTTAATTAGTTTCACTGTAGTAATCATTTCAATGTGTATACATATATCAAATTATCATGTTGCACACCTAAATATATACAAATGTTATTTAAAAATAAAATTTTTAGAAATCAAAAATCAAACAGCAGAAATATTTCATGAGGCCAAATTCTTAAAAGATTCAGACTCAAATGCTCTAATACTATATTAGTACTAAAAGGAAAGAGCTAATTTTTTTTTTTTTCAGTTTGTTGATCTAATTTCAGGGAAGAACTGCTTCAAGTAGGAAGTATGCTCAAATAAATCATCTGAGACTATCATCTGGAACTTTGGATTCTAATAATTGAACATACAGACATTGTTCAAAGAAAGTTTTTATTTCATCTGAAATAAAATTCATATTGAAATATTTTATCCATAAAAAGAGCACTTTAACAGAAGGTGTTATTAGAAAATCTAACACTTTTATTCTTCTTGTCTAAAAGTAAGCAACACACGAAATGCCAACAAAGACAGAAAATGGTTCTATAACAAATCTTGAAGGTATTCTATTTTCTCAAGTCCACATGATCTCACTCTAACCTGCAAGACAGTTCAGAGACAAGACATAGGGAATAGCTATGTGGGCAGCACATTAAAGCTACCTCATAACAGACAAAATGAAAAATATTGTTTTCAATGCCTACTTCCACATCTCCCAGAGGATTCTATTCATCATCCCTCACTACTCATACTCATGTGAGAAACAAGTATTTTTAATATAATGACCATCATAATACAAATTTTATTCATGTCAATAAGTGATAATTCTGCTATACTGTCTCTGATCTCATATAATCCTCAAAACAACCAACAAGCTGATATTATTATTGCTTCTTCACAGATGAGGAAGTTGAGGCACAAATTTAGTGATCTGCCTAAGGTCACACAGTTAACAAAAGAAAAAAACCAGGATTTGAACCTTGTTATCCAAGGTCTGTGCTTTTAATAATCTCACAATTCTGCTTGAGGAAGTAACGTGCAATTAAGGACTAACTACCAATCCCCTATAAGTATTACACTTTATTTACTAATCTACTTCTCTACTCACTGGCATTCGATAATCCACAAACATCAAAAGTGATGAACATTTTTAAATAAAACTGTAAAAACCTAGTTTGGCCTCAACCATGAATTATCAGGTGAAGGGAACATATATGAAAATAGATAAGAAACTTTTGGATCTGATGATCGACACAAACATTAGCTATTATTGCACAAATAATATGGAGTATTTATATTTTTAAGACAGCAAAATATTACACTTGACAACAATATATGTTTTTGAAAGACTTTTAACTACGCAGACTAAATGTCGAATTATTTCTGTGAACACTCCTTTTTATGTACATATTGTTTTATTTTATTTACATGTTTTTGTTTTTTTACAAAAACAGCATACAAACAGATGGTTGATTTTGAAAGTTTTACCTCATTCAATAAATGTATCTCTGTCCAGATGGACACTAAGTTTCAGTGCCAATATTGTACCTTCACCACATGGGCAAGAAGATCTAAGGCAGGGGATACTATGTTCAGCTTTGTACTTTAACATAAAAAATGTTTGATTAATTGTCATCTGTCATTATTTTTGTGGTCAGGGGGTCATGAAGAAATAGACCATTTCAGTAAAATATCAAAACACTCTCTTCAAGATATATAGCTATATATGAACTAGCGAAATCTTTTGTTAATACATTATAAATTTCAACTTGACTATTTTTTGTCACATTAATTGAGGTATAATACACTTAGAGTAAAAAATCATCTTTTTCAGGGATATAATTCTATGAGTTTTGACAAAGTTATACAGTCATGTAACCATGATACAGAACATCTCCATCATCCAAAAGTTTGTTCATGCTATTTGTTAATATGATGAATTGCATTGATTTTCGAATGTTATACTAACCTTGCTTTTAAGAGCTAAATCTCATCTGATGTTGAGTTATTATACTATTATATAATGCAATTTGGATTTAATTTACTGAAATTTTGTTTAGAATTTCTGCATCTATGTTCATGAGAGATACTGGTCTATAGTATTTTTTTTTCCTTGAAATATCAGTCTGATTTCAGGATCAGCCTGACCTCATAGAATAAGTTGGAGAATGTCCTATACTTTTCAAATTTGAGGAATAGTTTGTGTAGAAATGGGATTTTTTTCCTTAAAAGTTTAGTAGTGTTCACCAGTGAAGGCATTGTGGAAAGGTTCTTAGTTATATGTACAACTTCTTTAAGAGAAAAAGGACTATTTAGGTTATCTATTTTTTCTTGAGTTACCTTTGATAAATTGTTTCTTTCCAGGAATTTAGCTATTTCATCAAAGTTGTCCAATTTATTGGTATGACTGACACTGAACAATTGCTTTTAAAAGAAGTTTGAAGGTTAAAAACAAAACAAGACCAAATCGAAAGAAAACAAAAATAAGAATTCCCACTTATGGTAAGCTTTTCATTTGAAAGAAAATATCACTATTATTTTAGGCAGTTGTCTCTCCTTTTCTATGACTCTCATTCTGTTTATAATTCTCCTGTTGAAAATCTAGTTTTTCTGAAAGTCAAAATCTGTGCAGGCCAAGTCATCTGTTATGCACAACAACTAATCACTATCCAGTATTATCCAGGAACCCAGAGGTCTCAAAATTAAATTCACCAAAGAGTTCCAACACAGTTTAAACAACAACATATTTCTAAAATGTTTTGCACACAAAATAACATCCATGAATATGTATATGTGCATGTATTTTCCCTAAAACTTGGGTAATCTTCATAATCATTTTTCCTTTTCTATAATATGATGCCAATTATGGACAATGAAGCAGTGTGCTAAACTAAGCCAGTAAGCTGTTATGTTTTAAAATGTTTTCATGGTTTTAAAACCTTCCTACCTCTTCTTCTATTAAGCTATTATTACTAATGCTGATTAACTGTTATATGTTAGGAATAAGATAGATAACCAATTTTATGGGAATCTGTAAAATGTGTATCTGGCTATAGGCTTTGATGATTGATTCGTAAACAAAGTACCTGGACTTTTTATATGAAATTTAAGCATTCTGTTTTAGCTTCTTAAAGGCTACCCAAAATATCTCCACGAATTTCTAAATTCTTGTCTTTGTTATGAGAAGTTGATTGTACTGAAAGTCTTTTGGATAAACAAGATGTTAAAGCATTCTTAAAGCCGCCAAATGGATTACACAAATACCTCCTAGAGATTTCAGGAATAATTAAGGGATAATCAAGTTTGGAATACCAATAAATCATTACTAATCTACAAAGTCTGAGTTCAAGCGCTTCCCAAATTGTATAATTTACTATATTCTAAAACTTCACAGTAAATCTCTAACATAAACAGACAATAAATTAGAAATATACACAAACTAGCTTTAAAAAAATCAAAATTCCATCATTTATAGCATGTCAGTTTTCCTTCAGTTCCCTTAAAAGGGTAGCTGAAAAAAAGAATTTGTATATATTTCACTAGAGTTTGAGAAGCATCAACATTTTATTTACCAAGAAATATCACAACTCCCCTGGGCTTGAGACACAGGATAACTAAAAGACTGGGAGCTAATCATAGGATTATAAAATGCTTCCCTTCCCTCAAATCGTACCACTACATCAATAGAGAGCTGGTACTTCTTTCTACTCAATGTTTCCATACACCTAAAACTTCTCTTAAAAAATAAAGTAGGTATATTAATTTTATAAAAAAAAAAAACTCCCTGTGCTTTAATAGAAAAATGATTGGGAAGGCAGAAGGAGGATCTACAAGAAAAGTACAGTTATGAACATACCTAATGTACATATAAACATTAACATAATATTCAAAGACAGGGCTATATGTGACAACACATATTAAATACTTTATATTAACACTCTCTCTGAAATATAAACATAATGGTAAACTTTTAACTTGTCAGGGGATTAAAGTAACTTGTCCATGTTCACCCAGATATTAAGTGGCAAAGTTGGGAATTAATTTAAAGTTTGTCTGGCTTGAAAATCCAGTTTTTTGCAATAGTTTCCCAGATTTCAAAGAGAATCTTAATATCTAAAGCTTCTTGATATCTAAAGCTTTACTCTTAATATCTGAAGCATTTTCAGATATTTCCAGCTCAAATTATCACCAAGGATACTCCCAAACTAATACATGCCCAGGTATCTGCAAATAACATGCTCATTTTTTCTGGCTCCTATACATGCAGCCCAAGGGCTATCAAAGACATTACTTGTGTACTTTTAATGCATTTCATTGTCCATTAGCTGGAAAGAAAAAGGTACATGAAAATCATTTTTATTCTATTTTAATATAGAGTCTGGAACTGTAAGTTAAAATTAGGTTTGGTAATAATTTGAAGATATTTTGGATTGTTTTCTCTGTCTCCAGTCAATAAAATATATATTTTTTAAATTCTAGAAATAATGAAAATATTGAATTTATTTGTTGTCTGTCCTTTGCTATTTTGCATGAGAAATGTTTTCATCAAAAAGCTAAGTAGTGTACAATTATAGAACTTCAATATAAATATTAAAACCAAAGATTAAGGCACTAGCCCCTCTCATCAACCTGTTTATTTTCATGCAGAATAACTTTACCCAGAGCTCCAGATGAATAAATACTATCAAAACACTTATACTTTAGCTAAAAAATGTAATTACAATACAACACACTTCTTCAAAAAGTCACTGCTATCTCCGCATTTTTAAATTTCTCTCTTTACTGAGAGACAGGGGGGAAAAAAAGAAAAAAGGACAGAATACAAACCAAAGAAGAATTCCCCTGATCCTCATTTTGGCACAAAAAAAGAACTCTTGCAATTTGGGGGGAATACTATATCCATTCGTTACTGAAAAATAAAATTGGTTCTTTAGGAAAAATGAGTTGTACTCAAAAGCTTGGCAATCCTATTTAACACAAAGAAAAACTATTAAACCAGCTTAGGTCTTCCCAAAAGAAACTGAGATAAATAGTGTGAGGTCTTAAACAGTTCTTTGTGGTACTGAAGGAAAAGAAAGAGGACACTTACTGGTCACAGAGAGAATAGGGTCTATTTGTTAGCAGCTGTAAATGAACTAAAATGATTACTGGGTAGTAAACATTCAACAGAAGCCACTGGAGTGTAAGATGTAGACTTCTGGAGAGATGTAGGATATCTGCCAATCGACAAAGTTTAAATCAGAAGAGCATTTGGTTCAGTCAAATGTTAGTTTACAGTATTAAGCTAAAATATTTATAAAACAAAAGCTAACTAGAATTTTGCAGTCCAGAAGGAAAGAAAATGCCATCCATTTTCTAGATGGTACAAACTTAGAGAGTTGTAACTTGGCTTCTTAAAGGCCTCAAAAATATCTCCACTTATTTCTACATTAATCTCTTTATTTTGAGAAGTGGAGGGTACTAGATAAACTTTGGATGAAAAAGATGTTAAAGCATTTCAAAAGTCCCCTAATGTGTTAAACAAATATCTCCTAGAGACTTCAGGAATGATGAAGCTATAATCACAATTTGGGACCTTCTTGTCTCTTTCAAAATAAAGGGCACTACTAAAATTTTAATTACAAAACACAACTGAGAACAAACAAAAACACGATTTTTTTAGAATCTATTCTCCTTGGGGCTTTATTTACATTTGCATAAAAGTAGGTTTTGGGAGAGTGAGAAGAGGGCAATAAAGGGTCTACCTATTTAAGTGTTTGAGTCCTACAATGTGAAGTGTTTCAGAGTGTTGGCCAATGAAAATCTGGTCCACTACCGAGGTCTCAAATGTCCTTTTACTCCTTATTTATACACACACATGCATGCACACACACACATACATGTGCACACAAACACATACTGATGCTTCAGAATCTGTTTGGAGTCTGTACCTAAGGACCTTGTTCTACTACATTTTTTACAGACATTTACTATGGTTATCAAATGTGTTAGGCAAAAATACTATGTAAAATTAGTTATATTGCTAATTTCCTTAAGCTGTAGACTAAGAATTTATGTCTATCTTATCAAGTCAAGCACTTCTTTTTTCTGATCATTATATTAAAATATAAAGAGAATTGGCAAGACTTGCCCCAATCAACCTGACTGATTTTGCTCAAGTCAAATTTCCTAAGACCGTTTAATCTCCCCCAATAAAAAGGGAATGTATGTTTGGCAAATGAATGTCATATTAACCCTTTCTAGAATCCCTCATTTTTCAGTCCTTTCCATTGGTCTCTAGATTTAGGCCCCTAATTTTCAGGTGGAAACTCTGCTCTCAGGGAGTCAGCAGGGAGCAGTGGCTAGAAGCAAGATCTTAGTTCCCTGTCCAGGAATCAAATCTGGGACGTCTGGATAAAAACCAGGAATCCTAACCATTAGCCCACCAGGGGCTAGTGGCTAGAAGCAGGGCCCTGGCTCTTGTCTTCTTTGAAAAAACAAATTTACAAAGAGACTGAGACTGTAAAACAGGCACAGAGTTTATTAGAAGCACAGCACATGTGGGAGAGCTGTTTATTTAAGACAGAAGCAGTTTATTTAAGACAGAAGCAGCGCAGAGCTACACACCCAGAGAAGGGTGTGGGCATCCTCACTAATAAGGAGCGTGCCAAAGGGGTGGTTTAAATCACTTAAATGAGGGTGTTTTTTCTGGGTCTTTGTTTTCCTCTGGCTATGTTCTCCTCTGGCCAATCATCTTGCTTTCTTTACCATATCAAATCTGACCCAGGGCCCTCCCCAATATGCACGCACATCTTTTAGCTAAGATGGATTCCAGCATGAGGGTCTCTGGGAGATTGACAGCACATATTATGAAATAGTGCCCCAACCCTTTTTTGACCCCCAAGGAGCCTTTCTGCACATGTGCAGTGGGGGAGGTCTCCCTGACCTCAAAAATGATAAATATGATCATCTTATCTTTTTACTCTAGCAGAGCTCAACTCCTCTCTGCTCCCACCATTAACTTTTTCCTTGAAATGTCAGGGGGAGACAAGCTCCAATTTACTCAGCTTGACAAACTCCAGTTGCTCATCTCAGGGGCCCGTCTACCTCCTACCTCAACTCCAGCTCTCTTTTGGAAGCTCAGTCTCTCCCAATGGGCATGGGAACAATAACCTTGAAAACACTCTCATTTTATTTTGTTTTAATTCTTTCAGCTGTATTTTTTTTTTTTTTTGAGAGAGAGAGATAGGTGGAGGAATCTAAGTGTCTATGACTGTGAACCACAAATCTCCATTGGCCAAATCCTTATTTATAGAAATTCAATGGACTGCTTGGCATAATCCTCTTTTTAAGCAAGATTTCACATAACTAAAACTAAATAGTGTATGTTGCCTTCTAACAGATTATTGCAATTTAAAACCCATTTCAATTCTTGAAACCTCTACTCACTATCAAGTATCACTGAATTGAGCCACCCAAAATAATATTTTCTTTCAGTGATGCACACTTAAGTAAAAAAACTAAATGAACATCCTATTTTCTTATGCACTAATGTTCAAAACAATTATTTTTTTAAATATAGTATGGAACTAAAAACATTGGTATAAAAAATAATAAGTGAGTAAAACTATAGCCTCTATTAATTTGGTCCAAAAACAAGAAACAATTATTACCAGTCACCTGCCTGGGAAAAACAATTGGATAAGGTATAGAAGGTAAACAAGTGTCAGGCAAATTTGAGTCTGAAAACCAACTCTATTATTAAAATCTTTGGGCTTTAGCAATGTTAATTCCTCACCTGGACCCTGTTTCCTTGGTTATAAAATGACCATAAAATCTACCTCTTGTGAGGGTCAAAGAAAATAGCAAACTGAGAACCAAAATCATACCAATAAACAACTAAGTCAAAAAATTAAATCAAATAATAGACATAAACATAATAGACACTGCTAGAAGTTGCCTTGCTGACAGAAAGGAAAGTATGTAATTAACTGCAGTAAATAAGAAGGAAAAAAAAAAAAGAATGGTAGAGAAGAACTTAATGGAACACAAGTAGAGATGAACCAAAAGGGTATCTTGTTGGGTCTGGGGGTGAAAATCCAACAAAAAACATTTAAAAATTATCCAATGCTGTAATGCAGAAAAATTTCCCTAACATGTAAGAAGAACTATAATTTTATTATGTTTTGAGAGCCTTATTAGCTTTTGACCTGAAATACTATTTTCATTTATGTATGGGAATTTTTAAATTGTTATTTGAGTTCTTAGGTACAATTTGGGATAACTGCCAGCCCCCCACCCCCATATTTAAAGAATATATTTCTCATTTTATAATGAAAATTATTGCAAAAATTTTAACATAAAAATTCATGTTATTATTAGCACTTATCTGGTGAAGTATTCATTTTATTACGTGTCTCCTCACCTAGACTCTAAAAGCACATTAATTAGAAACAAAAGAAATAAGGAAAATAAAGATTTTGAATTATTTATTTATGCTCACACACACACACACACACACACACACACACACGCTCACACACACAAATTTTAGGACAGTTTGTCAGTAAGGGATTTATAATTGCCCTGACTTATCCACAGTCTTTCTTGGAATATGCTGAAAGCCCAGAATGGGTTTTCTATAGTTGTCTACCCTATTAAACTGTTAGGTACCGGAGGAAAGATATATCATGCACTTTTGTATCCTGAGTATTTAGCACAATGCCTGTCCGAAGAGACTCTCATTAAATAGCAACTGAAAGAAAAAAGAAAAAAATTAAACCATGCATTAAAAACAAAGAAATAAAGAAGGAAAGAGGAATGAAGAGATTGGAATAAAAATGATACATTTTCTTAAAAAATGCTATTTTGAAAATATAAGGAAAAATATGTCAAACTTTCTGCTCAGAATACAGCCGTGAGTATACCTAGTACACCTATTTGTTCAACTCTTCAATTAAATGTCATCTGTTCAATTCATACTTACGTTGAACACAACCTGTTTCTTGCAATGTGCTAGATGAGTAAATTTTTTTCCAAGAAAACAAAAAACTCATGGAAGGATTTTTGTTTTTTAAGGAGTATTGCATATAACACACTTTACTTGCACATCTGAACACACAGTAAAATGAAACATTGCTAGGATTTTTCATGAACAAAACTGAAAGCATTAAAATTTTCATTTCCATTCCCAGATTCAGTGTTCACTATAATAGAATAAGTTATTTCACATTTCTCAGAGGTTAAAAAAAGACAAAAAACACAAACCTTTGCTAAATTATTCAACAGTGAAGTAAGGGTGTAAGAAAGTGTAAAGGGATGAAAAAAAGAGGATGACAAAATAAAGAGAAGAATTCAGCTCACAGAGAAATTCTAGAGTCAAAGATTTTGTGAATGAGCAGTCTTTTCTGATATGAAATATAAAAATACACCATATCAACTGGAGAAAAATTTTAATGTTTAAATACAAACTTATATTCATTTGCAACAATTTCTTCCTATAATCAACAAATGTCAAGGATAGGTGATTGACGATGACACCTTCCTTTCTCATTTCTTCTTCCAAGTCCTACTCAGAAAGACACCTGCATTTGCATTTCTTTCCCAGGGTTAAATGTGAAGGACAGCAATATCTTCCCCGAAAACCTGTGTGCCACTCACCCCTCAAAGCTAAGTGGTTTGTGGGAAGTTTATAAATTCAGAGACCTTGTGGACCCATTTGCTCTTCACAAGTATTATCTGCCATCTGTCAGCTGAAGAACATCTGTGGATCAGCTGTGGGATCAACAGGGAGTTTGTCTGTGAGCTGAAGTTTTCCAAAATAAAGAAAAGGTAATTTTCAGATTTACAATAGCAATCCTGATCTCGAAGAAGCCTTAGGGTAGGGAGGAGAAGAGGAGCAGAGAAAGGAATATAACAAGGAATAGATAAGCAGTATATATAAGAAAAATACCCAATAAAAAGTATGACGTAGTCAAAAGGAAGGAAGTCAGAGCAAACACAATAGAAAATTAGAAGAATGAAAAGGTATAGAAAGAGCAACACAGAATGAGGGAAATGTAGGCAGCAAGCCAAGTTTTTTTTCTTTTTTTAATTCCCGAATGATAGCCATCAGTGTGTTTTTCAATAGAGGCAGGCAATGTTCTTTTTCGAGCTCTGCAGGCATGCACTTTTCATAGCTTCACACAGAACTGACTCCAAACATTCAATTTAAAAGACAAATAAGAAAGCTTGAAGATCAAATTCAAAGATAAACCAAAAGGGACATCTCATCATTTTAAAAAATATAACGTCTTCCAAATTTAAGGGCAATAGGTAAGGCTACTTAGGTCACCTTACCTCTCTCACTGGAAGGCTATTTGTTAAAATGCTTGATTTTCTGATCCTTTGCCCAGGAAAATAGAGTGCAGTCAGTGGAAAAGCACTGTGATGTTTAAAAAAAAAAAGTAGAATGCTGCTTTTAATCCTTTTGATGCATATAAGAAACTACACAAATTCATTTTGCAGACATGCTTTTATCTATTTGTAATTGAATTGAAAACTGCAGTGAGCTACTTAAAAGGAATTCCATTGAATGGATTGTGTTATATAATAGAGCAACTTTCGAGTGTGCCATTGTATACTTAAGGCTACTATCAGCCTTTAGCATTGTAGATAGTATACACGAAATCAGAGGCCAGTATATACTAAAAATATTTAAGAGTATAGTTACTGAGCAGCAATTATAGACACAGTGCCTGTTACTAAGAGTGAAAAGAAGGAATATAAACACTGTCCCTGGTCCCAAGGCATTTAAAATCGAATTACTTTACTGGCAGTACAAAATATCATATAGTTGCCTTATTTAGGAGGTTCTGAGAAAACTGAAAAGAAGAAACGATAATGATTCATTGCTTAACATTTTAAAAGGTTCTACAGCATGTTTTGATGACCAAGTACTACTGATATTCATATATATATATATATATATATATATATATATATATATATATATATATATATATATATATATATGTGAGAGAGAGAGACAGAGAGATAGAAACAGAGAGAGACAGAGATAGTTAGAGAGAAGGAAAGAGGGAGAGAGAGAGAGAAAGAGTTCAAGGAATTGGCTCACATAGTTTTGTGGGGCTGGAAAGTGCAAAAGCTGTAGGGCAGAACAGCAGGCTGGAAACTCGTGGAAGAGTTTCTAGCTTCCAGTCTTAAAGCAGAATTCCTTCTTCTTCAGGAAGCATGTCTTTGCTCTTAAGGCCTTCAGCTGATTGAGGCCAACTCACATTATAGAGGACAATGTGCTTTACTTAAAGTCAACTGATTCTAAATGTTAATCACATCTTAAAAAAAAAAAAAAAACCTTCCCCAAAACATATATATTAGTGTTTGACCAGACAACTGGCAAACAACTAGTCACCACAGCCTAACCAAGTTGACACATAAAATTAACCATCACAGTAAATCTTCAAAAACTGTCTAATCCAGAGCTTAATTTTTTATAGAGAAGGAAGTTCCCTCAGAACTTTTGCTCAATTATGATACTGAAGTTAGAAATTCTAAGTAGATATGTCTATTAAACTTATCACTTAAGACACAGAGTCTAGAGAAAAAGATATGGGCAGGACAGCACAAATGACATTTTCACCCCAAATTTCCCAATCTTTCCTTACTCTTTGTTCATTCTCTGTTGTAAGTTCACTTAGACAGTGATTTATAACTGCTTCATTTGATGTTTTTTTAACAACTCTACTTCTGCATTGAAAATATGGCTTTTTAAGAAGATATGAAGGGCAAAAGTACCTAGATATAAGTTAGTTTTCTATGGGAAATGACCCAGAAAAGCCACCAAAGCAAAGTGTCTCCCCGTAAAGAGTTGCATAATTTTTTTAAAAAATAAACCCACAGGATAGATTGCACAGAAAAATCATATCTCTTTTCGTGGTTAGTACTTTTATCTGAGCACTAAAGGATTAGCAGCCCTCCAAGACAATTCAATTTCACAGCAACAAGTAAGTCAGCCAACGCTGGAGAAGGCAATTTCCCACATGAGTATTAACTCGGCCACCATGATTGATTTACAAACGTTTATAAGGACTTAATGGCATTTAACATGAGTTAAATTATAATTTTTTGAATTCTGTGTGTTAATTAAGGGATCAGACCTCTTATATGACTAGCAGAAATCCTTCTGCAGGTAGAAATAGTCAAGATTTTACCACTAGGCTTTACATTTAATCATTTAATTTAAAAAGGCAATTTAATGTAATAAAAATGGATAAATTTACCACCTCCATCACCTTGTACACCTTAAACTTACACAATGTTATATGTCAATTATATCTCAATAAAGCTGGAAAGAAATGAATAAATTTAAGTATATTTAAAGCAAGTCTAGTGTTGTAGGTCAATTACACTTCAAAAACAAACAAACAAACAAGCAAATTCATAGAAAAAGAAATCAGATTTGTGGTTACCACAAGTGGGGTTTGGGGAGGGGAACTGGATGAAGGTAGTCAAAAGGTACAAACTTCTAGTTATAAGATAAATAAGTACTAGGAATGTAATGTACAACATGATTAATATAATTAACACTGCTGTATGTTATATGAAAATTGTTAGGAGAGTAATCCTAAGAGATCTCATCAAGAGGAAAACATTTTTTTCTTTTTCTTTTATTTTTATCTATATGAGAGGATGGATGTTCACTAAACTTATTGTGATAATCATTTCATGATGTATGTAAGTCAAATAATTACGCTGTATACCTTAAATTTATATGACACTGTATGTCAATTGTATCTCATTAAAACTGGAAGAAAAAAATAAGTCTAGGGCAAAAGGAAAAAACAGTATTGTTGAGATATATGTTGGATACATGTAAATATTCAGATCATTGTGTATAATGAAAAGGTTTCACATACCCTAAACATTCACTTAGGATATTTAAGAAAAAAAAAAAATGTTAATACAGTCACTGTCTTTTCTCTTTCTTTCTTGATTAATGCTTTCGACAGAATGATTTTCATCTAGCTCTCAACAAATCATTTGCAGATTTCATTCCTTTAATAGCATTTAAAAATTACCCTGGCCAACTACCCATATTTAACATAAATAACCCTAAGCTATTTATGTTAATTTATCATGGAAAATGAATTACATAGAATTTCAAAGAACACCCAAACTTATGAGAACAAACATATATGCATATGGAGATAGAGATAGAAAGAAACATAAACATACATATATGAGTGTATATATATTTGAAAAACATAGAATGCTTATATGAATATATATGTTCTCATACATCTACTTGAAATATAGTTTATATTTAAAATGTAGTTTAAAATAATTTGGGAAAACAAATAATGATGATATATATATGATATTAATGTGTAAATAATATGAGAATATATGTTAGGCGAAAATATATTTGTCCTTACTGTATGTATAATATTCATCTTAAATATGCATATATTTATATATATGTACAATTAAAAATTCTGCTATATTTGAGATAATTTCAGAAAAGTAAGATTCACAAATTTTTTAGCACTATTAATGGATAAGAGTCATTTTCAAATCATCATAATTCTTTTGGACTTTGCAAAAACAAAGCTCTACAGAATATTATAAATGTGTTAATTCATTAGCCTTTCATTTTATTCCTGTTAAAAAAATAACTTTTAAAGCTACTTGCAATGTTAATTGTTCATTGCTTTCTTGTCTGGGAGAAAATAACATAAAATCAGTGATGTGTTTGTTTTAGTTTCTAAAGCCTAATGTGAAGGAATAAAATCTACTTAGCATGAAAAGATCTTCTTTTCTTTTAAGGTACTTTTATTTTTAAACCTTATTATTTGCCTATGAAAGGAAAATATGATTTGTATGAAAGAAAACATGGAATTTTGTTCTCTCAGTTCTTGCTAATATGAAAAGTGAATACAGAAAGACTGAATAAAAAAATAAATAAAATTTTGGTGTCTAAATTTTCTTCAACAAATGGGTGTTGGGAAAACTGGATATCCAAATGCAAAATAATGAAATTAAATCCTTATCTTACACAATACACAAAAATCAACTCAAAATAGATGAAAGATTTTAATTCAAGATCTGAAACTATAAAACTCCTAGAAGAAAACATAGAAGGAGAATTTCTTTACATTGGCCTAGGCAAGGATTTCATGGATATAATATGAAAAGCACAGACAACAAAAGCAAAAATAGGCAAGACTACATCAAACTAAAAAGCTTCTGCACACAAAAGATTTGCAAACCATGTATGTAATGGGATGTTAATTTTCAAAATATATAAGGACATCCTATAGCTCAAGAGCAAAAAACTAATAATTCTATTAAAAAGTTGGCCTAGGACTTGAACAGACATTTCTTCAAAGAAGGCATAAATACATGAAAGATGCTCAACATCATCAATCATCATGGAAATGCAAGTCAAAACCACAATGAGATACTACCTCACACCTGTTGGGGTGGCTGTTATCAAAAACACAGAAGACAAGTGTTAACAAGGGTGTGGAGAAATTGAAACCCTCTTACACTGTTGATGGGAATGCTAGTGCAGTGGCTGTAGAAAACAGTATGGAAGTTCCATACAGCTTTAAAATTCAAAAATAGAACTACCATATGATCTACCAACCCAACTTTTTAGTATTTATACAAACAAATTGAAATCAGGATATTGAAGAGAGATTAATTAGCCTTCCTATGTTCATTGTGGCACTATTCACAATAGCCAAGACATAATAGGGAAGAACAAATCTGACTCCATATTAGATCTGTTCCTTTTACTTTAAACTTTGTGCTTTGTTGCCTGTGCTTAGTCATGCTGGCTCTGCACCTTTTGTAAAAGAATGTTGTCTTTAGCCTGAAATAAACAGGATAGCCTATTCTCAGCACTCTGACCTTTAAGAGTCCATTCATACAAAGATCAAAAGTTGCAGAACAGAGAATAACAGTTGCTTTGTTGGAGGTTTATAGAAACATCATGACCTGACCTACATGGACAGCTGCAAGAACAAAGGATCCTGACACCAAGAAGTTTGCAACAACTAACCACACCCTTCCCTCACCTTGCCTTTAAAAATGCCTCCCTGAAACCATCTGGGGAGTTCGGGATTTTGGGGGCACAGCCAACTATCTCCTTGCATGGCCCTGCAATAAACCTTTCTCTGCTACAGACTCCAAAGTTTTGGTATTGTTTGGCCTCCCTGTGCAGTGGGCACACAAACTTGCATTCTGTAACAAAGATACAGAAGCAACTTAAATGTCTATAGAAGAATGAATGAATGAAAAGAGTGATATATACATACAATGGAATATTATTCCACCTTAAAAAAGTAGGAAATCCTGCAATATGGAACAACAGGGATGAAACTTGAGGACATTATGCTAGGTGAAATAAGTCAGTCACAGAAGGACAAATACTACATGATTCCACTTATATCAGGTATCTAAAAGTTAAACTCGTAGCAAAGAAGGCAATTTTAGTTGCCAGGGGTTGGGGGTAGGGGGACAGTGGGAGTTGCCTATCAATGAGTATAAAATTTTAGTTACACAAGATGAGTAAGTTTAGAGATTTGCTGTACAACATTGTGCCTATAGGTTACAATATTATATCATACACTAAAAACCTGTTATGAGGGAGATCTCATGTGAAGTCTTTTTATCACAATAAAATTTTAAAAAGTGTTTTCTTCTCATGCATAGATTTTCTTCATGAATATTTAGATATAAGCTATAAGCACATCTCCACAGACATCACTTAAGACTGCCTACTTTTCTTTCACACACACACACACACACACACACACACACATAAAAGAAAGGTAGGAAGGAAAGAAGGAAGGAGAGAAAGAGGGAGGGGAAAATAAAAGAAACTTCATAAGTTTATAAGTAAGAATTAGCCACAGTGCAGTGACTTGCATTATTATTTGGCCAGCTTTTCTCAGTACCTTTATATGGTGCCAAAGGAACTGTCAGCCTTGTCTAAAAGTGTTCATTTGCTACCCAGTGATGACAATTACCTGTCTCCTCCTCTTTTATAGATTCTTAATCTTGAAACTGAAAATGCTGTCAGCCAAATTTATAGATATCGTCATTTGAGACAAGAACATCAAATCTAGAGAGTATGTCAAGTTGTGAGTATGCCAGCAAGACAAGCCCATGACATAGAAAGTAAGTAACATAGGAAAAAGCCCAACAGGCAACAAAGTCAAATGATGGCTGCCAAGCCATGGTTGCTTGATCAAAGGCAATGGGTTAGGCTCCAGAGATCAGGTTAGAATTAAATGATTAACCCACAGGGTTTGAAGAGCTCACTGGGATACCAGCTAGAATCCCAGTGACCTAGAGGAATCCCCACAGACTGAAGCAGCTGCTGCTTCTGCTGTAAAACTTGATGCCAACAACCCAAAGGCTGAATTCACTTCAATTTCCTCAGCTTCTAAATAACATTGAAAACTTATATTTTTACACAATGTTCCATCAAAACATAGTCTAGACTGTTTCCTCCCTTCCTAAAATGCCATCATAAATATGCTTTAGAATTTTTCAATACAGTGGTCTCAAAACCCTAAATCTCTCACCCATATGGAGAGAAATTAAGTTCTGTTCGTTTCAGGCTACCTTCTTAACATAGCTGGGCAGGCTGCACTCTGGGATCTTTTCCAGATACCTGTGCCCTCCTCCTGGCATTGGAGACAAGCACTTTTCATCCTGGCTCTCTAATTCTGTGACCTCATGTAAGAGCATGGGGCATTGGACCTCATCTTCCCCTTACTTTCCCAAATTTTTCTGCTCTGAGTAGTCCATCTCCTGCTATTCTTCCCCTTCTCTAACTAAGACTGTGTTTCTGGCCTATATAAAAGTATATGCTTGTATAGTACTTAAAAGTTTTCAAAGTGGCATCACCTTATTATCTCAGTTCTGCTTTAATTTTAAATCTGCTGTAAATTAGAGAGTGGTTGTTATTCTCACTGTACATATGAGGAAGTGAGATTCAAAATACTAACAGTTAGTTCCTCAAGGACATGCAGTTAATAACACAGAAGCAATTTTGTGGTCCCAAGTCTAGCGTTTGCAACAGTAGACTAGTTCTTGCTTCCTCTACCCCTGACTGCTTTGGGTAGTTAAAGTGTCTCCCTTAATGCAGTATGGTATATATAAAATGTGATCAATGATCTTCTGTAGATTGTCTGAATTAACATTCTTAAAATACTATAATATAGCTAGAAAATTCATTCCTTAAGATATAATAAACATAAAATTTACGTTCAAGTCACTTAAGTGACTTTGATTAGAGGAAACCATGATATTAGTGTCAGAGAAACAGAGACCATTTTCCTTTTCTTTTTTTTTAAATTGAAAATGAAAAATATCATCAATTTCCTGATCATTAGATGTCTGTAAAAACCAAACGCCATGAATAGAATGTCTTTATGTTCATTCATTCATCAAGCATTTACCTAAGAACACCTACTAGGTGTACACACAATAAAGGCCTGTGACACACGTTTGTACAATGATGAAAGATTCAACAAAGCAGGTCCTGCTCCCTCTCTTTGAGGAGTGTAGACTACATTGAAATATGCACAAACAACTTAACCAGAACTAATAAATATTACATACTTAATATGCACAAGATACCACGTTGAATACTTTACAGGCCCTACTTCATTCACAGATCAAAAACTTGAGCACATAAAGTTTATCAACCAGTCCAAATTTCCTAGTTGGTAAGAATCAAAATGGATTCAAATCAAAGTATACTGAAAGCAAAACAAAACAAAACAACGTGGCCAAGCATACCTTACTGGCTCCTTGGCTCAAGACCTCTTTAGTCTCCTCAAATTAATTTCTGAAATAATGAATCCAAAAGCCCCCAAATATTTCCCAGATAAACTAGCAAGAGTCACCAAACTAGAGGAATAAAAATTGGTCCCTAGATACATATGAAAGAGAGATATCTTTACTGGTGTTATTGCATCTGACAATCAGAAAGAGCAAAACATAATCTGAAATGCTACATGATAAAGGAGAAAAAGAGAAAATATTCATTTCCTAATATCTCTAGTCCATGCATTAAGGGGAGTATTATGGCAAGTAGTGGAGGAGATAGGAAGAAGAGCAGTGCAAGAAAAGATCTGCACAGAGATAAGGTAGAAAGGACAGCCAAGCAGCACCATCCCCAGGAGCGCCGTATCTCTTTATCACAACACAGTGCCCTTGTCATGACAACATCAATAGCTGTGTAGTTGCCACATGGAAACCACCAGTAATATAGCCATACTCCATTAATCAGTAAAAGCATCTGCACCTATTGCTCATGCAGTGAATAATGATTTAGCAGCTGTGCATCCTAGAATAAGGCATTGTGATATTTAGAAAAACAGGGATAATTCAAATATTATTCAGACAAAAATTCCAGCTTGTATGATTTACTTTTTCCCTCCACAAATAAACACAAATGATCTCTCCTGAAGAAAGCAAATGATTTTTTTTGCCTTAAGCAATGCCCATGGCTGTTAATATTTTGGTAGCATATACTTGGTTAATCAATAAAACAAGCATAAGGTATATTGCTTTTCAAAAGAGCTTCTTCGAAAGGTTTTCATGTGCTTCTAAATTTATATCAATTTAGAGTTAACCAAGATGGAGACATAGGCGGTTCCTTAGCTCTCTTCCTCTCATGGATGCACCAAATGTACTGCTACATTCCTTCTGAAAGAGACCCCAGAAACTAACTGAGAAATTCCTACACATCAGATAAATGAGAGAATATCCAAATAAAAATGGCTGAAAAAGACTGAGACACACTCACACCATAAGCCTCAACCCCAATACAGCACCATATAATGAGGAGGGGATCCCCATCTCCAAGCTTCTTCCTGAGGACTTAAGGAACATCTAGCACCACAATTTTAAGACAGAGAAGGTCACTATATAATGATAAAGGGATCAATTAATCAAAAGGGTATAACTATTATAACTATTTATGTACCCCAAATAAGAGCACTCAAATATATAAAGCAAAATTAACGTATCTGAAGGAGGAAATAGACAGCAATAAAATAATAACAGGGGGCTTCAATATGCCACTTTCAACAATAGATAGATCATCCAGAAAGAATATCAATAAGGAAACATTGGACTTAAGCTCATATTAAATCATATGGCCCTAACAGATATATTCAGAACATTCCATCCAACAGTAGCAGAATACACCTTCTCAAAAGCACATGGAACATTTCCCAGGATGAATTATATGTGAGTCCACAAAACAAGTCATAATAAATTTAAGAAGACTGAAATCATATCAAGCATCTTTTCAGGCCACAATGGTAGGTGACAGAAGTCAATTATAAGAAGAAAAATAGAAAAATCACAAATATGTGGAGATTAAGCAACATGCTCTTGAACAACCAATGAGTCAAAGAAGAAATCAAAAGATATATTGAGGCAATGAAAATGGACACACAACTTATCTAAATCTTTGGGATGCAGCACAAGCAGTTCTAAAAGGGAAGTTCATTTTAACACCTACATTAAGGAAAAAGAAAGATCTCAAACAACCTAACTTTACATCTCAAGAAACTAGAAAAAAAAAAGAAAAAATAAGCCCAAAGTTAGAAGAAAAAAAGAAATAACATATACACGAACAAAAATAAATAAAATACAGACAAAAAGACAATAGAAAAGATCAATGAAACTAAGGGCTATGTTTTCGTAAAGATAAACAAAATATATAAACGTTTAGTTAGACTTAGCAAGACAAAAAGAGAGAGGACACAAATAAATAAAATTATAAATGAAAAGAAGATATTACAACTGATAACATAGAAATACATAGAATCATAAAAGACTACAATGAAAAATTATACTTCAACAAATTGGGCAACCTATAAGAAATGGATATATTCTTAGAAACATACAAATTGCCATCATGAAGAAATAGAAAATCTGAACAGACCTACTACTTGTATGGAGATGAATCAGTAATCAAAAACCTCACAACAAAGAAAAGCTCAAGATCAGATGGCTTTACTAGTAAATTCTCCCAAACATTTAAAGAACTAATACCAATCCTTCTCAAACTCTTCCAAAAATAGGAGGGAACACTTCCAAACTCATTTTATGAGGGCAGCTTTACCCTGATACCAAAGCCAGACAAGGACACTACAAGAAAAAAAAAATTACAGGCCAATAACCTTGATGAACATAGGTGCAAATATCCTCAACAAAATAGTATGAACCAAATTAAACAATACATTAAAAGGATCTTGATCAAGTGGGATTTTTTAAACTGAGATGTAAGGATGGTCAGTATCTGTAAATGAATTAACCAAAATGAAGGATAGGTATCATATGAATATCTCAGTAGATACAGAAAAAGCATTTGACAAAATTCAATAGCCTTTCATAATAAAAACTTTCAACAAACTGGGTATAGAGGAAACTTACCTCAATGTAAAAAAGGTCATATATGGCAAACCCACAGTTAATATCATACTCAATAGAGAAATGTTGAAAGCTTTCCTTTAAGATCAGGAACATACAAGGATGCCCACTTTCACCACTTTTATTCAATGTAATACTGGAAATCCTAGCAAGTAATTAGGAAAGAAATGGAAATAAAGGCATCCAAATCAGAAAGGCAAAAGTAAAATTGTCTCTGTTTGAAAATGACACAATATTATATGTAGAAAACCCTAAAGACTCCACCAGAACACTGTTAGAACTAATAAATGAATTTGGCAAATTTGCAGGACACAAAAATCAGTAAAAAAAGACAGTTGTGTTTCTATACATGAACAAGCTATCTGAAAGAGAAATTAAGAAAACCATCCCCTTTACAACAGCATCAAAAGAATAAAATATTTAGAGATAAATTTAACCAAGGAGGTGTAATATCTGTACTGAAAAACTGTCAGACATTGATAAAGAAACTGAAGAGGACACAAATAAATAGAAAGGTGTTCCATATTCACGGATTGTAAGAATTAATATTGTAAAAATATAAAATAATATTCATACTACCCAAAGCATTCTACAGACTAAATGAAATTTCTATCAAAATTCCAATGACATTTTTCACAGAAATTAAAAAAACTAAATTTTTTTATGAAAGCTCAAAAGCTCCTGAATAACCAAAGCAATATTTAGAAAGAAGAACAAGGCTGGAGGCATCATACTTCCTCATTTCAAACTATATTATAAAGCTATAGTAATCAAAACAGCATGGTATTGGCATAAAACAGACAAACAGCTCAATGGAACAGAACAGAAAGTGCAGAAATAAACCCATGCATATATGGTCAATTAATCCACAACAAAGAAGGCAAGCATATGCAATGGGAAAAGAATAGTCTCCTCAACTGATGGTGGGAAAACTGGACAGCAACATGCAAAAGGATGAAACTAGATCCCTATGTGAAAGTTTTCCTTTTCATAGATAACCAAGAAAGAATTCCAGAGAATTGAAAATGCACTATTAGCATGTATGTCATGCTGTGCTTGTATAAGGGAGGGAGAAATTATAACATATGTTTCCAACTCATTTAGCCTTCTTAATTTATTGAAAGCATGTTCTTGACTTTTTCAAATATTTTTCTCCTTTTTTTTTTTTTTTTAGATTTAGTGACAGTTCCCTATAGTCACCATAACTCATTAGAATACTATTCCATCAGAAAAAGTGATCCACTTAGTCTGTGTTTTCTTGAATCTGACCATGAACCAGAGATAATTTATTTTTTTTTCAAATGAGTTCCAGCTCTAAAAGAGAAATAGTCTTCCCAAAGGCAGAGGAACTTTGAGAAATCAACATTCACCATTCTGGCACGAACGTCACCCTCCATAAACAAATCTGACAAATAAGTGTGGTCTCTAAGCTACCTACTTTCCTGCCCATCTGTTTGTATGGCACAGTGCCCTTACCCAAAGGGCACTGCCAATTTTATTTTGAAAAAAAATACAGTCAATATAAGGTGAGATAAATCATCTCTGCAGAAGCAGAATTTGCCTTGCAAAGACTGGTATATTTGGTTTTGATTTTTTTTTTTTTTTTTTTAAACATCTTTATTGAAGTATAATGGTTTTGATTTTGATTTTGGTTTTCTTTAGCTTCATTTTTGCTATTGCATTTCTTTTGCTAGAGGATAGGAGAGGGCATGTTAAATGAATTTTCAAATAATATGGGGAGAGGGAAGACGCAGAACAAAAAATCCTGTTACCTTCTTATTCAAACTGGCAATGTGTGAAATTACAAACATAATTTATTAATGAGAAGGTCATTCTCAGCATCATCATCCACATTTATTAACTGATTCTCCTTCAAAATACAAACCTTAAAAAAAAGAAAGAAATGAGAGTGAAATGAAGAGATCTCAAACCTTGCTTCATAGAAGAACAGTTTGCAATTAAGATTAGGCAATTGAAGAACACACTAGTAGTGTGCCTATGAGATAAGGCATCAACCAGCGGACACTTCATTCCAATGAAATCCCTTGAAAGCCATCACCATCAAATCTAACATTAATAGAGCAATAAGAATGATCTCAAGCATAAACCTTTTATAATATTTTCTTGGCTTTACACTTTTTCTTCAAGCAGCTCAAGTACCTTGGATAATAAACAATGAACTATAATCCTTAGTAGGTCTTTAAATATAATTGACTTTGTTTTTGGTTTTTCCTTACTTTCAATGTATTTTTTGTCTTCTTCCAAAAAACAACCATATTAAAGTCAAACATATGCTTTCTACAGTAGACTATGTTTATCCTTATGCTATGATTACAGAAAGTTGGCATTACTCTGTAAAGTATCATTGATGAGAAACAAGGCTGCTAATTTCCCCTACTAGTCTTTGTTCTCAGAGATGTGGAGCGCTGTACGCTAACTGAAGACCAACCTTTAGAGCTGTTACATTAAAATAATGCTGCCTATTGGAAAATGCCTAATGGCTTTTGCATCAAGAATCTATATTAAAAGAAAAAAATGAAACATTTTTTGCTTCCCTCATAATGTACACTTCTTGAAAAAGTCCTGTGTTTTTCCCCAAGGTAAATATCTTGTGTGATATCTTACTTAGAGATATTCCAAGACAGAATTTCACCATTTATTCTCTTTGCCTAATACAATTAAATAATATCTAATCAGATATGTAATACACTTTGTACAAAGTCACATGTAGATTTTATTTAATAAGTAACTATATCAATGAGACTTCCCTGGTGGCGCAGTGGTTAAGAATCTGACTGCCAATGCAGGGGACACGGGTTCAGTCCCTGGTCCAGGAAGATCCCACATGCCATGGAACAACTAAGCCCGTGCACCACAACTACTGAGTCTGAGCTCTAGAGCCAAGAAGCCACAATTACTGAGCCTGCGTGCCACAACTACTGAAGCCCATGCGTGCTAGAGCCTGAGGGCTGCACTACTGAAGCCCGCACACTCTAGGGCCCACATGCCACCACTACTGAGCCCGCATGCTGCAACTACTGAAGCCCGCATGCCTAGAGCCCGTGCTCCACAACGAGAAGCCACCGCAGTGAGAAGCCCGCACACCACAATGAAGAGTAGCCCTGCTCGCCACAACCAGAGAAAGCCTGTGCACAGCAACAAAGACCCAAAGCAGCCTAAATAAATAAATAAATAAATATTTTAAAAATTAAAAAATAATTTAAAATAATAAATAACTATATCTAAACCTTCAGATCTTTTTATCAAAGTCCTTTTTTTTTATAAACTGGCAAATTCCTAAAGGATCATTTCACATTCTGTGTCAGTTAGTCCATCCATTCATCCATTCATTTCAAATTACATTAAACCCTAGTGCCAGGGACTGTGATGTGCGTCTTAATAGTAAGCAACACTCATTTGTACACTGATGAGAATGACACAGTGAAAGGCTGGTGACCCAAGAGAGTTTCGGGAGATTTATAAAAAAGAAGCTAAATCCCTGAGATGTATATGAATGTGCTTCAGAACCCAAGGGCAAAATTGAGGAAATTCTGTTTTCTCCATTTTACAATGGTTTTCTTCCCATTGTAAAAGGAGGACAAGAGGTGAAAATGGCACCAATATTTGCTGGTTTATAGATTTGACTATGAAGAGTTAAGCACTCGTCTAATGTCTTTTGTTTGCTCAGTGAAGTATGATATAAGGTTGTCAACTGAAAGTAACATGGGAAAAGAGGCAGGAGTTTTGGAGAGTAAAGACAAGGTATGAAAAAGTCTCGTGATGAGAGGCAGAGTTCATTTACTATAGAAAAATAATGGGATCTGAGGGATGTATTAAGGACCCATTTGCAGTATCAGTATAAAGTCATCACCATCCACCTTCCTGGTTGTGTGAGTTTTCTGTGGCAATGATTAGCTGCTAGGCAGCTGGTTATATTAGGTTTAGGTTTTTGTCAAGTAGGTGCAACAGAGTTGAGAGTATTTGTAAAGGAGCTATAATAATAATCAATTAAAGAATCTAGGGTGGATAAAAAAAAGGAATAGAATAAAGACAGCAAAGAAGTGGGTCTGGTGAATGTTGTATAATATTTACAATTCCCCTACATCATGGTAGGTATTGAGTAATAACGCAAAATACATTATTTCATGCTATATTTCTACCTCAAGTTCAGTATTGGTTTTTGCATGTATTAAAGAGCAATACAGGTATGCTCAGAGGCAAGAATTCAATTGTCTATCCATAACTGGGGGCTTTAAGGAGCCATAAAACTACATGAACCTTGCATGTGTTGTGTGTCTGTGCATGTGTTTTCACTTCCCACTATCTGCATGCCTTAGCATTGGTTCCAGACTGATATCCAAGGAAATAACAGCTGGCTATGATGCAGGATTTATGAAACTATATATTTTCCATTGGAGCAAAGTTCACAAACCATTTTTAATGTGTCCCAAATTTGAACGTAAAGTTCATAAATTACCTATGATGAAGTTCAGTATAGACATACATTTTTATTCTAAAAGTTTGTAAAACTGTTCCCCATTCAATTCCACAAATGTAACAACTGTGAAACTAATGATTTGAAAATTACTTTACATATGCCAAAAATGAATTCAGTGAAATTAATTCTTCTCAGGTGAACTGACTCTTGCAAAGGTCTTTCACTTTATTGTAATGATTTAATAATTTTGCATATCATGATCAAAAATATCCCCCAAAATATAAAGGACAAAAAACTAAAGGAAGAACAGAGGACACTATTTCAGTCTCTTGAAAAGCAGCTGCCCTACAGAGAAATATGGCAACTTATCAGGACATGCACATTAGCACTCTATCATAAACCCTTTAGAGAATTTTATTTGATATTCTTATTCTACAATATCAATTTCTTTCAACACAACATTTTTAACCTATTACAACAAACACTGCTGCCTATATTAAGAACCTTTCTAAAGGAAGGGAAAATGATAATATAAAAATAGAATGTTCAATAGATTTTTCATTCCCCTAATTTGGAAATCAGTCTCAAAACACTAAAGACCTAAATACAACTGTATTTCACAATAATCCTTACACTGAGTCCCACACCTTATCCCCTTCATTTAAGTTAACAAGTCAGTTTTCTCCTTCCACTAAAACTAACTTCCAGTGACCATAGAAATAATCATTTTGGTATATGACAGAATAAAACCACATAATTTTTATCATGATATACAAGATTTTCACAAAAATTCTTGCATTTACAATGAACAAGAATATCTGCATTTTCTGCTCTTGTTTTAAACTTTAGACATTCCATGATTAATGAAAACAGAAATTTAATATACAGAGTGAATGTAAACTCAAGGAATATCTTTGAATATTCCTCCCTCCAGACAACTAGAACTCCAAAATGCACCTTTAAAGAGATATTAAGTGTAATAGAGTTTACCACTTGAAAACGATCTCCCTTCTGTGTTTATACTTTACACAGATTTAAACATTGAGATAAGGAAAGAGGTCAGACAGACTTCACAAAACTGGGAAAATAAAAATAACAAGCTGCTGTAAGAATTCTATGCACATGACAGCATCAGAAATAAGTCTTTAATACTGAAATGAATTATTAACACATCAGCAATAGCTTCACTTTCAATTATAAATATAACCTGAAACTTTATTCTTTGTCTCTAAGTAATGTAGGCTGTAAGTAACAATTTTAGCAAACAGTAATCTAGGTTGATGATATTTATTATTTGAAATAAGTATAACTGCTTTAGTCAAACACTAGCCTCTGCATAGATATAAATATCAAGTATGTATCAACTATGTAACAGTCTCAATATGATCCTTTCTTCCCACTCCTTGCAATAAATCCTTAAATCCCCAAATTCATACCTCTCCAGAGATTTTCTCTAGGAATTATACTTTTGAGGTAATATCATTAAGATATAACATTGAGGCCAACTTTAGAGATGCAGCAGGAGCACATAAGTAGTTGGACCAGAACATACATGCTGGGAGAACTATCTGTGAAAACAGAAAAATTTGGACCCATTTTGTGGGGAGAAAACAGCCTCACAGAGGGAAGCGTCTGGATTCCTGGATAGAGGGCAGTGTAGGATCAACCTTTTTACATGTTCTTTTGAGTCTCCACTATATTGCCCTGGATGGACCACTGCCTGAACTACTTGATGTGGGGAAGAAGAATAGTAGTTCCTGCCCCTGTTAACTCTTAGCTATGTAGTACCATCAAGGCAGTACCAGAGCTGAGTCTGTGGGAGAGAGGGTAATAAACATGAGAACAGGAGCATGAATTTTCTGTGACCCTTCTCTCTTGTCTCTTCACTCCCTCCCACCTCCCAAGCCCATTACATTAGATTATTTCAACTGTGGTCGATAGTACTTAGAAAAAGAACAATTCCTACAAATGGAGGTAAGAGGGAAAGTCTCTGAGGATCAAGAGGGCAAAGTATCCCATTACCTCATCTACAGTAGTTTTCCTTCCTTTTCACCCTAGATCTCCATCCATAGTTTGTAGAGTATTCACAAGCCAGACCCTGAGATTTCACCCCCTCCTCCAAATTTGTATCACCATACAAAGCAGTTACTATTTCCAAGTAAGCGTGCATTCCCAGGGATAAATACCACAATATTTTAGGATGATGACTACCATGAAATAGACAACTATTGAACAACTAATCAACACACCTTAAACCTCCCCTCAGTTGGTACTAATTTTAGAAGAGCTTCTTCCTGATTCTAGGCCCTGACTTCCCTTGTCTTGGAGAAATTATTTTAAAAACTTTTAATTGTAAATAATTTCTCTTCACCTGTGAGATGTAAATCTTTAAAAAAGCTTCTTGCCTGTTTTACAACCCAAGAATGTTTTAAGGCCTTTAGGAACCATCTCTTTAAAATATAATCATTGAGGAGGATAATAGTGCCCCTACTTCCCAATTTCTGTCTGTGGGAGGGCAGGAGCTTTACTTCAGAGGGTACATTGTTTCAAGTTCCAGAACTATCTTCTGTCATAAAGATATCAAAAAGTGTACTTTTCCCTGTGGTAAAGCCAGTTAACAAACACAAAAGCCTAAGATCTCCCCTTCATTCCAGCTTTTGAAATCTCTACCACCTTTTATTTCAGTGGAGTTGAGTTCAGACGAGTTTGGTCTCTCCCTTCTACTGTCACAGTATTGAATAAAGTCTTCCTTGCCTGCTTAACATTGTCCAGTGCAATTTTTGCTTTGACACACCTATGACAAAGTAAGCAGGATTGATGGACCAGACAGAATTAGAATTTCAATAAGCATAAAATAAATTTAATGGGATAAGGAAAGATATGGGATGAATGAAGTAAAGACAGTCAGTCATAAAAGCAACCAAATGGAGTCATTAAGTATAAAAAATATGAAAACTGAAATAAATTATTCAGTAGAGAGGTTAAACAGCACAGTAGATATGGCCTTACAACAAATTAGAAAAGTAGGAAAGCAATAAACACCCTGAACAATACCAGGGAAAAATAAAGAGTGGAAAATATAAAATAAAACTTGAGATATAAAGATACAAGGAACTATAGGAACTCCAGAAGTGAGAAAAATAACACAATATCATTAGAAATCCATAGCCAGATAATAGCTTAAGAATGACATAGGTCTAAAAATTAACAAAACAAACTATTAATAATCCAAGGATAAACATAAACCCAAGAGAAAATGTATGAAATACTTATACACACAATAAATTACATGGTGAAATATATGCAAATAGTTCACACAGTGCTTAGAGGAGAAATAGAGCTTTGAATATATTATTTATTTTAAAAAAAACAGAAATAGAATTTAAATACATTATTTATCAAAAAATAAATAGGAAGGAAATAAGTTGCACATTCAATCCCAAAACCAAAATAATGAAATCAAAAAGCATCAAAGAAATATGAAAGATTAAAATGACACCATAGTATATAAATTAAAGAATAAAACTAATCAGTGAAATAAAAGATGGTACTTTGAAAGAATGGATAATTTAAATTTAAATCTCTAGCAAGTTTCACAAAGGAAAAAAGAGAGGCAAGCTGCAAATAAAGAACAGAATAAAACAATAGTTGAATAGTTAAACACAGTTACCTTAAAAATAGAATTACTAAATTTCTTAAAAAATACAAAATGCCAAAAGTGCATAAGAATGAATTGAAAATTATGGAAAAATTAGATATTGAAGAAATGGAAATGGTAGTCATAACCTACCTTGCATAAACAAATACCATGCCCAGATGTTATTTCACGTAATTTCCAGCAGACTTTCAAGATATATTAAAATATTTGATCCCATTTATATGAGATGCTATAAATAGTAAAAAAAAAAAAAAAAAAAGGGAAAAGGAAAAGTGAGGGAGATCTGTCTACTTCAGAATATGAGGCCGTTATAACTAAACTAAAAAAAAAAAAAAATTAGAAAAACATCTCTAGGCCTAATTAATAGGTAAATATACATGAGAAATTGTAAATAGAACCTTAGCTAATTCTATGCAACAATGCATCAAAAATTACAGATCGTGATCAAGCAGGGTATAACCATCATCTCTTGTCTGCATAATTGCAGTATCCTCCTAGCTGGTGTCCTTGTTCCCATCCTCACCTCCGCTGCATAGTCTTTTCTTTATCTAGCAGTGTTCTTTATTGCAGGACTAAGATGTCACTCCTCTGCTTAAAACCCTCTATTCACTTCCCATCTCACTCGGAGTAAAAGCCAAAGTCCTTTTGCAATGACTAATTTTATGTGGCAACTTGACTGGATCAGAAGATGCCCAAATATTTGGCTAAATATTATTTCTTGGTGTGAGAGTATGTCTGGAAAAAATTATTATTTGATTTTGTGGACTCAGTCCAGTGTTTTTCCCTCCCCAATTCACTGAGGGCCTGAATAGAACAAAAAGGCAGAGGAAGGAAGAATTTGGTCCTAGCTGCCTGATTGCTTGAGCTGGGACATGAAAATTTTCCTGCTCTAGCGCTACTGGTATACTGGCATTTAAACCTAGACTGGAAACTACATCATCAGCTCCCCGGTTCTCAGGCCTTTGGACTGGGGCTGAATTACACCACTGGCTTTCTTGCTTCTCCACCTTGCAGATGGCAGATCATGGAACTTCTCAGTCTCCATAATCATGTGAGCCAATTCCTTATAATAATATAATAATACCTAGATAATAATCTAAAATGGAAAAATATAGAACACTATAAAGAATTTGTGATAAAGGTGGTTATTAGAGAAAAGCTTTTTTATAAATTCTCTACTATAGACACAGCAACAAGTATATTAGATGATAAAGCTGTTATGAAACTAAAAGATGATTATTTTATAAGTAGTATGGCCCAGAGAAGAATTCAAAATTATATGTGAATTAGTTCAAAAATGTGGATTTGAAATATATAAATTTAAAGTATCTAAAATTTTAGTATTAAATACTTAAATATCAAGTATTTGACTTATAAAATGCAATATTTAAAATTCAGCTGGATATAAATAGTGATCTTTTAAAGCTTGCCATGAAAATATAAGCAAATGGAATATTCTTACAGGCAAATAATAGGAACACTTGATACCACAAAACATTAAAATAAGGGTTTGGAACAATTTTTAATGCACCATCAAAAGGTTTGGTAAACATGTAGTGATGGTCAGAAAGCAATGAGAAAAAAATGCAGGATTGGTGAATATTATAAAGGTTTTAGCTGAATTTTGTACGAGTAATCATTGTTAAGTGAATAAGCATTAGTGTTTGAAAGATTCTAGAATATTTCAAAACAGATAAGGATAGTCGCATAAATATTTAAAGCTTTATTAAATTAAGGTATTCAATAGCAGGTATTACAGAATTGTTTGTAATGCTACTGGCAAAAATATTCAAAATTTACTTTTCCACATAGACATGCCTAAGCTACACTTAGAAGCAAAGTGATGGTTTGAATATTTCAGATGAAATAAATTGTTTTTCTAACTTAGAAACACTTTTAGCTAAAAATCACTCAAATATATCATAATTCAGTACCCTAGAATATGTCACAGATATTTTAAATCATTTTTAACATCTTTATTGGAGTATTATTGCTCTACAGTGTTGTGTTAGTTTCTGCTGTATAACAAAGTGAATCAGCTATATGCATACGTATATCCCCATATCCCCTCCCTCTTGTGTCTCCCTCCCACCCTCCTTATCCCACCCCTCTAGGTGGTCGCAAAGCACCGAGCTGATCTCCCTGTGCTATGCAGCTGCTTCCCACTAGCTATCTAGTTTACATTTGGTAGTATATATATGTCCATGCCACTCTCTCACTTTGTCCCAGCTTACCCTTCGCCCTCCCCGTGTCCTCAAGTCCATTCTCTACGTCTACATCTTTATTCCTGTCCTGCCCCTAGGTTCATCAGAATCAGAACCATTTCCTTTTTTAGTTTCCATATATATGTGTTAGCATACGGTATTTGTTTTTCTCTTTCTGACTTACTTCACTCTGTATGACAGACTCTAGGTCCATCCACCTCACTACAAAAAATTCAATTTCATTTCTTTTTATAGCTGAGTAATATTCCATTGTACATATGTGCCACGTCTTCTTTATCCATTCATCTGTCAATGGACACTTAGGTTGCTTCCATGTCCTGGCTATTGTAAATAGTGCTGCAAAGAACATTGCGGTACATGTCTCTTTTTGAATTATGGTTTCCTCAGGGTATATGCACAGTACTGGGATTGCTGGGTCATATGGTAGTTCTATTTTCAGTTTTTTAAAGAACCTCCATACTGTTCTCCATAGTGGCTGTATCAATTTACATTTCCACCAACAGTGCAAGAGTGAGCATTCCCTTTTCTCCACACTTTCTCCAGCATTTATTGTTTGTAGATTTTTGATGATGGCCATTTTGACTGCTGTGAGGTAAAACCTTGTTGTAGTTTTGATTTGCCTTTCTCTGATAATTAGCGATGTCGAGCATCTTTTCATGAGCCTTTTGGACATCTGTATGTCGTCTTTCGAGAAATGCCTATGTATTGTAGATCTTCTGCCCATTTTTTGATTGGGTTGTTTGATTTTTTGATATTGAGCTATATGAGCTGTTTATTTTGGAGATTAATCCCTTGTCGGTTGCAAATATCTTCTCCTATTCTGAGGGTTGCATTTTCATTTTGTTTATGGTTTCCTTTGCTGTGTAAAAGCTTTTAAGTTTAATTAGGTCCCATTTGTTTATTTTTGTTTTTATTTCCATTACTCTAGCAGACGGATCTAAAAAGATATTGCTGTGATTTATGTCAAAGGGTGTCCTGCCTATGTTTTCCTCTAGGAGTTTTATAGTATCTGGTCTTACATTTAGGTCTTTAATCCATTTTGAGTTTATTTTTGTGTATGGTGTTAGGGAGTGTTCTAAATTCATTCTTTTACATGTAGCTGTCCAGTTTTATAAGCACCACTTATTGAAGAGGCTGTCTTTTCTCCATTGTATACTCTTGCCACCTTTACCAAAGATAAGGTGACCATATGTGCATGGGTTTAACTCTGGGCTTTCTATCCTGTTCCATTGATCTATATTTCTGTTTTTGTGCCAGAACATACTGTCTTCATTACTGTAGCTTTGTAATATAGTTTGAAGTCCAAGAGCCTGATTCCCCCAGCCCCATTTTTCTTTCTAAAGATTGCTTTGTCTATTCGGGGTCTTTTATGTTTCCATACAAATTGTGAAATTTTTTGTTCTAGTTCTGTGAAAAACGCCATTGCTAGTTTGATAGGGATTGCACTGAATCTGTAGATTGCTTTGGGTAGTATAGTCATTTTCAAAATGTTCATTCTTCCAATCCAGGAACATGGTATATATCTCCCTCTGTTTGTTTCATCTTTAATTTCTTTCTCTTGTATAGAATTTCTCTTGTATAGAATGCAAGAGATTTCTGTGCATTAATTCTGTATCATGCTACTCTACCAAATTCATTGATTAGCTCTAGTAGTTTTCTGGTAGCATCTTTAGGATTCTCTATGTATAGTATCATGTCATCTGCAAACAGTGACAGTTTTACTTCTTCTTTTCCAATTTGTATTCCTTTTATTTCTTTTTCTTCTCTGACTGCCGTGGCTAAAACTTCCAAAACTATGTTGAATAATAGTGGTGAGAGTGGACAACCTTGTCTTGTTCCCAATCTTGGAGGAGATGGTTTCAGGTTTTCACCATTGAGAACAATGTTGGCTGTGGGTCTGTCATATATGGCCTTTAGTATGTTGAGGTAGGTTCCCTCTATGCCTACTTTGTGGAGTGTTTTTATCATAAATGGGTGTTGAATTTTGTCAAAAGCTTTTTCTGCATCTATTGAGATGATGATATGGTTTTCATCCTTCAATTTGTTAATACGGTGTATCACATTGTTTCATTTGCTTATATTGAAGAATCCTTGCATTCCTGGGATAAACCCCACTTGATCATGGTGTATGATCCTTTTAATGTGCTGTTGGATTCTGTTTGCTCGTATTTTGTTCAGGATTTTTGCATCTATGTTCACCAGAGATATTGGCCTATAGTTCTCTTTCTTTGTGACATCTTTGTCTGGTTTTGGTATCAGGGTGATGGTGGCCTCGTAGAATGAGTTTGGGAGTGTTCCACCCTTTGCTGTTGATTTGAGTCTTCTCCCTTTTTTTCTTGATGAGTCTGGCTAATGGATTATCAATTTTGTTTATCTTCTCAATGAACCAGCGTTCAGTTTTATTGATCTTTGCTATTGTTTCCTTCATTTCTGTTTTGTTTATTTCTGATCTGATCTTTATGATTTCTTTCCTTCTGCTAACTTTGGGGGTTTTTTGTTCCTCTTTCTCTAATTGCTTTAGGTGTAAGGTTAGGTTGTTCATTTGAGATGTTTCTTGTTACTTGAGGTAGGATTGTATTGCCATAAACTTCCCTCTTAGAACTGCTTTTCCTGCTTCCCATCGGTTTTGGGTCGTGTTTTCACTGTCATTTGTTTCTAGGTATTTTTTAATTTCCCCTTTGATTTCTTCAGTGATCTCTTGGTTATTTAGTAGCGTATTGTTTAGCCTCAATGTGTTTGTATTTTTTACAGTGTTTTTCCTGTAATTGATATCTAGTCTCATAGCGTTGTGGTCGGAAAAGATACTTGATACGATGTCAGTTTTCTTAAATTTACCAAGGCTTGATTTGTGACCAAAGATATGGTCTATCCTGCAGAATGTTCCATGAGCACTTGAGAAGAAAGTGTATTCTGTTGTTTTTGGATGGAATGTCCTATAAATATCAATTAAGTCCATCTTGTTTAATGTGTCATTTAAAGCTTGTGTTTCCTTATTTATTTTCATTTTGGATGATCTGTCCATCGGTGAAAGTGGGGTGTTGAAGTCCCCTACTATGATTGTGTTACTGTCAATTTCCCCTTTTATGGCTGTTAGCATTTGCCTTATGTATTGAGGTGCTCCTATGTGGGGTGCATAAATATTTAAATTGTTATATCTTCTTCTTGCATTGATTCCTTGATCATTATGTAGTGTCCTTCTTTGTTTCTTGTAATAGACTTTATGTTAAACTCTAGTTCGTCTGATATAAGAATTGTTACTCCAGCTTTCTTTTGATTTCCATTTGCATGGAATATCTTTTTGCATCCCCTCACTTTCAGTCTGTATGTGTCCCTAGGTCTGAAGTGGGTCTCTTGTAGACAGTATATATACGGGTCTTGTTTTTGTATCCATTCAGCCAGTCTATGTCTTTTGGTTGGAGCATTTAATCCATTTACATTTAAGCTAATTATCAATATGTATGTTTCTGTTACCATTTTCTTAATTGTTTTGGGTTTGTTTTTGTAGGTCTTTTCCTTCTCTTGTCTTTCCTGCCTAGAGAAGTTCCTTTAGCATTTGTTGTAAAGCTGGTTTGGTGGTGCTGAACTCTCTCAGCTTTTGCTTGTCTGTAAAGGTTTTAATTTCTCCGTAGAATCTGAATGAGATCCTTGCTGAGTAGAGTAATCTTGGTTGTAGGTTCTTCCCTTTCATCACTTTAAATATGTCCTGCCACTCCCTTCTGGCTTGCAGAGTTTCTGCTGAAAGATCAGCTGTTAACCTTATGAGAATTCCCTTGTATGCTATTTGTTGTTTTTCCCTTGCTGATTTTAATATGTTTTCTTTGCATTTAATTTTTTGATAGTTTGATTAATGTGTGTCACAGCATGTTTCTCTTTGAGTTTATCCTGTATGGTACTCTCTGTGCTTCCTGGACTTGATTGACTATTTCCTTTCCAATGTTAGGGAAGTTTTCGACTATAATCTCTTCAAATATTTTCTCAGTCCATTTCTTTTTCTCTTCCTCTTCTGGGACCCCTATAATTCAAATGTTGGTACGTTTAATGTTGTCCCAGTGGTCTCTGAGACTGTCCTCAATTCTTTTCATTATTTTTTCTTTATTCTGCTCCCTGGCAGTTATTTCCACCATTTTATCTTCCAGGTCACTTATCCGTTCTTCTGTTTCAGTTACTGATTCCTTCTAGAGATTTTTAACTTCATTTATTGTGTTGTTCATCATTGTTTGTTTGCTCTTTAGTTCTTCTAGGTCCTTGTTAAACATTTCTTGTATTTTCTCCATTTTATTTCCAAGATTTTGGATCATCTTTACTATCATTACTCTGAATTCTTTTTCAGGTAGGTTGCCTATTTCACCTTCATTTATTTGGTCTTGTAGGTTTTTACCTTGCTCCTTTGTCTGTAACATATTTTTTTGTTGTTTCATTTTTTTTTTTTTTTAATGGGTGGTGCTGTATTCCTGTCTTACTGGTTGTTTGGCCTGAGACGTCCAGCACTGGAGTTTGCGGGCAGTTGGATAGAGCTGGGTCTTGGTGCTGAGATGAGGACCTCTGGGAGGCCTCACTCTAATTAATATTCCCTGGGGTCTGAGTTTCTCTGTTAGTCCAGCGGTTTGGACTCAGAGCCCCCACCACAGGAGCTTGGGCCTGACCTCCAGCCTGGGATCCAACATCCTGCAAGCTTCGTGATGCAGGAAAAAAAAAAAAAGGAAGAAAGAAAGAAAAAACGGAGCAGTACAATATCAGAGAATAAAAAACAAAATAAAATTAGAAATATAAAAATTATATTACGAAAAATAAAACTATAATTGAAACCAACAGTCGCTGGGGGTTCCTGCTGTCCCCTTATGTGTTCGTGGTTCCCCACCAGCGCCTGGTAGGTGCCCTAGTTGTGAGGAGACGCGAATTCCGCGTCCTCCTAGTACAACATCTTGACTCCGTCCCTATTTTAAATTTAACTGTAATTCAATTTGCCAACACAGGATCAAAAAAATATCCTGCTTAAAGACAGCTAAAGAAATTGAATATGAATTAATATGAATTTAATACGAAAATAAAATTTAAATGACTATTTTGAAAAGTTGAATAAATAACTGATACATGTATTCAAACATCTGAGACTTTTTCTTTCTCTTTTTATTTTTAAGAATTACGAACTAAAATTCACTTTTTTGGTGTACAGTTTTATGATTTTTAACATCTACATAGAGTAATGTAACCAGCAATACAATTAGGAACAGTTTCATAAATTCTCCTTTCCCAGACAAACTCCCTCATGCTATCATTTCAACCATACCCTCCCCTATCCATAAACCCTTAGCAACAAATGGTCAGGTCTCAGTGACTATAATTTTGTCTTTTCAAGAGTGGATTTTTTCTTTATTTTATGTATACTGAAGACTGTATATTTTCTTTTGAGACTTAATCCATTATTTTCTTAAATTCACAATGAAAACTGTGTTCACAATTTTCATCTGTTCTATGAAAGTATTTCCCTGAAGTGTTTGTCAACTACCGTCTTTTTGTTTGTTTGTTTTGTTTATTTTTTAAAAATATGTATATTATGTCCTTTTTGATTACTTATTTTTAAAGGATTTTTTAAACTTGAGACAATTTTTTAAAGTTGTTCTCATGGGAAAAATACAAGACTAGATTCCAGGCCTATACCCGAGTGTCTTATGCCTGTTTTATTTAGTATTTAATTCTAACCTGGTAAATAAAGGTAGGTAAACTGTGGGTTTTTCAGTCAGGAAATATTTTCTTCTCCCCTTTCCCCATGGAAATAGTCTGCTACTTGCAAGT
Organism: Eubalaena glacialis; assembly: GCF_028564815.1. Classification (NCBI taxonomy): domain Eukaryota; kingdom Metazoa; phylum Chordata; class Mammalia; order Artiodactyla; family Balaenidae; genus Eubalaena; species Eubalaena glacialis. The sequence goes on along the minus strand of NC_083723.1, from coordinate 97,385,087 downwards.
ATGGCTTATTTGTATAATTCCATATTTATATCCACTTCCTCTATTCCTCAAAAGTAAATACAGTCTAGAGATGATCCTGACAGCAACCCCTGTACACTTTCTCTACTTTTGTAAACATGAGATTTAGGCTTCACACCTCAGTTTTTGCCAATCCCCTTCCTGAAGGGTACTCTGTTGGCTCCTTCAGAGAGGCCACTGTGGCATCTTCTCCCTGCTTCCTATCATAGCTACCAGCATCCCTTCCACTTATTACATGTTGATTTAGGTAATCTGTGATCTCCTAGCTTTCCCAGAAATGGTTTATATGTTGTTTCTTTTGCCTTTCATATTTTATATAAGTTTTGAAAAAAAAATAAAACATAGGTTAACTTTACGCCACATTATTCTAGCTGAAAATACCAGATGCAGCATTTCTCCAAACAGCTTCTCTCAGCTTGCAGAGTTTTCCACAAGGGACTCTGGAGCTCCGAGAAATACCATCTACATGGTGCAATCTGGCTAGATCTGCAAGCTTAGTTCCTGGTTACAACACAATCATTTCATACTTGGGGCTCACACTGCTTTTCAGGAAGAATGTGTATAACATATGCACTTCCAATTAATGGAATTTTGCAAACATCAGGTTCTCATGTTTTGTTTTCCTTTTAACCAAATTTACAACCAGAGAAATGGAGTATGTGCAGAGATATTTCTTTCTCTCACTAATCTGGAAAGTATAGCACCAACCTTAGTTTTCTAAGACATATTTTTCAAAAGCATGCAGATAGAGATCTAGTTTAAAACGTACTTTCTAAAGCCCAATCTGAAATATTTTATCACAACTAGATCTCCTGTTCATTCACACTCTGCAGATGAATGCCAGAATATTCAGAGAGCTTTTTAATTAAAAGTGACTGTAGTGATATATAATAACCAAGCAGCTGACATGCTGTAATTGCGTCATTATCATTGGTTCTCCTAAGATTTTTATAATAAATGCTGAAATGTCCCAAGAAGCCTATTTGTAACAATATATACAATAAGAACTAACTCGAATTAATAGAGATCACCATGGCAATTGCTTCCATTTCAGGGAAATTATGTGGTCTTTTAGTTAATGTGTATAGAAATCCATACTGATACTAAATTGTCTCTCTGTGCAACTCAGTAATGACAAAATAATCACCTATTAGAAGACTTTAACAAAGATGTTCTAGAAACTTTGAAATCGTTTTCAGAATTGTAAAGTTCAATGGTTTCTACAAGCAGGGCCCTCAAATGTCCCTTTACCACAATTTTGGAAAATACTCCTGTTCCTGCTCCCTCCAATAAAAACATGCATACATGCACACACACCCATGCACATATATACAGTATACACACACATACCAATACACAAGGCTATGTAAGTGTTAGAACTCTCTAATGGAAGCACCTTAAATGATTAAATAATAAATCAGTTCCAAATTGCAACATAAACTTCCATCATGCAAAATACTAAGATTTGACAAATGTGATTATTTTCTGTTTTGTTTTCTTAAAATATATATCTAGATGTCTAGTGATTATCATACCCTGTCATTCTTCATTCACATTAAATTTTTAAGAATTTACCATCCTCAGCTCCAACACTGGATTAAATTCTTGTCAACTCTTACTTTAATCCAGAGTAAATATATCATTTCATATTTAACATATCAATATTTAAAGCATCATCCATACTATCTTGTCATAACAGTGCATTCAACCATAAAATGGTTTCCTCTTATCTTGCCAACCTCGTGTCTCATTTCTTCTTTCTATATACTTCATCTCTAAACTCACCTCTGAGAGACATAAATCTGCACTGAACACTCCTACATTTCTTCATCTGTACTTATCACAAAACCCTACCTTTCTTCTCTAACTGTAGCTAGTCATTAAGAGATAGCCCATGTTCCAACTGGTTTGTAAAGTTTTCACTGACCTTCCAACCCCCAGTGCATTCTCTCCTGCATTTCTCTAACAATTTTACCTCTACAACTCATTGACACATTTCATATATTTTTGTCCCATTATCTTTTCATGTACATTTCTTACATCTTCCAATTACATTGATTGTAGTAGAAAGCAGAGATAGATTTGCTTATCTTTATAGTCACAAAATGTTCAGTGCATTTGTTCTATTAAACACATGTGACTGACTCACTGTGAACTCATTTTCTTTGTACATTGCTTAACTGATGATAATGAATCTTTAACGGTGGATTTTAGCCTAAAACTCTGGGTTAAAAAAAAAAAAAAAAAAAAAAGGTCAGAAATCCTTTCCCTATATCCTCATATTCAGTGAATCATCTATGTATAAGGTTAATCCTAAACACAATTTAAAATTTCCATAATAATAATAATAGATATTATTCCTGGAATGTAATTGATGTTAAGAGAAGTGTTCTGTTACCATTGTTTTTAATCTGAACATTTAAGATTTAGAAATACATTTTTAACATTTTGAGTGTGCTTAAGTAGGCAATGTTGGCCATTGGCTAAGGAAAAAAGATTAGAGTCAAAAAGTCATGGACCCCTTACTCATTTGCTGTCTGACCATGGCAAATCACTAAATTTCTCTAAAGTATACTTGTCTTAGTCAGCTCAGGCTGCTATAAAAAAAATACCATAGAGTGGATAGCTTAAATAAAAGACATTTATTTTTCATAGTTCTGGAGGCTAGGAAGCCTAAGATCAAAGTTCCAGAAGATTTGGTTCCTAATGAAATCCCTCTTCTGGCTTGCTGATGGATGCCTTCTCTCTTCTCTCTCCACATGGCTGAGAAAGAGAAATTTCTAGGGTCCCTTCCTCTTTTAATAAGGATACTAATCCAATCATGGGGCTCCTATTCTCAAGATTTCATCTAAACCTAATTACCTTCCAAAGGCCCCACCTCCAAATACCATCACATTAATGGTTAAGGCTTCAACATACAAATTGTGGGGGGAACCCAAGCATTCAGTCCATAACAATATTCATCTATTAAATGAAAATATATTATAGGAAATCTTCAAGAAAATTCTTAAATAGAGCCTGAGAGCCCCTGGCACAAACCCTGCCCAAGTATCTGTTCCATTTCCTCCCGCTCTTCCCTCTGATCACTTCTACTCTAGCTATACTGCTCTCTTTTCAATTCCCTTAAAACTGCTTTATTCTTGCAGTTCTTTCTCCCAGGAAGTTTCTACCCCAAGTCTTCACATTGCTGGTTCCTTCATATCTCTCAGGTTGTGTTCAAATTGCATCTCTCCAGTGATACATTCTTTTGCCAACCTCACTAAAAGACACTCCAGATACTCCCTGTTTGTTATCTTTATTCCACTTACTGTTTGATATTTCCCTGTTCATGCATTATTACTCTGGACTGCCTTTCTAATAAAAGTTAAGCTCCATAGAAGTAGAGGCTTTGTCTGTCTTATCCACTGCTGAATCCCAAATATCTAAACTGTGTATGGCACAGAGTGAGAACTTGTAGAATACTTGTAAAATAATTATTTAAAAAGTTAGAATTTAGTACCCCACACAGAAGAATTCAATAAATGGTCTCTGTGTTAACATGGATATATAATTATTTCAACTTTAACAAAATAATCAAAATATCTGTGTTTTAATCCTGAAGTGCAAAGGATATAAAAATTTTGAAATAAGAAAGATATTTTCATATGATTCTATGTAGTCCTTTGTATATTTTTAAAACAATTCACCTTCCTATATATTAAAATTTAAAGTAAATGCATTTAATTATCAATACACACAAAGTATTTTTAACATATGTAGTTTAAAATGGTTTATATCTGCTAACACAGAAATAGATTTTCTCACAAAATAAAACACCCTCAGACTCTTAAGGGCAGTCAATGACCTATGAAACCAACACCGAAGGAAGGGTAAGAAGTTTAAGCAGAATGCCAGCATCAGATAGTTTGGGAATAAATGGAATAAAACACCACTGGTCTCTTTGAGGTGTTCTGTCATCTTCACTCTTTTTTACGCTTTTGCTCTTCACCATCAATTTCTCTCCCGTGATTTAACATCATGCTGCCATGTACTCATCTTGTCATTTTCCCTCCTTTAATCTCTACACACAATCCATCATTCTCCCATCTTCTCATCCCTTTTCATTATTTTTCATTTCATTTTTTTCCTTAAGTAACAGGTAAAAACATTCTATTAAGCTGAAAGTGGTAACTGACAAAATACAAGAAATGGGGAAAAAAATCCTAACAGGCAGTGTTAGTATCACCTTTTCTCACATCCAGCCCCTCACCTGGAACTTTCAACTTTTTACTATTCTCTTGATTTCATCAACTAGGGACATAAAAGTCTAATTTGTCTTAACTCTCTAATGTACTGTCTATAGAAAGAAGTTATTAGATGTTATTGGCTTGCCTCTTGAAGTGACTCCATTTCAAAGATATGTTGGTTTGTTTTATTATTTGTTCCCTGACACATTCATAAATTATAAAAACATTTCTAATACAAAAGGATAATCAATTAAAAAAAGGAAACATGTCACCCTTCAAATCTGCATTCCCAATACCTCTCCACTCAGTCTCAGCAATAGATTCCTCTCCTGCCAGATTCACAATACTGGGAATATGGAGGCAATAAACGTTTGTGGAAATAAATAACTTCTCTAAAAAGAGTCTCCATCCTGTCCTTCCTTATGTCTCACTGCTTCCCTACATCAACACTTTACTTCAGTAAAGTAATTCTCCTTTCTGATGCCTAATCATGCCTTGTAAATTTTCACTTCCATGTCACTGCACACACTATTCTCTTCTACAACCCCCTACTTACTCCATCCCATGGAGGAATTATTTATTCTTACTCTTTAAGGTCCAGATCAAGTATCATCTTTTTTCATAAGCAATCCTTAAAACAAATCTCTCCTTGATGCAGAATTAACTATACACTCATCTGTGTCATTTGGTCCCGTAGAAACTTCTACTTATTCATTTATCACTTGGCAAAACTGATACTTATGTTTGTTCATGAATCCTATTTAAATAGGACAGGGCATTTTTAAAATTAACATATGTTACAAATGGATTTTCTACTTACAGCTAGAAGCCTTTACCTAGCACTGACTTAAAGGACTAAGATTAGAATTTGAAAAATCAGCAATTTTATAGGAAAATGGTGATTATTCATTACAAAGCCAGATGTGACATAACACACTAAAAAGGCATTTCAGAGAGGAGCAGTTTAAAATTTAAAAAGGGTTCAAAAAATGGGTGGAAGACCTAAATAGACATTTCTCCAAAGAAGACTTACAGATGGCCAAGAGGAACATGAAAAGCTGCTCAACATCACTAATTATTAGAGAAATGCAAATCAAAACTACAATGAGATATCACCTCACACTGGTCAGAATGGCCATCATCGAAAAATCTACAAACAATAAATGCTGGAGAGGGTGTGGAGAAAAGAGAACCCTCTTGCACTGCTGGTGGGAATGTAAATTGGTACAGTCACTATGGATAACAGCATGGGTCAAAGAAAAAAGCACAAGGAAATTAGAGATAAATGAAAACAAAAACACAACATACTAAAACTTATGGGATACAATAAAAAGAGTGCTCATAGGGAAATGTATATCTGTAAACACTTTTATTTTAAAAGAAGAAAAATTCTAATCAATAATGTAACCTTCTACTATAAAGCACTGGAGAAAAACAGCAAAATAAACCTATTTAAAATAATAAGGAGGAAAAATATAATAAAGGCTAGGTTAGAAATAAGTGAAATAAAGAATAGGAAAAATAATAGAGGAATTCAACAAAATTAAAAGTTGATTTTTTAAAATAATCAGCAACATTAACAAACCTTTAGCTAGATTAATAGCGAGAGAAAGAGAGAGGGTAGTAAAATTACTAAAATCAGGAATGAAAGAGGAGACATCACTGCCAATTTTACAGAAAAAAATCATTGTAAGAGAATATATGCCAATAAATTAGATAATTTAGATGAAATGAACAAATTCTTACAAAGACACAAACTACCAAAATGGACTCAAAAAGAAATAGAAAATCTATATATGTTTATTACAAATAAAGAGATAGAACTAGTAATCAGAATATTTCCACAATGAAAAGTCAAGACCCAGTAGGTAAATCCTAGCAACATTTAAAGAAGAATTAATACCAGTTCTTCATAAATTCTTCTAAAAAGTAAAGGATCAGTAACCATTCTCCAACTCATGTTATGATGACAGTATTATCCTAATACCAGAACCAGACAGATATCACAAGAAAACTTCACATCACATATCTTATGAATATAAATGCAAACATTCTAAAAAATAGTAGTGAACCAAATACAACAACATATGGAAAAAGATTATACAGTATGGCCAAGTATCTATCCCAGGAATGCAAGTTAGGTTTAACATCAGAAAAACAATTACTATAAAGCATCATACCAATAAAATAAAGGCAAAACCGCATGATCATTTCAACAGAGAAAGGAAAAGTATTTGACAAAATCCAACAACTCTTTGTGATGAAAAGGTTCAACAAATTCACAATAGAAGGGAGATTCCCCATCTTGATTTAAAGCAGCTGGGAAAACCTAGAACCAACATCATACTTAACAGAGAAAGACAATATGTTTTTGCCTAAGATAGAGAACAAGACAAGGGTATCTGTTCCCATCACTTCTATTCAACATTGTACTGGAGAGTCTAGCCAGGGAAGTTAGGCAAGAAAATAAAATAAAAGGCATCCAGATTGAAACAGTAAAAATATCCCTATTTTCAGGTAGCACAGTGTATACAGAAAATCCTGAAGATCCACTAAAAATCTACTGGAACTAATAAAAGAGTTCAGCAAGGTTAAATGATATAAGATTAATATACAAAAATCAAATCCATTCCTACACTGTAAATGAACGAGCTGAGAATGAAATTAAGAAAATAATTCTACTTAGCAATAGCATCAAAAACATACTTAAAAAATTCAACAAAACAAGTGTAAAACTTTTACAAAACAAGTGTAAAACTTTTACTCTGAAAACTACAAAACATTACTGAAATTGAAGACCATAATAAATAGAAAGACATATGTGTCCATGGACTGGAAAACAATATAGTTAAGATGGCAATACTCCTCAAAGTAATCTACAGATTTAACATAACCATTGTCAAATTCCCAACTCTTTTCTTTGCAGATATTGACAACCTGGAGTTAAACTTCCAAATTATGGAAATTCAAGCTACGGTAATAGCCAAGTAATCTTAATGAAGAAGGAAAAAGTTGGATGACTCATATTTCCCAATTTCAAAAAATTATAAAAAGCTACAATAATCAAAGATAGTATGGTACTGGTGTAAGGATATCCATATTGACCTTTTCACTAAGTTAAAATATAAGGAAGATCAACTTGAGTAAGCAAAAATGTTGGATGTTTAGACATAAAAATAGTAAACAACAAAGTAAAAATGCCCTCCAAGTGTAAAATGAATGTTCTACAAGCAATTCCTGTAGAATTGACAGGAATCCTCAGAAAATATATTTTAGAACTGTTTTAAAAATGTCTTGTTTTCATTAACTTATTTTCACTCTTTTTGATCGTTATTCAAGGTATCTTAGAATACTTATAAGTCATAGTAATGAAGACAGTGGGTGTGACACTCTAGGTCCAGAACCCAAAAGACAGGACACTTTCACCTCGTGTCTCATGAGACAATCCCTTTGGTAGCCCTGTGGCTCAAAAGTGTCTGGCTATGTTGAGATAGCCATGTATGAGAGGCTATGACATCCAGGAGCTTGGTTTACCAATCACAGGTGTGTCCAACCTTCCAACCATTCCCAGACAAGAAGACAGATATGTGTGTAAAATCACCTTGAATACTCCAGACCATTCAGTCTGCTGGCTGAATCTTACCAAGTCTTCTCTCTGTATCATATAGAGCAAAAGCCTCATCCAGCTGAGCTGGGCCCCAAATTCCTGACCCATACAGTTATAAGGTATGAAAACATGGTAGTTGTTTTAAGCCCTAAATATTGGAGTAAGTTTTTACACAGCAATAGATAGCCAGAACATACATAAGCATCCTCATCTGAAGGCAGGCTACATCTTTTTGACACACTGCAATTTCAACAGATGTCAACATCTTTAAGAGTGAAATTCTGTAAGAGCTCTGGTGAATGAGCCAAGGAGGTCCAAAATCACACCTGAGGTCCTGGCCCCTAGTCAGATTTTCTTTTCCTTGTGTCAGGGCAAAGGTACTACCAATAGTTCTCTGGATAAAGAACATGACAGGGCATAGAAGTAGCTTTATTAATCATGATGATATTTTTGATTTATAATAATCTATCTCTTTCTTTAAGGGGAGGAGGGAGGCATAATGGAAAAAGTCCAGAAAACCAGGGTACCTTGTTCTTATTTTCGGTTTTTCATTGTTTGTTTGGTCTTGCTTTTTTGTTTTTGTTTTTCCAAAGAAAAACCAGAGGAATTAGTTTAGGTGACTGGCCCAAGGTGTACTGAGTGTTGATATTTGAACTAAGTACTGGATTTTACTTGGCATATTTACCTATGTTAAGGTAATCAAAATCTTAAATTTTGCTACAACATTATCTATTTTTTTCCCTTACCTAAAGGCTAATCACTACTCATTCTGTTCTTATCAGCATTTATATGAAACATATGTAAATTATCTATGGAAAAAATATTACACCTGGATACACAAATGGAAGAAAGGGAATAACATCTGATACCTAAACTCAAGACTAGGCTTTAATGAGCAAAAGATATTATATTTCTGTACCAGCTACTGAATTCAATAATTATGTAGGGAGAGGAAGACCAGCAGTACCGTGGAGGGTCATTTGTTCCTTATTAAACAAAGGCCACTGGAGGGATCAGTGAATCTTAGGATTCTTGAATCCTAAGAATCAGGGTGTGTGTGTGTGTGTGTGTGTGTGTGTGTGTGTGTGTGTGTGTGTGTGTGTGTGATGCTTTCTATGCTTACTTTCTTCTATAAGGCACAACCACCATTTTCTACATACAGACATACCAGTCAGGGCCCTCCAATTAGGAGAGTTCCCTTATATTCTTCTGCAATAAGACTCTCAACACTTTTTTAGTTTCAGAGGTTTTAGACTGGACTAAAGCTGCATCATTAAAAAGCAGGCTCTTAGCAACATAAACAACTGTCATCACTGAGAGGCAAGCTGGTAGCTTTGAATGACACACTGGCAATGGCAGCCAGCTGCCAGGAGAATGAGTACATATTATGAGCATCTCCTTAATCCTTTGATAATATTTTCCATTTCATAAAATTAATTATTTATAGGGTAATAATTCAACTAAACTAAAAGTAATAAATATGAAATGCATCTTCCTCAGGGTACAGACACTGCTCACTCTGACAACACAATCAGACATTATAAAACTTATATCAAAAATAGCTTAAGTATTTATGTATTATTCACATTCCTTGATCTAGGATCTTGAGAGGAACACATAACGAATGAACTCAGATATCTATTATAACAAAGCCTTAAATACTAGCTGAAAAGTTAGTCAAGGAATCAAGAGTACAGTTTGAAACATCAACTTCCAAATTTTGATGGAAACTGCTTTTCTATAACCTCAGTCACAATAAGTTAGATTTCTTCTGTTTTATATTCATGTCCATTGTTCAAAAATGTTCTCTGATGGATATAAATGTCAATGTCTGCCCTAAGAGTCAGATATAAATTGTTTCTGTTTCTTTAATGACTGGAAGTGGCAGAGCTAACAACGCTAATGTAACACTTCAGAACTCTAGTGTCCTCGTGTACCCTTTACGCATCAGACAAAATTGACCTCTTGATCCTTTCATGCATTTCTAGACTTTGAGTCTAAAAATCAATGGCTCTGTTTACTGTTTTGCCATTTACCTTCTTCTGTTATGACCTGATGTTCAGATTCCTCATCCTTCTGACATTTGGTTCTCCTTGGATACAAAGTGTCACTACATATGTATAACTTTTTAAAAAAATTAATTAATTTATTTATTTTTGGCTGTGTTGGGTCTCCGTTGCTGCGCACGGGCTTTCTTTAGTTGCAGCAAGTGGGGGCTACTCTTCATTGCGGTGAGAGGCTTCTCATTGCGGTGGCTTCTCTTTGTTGCAGAGCACGGGCTCTAGGCATGCAGGCTTCAGTAGTTGTGTCACGCAGGCTCAGTAGTTGTGGCTCACGGGCTCTTGAGCGCAGGCTCAGTAGTTGTGGTGCACCGGCTTAGTTGCTCCGCGGCATGTGGGCTCTTTCCAGACCAGGGCTCGAACCCACGCCCCCTGCATTGGCAGGCAGATTCTTAACCACTGTGCCACAGGAAGTCCCATATGTATAACTTCTTAACTCCTCTTTTAAACAAGCTTTCTTCCTGAAATCTAACCCAACTCTAGCATCTGGTTTACAAGTTTGGCATTTTAAGAGTCAAGGAAGAGTAAGAAAATCAAATAGAGAAATCTTGGTATGTACCAATTATACCCTAGCTGCTTTACATTAGTCATCTCCTTAATCCTCACAAGGCCACTTCAGTCTATCACTGTTCACATGTTTTACATATAAGGAAAGTGAGCCTCACTATAATTAAATAGTATTAAATGGTAGAGTATAAAAACACTTTGTTCATCAAAGGAGCAAAAACACTTCTCAGTGATCAACTCCTGGGAACTTTGAACAAAATATGAAGATTGGATACAAAAAAATAACTGAAAAAAAAGTACTTGCTTACTAAAACTTGAAATGTAAGTCAACGTAACTTAATGAACAAAGCATTTTAATAGACCCAAACTAATACTTCCAATTGTATTCATTTTCATACCTGAAATCCCATATTCATGGAGATAATATGTGAAATTACCCTAGGAAGTTATTAAGAATAATCAGTGAGTAATAGGAACCTGACACCTCAAGAGAGAAGTACAGAAAATCATTCCAGTTTGCTCATGTAGAAGGGAAATACAAACTCCTATACATCTTGCCTCTGCATGGGATTAATTAACTAGCTTTTAATAGAATTAAATAAGTTGCAGTGTGGAAACAAAGCATTATTAAGTATTAAAATAGCATTATTAAGTATTAAAATAGCATTTTATTATAAGCATAGCATTCAAATGTAGTATTTAGATACAGAATTTTCATAAACAATGATAATTCTAATATGTATACACACATATGTATTATATATATATATTCAGTGTGTAAATGTGACAGCCAATACATACTGACTCATGACGGCTAATGTTTAATCTTCAGAAATTTTGAAAGTTTCTTGTTAAAGACAACTATTATTAAAAACTAAATTATATAAACTTATAATTAAATGAATTATAGTAAATATGAAGGTAGTTCATATTAAAAACATCATTTCCTGATTATTTTATCATGTTACTATTATATAAGTTCTTGAGATTATTTACATCTCTTGTCTCTGTGTGGCAGAAATACCACATAATTATGTGCTACTGTACTTGCTGTCCAACTTCACGCAGTGATGTCACATTTACAGCTTGAAATTGGCTATGAGAGTATTTCAACCATCAAAATAAGCAAACACTAAGAATCAAGTCTAGGGACTTCCCTGGTGGTCCAGTAGAAAAGAATCCGCCTTCCAATGCAGGGAGGTGGGTTCAATCCCTGGTCCGGGAACTAAGATTCCACATGCCGCAGGATAACTAAGCCCGTGCGCCTCAATGAGACAGCCCACCTGCCACAAACTGCAGAGCCCACGTGCTCTGGAGCCCGCGCATCACAAATAGAGAAAGAAAACCCACACGCCACAACTAGAGAGAAGCCCAAGCTCTGCAATGAAGAGCCCGTGCGCCGTAACGAAAGATCCCACATGCCTCAAAGAAGATCCGACGCAGCCAAAAAAATAAGGAAAATAAATAAATAAAATAAATAAATATTTTTTAAAAAAATCAAGACTGGGCTTCCCTGGTGGTGCAGTGGTTGAGAGTCTGCCTGCTAATGCAGGGGACACGGGTTCGAGCCCTGGTCTGGGAAGATCCCACATGCCGCGGAGCGACTAGGCCCGTGAGCCACAACTACTGAGCCTGCGCGTCTGGAGCCTGTGCTCCGCAACAAGAGAGGCCGCGATAGTGAAGAGGCCCGTGCACTGCGATGAGGAGTGGCCCCCGCTTGCCGCAACTGGAGGAAGCCCTCGCACAGAAACGAAGACCCAACACAGCCAAAAATAAATATAAAAATAAATAAATAAATAAAAGAGCTTTCCCTAAATTAAAAAATCAAGACTAATTTTTCTGGAGAGTAAGTTGTTGAACACTTACCAGTATACTGCTATACATAGTTATGTGGTTTTTTCATTCATCTCATTGATCCCTCAGTTGATAACTGTTTTAAGAAGCTGCTTTTAGATCTGCAGTCAAATGAGTTTTCTAAGCCTATGATGCAAAACTCGATAGATTTACTCCTGTTCCCAACCCAGCTAACATCTGCAAACTACCCTTAAGCAGTCAGTCCTGAATGCAGCTACCCTGTAGGCAGACAAATCTACAGATCAGGGAAAGAGAAAGGAAAGGCTGAGCCAAGCATGCTCTGCAACTTCTCTCAAAATCAGAGTATCATTTAGTTTATGTTTGGCTGCTTGTCACGGAACAATACAAACTAACAATTGATAAACAAGACAGATCCTACATTATAGCCACTTGGATGTAAGTGTTCCATGAATGCTACAGCTCTGTTTGACTTGCTGTTCCACCATTCTGAACGAGACATGACCATCCTAAATATGAGTCACAATGACAGCAAGACCATCATCTCATCTGCACTCAGCCAGCAGCAAGAGAAATGAAAGGAAAAGAGCCCACCATCTGTATTAAGGAGACTTCCTAAAATACCACTCAACTCTTCCCATCTCATCAATGAAAACAGGCACATGGCCACAATTATTGCAATACAAAGTGGTAAATTTAGTCTTTCAGTCAGACACTGATGTTTGAGGTAAATTTTATGTTCTATTACTGATAGTGAGAGAGTGAATAGAAGATCTTAGTAATACTCACCAATTACATAATTAACTGAATGGGAAGAGAGGTCAGAAATGTCAATGTAGCTGAATGCTACTCTAGAAACATAAGGCATGGTAAATCATTGTCTACCATAACCTCTGCTTTCTTACTCCTTGAATCCATTATGATGAAGGCAGTAGAACTCTCACTTATAAAAGTGTATGTAAAAAGACTGCAAAGCAATTGCAAGGGACACCACAAAAAATGTAAAGAATTGTACAACACTAAATAATTCTAATACTTTGCATGTAATTAGTCACTGGACTTAGACATGGGGGAATGGGTAATCATGTATTCCTACAAAACATTCCATATTTAACATAAAAATTAATTAAATGAAACCTCAGTTCCTGTGACCAATTTGGAAGAAAAATATACATTGTAAGAAGGCTAAAGTATAGTACCTTCTAAAGAAAAAAATGTAACTTGACCACACTAATTACCAGTTGTCTATAAAATTGGGTTTAAAAAGCATGACCGACATAAATCTTTAAGAATCTGCTATAATAAATGGATAAAAATAATCTGTAAATCTAAAGGTTATTTTTAGCTAAATTTGCTTTTCTGAAGAAATTGAGGACGTTTACAGTGTTTATTCTTAAGTAGTTTAATCATTATTATAACATGCATTTGTGTAGCAAACACTTTTAAGTACCATTCTAATCCTTATCTAAATTTCTGCAAATTTTGAAACACTGATGTCTGAATTAATGAGATTTACTCTAAATTATAATTTTTGCAAGGACACAAAGTTTCATCATCAGTAATGGAAGAATACTTTATATGCCTTAATATCTCTTCTTAATGTGACTTTGCATTATTTTTGTAAGCACCAATGCAGAGACACTTAACATTATATGATTAACTTAGCGTGTTTTAAACATTTTGATTTTTTTTCTGAACAGCAATAAATCAGCATGTTTCTAGATAATGCTGAGGAAGAGTAATATCTATCTACAAAAGTTTTAACATTTGCCTAATATTATGCCCTTGCTATAAAATTTCCTTTCCATTCAACTTCAGCATAGGAATCATTTTTAATCAGAGAAAATAAGCATGAAAACCAAATGCAAAGCAGCAGAGGCTCACAGTGAATGTTTGTTCTAATGACAATTTAACTTCTGTTTTTGTCAGATAATTAAGTTCTTAAAGCTATAACTGACTATTAAGCCAAGGAAAAGTCCAAGAAAAGCTATAATAAATTCCTCCAGGAATCTAGAAAAGAATTTCCCTATAACCTTTGCGCATTTTCTCATTGTTAAAGAGGTCATAGTTTCTCTGGAGCCAGAAGTACACCCACATTGCATACCTCATCAATTCTCAGTCTGTGTACAGACCTGCAATTAATATCTAGGATGATGTTAGAAACACTAACAAAAACTCACTTGATCTAGCTAAGCTCATCTGTTGAGCCTTCAAGGTTAAACTAGTCTAATTAAAGGTGGTGGTGAATTTTAAATTACTTTTGCATCCATTCTTCTACCCTCCAGACATTGTTCAAAAGACCTGAATGTTCACACTAACTTCAGGCTCCCATTTAATGGCATAAACCTTACATAGAGTGGGACAGCTCATGCAAAAAAACAGAACCAGTCAAACTACCTAATGTCATGAGAAATGATTAATTTGTTTCCTTGAACAAGAGAACAGATAAGCATTTGGTTGACCTAATCCATTGAGGGTCACTGGGATGGGTTTTTTCCCCTAAACGGTTTTCAGAACCTTGAACACAACACTTCAATTCAGGTGTGGTTATAGGGGGAAAAAATGAATACATTGAAGATGGGTTTTTAAATACTATACATTTCTATAATTTGCTCTTAAGTAGATTTAGATTGTGATGATGGAACGATCAAAATCAGATACCAAAGAAAGAATATGCTATGAAGTTGGGAATCAGTTTAGAGTCTTACGGAAATTAAAATTGTCAGATGATACTCCTTCTTACTTCTCATTTGGATTAAGTGGGATCCTCACCCACTGAAGTTTTACTGGATTCCTGAGTATTTGAGGTAGATACTGATGTGACATTGAACTGATACCAGGGTTGCAGTGGAGTTTGAAAGATAGAGGCAAAATATCAAAATCTAGGCATAGACTACTGGCTTCCACTTAAAATGAAGAGAGTAGGAAATATCATTGCTCCCATGTAACAACAAGAAAAAGGTGGATGATCTACAAAATCATAACTTTTCTTGAAAATGTCTGAGAACTGAGATGGGAGGACAGCCAACTTGTTTAAAATTTAAGGAAATACAGGCACCTCCAAGGAAACATAGCACATGGTCAGACTCATGTTAAGCAAAGCACTGGAGGAAGACCAGGCTGCCATGCCAGAAGTTAAGAATTCATATATATATGTATATATATACAAATTGTTAAAAGTTGAGTATGAATCAGGGTGATAGTATAGAAATCCCTTAGATTTGTAGACAAAATGGCAGTTTTTAACCCAATCCCAGACTCTTCTCCACAGAACATCACTGAACGTTCAGGAGAAAGAATGTGGGCAGGGTGGGTATTGGATAAGACCTCCATCAGTGGTGCCTGATTGGAGAAGGGGAGTGGACACTACTGCAGGAAAGGCATAAAGCCCTGCAGAAAGCCCCTTCTGGATGATCACTCAAGGATAAAAGCTTTAAGCTGCCATGGAAAGGGAAACAAATCTGTCATACCCAAGGCAAATGTCAAGGCCCACTGCAGCTGGGGAGTGGGAAGCAACATGATTCTACCAATGAGAAAGTGGCATAAAACTACCCTTGTCCAGACTACAAGATAAGTCCTACCATTAAGGGAAACTGAGAAGTCCATTACAGAGATCTAGGGACTCAGGGCCTGCCTGTGTCTGAGTCTGGACCAGGACAACAGAGCATACCTCCACTCCAGTACAGCCTAGCAAACAAGGTAACAGCCTTCTGCTGCGGGAAGAACAAAAGCATGAGACAGGCCCTCTCTGAAAGAATCGTGAGAAAAAGCTTAAAATGAGTATGAAACCGAACAAGAAAAACCCTTCAGCAATCCAGACCTCTCCTTGTATACTAGTTAACACCAAATAAATTATAAAGCCAGCCGTACACCCAAGTAACCATAATAACAGCAACACTCAAATTTAGGTCAACCTCTGACTGCATCAATTCAATTCCCCCAGTGTAAAGTCATAAGACACAATGAGCCATGCCTATACTCAGGCTTAAATACAAATTACCTCAGTCTCTAGTTTTCAACATATGATATCTAACTTTCAATCAAATATTACAAGACACACTAAAAAGCAAAAAAAAAGTGACCTACTATGAAGAGGCAAAGCACTTAACAGATTCAGACTTAGATATGGGCACAACTACTAGAACTACCAGATAAAGAGTTTAAAATAATTATAATTAACATAAAGACACTACTGGAGAAGATGTACAATGTGTATGATGAAAAGCATAAATGAGAAATTGAAACTATGAGAATAAGATTCTTACAGTTTTAGACATAGAATATCTAAACTTTAAACACCGAAGATAAAGAGAAAGTTTTGGAGAGCGGTCCCACCCCCTGTGACCAGAATGGAGCCCGCGTTTCTGCAGAGCTGGAACTCCTGGCTCGGGGTCTCTTCCCTCCGCCGTCACTGAACTGCCCAGGAGCCCAAGAGGAGGACGGCCTCACTGAGGCTGCCAGCTCTGGAGGGGCAGCACCAGCCGAAGCCATGACATCTTGGGAACAGCGGGCTGGAACCCTCTGTAATGTTTTCAATAGTGGCTGCACTGATTTACATTCTTAGCAACAGTGCAGGCCACACCGCACAGCATGGGGAACCCTAGTTCCCTGACCAGGGATTGAACCCACACCCCCTGCAGTGGAATCAAAAATTCCCAACCATTGGACTGCCAGGGAAGTCCCTTTATTACAAAAAGAGGAGCTTCAAGATGGCGGAAGAGTAAGACGTGGAGAGCACCTTCCTCCCCACAAATACATCAGAAATATATCTACATGTGGAACAGCTCCTACAGAACACCTACTGAACGCTGGCAGAAGACCTCAGACCTCCCCAAAGGCAAGAAACTCCCCACGTACCTAGGTAGGGCAAAAGAAAAAAGAAAAAACAGAGACAAAGAATAGGGACGGGACCTGCACCAGTGGGAGGGAGCTGTGAAGGAGGAAAGGTCTCCACACACTAGGAAGCCCCTTGGCGGGCAGAGACTGCGTGTGGTGGAGGGGGGAAGCTTCAGAGCCACGGAGGAGAGCGCAGCAACAGGGGTGCGGAGGGCAAAGCGGAGAGATTCAGGCACAGAAGATTGGTGCCGACCAGCACTCACCAGCCCGAGAGGCTTGTCTGCTCACCCACCAGGGCGGGTGGGGGCTGGGAGCTGACACTTGAGCTTCGGAGGTCTGATCCCAGGGAGAGGACTGGGGTTGGCTGCGTGAACACAGTCTGAAGGGGGCTAGTGCACCCGAGCTAGCCAGGAGGGAGTCCATGAAAAAGTCTGGAGCTGCCGAAGAGACGAGACTTTGTCTTGCCTCTGATTCCTGGTGCGCGAGGAGAGGGGATTAAGAGCACTGCTTAAAGGAGCTCCAGAGACGGGCGCGAGCCGTGGCTATCAGTGCGGACCCCAGAGATGGGCATAAGACACTAAGGCTGCTGCTGCAGCCACCAAGAAGCCTGTGTGCAAGCACAGGTCACTATCCACACCTCCCCACAAGGGAGCCTGTGCAGCGCACCACTACCAGGGTCCCGTGATCCAGGGACAACTTACCCAGGAGAACACATGGCACGCCTCAGGCTGGTGCAACATCACGCCAGCCTCTGCCACCGCAGGCTCGCCCCGCATTCCGTACCCCTCCCTGCCCCCGGCCTGAGTGAGCCAGAGACCCCAAAACAGCTGCTCCTTTAAACCCATCCTGTCTGGGAGGGGAACAGACACCCTAAGGTGACACTGCACGCAGAGGCGGGGCAAAATCCAAAGCTGAACCCCAGGGGCTGTGCAAACAAAGAAGAGAAAGGGAAATCTCTCCCAGCAGCCTCAGGAGCAGCGGATTATATCTCCACAATCAACTTGATGTGCCTGCATCTGTGGAATAACTGAATACACAATGAATCATCCCAAATTGAGGAGGTGGACTTTGGGAGGAATGATATCTTTTTTTCCCCCTTTTTCTCTTTTTGTGAATGTGTATGTGTAGGTTTCTGTGTGTGATTTTGTCTGTATAGCTTTGCTTTTACCATTTTTCCTAGGGTTCTGTCTGTCCATTTTTGTTGCTGTTGTTGTTGTTTTTAGCGCTTGTTATCATTAGTGGATTTGATTTTTGGTTTGGTTGCTCTCTTCTTTCTTTCTTTCTTTTTTTTTATAACTTAAAAATTTTTTTAATAATTACTTTTTATTTTAATAACTTTTTAATTTAATTTTATTTTATCTTATTCTTGCTTTCCTTTTTTTCTCCCTTTCATTCTGAGCCAAGTGAATGACAGGCTCTTGGTGCTCCACCCAGGTGTCAGGGCTGTGCCTCTGAGGTGGGAGAGCCAAGTTCAGGACACTGGTCCACAAGACACCTCCCAGCTCCATGTAATATCAAACGATGAAAATCTCCCAGAGATCTCCATCTCAACGCCAAGACCCAGCTCCACTCAATGACCAGCAAGCTACAGGGCTGCACAGCATATGCCAAACAACAAGCAAGACAAAAACACAACCCCATTAATTAGCAGAGAGGCTGCCTAAAATCATAATAAGGCCACAGACACCCCAAAACACACCACTAGACATGGACCTGCCCACCAGAAAGACAAGATCTAGCCTCATCCACCAGAACACAGGCACTAGTCCCCTCCACCAGGAAGCCTACACAACCCACTGAACAAACCTTAGCCACTGGGGGGAGACACCAAAAACAATGGGAACTACAAACCTGCAGCCTGTGAAAAGGAGACAACAAACACAGAAAGTTAAACAAAATGAGAAGACAGAGAAACACACAGCAGATGAAGGAGCAAGGTAAAAACCCATTAGACCTAACAAATGAAGAGGAAATAGGCAGTCTACCTGAAAAAGAATTCAGAATAATGATAGTAAGGATGATCCAAAATCTTGGAAATAGAATGGAGAAAATACAAGAAATGTTTAACAAGGACCTAGAAGAACAAAAGAGAAAACAAAAACTGATGAACAATACAATAAATGAAATAAAAAATTCTCCAGAAGGGATCAATAGCAGAATAACTGAGGCAGAAGAACGGATAAGTGACCTGGAAGATAAAATGGTGGAAATAACTACTGCAGAGCAGAATAAAGAAAAAAGAATGAAAAGAATTGAGGACGGACTCAGAGACCACTGGGACAACATTAAACGCACCAACATTCGAATTATAGGGGTCCCAGAAGAAGAAAAGAAAAAGAAACGGACTGAGAAAATATTTGAAAAGATTATAGTTGAAAACTTCCCTAATATGGGAAAGGAAATAGTTAATCAAGACCAGGAAGCACAGAGAGTCCCATACAGGATAAATCCAAGGATAAACAAACCAAGACACATATTAATCAAACTATCAAAAATTAAATAAAAAGAAAAAATATTAAAAGCAGCAACAGAAAAACAACAAATAACACACAAGGGAATCCCCAGAAGGTTAACAGCTGATCTTTCAGCTGATCATTCAGAAACTCTGCAAGCCAGAAGGGAGTGGCAGGACATATTTAAAGTGATGAAGGGGAAAAATCTACAACCAATATTACTCTAACCAGCAAGGACCTCATTCAAATTCGACAGAGAAATTAAAACTTTTACAGAGAAGCAAAACCTAAGAGAATTCAGCACCACCAAACCAGCTTTACAACAAATGCTAAACGAACTTCTCTAGGCAGGAAACACAAGAGGAGGAAAAGACCTCCAATAACAAACCCAAAACAATTAAGAAAATGGTAATAGGAGCATACACATTGATAATAACCTTAAATGTAAATGGATTAAATGCTCCAAACAAAAGACATAGACTGGCTGAATGGATACAGAAACAAAGCCCATATATATGCTGTCTACAAGAGACCCACTTCAGACCTAGGGACACATACAGACTGAAAGTGAGGGGATGGAAAAAGATACTCCATGCAAATGGATTTCAAAAGAAAGCTGGAGTAGCATTTCTCATATCAGACAAAATAGACTTAAAACAAAGACTATTACAAGAGACAAAGAAGGACACTACATAATGATCAAGGGATCAATCCAAGAAGAACATATAACAATTGTAAATGTTTATGCACCCAACATAGGAGCACCTCAATACATAATGCAAATACTAACAGCAATAAAAGGGGGAATCAACAGTAACACAATCATAGTAGGGGACTTTAACACCCCACTTTCACCAATGGAGAGATCACCCAAAATAAAAATAAATAAGGAAACAAAGGCTTTAAATGATACATTAAACAAGATGGACTTAATTGATATTTAAAGGACATTCCATCCAAAAAAACCAGAATACACATTCTTCTCAAGTGCTCATGGAACATTCTCCAGGATAGATCATATCATGGGTCACAAAACAAGCCTTGGTAAATTTACGAAAATTGAAATCGTATCAAGTATCTTTTCCGACCACAACGCTATGAGACTAGATATCAATTACAGGAAAAAATCTGAAGAAATACAAACACATGGAGGCTAAAAAACACATACTTAATAACCAAGAGATCACTGAAGAAATTAAAGAGGAAATCAAAAAATACCTAGAAACAAATGACAATGAAAGCACGACCATCCAAAACCTATGGGATGCAGCAAAAGCAGTTTTAAGAGGGAATTTTATAGCAATACAATCCTACCTTAAGAAACAAGAAACATCTCAAATAAACAACTTAACCCTATGCCTAAAGCAATTAGAGAAAGGATAACAAAAAAACCCCAAAGTTAGCAGAAGGAAAGAAATCATAAAGATCAGATCAGAAATAAATGAAAAAGAAATGAAGGAAACGATAGCAAAGATCAATAAAACTAAAAGCTGGTTCTTTGAGAAGATGAACAAAATTGATAAACCATTAGCCAGACTCATCAAGAAAAAAAGGGAGAAGACTCAAATCAATAGAATTAGAAATGAAAAAGGAGAAGTAACAACTGACACTGCAGAAATACAAAAGATCATGAGAGATTACTACAAGCAACTGTATGCCAATAAAATGGATAACCTGGAAGAAATGGACAAATTCTTAGAAATGCACAACCTTTCGAGACTGAACTAGGAAGAAATAGAAAATATGAACAGACCAATCACAAACACTGAAATTGAAAATGTGATTAAAATCTTCCAAAAAACAAAAGCCCAGGATCAGATGGCTTTACAGGCGAATTCTATCAAACATTTAGAGAAGAGCTAACACCTATCCTTCACAAACTCTTCCAAAATATAGCAGACGGAGGAACACTCCCAAACTCATTCTACGAGTCCACCATCACCCTGATACCAAAACCAGACAAAGATGTCACAAAGAAGGAAAACTACAGGCCAATATCACTCATGAATATAGATGCAAAAAATCTCAACAAAATACTAGCAAACAGAATCCAACAGCACATTAAAAGGATCATACACCATGATCAAGTGGGGTTTATCCCAGGAATGCAAGGATTCTTCAATATACGCAAATCAGTCAATGTGATACACCATATTAACAAACTGAAGGAGAAAAACCATATGATCATCTCAATAGATGCAGAGAAAGCTTTTGACAAAATTCAACACCCATTTATGATAAAACCCTCCAGAAAGTAGGCATAGAGGGAACTTACCTCAACATAATAAAGGTCATATATGACAAACCCACAGCCAACATTGTTCTCAATGGTGAAAAACTGAAACTATTTCCACTAAGATCAGGAACAAGACAAGGCTGCAGACTCACCACCATTATTCAACTAAGCTTTGGAAGTTTTAGCCACAGCAATCAGGGAAGAAAAAGAAATAAAATGAATCCAAATCAGAAAAGAAGAAGTAAAGCTGTCACTGTTTGCAGATGACATGATACTATACATAGAGAATCCTAAAGATGTTACCAGAAAACTACTAGAGCTACTCAATGAATTTGGTAAAGTAGCAGAATACAAAATTAATGCACAGGAATCTCTTGCATTCCTATACACTAATGATGAAAAATCTGAAAGTGAAACTAAGGAAACACTCCCATTTACCACTGCAACAAAAAGAATAAAATACCTAGGAATAAACCTACCTAAGGAGACAAAAGACCTGTATGCAGAAAATTATAAGACATTGATGAAAGAAATTAAAGATTATACAAATAGATGGAGAGATATACCAGGTTCTTGGATTGGAAGAATCAACATTGTGAAAAAGACTATACTACCCAAAGCAACTTACAGATTCAGTGCAATCCCTATCAAACTACCACTGGCATTTTTCACAGAACTAGAACAAAAAATTTCACAATTTATATGGAAACACAAAAGTCCCCGAATAGCCAAAGCAATCTTGAGAAAGAAAAACGGAGCTGGAGGAATCAGGCTCCCGGACTTCAGACTATACTACAAAGCTACAGTAATCAAGACAGTATGGTACTGGCACCAAAACAGGAATATAGATCAATGGAACAGGACAGAAAGCCCACAGATAAACCCACGCATATATGGTCACCTTATCTTTGATAAAGGAGGGAAGAATATACAATGGAGAAAAGACAGCCTCTTCAATAAGTGGTGCTGGGAAAACTGGACAGCTACATGTAAAAGAATGAAATGAGAACACTCCCTAACACCATACACAAAAATAAACTCAAACTGGATTAGAGACCTAAATGTAAGGCCAGACACTATCAAACTCTTAGAGGAAAACATAGGCAGAACACTCTATGATATAAATCACAGCAACATCCTTTTTGACCCACCTCCTAGAGAAATGGAAACAAAAACAAAAATAAACAAGTGGGACCTAATGAAACTTAACAGCTTTTGCACAGCAAAGGAAACCATAAATAACACAAAAAGACAACCCTCAGAATGGGAGAAAATATTTGCAAATGAAGCAACTGACAAAGGATTAATCTCCAAGATTTACAAGCAGCTCATGCAGCTCAATATCAAAAAAGCAAACAACCCAATCTATAAATGGGCAGAAGACCTAAATAGACATTTCTCCAAAGAGGATACACAGATTGCCAACAGACACATGAAAGAATGCTCAACATTTTTAATCATTAGAGAAATGCAAATCAAAACTAAAATGAGATATCATCTCACACCAGTCAGAATGGCCATCATCGAAAAATCTACAAACAATAAATGCTGGAGAGGGTGTGGAGAAAAGGGAACCCTCTTGCGCTGTTGGTGGGAATGTAAATTGATACAGCCACTATCGAGAACAGTATGGAGGTTCCTTAAAAAACTAAAAGTAGAACTACCATACAACCCAGCAATCCCACTACTGGGCATAGACCCTGAGAAAACCATAATTCAAAAAGAGTCATGTACCACAATGTTCATTGCAGCTCTATTTACAATAGCCAGGACATGGAAGCAACCTAAGTGTCCATCAACAGATGAATGGATAAAGAAGATGTGGCACATATATACAATGGAATATTACTCAGCCATAAAAAGAAACAAAATTGAGTTATTTGTAGTGAGGTGGATGGACCTAGAGTTTGTCATACAGATTGAAGTAAGTCAGAAAGAGAAAAACAAACACCGTATGCTAACACATATATATGGAATCTAGAAAAAAAAAAAAAAAGGTCACGAAGAACCTACAGGCAAGATGGGAATAAAGATGCAGACCTACTAGATAATGGACTTAAGGATATGGGGAGGGGGAAAGGTAAGCTGGGACAAAGTGAGAGAGTGGCATGGACATATATACACTACCAAATGTAAAACAGATAGCTAGTGGGAAGCAGCCGCATAGCACAGGGAGATCAGCTCGGTGCTTTGTGACCACCTAGAGGGGTGGGATAGGGAGGGTTGGAGGGATGGAGACGCAAGAGGGAAGAGATATGGGGATATGTTTATATGTATAATTGATTCACTTTGTTATAAAGCAGAAACTAACACACCATTGTAAAGCAATTATACTCCAATAAAGATGTTTAAATAAATAAGTAAATAAATAAATAAAGAGAAAGTTTTGAAGGCAGTGAGAGAAAAAGGTGCATTATGTTCAAAGGAATGGTGACAAGAATTACATCTGACTTCCTGTTAGAAAATATGAAAGTCAGAGTACAATGAATTGGCATGATTAAAGTGCTTGTAAAAAATCTCTCAATCCTGAATTCTAAATTTAGTGAAAATATTCTTCAAAAATGCAGAAGCCATAATGGCAGCTTTAGACAAATTAAAACTACTATAATTCATTAGCAACAGCCTTATACTTCAAGAAATGTTAAAGAAAATTCTTCAGCCATAAGGAATATTATAAAAGACAGACACATCTAAACAAAGAAATAAATACTTAAAATAAATATAAACATACTATACACTTTTTATTTTAATTTCACTAAAGTATTATTTCCTGTCTATAGAAAAATTAGGAGGAATATAATTAGGTTTATAGTGTTCAAGATTAAAATATTTTATAAAGGCACAAAAGATGGGAGGAAGTAATTGCATACCTATTGGTGTAGGGTTCTTATACTACATCTGAAGTAGTATAATATCATTCAAAGAGAGACTGCAGTTAATTAATATTATAAACACTGACAACAATTGAAACATAAAAACTAGCTATAAATAATAAGTCATAGTGGGGATTAAATGTAATCATAAAAATAATCAAAAGCAGGCAGAAAAAGGAGAGAATGGAACAGAGAACTGACAGAACATATAAAAAACAACTAGGAAAATGGCAGATTTTAATCCAACCACACCAATTACTATAGGGAATATTATTGGTCTAAACACAGGGACTGTAAAATTGTATGAAGTAGCAAGACACAAATATATACTCTTTATAAGAAACTAAGTTAAAGAATACAATAGATTAAAAATAAAGAATAAATAACGTTATATGATGTAAGTCCTAATTAAAGAAAAAAGATAGGGAGTGATAATGGTAATACAAGACAAAATATATTTCAGAATAAGAAATATTACCAGAGTAAAGAGAAACATTGCATCATGATATAGAGAAAATACACCAAGAACACATAAAAGTTGTAAATGTGTATAAATTTAACAGTAGAGTTTCAAAGTACATGAAGCAAAAAAAAACTGATAGAACTCAAGTGAGACATAAAAAATACAATTATTGTTGAGGTTGCAACACGCCATTACAGCAATAGAAAAAGTAGACAAAATCAGTAAGAATGTAAAAGATCTGAATAACACTACCAAAGAAATTGACTTAATTGAAAACTGATAACACTGCAAAACAGCAGCAGAATAGATCTTTTCTCAAGAGCACATGGAATATTCACAAAAGTAGACAACATTCTAAGCCATTGAAAAAGCTCGAAAAGTTTTAAAAAGGAAAGAATACAATGTATAGTCTCTACTATAACAATTAAATCAGAAGTCAAAAATATAAAATTCCCAATATTTTGAATTTTAAAATATTTAAATAGAATGAAAATTAAAGTATGAAATTTAAATATGTGTGACACAGTTAACATAGTGCTTAATATACAGCATTAAGTGCTTATTTTACGATTATATTAGAAAGGAAGAATGGCTTCAAATCAATGAAGCTTCTACCTTATAAAACTTTAAAAGAAGAACAAATCAAACCAAAAGCAAGCAACAACAAAAACAATAGAGAAAAGCAGAAATCAATGAATTTATTAAAAAAGAGGAAAATTAGAGAAAATCAATACAAACAAAAGCTGATTATTTGAAAGAGAACAAGAAAAATGGTAAAAAAAAAAAAAAAAGCAATCAATCAAGAAAAAATGAAACAAAATATAAGTTACCAGTGTCAGGAAAGAAATACACTGCACTGTATACTCACTAAAAGCTCTACAATCATTTAAAGTGTAATACAGAATGATAACACAAAATGTATGCCTCAAATTCTGAGAATTTAGATGAAATGGACAAATTTCTTGGAAGACACAAACTACCAAGCTTACTTTATAAGAAGTGCATCATCTGAACAGTCCTATATATGTTAAAGAAATTAAATGTGTAATTTAAAAACCTCCAAATGGTCTCCAGATCATTGTTTCACAGCAGTATTTAAACTTTACCAAGATCACTTTAAATAGACATCCAGAATTGAGAATTCCTGCTCTGGGTTCTTCATCAATTATGGATGGGGGTAATTAGTGAGCCATGCAGTGATCATCAGAATTACTAAAATATTTTGGAGTAGCTGGGCTGGTCCACTAATTTCTAAAAATGAAGCTGAGGCATTTGTTTCAGGATAGAACTAGAAGGCTAAATTGACAAGTAAGAATGTTCCAGGGTATTTGACTGCATCAATGGTTTTCAAGCAAGGATGCAATAGAGTAAGAACCACTAGGGGTGACACACAGGCATCAGTAATTTTTAAGCTCTCCAGGTGTTTTCAATACATAGTCAATTTTGAGAAATACTGAGCTGAAAGGTGGAGAATTTTAATGAGGTTAGAGTTAAATCATCTTTATAAACACAGATTAGTAACATGTTTTAAAAGGCAGTATTTTATATTAGAAAGCTTTCCTTACCTCAGTTATAAACAAAAGCATCAACTTGACTACATGCTTCCCACAGACTGAGAAGAGAAGCTATCAGACTAAACGTCCCTGCCCAATTATCTACTCAATATTCCAAGAGTCCCTTTCCCTGTGAGAATCCTGCCATGGACACAGCTCAATGAATGTCAAGGGATTCCATGTCAGATACAATCAAAATAAAAAACATGATAGCAGTGCCATAGCACAAATAAGCAAAACAAATGATCTTGAAGGTAAGAAGCAATGCAGCAAGGGAAAAAAGAAAACATGCAAATATTCTAATCCGTGTTTTCAAAACCAAGTGTGCATTCAATGTAAAACAATAAACAAAGAATTCAAGTAATTAAAAATGAGCAAGAGCTGTATGTTATATTGAAAACTACACGTCATTACAGAGAGAAGTGGAAGAAAAACTAAATAAATGGGCAAATACGCTATGCCAAAATATAAAAAAACTCAATAACGTGTAAATATCAATTCTCCTCCAATTGTTTTAAAGATTCAATCTAATCCCACCATAAATACAATAGGCATTTTTGTAGAAATTGATGAAATGATTCTAAAATATGTATAAAAATAAAAAAGACCTAGAATAGACAAAGCAATTAGGTAGAAGAACAAACATTACAGAACTAGCACTATCTGATTTCAGGAATTAAAAAGCTACAGTAATCAACACAGTGTAGTGCTGATGTAAAGAGAGACAAATCGGTGAATATAACAGAATAGAGATACATACATATTTGAGAAAGACTGAAATACAAGTCCAAGGACAAAGAATGCTTTTCAACAAATGCAGCAGGAACAACTGTTCCATGAACATCCATGTCCCCTCTTCCCTAAAGGATGGGGGGAAACTCCAATGCATACTTCTCACCTATGCAAAAATTAACTGAAATTGATCCTACACCTAAATTGAAAATCTAAACTCTAAAATTTAGAAGAAAATCTTTGTGACTTTGAGTTAGACGAAGATTTCTTAGATATAACATAAAAGTACAATCCATCAAAGAAAAATACTGATAAAATGGACTTCATTAAAATTTAAAACTGCTCCTTGAAATACACCACTAAGAAAATGAAAAGATAAGTCACAGACTGTGAGGAAAATGTTTGCAAATTATATATCTGATAAAGAACTTGTATTCAAAATAAAGAGCTTTGTAATCTCAACAATGCTTAAATGAACAACCCCGTTTAAAAAAATGGACAGAGTTTTTTTTTTTTTTTTTGAAAAGATACTTCACAAAAGAAGATATGTGGATGCAAAATATATGTTAAAAAATGGTCAAGAAGGGGCTTAAGAAAACTTCTGGAAAAAATAGATAGGTTCATTATCTTGATTACAGTGATAGTTTCTTGGGTGCCTGTGTATGTGAAACTTACAGTACACTTTACTATGGGTAATTATATATCAATTATACCTCAATGAAACTAATGAAAAGTCAAATAAATATTTAAGAAAAACCATCTAAATAATGGGTGCAATACCATCTATAGCTTCCAAATCATTCCATCTATAGCTTCATTCCATCTATAGCTTTCCATCAATAGTGATAAAAAGGATATGTAGAAAATTTTGTCAATATTCCAGAAAACATAAAAGGAGAAATTAGTGGAGAAACAGTATAGATGACATAAAACAAAAAACTTATTTAACTTTCAAATCATATTCAACCCATCACTATGTTTAATCAATAATACCTCCAAAATATATTTTATGTAATTTAATACCTAAGTGAAGTCTTAAAAACTTTTCCAATTCACAAACTATGAGCCATAGATGATTGGACTCTGGAAATAAAAGTAATTAAAGAAAACAACTTTTTCTTACAGAAGTTAAAATACATGTTAGTATATGAGAAATCTATTCTTCCAACATTAATTTATTTTGATCAAATAATTGAAAGTTTGACTTGAAACTGTATTGAATTGCATCAGTATCTTTGAAAAGCATAAAGATAAGGCTGCACCTAAAATAAAGGAACTTTTTAATTTATGAAATTTTTTTTTTTGCTGAGATAAAATTGATATAAGGAAATAATTCAGCCAAAATATGGACTTCCTTTGAGAATCCAAGCAACTATTTGGACGATATTATATTTTCTCAACTATAAAAATAATATACAATGGAATATTACTCAGCCATAAAAAGAAACAAAATTGAGTTGTTTGTAGTAAGGTGGATGGACCTAGAGTCTGTCATACAGAGTGAAGTAAGTCAGAAAGAGAAAAACAAATACCATATGCTAACACATATATATGGAATCTAAAAAAAAAAAAAAAAAAAAAAAGGTCATGAAGAACCTAGGGGCAAGACGGGAATAAAGATGCAGACCTACTAGAGAATGGACTTGAGGACATGGGGAGGGGGAAGCGTAAGCTGGGACAAAGTGAGAGAGTGGCATGGACATATATACACTACCAAATGTAAAATAGATAGCTAGTGGGAAGCAGCCGCATAGCACAGGGAGATCAGCTCGGTGCTTTGTGACCACCTAGAGGGGTGGGATAGGGAGGGTGGGAGGGATGGAGATGCAAGAGAGAAGAGATATGGGGATATGTGTATATGTACAATTGATTCACTTTGTTATAAAGCAGGAACTAACACACCATTGTAAAGCAATTATACTCCAATAAAGATGTTAAAAAATAATAATAAAAATAAAATAAAATAAAATAAATCTGGGGAAGTTGATTGATGAGGTGGTAATGATGGCACTCTGACAATGTTGTCATACAACTCTCAGGTATAAACTCTCACATCTGGGATTAGAGAGAATAAGATAACTATCTTTTCGCCCACAGTTTCACTTTAAAGCAAGTACTTAATGTCTGAAAGATGCAATTTCTTTGCCTGAAAATGATCCTTACACCTCTAACATCTGTAATTCCCAAACATTATGACACAGTGATCATAAGAATCATCCCAATTTGAGTAACATGGGTTGTTTTTTTATAATTGTCATGAGTACACACACTATCATTATAAATGGAAAAAGACTGAAAGTCTCACCTTCTCATGCAGAGAGTAAAGCAATGTTTTGCATCATATTGCTAAAAATGAGGACGGATCAGTGAAAGAATGACACAAGGACAATGATGACAGTCAGGTATGGTAATATTTCATATTATTTAGGTATTTTGTGTAGCCACATTCATGGAGGTAAATATCCCAGAAGCCATTGAATGTTCTGGAGCCAAGGCAGAGCCCATTAGATGGTGACCAAGGGGAAAAAAAAAAAAGCAACATAGAAATGAGAAGTCTCTCAGGAAAAATGCCACAGTATAGGGACTGATTTTATAGAAAAATATAAATAGATGGGATATTTGAATAAATGGCTTTTTTTGGTGGTTGTTGATCTATAAAAGAAATAATTAAATACGAAGTGATTACTGTGTTTAACCCCTGGTCTCTAAGATTGTTCATATTAATTCTCCTATTCAGTTCCACTTAATTGTATTTAATAAGCAACACAGAATTCAGAGAAAATATAAACTAGAGGAAACCATAAATCTGCTAAAGCCTTGTTTGGTGTGTAAGAATGTTTTTGATATCATAGAATGAAATGTAAATTAGACGATCTCTGTAAAGTGTGAGCATGCAAAAGTCATGCCCTTTATACCTGGTCCCCCTCCCTTTCCAGAAGATATTCTACAGAAGAGTATCTAGAAATGTAGAGAAATTTTGGTTTAAAAACATATTATATCATTTGAAACAAGAAAATACAGCCATGCAATTTGTATAAACTGTAACCTGATAAGAAAATGAGTAAAATCTAAGGAGAATTCACATTACACATTTAATCAGCCAGCTCCTCTCTTTACTCTCTCATAAAAATGGCATTGACAGTAACAAAATGACATAAAAAAAGGAGAAAATCCTACACAATCCATAAATGGAATATCTATCTTCTTGGTTAAGACATTTTTTTTCTTTTGCTCAAAAAACTACAGATAATAGACCCTAAGTTTAGTCTCTATGGTAAGTTTCTCTATTTCCAGAGACACCTTCTAGAAGAAAAAGAATCCCCTTCTAACTGATGGGTGAATTCATTAAAGTTGCAATACAGTATCTTCGCTATCCCACTCAAACTCTCAAAATAATTGTACTTTCTACCAAAGAGATCATACAGTCAACTTCTCAAGTCATTTGTCCCTCAGCCAGAAGTTGTTACCTAAATAGCCAGAGATTTAATTTTAGGTTTTCAGCAGATGCCACATCCTAAGGATATGAAATAAAAGTGACAAAACTAAAATTTGATGTTCTGGTTCTTCAACTTACTTGTATTTAATTAAATATTTCATTATATTCCATAAGTAAGTCAAATTCTAACTTAGTGAAGAGATTTTTTTAAATTGCTTTCAGATGTAGAATATCTATTGGTCTTTTTCATCCATGATACATTAGGTCAAATATGACTAAACCTATAAAGAATCACATCTTTTAAAAAACTTTTAAAGCATAATTTTATTTTCAAGATAGCTTGATTGAGTACATGCCATCTGAGGAAAAGAACTTAAAAAATTCAAAGATAATTCTATCAATAAAAATCGGATGTAAAATAAATAAACATGAAATAAAATGTGAGGTTATACCAACATCAAATAAATGTTACTTTTTAATAAAGAAGCATCCTTTTCTCAGTTCTTATTTAGATCAGAAGTGTTTATGTTCCACATGAACAATTATTTCACCAGTGTTAAAAAGGGCACTTCATTAAAATTTGTTATACACAGTTGAATAGCAATAAACAATATTGGAATTTTAATATAGTTAAACTTAATTATATTACAACTCCAGTAATCATTAAACTACAGATATTAAGGAGACATTTATTATATGGAGCAACTCTGTAACAAAATATATAATAGGTATGTTATAATATAAATTAACTACAGAGACAAATCATACCTACTGTATGCTTATATTGCTTCTGAATTCTCTGACAGATTTCCTTCAGCTCAATAAGATAGAACAAACATTAGACTGAACAAAATTTCTATTGAGCCAAATTATTTATTTAACAAATATTGTTGCCATGTTCTTTCTAGGTGCTGAGCTATAGCAATAACATAACATGTGTCCTCATAGATTGTATATTCTAATGGACAAAAATTTGGTATATTAACTTGGGTGGTAAGAGATGACTGAGAACTTCAGTTTTAGGGGCATGATCAGGCATTTGGTTTTGGATCTGTTATACTGATAATGTCTATTAGTCATCAAACTGGAGATGCTTAGTAGGTATTTGTGTCTGGAGATCAGATTACATTACAAACAAGATGTGTACATTTGAGAGTCACCATCATGGATAGGTAAGGCTTGAAGCCATGATATTGGATGAAATGAGGGAATTAATATAGATAGAAACAGAGGTCTGAGGACCAAGATCGATGGCACTCCAAGGTAAGAAATCAGGTAGATATGGTGAAACCAGTAGAGATGACTTGGAAAGCATAGCCAGTGACATAAAAGCCAATTATTCCACAATCATTTGTTTAAAAAAATTATCCTTTCTCCACTGAACTGCCTTTATATCTTTGCCACAAATCAGTTCATAAAGGTCTAGATCCAGATAGGTGTGAGTCTATTTCCAGATTCTCTATTGTTTCATTAATCCATATTTCTATTTTGTGAAAACCACACTTTCTTGATTACTGTGACTTTTAATAATCTTTGCTATCAGATAATATAGCTTTATTATTTTTCAAAGTTGTTTTGGCTATTCCAGAATGTTTGCACTTCTATGTGAGTTTACAATCAGCTTGCCAATTTCTACAAAACAAAACAAAACAAAAACACTTTTTGGATTTTTAATTGGCATTCATTTGAATCTATCGATCAATGTCAGGAAAATTAACATCTAATGAATATTCCAATTAATGAACACAGTGTATCTCTTTATTTAGATACTCTTTCATCTTTTCTCAGTAATGCTTAATAAATTTCACCATGATGATGTTATACATTATTTGTAAGATATGCCATAAAGTAGTGAATAATTTGATGCTTTTTTGAATATTTCATATTTCAATATCTCATTGTTTATTGGTTGTACATAGACATACAGATGATTTTTGTTAGAGTGTATTTTGCAACTTTACTAATTAGAATATTTCTAGTAGAGTCCATGGATTTCCTACATAGATGAACATGCAGTCTGCAAGTAATGAGAATTTCACTTCTTCCCTTTCAATATATAGGCCTTTTGTTCATTTAATTTGGATTTATTGAATCCTCTATTGATTTCCTTTTTTCTATCTCATTAATTTCTCCTCCTTACTATTTCCTTATTTCTCTTTCTTTGGTGTAATTTGTGTTTCATTTTCTATTACTACAATATAAAAGCTGAGGTGTTTAGTGTTACAAATTTCCCTCTGTGTACCACTTTTATATACCTGACATTTTTTAAGGCATTATATTCATATATTCTTTTATTTCATATTTTTCTCTAATTTGCCCCCCCCCCTTTTTTTCTTCTTTAACTTTTGGGTTATTTAGAAGTGTATTGTTTAGTTTCCAAATATTTGGGGATTTTCCAGATATCTTTTTTTAACTAATTTCTGATAGAATTTATTGTGGTAAAAGAACATGCTTTATATGAAATTAATCCTTTAAAATGTAATCTGTATGGCCACTGGTCAAATCTTTTATACATTTATTATTAATTTTCTGTCAACTTGTTCTATGAATCATTGAGAGAGAAATGATAAAATTTCCAACTATTACTAGGGAGTTTACACCTTTTTTGCAGATCTGTGAGTTTTTGTTTTGTGTATATCTGGGTTCTATTATAGGAGTTTGAAAATGTTTAAAATGGTTATGTCCTCTATCCCCGGTTACTTTTTTTTTGGCTCTGAAATCTACTTTGTGTACTATGGGTATAACTACTCCAGATTTATCTTGTTTGGTGTTAACATGGTATATTTTTTCCATACTTTTCTTGCAACTTATTTGTGTCTTGATCTTAACAATTTGCTCCTTGTAAGCATTATACATTTAAATTTTGCTTTTTTAAAAAAATTAAATTGGCAACATCTGACTTCTAGTTGTTATATTTAGATTATTTAAATTTAATATGATTACTTACATGGTTTAAATCTGTCATCTTGCCATTTGTTTTCCATACATCTATTCTGCTTTGTTCCTTTTATCTTCTTTTTCTTATACTTTTGGATTAACTGAGTAATTTTTATGATAGCAATTTATCTCCACTATTGGCTCATTAGTAATAACTTATTTTTCCCCTATTTCAGTGGTGACTTAGGGCGTATAATGCATATGTTTAACTTATCAAAGTCTACCATCAAGAAATATCATACTTATTCACATATTATACAGGAAACTTACTAAAGTGCACTAACATTTTTCCCTTCCAGTCTTTGTGTAATTGTTGTCATACAATTTAAAATTGCTTATGTTATAAACCCCAAGATACATTGTTATTGTCTTTGCTTTATACAATTCATTACCTCTTAAAAAGATTTTCTTAAGTAAAAATGTACTTTATTTTTACTCACATATTTAATGTTTCTGGTTCTCTACATTCCTTTGCATAAAATCAGAGTTCCATTTGACATCATTTTCCTTTGTCTGAAAGACTTCACCGTTTCGACTTCGTCCATCATCATTCAGTTGACTCCCTTTACACATTTTGACCTCTCTGCAACTTACCCTCTGGTAATCACTACTCTGTTCATTGTAACTATGTGTTTCTTTTTGTTTGGTTTGGTGTGTTCATTTATTTTGTTCTTTGTTTTTTATATTTCACATATGAGTGAAATCATACTATTTGTCTTTCTCGTCTGACTTATCTCACTTAGCGTAACACCCTCAAGGTTCACTCATGTTGTAACAAACAGCAAGATTTAATTTTTTTTTATGGCTGAGTAGTATTATGCTGTATGTGTGTATGCGTATGTGTGTATGTGTATACACACCGCATCTTTATCCATTCATCTGTTGATGGACACTTAAGGTTTGCATATCTTGATGATTATAAATAATGCTGTAATGAACATACGGGTGCATATATCATTTTGAATTAATGTTTTTGTATTCTTCAGATAAATACCCAGAAGTAAAACAGCTAGATCATATGGTAGTTCTATTCTTAATTTTTTTGAGCAATCTCCATACTGTTTTCCATAGCGGCTGTCCCAATTTACATTCCTGCCAGTGACACATGAGGGTTTCCCTTTCTCCACACCTTTGCCAATAGTTGTTATTCCTTGCCTTTTTGATAACAGCCTTTCTGACAGGTATGAGGTGATATCTCATCATGGTTTTGATTTGCAT
This sequence comes from Eubalaena glacialis, assembly GCF_028564815.1. Classification (NCBI taxonomy): domain Eukaryota; kingdom Metazoa; phylum Chordata; class Mammalia; order Artiodactyla; family Balaenidae; genus Eubalaena; species Eubalaena glacialis. Next base: position 97,350,120 of record NC_083723.1, on the reverse strand, counting down.
TTCCCTAATGATTAGTGATGCTGGACATCTTTTCATCTGCCTATTGACCATCTGTATGTCTTCTTTGGAAAAATGTCTATTCAGCACCTCTGCCCATTTCTTAATAGGACTGTTTGTTTTTGTTGTTGTTGTTGAGTTGTGTGAGTACTTTACATATTTTGGCATATTAACTCCTTATCAGACATATGAATGCAAGTATCTTCTCCCATTCAGTAGATTTTCTTTTCATTTTGTTAATGGTTTGCTTTGCTGTGCAGAAGCTTTTTAGTTTGATGTAGTCCCATTTGTTCATTTCTCCTTTTGTTTTCCTTGTCTGAGGAGGCATACCCAGAAAGATATTGCTATGACCAATGTAAAAGAGTATACTCCCTATGTTTTCTTCTAGAAATTTTATGGTTTCAGGTCTTATATTCAAGTCTTTGATCCATTTTGAGTGGTTTTTGTGTATGATGTGAGATAGTGGTCTAGTTTCACTCTTTTGTATGTGGCTGTCTAGTTTTCCCAACACCATTTATTGAAGAGACTATTGTTTCTCCACTGTATATTCTTTGCTCTTTGATTGTAAATTAATTGTCTATATATGTGTGGGTTTATTGCTGGGCTCTCAGTTCATCCCATTGATCTATGTGTCTGTTTTTTCTGCCAATATCATGCTGTTTTGATTACTATTGCTTTGTGATATAGTTTGAAATCAGAGACTATGATACCTTCAGATTTGTTCTTCTTTCTCAGGACTGCTTTGGCTATTCAGGGTCTTTTGTGGTGCCATATAAATTTTAGGATTTTTTGGTTCTATTTCTGTGAAAAATGTCATTGGGAGTTTGATAGGGATTGTACTGAATCTGTAGATTGCTTCATGTAATATGGACCTTTAGCAATGCTAATTCTTTCAATCCATGTTGCATCTATGCTAATCAGAGATACTGGTCTGTAATTATTTTTTGTGTGTTGTCTTTGTCTGGTTTTGATATCAGGGTAATGTTGTTTTCAAAAATAAGTTAGGAAGTGTCCCCTCCTCTTCAATTTTTTGGAAGAGTTTGAGAAGGATAGGTATTAAAATCTTCTTTGAATGGTTGGTAGAATTCCCCTGTGAAGCCATCTGTTCCTGGACTTTTGATTTGGGGGAAAGTATTTGATTACTGTTTCAATCTCCTTTTTAGTGACTGGTCTATTCAGATTTTTTATTTCTTAATAGAAATTCAGTCTTGGGAGGTTGTATGATTCTAAGAACTTATCCATTTCTTCTAGGTTGTCCAATCTATTGGTGTATAGCTCTGCAAACTATTCTTTTATAATCCTTTGTATTTCTGTAGTATCTGTTGATATTTCTCCTCTTTCATTTTTTGTTTTATTCATCAGGAACTTCTCTCTTTCTCAGTGAGTCTAGCTAAAGGTTTGTCAATTTTGTTTATCTTAAAAAAGAACAGCTCTTATTCTCATTGATCTTGTCTACTGTCTTTTTAGTCTCTATTTCATTATTGCCACTGTGATCTTTATTATTTCTTCCTTCTATTGACTTTGAATTTCTTTTGTTCTTCTTTTTGTAGTTCTTTAAAGTGTAAGGTAAGTTTGTTTACTTGAGAGTCCTCTTGTTTTGAAGTAGGACTGTACTGCTTTTGTTACACCCCATTGATTTTGGTATGTCACATTTTCATTTTCATTTGTCTTCAGGTATTTTTTTATTTCTTCTTTTATTTCTTCATTGACTTGATAGTTATCCAGTAACATGTTGTTCAGTCTTTACATATTTGTGATTTTTCCAGCTTTCTTCTTGTAGTTGATTTCTAGTTTCATACCATTGTGATTATAAAAGATGCTTGATATGATTTCAGTCTTCTTAAATTCACTGAGACTTGTTTTATGTCCAAACATATGGTCTATCCTTAAGAATGTTACATGTACACTTGAAAATAATGTGTATTCTGCTGCATTTGGATGGAATGTTCTGCATATGTCTGTCAAGTTCATCTAGTCTAATGTTCCAATTAAGGCTGTTGTTTCCTTGTTGACTTTCTGCCTAGATGATCTATCCAATGATGTAGATGGAGGGTCAAAGTCTCCTACTATTATTGTGTTGCTGTCAGTTTCTGCCTTTATGTCTTTTAATAATTGCTTTATATATTTAGGTACTCCTATGTTAGGTTCATATATACTAATAACTGTTATGTCTTCTTGATGAATTGTCCCTTTATCTTATATAATGTCCATCTTTGTCACTTTCTTTTTTTGGCTTGAAGTCTATTTTGTCTGATATGAGCATTGCTATATCTGTTTTCTTGTGGCTGCCATCTGCTTGGAGTATCATCTTCCATCCCTTCACTTTCACCCTATATTTGTCTTTAAGACTGAAGTAAGTCTCCTGTAAGGAGCATATAGTTGGGCCTTGTTTAGTAATCCACCCAACCATTCTGTGTCTTGATTTGTGAATTCAATCCATTTACATTTAGGTGATTATTGACGGATGAAGACTTAGTACTGCCATTTAATCTTTTGTTTTCTGATTGTTCTATATCTCCATCATTTCTTTTTCCTTGTGTTTCTGTCTTCCATTTTAGTTTGGTGCTTTTCTACGATGTTTTTCTCAGTTTCTTCTTTTTTATGTTTTATATCTCTGCTTTAGATTTATGTTTTGTAGTTACCATGAGGTTTGCATAAAACGTCTAATAGAGATAATAATCTTTTTCACTGATAGCATCTTATCTTCATTTGCCTATATAGGTTCCTTCCTTTATCTCTTCCCCTTTTATATTTTTGCTCTCTCAAATTATCTCTTTTTATGTTGTGAGTTTTTACCAAACTGAAGTAGCTATAGTTATTTTTACTGCTTTTTGTCCTTTAACCTTTATGCTATAATAAAGTGTTTTAAAACCTATTCTGATATAGAGTTGCAATTTTCTGATTCTGTCTATTTATCACCTTACTCAAAGTTTTGAGTATTTTTGTCGTTTTGTTTTAGGCAGAAGAGCACCTTTCAACATCTCTTATAAGGCCAGTCTAGTGTTGATGAACTCCCTCAGCTTTCATTTGTCTGGGAAAACCTGTATTTCTCCTTCATATCTGAATGATAACTTCATTGGATAGAGTATTATTGGCTGACACGTTTTTATCTTTCAGTATTTTGAGAGTGTATTTCCACTCTCTCCTGGTCTGTAGAGTTTCTGCTAAGAAATCTGCTGATAACCTGCTGGGGGTTCCTTTCTGGGTTACCAACCTTTATTCCCTGGCTGCCTTTAAAATTATTTCTTTGTCAATGACTTTTGACAGTTTTAATATAATGTGCCTTGGAGAAGGTCTTTGTGCATTTATAGGGGATTAGGTGTCCTCAGCTTCATGGACTTGTATATCCAGTTCCATCCCCACACTTGGGAAGTTCTCAGCTATTATTTCTTTAAATGAACTCTTTCCTCCTTTCTCCCTCTCTTCTCCTTCTGAGATACTCATTTTCCTAACGCTGCTCTTCCTAGAAGAGTAAGATAGTTCTCGTTGAATTTCTTACTTTTTTTTAGATCTTAATTCTCTTCTCTTCCACCTGTATTATTTCTAGATTTCCATCTCAACTTCTCTAATTCTCTCTTGCATATGGTCTTCTCAACTTCCATTGCTTTCTAATGTATTTTTCATCTCATTTCATTGAGTTCTTCAGCTCCAGAATTTCTGGTTGGTCCATTATTAAAGTTTCAATCTCTTTGCTATTCTTTCTATTCATTAACTTTATTCCTGAGCTCATTGAACTGCCTTTCTGAGTTTTCTTGTAGCTTGTCGAGTTTCTTCATGACAGCTATTTTGAATTCCCCATCAGTTAGATTGCAATATTCCAGACTTTAATTTCTGGAGAACTATCATTATCCTTTCATGATACAATGTTACTGTGGCTCTTCATGGTGCTTGATGAGTTGTTCCTTTGCTGGTGTATTTGAAGTAGCAAACACTTTTCTTCTTTAGGTAAAGTTTTTGTTGTTGTTGTTTGTTTTAACCTGATTCTAAGATTAAACAGGTTAGAAATGTCTTTTGGTTGCCAGTAGATGGCACTACAGTACAAGTTTTTGGTTTCTCTTCCCTGAACTTCCTCTGGTTACACTTTAGAGTCTGCACTTTGCACCTTCTACCACCTCTGCTCCCCCTTTGGCCATAGGTATTGCTGTGGCCAGGAGGCTGGAGTTTTGTGTGCTGCCTCTCCTGATGCTACCAGGTTCTCTGGGTCTGTGGGTTCAGCCACTGCAGCTGGGTGTCCAAGATCATAGGCACTGCCTCCACTGTTCCCCTGGTTCTGGCTCCTCTCTGTGTTCTAGTCCACCCACCTCTAGATATACAGATGTGTGGAATTCTCTGGTGTCCTGGTGTGTCGGGCAGAGGCAACTTTGTTGAGTTGTGGATTGTTACTGGTTGTGGATTTAAGGGGAGAGACAAAGGAAGTGTTCCACTTCACCATGATGCTGACGTCACTCTTGAGCATATATTTGCGTTTCAGTTTTGATAGTTTCTCTTGCTATGCCTTCAAGTTCACTAATCTTTGCTTCTGCAGAGTATAATCTGTTATTAACCTCATCTATTGTATTTGTCTTTTAAGATATTATACTTTTTATCTCTAGGACTTTGGATTGTTGTGATATCTTCTATGTCTTGGCTTAACATGCTCAATCTTTCCTCTACCCTCTTGAACATATATTATAGTAATAATTATTTGTGTCACTATGTGTCTGTTCCTATTGAGTGCTTTTTCTCCTCATAATGGGTCATACTTTCCAGCTTTGTTCATAATTTATAATTTTTGATTAGATATCAACATTGTAAATTTCATATTGTGTGTAATTTATCTTTGTTTTCATATTGTGTGTAATTTATCTTTGTTTTCCTGTAAATATTCTCATCTTTTGTTCTAGAATAGAATTAAATTACTGGGTAGTAGTTCAATCATAAGTTTTTTTTTTAATACAGGGACAGAGAGGCCTTTAGGGACAATTTTGCCTCAATATCGATGCAAAGAACTTCTTTGTATGTTACCTAATGTCCCATGAATTATGATTTTGATTTGTCTATTGGAAATATGAACTATTTCTTGTCTTCTCTAATTCCAGGGATTTTTTTTCTTCTGTTCCTTTTGAGTAATTTTCCCTGGCCTTGTTAGGTTTCTCACAGGTATGCACTGATCAGTACTTAGCTGAAGACTCAAAAGGGGCCCTCCACAGATCTCTGTCTCTCTTGCTGCCTCTCTCCTTTTCAGTACTCTGCCATTTGAACTCTAGTTGCTTTGGCATTCTGTCTTTTAACCCTGTCTATCAAACTCAGGACAACTGTCCCATTCCCCTTCCCTGTTCTGAAGCCTAGAAACTCTGTTTAGTCAGCAATCTGTAGCAGTTGTAGGATTCACTTTGTTTCCCCTCTCTCAGGGATCACTGTTCGGCGCTGCTTGAAAAACATTTTTACATATATATTTTTGGTTGTTTCAGACAACAGGGTAAATCTGATTAAAAAACAAATTCCTCACTCAATTTTAAGTATATTACCTGTTGTTTTCTTTGATAGCCAAGGAGTATTTTCCATATTTTTTCATTAAATGAGAGCTTCCTGTTTCTGGGTGCTTTTATTTCAAACTTAGACCCTTCTTTTCCTTCTTTTCAATTCTCCCTAGTTTTTGTTCTCTCCAGACTCTGCCTTGTTCATCACAAAGTGCTGAAGTGAAAATAAAGAAATATTTGAGCTTTAAATGCTATTTTTTTCTACGGGAGATCATTTGAAATTTGTAGAGTTCCTGGTCTTCCAATTATATTGAATGTATTGGATTTATATGCTTTTGTTTATTTTTCTTGTTCTGCATAGTTTGAGAGGATGTGTTGGAACATTCAGTTTTGTGTGGAAATACTACCTCAGCTACTCTGGAAATCTTTATTACATTTTTAAATTAAGTGGCTACAGAAACAATATAAAAGACAGAGAGAGAGCAACATATTTGTTCAGTGATGGAAGAAATGTCCTCAAATAACTGGGCATTCTATAATAAACATTCAATTAAAGGAATTTAACATATATAATTGCACAGTTCTATACTTTGATTTCAAAGACAGACACATGTATACTGAATGTGGTACACAAGGCTAAAAAAACACACACTTAAAAGAACAGTTACAGGTTTTATTGAACCACAAACTTATAAAAAATGACTGGATAAAACTATGAGAAAGTTTAAGATACACATAAATTTTGACACAATGATCGCATTTAGGCAATGTATCCTTTACATATAAAAGTAGCAGTATTTAAAGATTAATTCAAGGGCTATTATTTAAACCATGTGTTATATGCAAACCAAAAAACAACCACAAAGAGTAAATACCCATCAACAAGGGAAATGTTGAATAAATATCAATAGATCCATACATTTTTACAAATATTAAATGAATTGTATCTACATTTCAATAATTTTTTCGAAGAGAAGCACAAGTTGAAAATTAAAATGTAAAGTATGTTTAGCATCAGTTTTTCATTTTCTAAAAATAACTTTGATTTTGTACATTTCTATATATGTGTAGGAATGTGGGGAAAATTGAAGATGGATACTCAGAGGCCATTGACATTAGTTAGGTCTGGCAGTAGTAATGGTTTTAGAGGAAACAATATATGCCGTTGTATTGTTTCACTTGCTAAAGTAATTATTATTTTAGAATTTAAATATGTATATATATACACAACATGTGATAAGAAAACATTAAATAAATGGGCATACATTAAAAAGTTACATTTTGCAACCAATATGAAGCTGCACCAAGCAAAAATGAGGGAAGATTTGACCTAATCTAAACTAGTCAATGAAAAGCCCAAGAATCATATTTGTTCAAAATCTGAATGAAGCAGTTGTTGCTCATCTAGAAAAGAACAGACCAGTCACTCAAGACTGGCACAAGAAGATGTCAACAGCTCTCCACACTATGAATATGAGTGCTGTTTCTCATTTTGAAGTGAATGTTATATTAAAAGAAAGGATCCATAAAATATCAAATGGATTGTTTCAGGAAAAAAACTAGACCAAATGAAAAAAACTAAAAATATTCACAGCTAGTAAGCTTTGAGATTAACAGGCATGAGAAACTTAATGAGTTTCTACAAATATTTAAAGAATGATTAGAATTTCACTGACACATTTTCATTACTTTTCACAGAAGAAGGAACAAGAGAAAATAAAAATGGAATCATAAATGTTTGGTTAGACATTAAGTACGATTTCTTCACTGAAAGGCAATTAACAAATGAAAGATGTTTATTACGAAGCTTAGGAAATAATTATTCATAATAATAAACTCCCCAATTCTTTATGTTAATATAAGCTAATAGATGTCTTGTACTATGTATTACATTGTATTTTCAATTTCTTTTGAACTTCAGAATACTCTATATAATAAAAAGGACACATTATAATTATTTCTATGTTGGAGGAAGTAAGCTGGGTCACATATCCTCTTTTACTAAAAAAACAAATTTTTCTACTGATTATTGATTACATCTTTTCTACAAAACTGGAAGCATATTTTAACTCACTTTCCAATAGCCTGTTAATTGATTCTTCTGTAGTCAGCACATATTGCAAGTAGACTCTCAGCAGAGCATAAATACAGTAAAGAAACAGTATGTTTTTAATAAAATGTTTGAAGTTCTTCTATTCTATTCTGCAATCCTAATAGTAAAATTACCTATTTTAAAAGATGCACTGATGAATTAGATAAAATGTGCTTCTACAGAAGGACACAACTTTACTGAAGGAACAATGTACAGTGTAAGGTCGGCAAGAAGCATTCAATATTCCAGTGCAGTTTCCCTTCCATTATTCCTCACCACAGAAAGAAGGGACCATCTATCAGAAGTTTCCACATGCTGTTCAGTGGTTTGTTGCATCAGAATCCCCTGTATGTCTCTTACAATATAAATTGTTAAGCTGATCTCAGAGATATTGATTCAATATACCTTGGTGGGTTTCTAGAATCTATATTTTAACAAGTGTTTCCATTGATTTGGAATCCAATATGACTGATTTGAATTTTATAATTTTTTATGTTTTGGGGAAATAATAAAAAATATGTTTTCAAAAGGATAAACATTTCCATATGTTTATTTAAAGAAAAAATGTCCAGATTTTATGTCATCATAATTATCTATAGAATAACCACTATGTATGCTCTAATTTAGCCCTATCAAGAATATAGAAGATACATTAATTCAAGAAAACTAGATATGAGAGTACCTCTGAGTGCTGAAGCATACCACACAGGCATTATTTTTTAAACTAACACACTATATGAAAAAATAAAAAAATAGGGTCCCTGGTTGGGTTCTACAGGAAGCAGAATTTGAGATGGAATTCAACGTGCAGAATGCCTGTAAGGGAATGCCCTTGGGAGATCAACAGCTATAGGCGAGAAAGCAGATTTGAGTAGGTAGAGAAATGGAAGTAAATTGGCAGTTGGTAAATGCCTCCTCTGGCTCCATAGAAAGCTCTGGAGCAAGTATGGCTCCTCAGAGTTGTCCTGGGTTGGTCTGAAATGGCTAAGCCTTTATAATCTCTCATATAAGTCACTGAAGGTGGGCTGCACAGGGAAGGTCATGACTTTTAGCAAAGAAGCTCTCCACATCTGAGGCAATTGCTAAAGGCGCTGACAACTGAAGGATATCTACTGACAAATGCTCCCAACAGCTGGGGCAACAAATCCTTCCTGGAGAGCAAATCTTTGCTGAGCTTTGCCATATCAACTACAAACAGTTGTGAGTTGTAAAATGTGAGATATGAAAAACAACTGTCCTAACAGAGCACTAATTATACACTTGAGTAAGACAATAGAAAATAATAATTTCTTTTACCACTGGAAGTTAATTTAAATAATATTATTATTGTCATTAAATCAAGTTGTAATAGTTCATGGATTTGGATTTTTGTGTCTGCTCTGTTTTGTTTGGTCCTGGAGGGAGGGATCCTCCTCTTTTGGTTTTTTTTTGTTGTTGTTTTGGTTTTGTTTGGTTTTTCTCCTAAAGCAAGCTCCCTTATTCAACATACCTGGTATGTAATAGCAGAAAAAAAAAATAAAAGAAAAAATTTATTCAGGAACTTAGAAGTTTTATATCAAAATATCTGTTACACTCTCAGATTTATCAGTTTTTTAAAAACTGACTTTTAATGACTTGGGGGTGGTTACTGACTAAGGAAGTATCATAAATGTGCTACATTACCATCTTTTTAGTGATGTCCAGAGCAATCTACATTGGAAATACACTTTTGTGATATTGCTGTCTATTGCATATTAACCTAAGTCAATTTGATGATTCAGGAATTATTAGTTTCCTTTTGGTAATTATCAGTCCTTTCTATAGAGGTAGGTAATGGATATAGGCCTCCCCACTAACAACCTATCAGGAATAAGGTTACAATTATAATTTTCACATGGAATACTACCACATATAGCTTTATGAACCAACAGAACCAAAATGCATTGATAGCAGCTATTCTCTAACCGTACTGCAGTCACAGTTCTTTGTTCTTTGGGTGTTACAACAGCACCTTGTATGAAAAATTCATTCAAGGCAGGTGCAGCTGTATTCTCAGTTGAGCATTTACACAGAGTCATGTGACAAAGGATCCTCCAAGTCAGTTTCTGGACACTAAACCAGTTGGAATAATAAACCCAGGGCATCGTTCCAAATGGTATAGGTTATAGGGTTGAATACATTCTTAAAACCCTATTCTTGCAAGGGTGAGAATTCCTGTTCAACATTTCTGGCAAATCACACACTATGAAACTCATTTCATCAATTAAAGAAATCATTTCTATGATCTAGTATACTAACACATCCTCAAGTGTTGACTGAGTGTCATATTAGCAGAAATATTTAGAATAGCTTATTCTGCATTGTGGACTTCTAAATCAGATTGTTTAAATGCATCCTGTGGGGAAAGCCTTCCTAAGGAGGACAGTTCAGAAATCAGCTGTTCATGTTGGTGGGAAGGGTAGGCTACAACTAACCAATATACACAAGTATTTCTCACCCAGGCTGCAATATCTTAAAGTAAATTATAGACAATTTAACATGGGCACAAGAATACAAAAGTAAAATTAAACTCAAGAACACAAAACAAAACTAAAATGCCAAATAAAGCATAAAATGTTATTATTGTAACTAACTTTGGTAACTATAGTCATCACCAAAATGTATCACCAAGATATTATACATTGTTTTCAGTATGTATGCCACCTAATATGTGACACCATGTCCAGGACCAAGGCAGCCTATTAGATATCCCTACCTAATTCACTCATTAGGTCCATGACTAAACACTGAGATACAGATTCCAAAATATACCTGACATATAACACCAATGTTTGATACTTCTGTATATTGCTTTGAATAATTAAAATTTAAAATATTTTCAATGAAATGATAAAGTAGGAAATAAATCCTAACTAAAAAAGAAAAGGAAATGTGTACATGTGTAAGAGATTATGTGATTGTGTGTGAGTGTGTGTATGAATGTGTATGTATTTATTTCCATAATGGAAAAAAATTCTCTGGGCTAGGTTATATTGTAAAGACTAAATGTCTAATGTCATGTATGAGAACAAAAAAGAGAACAGAATTTTAAGTAATGAGAAAATTATTATGAGGAAAAACAACTTTTCATATGGTTAAAAATACCAAAAATGTTAAAATATCAGAGTGCTGCTCAAAGCTACTTGGAATGTATATAAAGCTAGGACAATAAATGCGTGTCACATTTTATTATAAAAGGTTTTCTAAAGATGATTACCTGCCATACAGGATGGTGGGTGCTGTTTAGTTCACAACAGAGTGATTACTGTCTTTTCTATGACTGATGTTATTACAATGTTGCCTTGTGCTTGGGGGTCCCCAACAGAACTCACCCTAACATAATCAAATTCAAGACTTTTATCAGAACAGAAAACTAAGTCAACAACCACAGTCAGCCAGTGTTCTGAATGAGTACCAGAAACTAGCATTTGGGCAAGTCATTTTAAAATGACCTCAGGTTTTTACTCCTAGCTGTGCCGCACAATGAAGAGAAAGACAGTACAAGAAACAGCCTCTTAGAGATAGAAGGGTCATGTAGTCCAATCTCCATCTCAATGAAGGAATACCTTGTACATCATGCTTAAGAAATGGGAATCAGTCTCCCCTACAATGAGTCCACGGTAGGAAGTGTTTGGTGCAGAGGATTCCTTTATTTGGAAAGCCATTATTCTCAGAAAGTCCTTTATTATTTGGAGTGAAAATGTGCCTGCCCACCGTTCCTAGCTCTACATTGTGAAGAAACAAAAAATACATCAGCTCTTTCTTCCAAATGAAAGTTTTTAGATATTTTAAGATACAATAATGTCTCTGGTTTACCTTTTTTTCTTCAGGTGAAGCCTTCCCAACTTCCTTGCCTGTCCCACACATGGACCCTCCAAACCCTGGGGAAATCTGCTCGGGGAATATTACTTTGTCAATTTTGGTTTTTTTGTGTGGCACCTACAATGGGATATAATGCATCATCAGTGGAATAATAAAGAGTCATGGTCAGAGAATATGTTTTCTGTACCCAGACACTATTCTGCTGCAACTTTAGCCAGATGTGGATATTTTTAGAGCAGTGTGTGGATGTCTGTCTACTTGCTCATTTTCACTGGGCACATCATACATTCTTTCCATAGAATTTGTAGCCAAACAAAAATCCTCAATTTGCATCTAGATTTCCAGTCATTCTGCAAGTATGTCATTTATTCTGAAAATCAAAATGCAAAATTTTATATCTAATCCTCCTATATATACTGGTTGGTTTCTGTTCATCATACAGCTCTTTATGACCTTCAAAGTCCAGGCATAATGAACTTCACATACACACAGGTACGTCACCTCTGCTCAAGGCCTTTGTTTGTACTGTTTCTGCTTCCTGGAAGACCCTTTCCAAACCCACACCCATCCACACTCACTTTTCTTAACTTCTTTCAAGTAGTTCACTAACTTTTGCTTATTCGTCAGTTCTGACTTCAAAGATCCTCCAGAACAGCCCCAATGAACAGCGCATTTATACACTGAAGGGCTCTTTATTAACATTCAATGTTCTTACTAAACAGCCAACACTGGTCTCCCATGTTAGACAGAGCATTCTGTAATTTGCACTCATATTTTCTGCCCTGTTTTTTACCATGTATAGCTTTTCTTTCATATTTAAACAGTGATGCATGTAGCATAAAAGAGAAAAAAATATAGAAATCTTGCATTTCTGCCTTTAATCTAATAAATCATATTTTATTACCACATCCTTTCTTTGTTCATTTTATTTCTATTCCTAAGGATTTAGACATACTTTGTTGCTTTTAGCATTTTTCAAATCCCCCAACTTGTGCATTGGACATCCTGAGGCTATTCTTAAAGACTCACAACAATGTATAATATTTTTCAACATTTATATATCCCTCTTTCTGAAGTTTGAACATGTTTTTGCAAGTTGAGCTTATAGTATAGAGTCAATAATTTCTTTAGATGACTATCTTTTCTCTTTTTCATTTGAATTGTTTTCAACTGCAGAACTTGAATTATATTTTAGAAACTCTCATTTTTCTTCAGCTATATTCCTTTTTAGAGTTTATAATCATAATACTCTACCTAAAGCATTTCAGTCATTTTTATAAAGCTTGTTAAAGTATAATCTAAATATGAAAGTGAAAAAGTCATAAGTGTGTGACTCAAACAATTTTCACCAAGAAAGTACATCCATATAACCAGAGAAGTCAGAGAGATTTGAAGAAGCAGAGATGCACTCCTGTTTGCCTTAAAGAAACAAACTGCCCTATGAGGAGGACCACATGGCAGGAAACGGTGAGAGACCTTTAGCAGCTGACGTTCTTGGTTCTACAACCACAAAGAAGTAAATTTTTGCCAACAACCAATGAGCTTGACAGAGGATTTAAAGTTTTATATGAGATTGCAGCCCCTCGCAATAACTTATTTTCAGCCTGATAGGCCACTGAGCATGGGAGTCAGGTAAATCATAGTCATAATCCTGACCCACAGAAACTGTAAGATAATAAATATGTGTTGTTTTGAACTATGATGTTTGTGGTAATTAGTTACACAGCAATAGAAAACATAAACATACTAAGTCAGAATCTGGATTTTTAACAAGAATCCTAGTTGACCCTCATGTGCGTTAAGTTTGAGACATTTCTATATAGTCTATGCTGAAGAAACTGTCAGCAGCAGCTCTAGTAAAGGGGATGAGAAATAACAAGGATCACAAAACTACTTACCATGAATCTTAATGGTTAAAAATTAGCATAAAAGGTTAATATCTGAACATTTATAACTTCCTCACAGGTATGATTATTATATTTTGTACATCATAACTTATACATGAAATAGAAATATAAAAAGTTGAAATAAACATAAAAGAATGTTTTAAATATTTAATCTTCTATTTTATGGTATAAAATATTTTTCTCACTAAGTTTATTAGTAATAATGTTAATAACATTATATCTATTTTATATATTTATAATTCTTACATGGTAATATTAGTGACCATCTTACTAAATGTTCAGTTTGTTTGAAAATTGTTGGTTTACATTATTGTAGAGAAATCTGAATGTAAGAATATACATTCTGTTTATATCTATGCTTAAATTTTATGGGTGCAATAACTTTTAAATTGAGAAATTTACATACACTGTAATATGTTGTAATAAACTGACAAGGGACAAAAAGCACACAGAGTGCCCAGATCTTGATTTCTAATACTATTATTCAATAATAGGAAGCAGTGACCTTTGGATAAACAGCTGATTCCAGGACTGGGACAGGAAATACAAAAGATGAGCCTGAATCTTCTAGAGCTTCTTGTAGGGCCAGAAAGTAAGGAAGTACTCAACAAATAAAACAAACAAAACACACACACAACAAAACAAAACCCCACAATAATGCAATATATCTAAGGGACATAGGAGTTAACTGCGTCCCTTTGCCAGTAGCCAACACTGGAATAATCTGAGCAACAAAAGAAATAAAGCAGTATTGGATTATAACTGAAATCATAAAATAATTCAGTATGAGTTCATACTGACATAAATGACTGAATAAATAAATGGGGGACAAAAGACAAATCTCCAGTGCAGAATTATTCCAAATAGTTTATTTAAATACTTTGCCTTCAAGGATGTGGAACACATAAGATTCTGAAAAGCCAAAACAATCCTGAAAAAGAAAAACAAGGCTGGAGTCATCACATTTCCTGATTTCAAAATATATTATAAAGCCACAGTAATTAAAAGAGTATGGTACTGATATAAAGGTAGACATACAGACCTATGAAACAGAATATAGATGGTCAACTGATTGTCAACATGACTGCCAAGCATACACAATAGGGAAAGAATAGTTTCTTCAAAAGTAAGTGCTGGGAAAACTGGATATCCACTTGCAAAATAATGAAAATGTATCTTAAACCATACACAAAAATCAACTTGAAGTGGATTAAAAACTTAAAAAGTAAAACTGAAACTGTAAAACTCCTGGAGGAAAACACAGGGGAAAAGCTTCTTGACATTGGTCTTGGAAATAATTTCTTGGATATGACACCAAAAGCACTGGTGACAAAAGCAAAAATAGACAAGTGAGACTCCATCAGGCAGGTAATCAAATCAATCATTCAGTCAGTCTATAATTTGTTTTTGTGTCTGCTGATTAGCAAAGCAAGGTTGCAAGCCAGCCCACATACAATAGGAACTCCATGTACACTTATGGTGAAGTCATATGGCCACCACTGTCCTTTCCCATAGCAGCCTGGTTAGGGAGGGAAGGTAAACGCATGTAGAAATGAGATTGTGAAGCAAGTCAATGTGCAGTAATAACTTCAATTTATTGAATATCTATTATATGCCAAGGAAATTTTAGCTGCTTTACCTACCTAGTCAAATAGTAACAACTCAGTAAACTGGACATTATTATTCTTATTTATCTGTAACTGAGACCCAGAAAGATTAAACAATATGCTCAAGGCATGTCCTCACAGGTACTAAGTCGCAAACCTGATATATGAATCCAGGAAGTAGTTGGGCCCTTGCTCTTAATCACCAGGGCACACTGACTACTGATACAAATATAACAGATATAGTAAGGGACACAGTAAACATGTGCTTTGATAATCATGCTGTGCAAGTGATTTTTCTTTCTTACGTAGCAAAATGTGAGCATTCTTTAACAAGAAGAAAAAAGACATTTCTTATATACGTACAAAGGCTACTCAAAGGTCTACTCTGATCTTGCTACCGAAGAGGCACACAAATGAGATCTCAAACAGCCAGAAGCTGATGGTCAATTTGGGGTTTACTGTGAATCCCTGAATTCAATGACTACCTTATTTTACTTCCCAGTGTGATCAGGTATAAAGTTAAATGACCTATGACTAATGCTGGCATAAATTTCCAGCTGCTACTCAGATATTTGGAAGTTGCTTATCACTAGAGCATGAGTTTTCTCACCCCACTTACATCTCTTTTCTCAACTACCTACTATTTCTTTGTCTTTATAAGAGAAACACAGCAAACAAAAACAAATTCATAGAGTTCTCTTCTGCTTTCCAAATGGTTTTTGTGTACCAGGTGAGAAATCCAGTAAATCAATGGATGCATGCTGCTAAATATCTGCTTAACCTTTCCCCTACAGAATGATATTAGGAGATTCATGTAAAAAGTTGTACATACTTTACATGTTATACAATCAGATTTTAAGAATTTCTCATCCCACCAATCATAGTTGAATTCTTGGATCCCCATTAAAAATACCACTAAATTATGAGAGCAACACCTACATAATAAGAAAACAAAAATGTGGTGGGATATTTATAGTTTCTGGTATATTAGTGTTACCATGTTAGCTCAATAGCATCACCCAATTAGGTTTAAAAAAAATTCTTTAACAGTGGTCTTTGCAAAGATAAATCTGAAAGCACTCTGGATATACAACTTAATTATCCTGTTTAAACACAACATTTTTTCATAAATTAAACTGCTATAGATGAAGTTAATAAAGGTATCTGGAAACCAAACTACATAATAAATGAAAGAGTTAAAGATATGTCCAGAAAAGAGAAAATGGATCGGTGCAATAACTGTCTTCTTTAAACATCTGAATGTCACTTCCATTCACTTCACTCTGCATGCTAATTATAACCCTTTTTGAAACTCATGTTCCCCTTTTCTGTTACGCCTTCATACTTTTGTCTGCATCAGAAACAGCTGCTCTAGGTAAAGGTCTTTTCCTCTTTGAAGACTTTCTTGACATCCAACCTCACTGGTGAAAGGAGTACTTTCCTTAGCTTCTGTAACAACTCACTGTACTTACTTAATAGCATTGATCATAGTGGCTGACTGTTTGACTTGCTCACTTTTCAGGGGCAGGGATATTTTAATATCCATTTCCACATTCAGGATCTGATACTAACTTTGGTCACCAGCTAAGTATGTGTGAATGAATGGATGAATGAGTGAATGAAGAGCATACAGAAGGCAGGGTAGTCTTGCTCTCTGTTGCTGTCATGTGCCCTTTACCATTGGTTGAAATTAGAGAGACAAAGAAATGACTTCGAGAACTGTCAAGCAGGATGCAGATTACTTTTCAAGGTGCTAAGCTGATAGCCTTTAGTGTTTGGGCACAGGATGATGTCAGAGGCACGATGGATGAGATCCCTCCATCTAGAGGAATTTGGAGTAGATAACTTCAAAAATACATTCTGGGTCTCTTCTTAAGCTGGACATTTTGATAAAATCTGCATTAGCTATACCTAGAGTAAATCTATTTCACATTCAATTTCTGTCCATATACAAGTAGTTCTTTTAAATACAAAAAGATTATTCTCTACTGATCACATACCTGTTAGCTTCCTTTTTAAAGATAGTGTAAAGTATGGTGCATAAAATGAAACTGATATATATTTTTTAAAGTTGAGGTTAATGAAAAGTACCTCTTAATTACACTTCCACCCTTGCCCTGAATTAGAGTGTGCTTAGATAAATCGTCTTAACTCTGCATCCTAACAATGAAACACTATAATCTGCCTCACGAGGGTACCCTGTGTACTTATGGCCTAAATTTTCTAAGTTAATTGAGATGAGATATGGCATGTAAAATGCAAAGACATCAGTATTAATACAATTCTGTGAGAGTCACTGTTAAAACTCTTCTTTCCCTGTTTAACTTTTTTTTTTTTTAACAAACTATGCTTTCAGAATAAAGTAATAAATTCTGAATGAACTAACCAAAAGGAAAAATAAAATATATTACCAATACCAAATGTTATCCATGGAGAGTTAGCAGTAATAAAATATGACATCAAATAAAATGACAGGGCCTACACAGAATTTTAATTAGCTATCAAATTATACTTAATTTTTTTAAAAAGTAAATGACAGAAACATATACAACAAACCATAAAATTGCATCCTGCTTCAAACTCTAATGTAAATATTATATGCTCTGAAAATAAACAGATATAAAAGATTTAAAATTCCCTTAAGAGTTATTAGTTTGTACCATATGAAATTTTCATCTTAAAAAATTGCAATTCCAACTCCATAAATCACAACAAAAATAAGTTAGAGTATTGAAAATTTATATAATATCTCCCATTTTTATTTTTCAGAAAACATGTTTTTCTTCAGAAAATTTTGGTTTTCTACCTAAATTCAACAATGAGGGAGATTTCAAGTATAACAGTCTAATTCTTCTGAAAATAGGGATGATAACAGTATAATGCCTGTCACATAATACCTACTAAATGAGTATGAGCCTATAGAGACAGGGGAAAAAGGAAATTAAGAGGTTAGCTTTCTGGAATAGACTTATTGTATTTGAGATGCCACCACACTTCTACTGTTCCATCAGCTTGTGTTGATGTGTGTGATGAAGCACTGATCATGTGACAGGCAGGATTCCACACACATTCGTGTATTAAACTGTAAGGACAACTCTATTATTATTCAATTTATAGATGAGAAAACTGGAAAGAGAAGCATAAGTAATTTGACCAAAGTAAAAAAATCATGAAATGGAACATGAGGAATATATGGGTTCAGTCTCTAGAGCAAACTCTTCACTCTGCTGCCTCCCTTGTGTGGAAGGCCATCAATGAGAAAGTTCCATTATTACTGGCAGAGTAAATATAACTGGGTCTTCCTATATTTGTAATTTTAGTTAAAATTAAGAATGAATTGATGGATTTCTGGCCTTCATTTAGGATATAAAAGCAAGAAGCAGTGTCACTCCTACTTAATAACAAGAAGATGAATAATCACGAAAATCACAAGTTTTCTTGAACACCTCAACTAGAATATGTATTTGGTCAGCCAAAAGTCCTCAACTATTTCCACTGCATTGTCTTGACCTTTAAAAAGTTAATGTTATTGTGTTTCTAAATTACTTTAATAACCTCTATCAATATACTCATATAGGAAGCCTAATTTCATATCATTCCAGCTTTAGATTTTGTGTAAATAAAAATAGTGCCTAAAAATTATTTTTTTAAATTTTATATTATGGAGTCAACATTGTTTTTCACTTTGGGTTTGAGAATGGTCATAAAATATATATGGTATAGAAAAAAATCCATCACCAATATATTTTAAAACTTTATTTTGGTCAATTACAAATAAACACAAAGCTCAGTAATTACTTTGAAAACAAATTTTTATGTTTTATCTTCATCTAATTAATTTCACTTGATTTGTTATCACCAAACCCTCTATTCCCAAGAAATTATGAGTATAAAAACCTTCAAAAGTAGAAATTTTAAAATGGGAAAATATCAAAAATAGCAAATTTTCCTCTGTCTTGCTTTTATAGCACCAGTTTATCTACGTGGTTAAATTTCAGCATTCAAACTATTTATCCAACCTAAAGTTTTCAAGGGTATTTGTGAAGCATTTTTAATAGATGCCTTACATTCTTGTCTTTAAAAACAATTTTAAAGCATTTCTAATAATCATGATTTTACTAAAAGTTAAGTGTTTTCTTTTAATATGGGTAAGGTTTTTTTAAAGGGAAAATATTAAAGAGTTTAAAATTTTAAACAAAATACACAAGTTGCATTAAATAGTCAAAGCAAGTCCTCCAAGATTCATTACTTTTTGTTTACATTAAACATTTCTAAGAGAGACTGAAAGGAAATAGGAAAGGGCTAATCACAGGTCTTTAGAAACTTTACTTGTAGTTCATTTACATAACACAGAGACTATAAATACTTGCACAGTAAATTCGTAAATAATTGAATGAAAGTGTCAAAAGTGCTTTATTGGTGCAAAATTACTCATGGTTAACTCTGCCCTAAATCTGCACAACACATACTGAATACCACTGTACATTCTATAGTTTTCTGAGCCAACTTGCCCTAAGCTCTGGTAATAATATACCTCCTGAGTTTTACTTTAATATGATGCGTCATAATTACCATGGCCAATGATCTTGCTCTCTATGAGTGTTCCTTAACAATAACACTCCTTCAAAGGTGCGGTGTTAGTGTATTCCTCCTAGTAGACTCCTTACTCCGCATCCCGAGTCCCTAAAAGTGGGGATGTGGAATAGCACACTCCTTCCTGAACAAATTGATAGGTCTGAACACATGGAAATTCTCTGAAAAATGTGTTCTATGTGTTCTCCTGATCTTGTGAAAAGAGACTTGTCTAGGTTTCATGGCCAGCACTTGAAATAAAAGCTGCTAATTTGATAATGATAATAAAATGTAATTCAGTCTCATGGGCTTTGGACTTTTCTTGAACCATTATATACATCAGAATTGAATAATTCAGAAGATATTTTTTGAGATCTTTACTGTAAAATCTACCTATAAGGATATCTAGAAAAACTTCATTAAAGGAATGATCATAATTACAATGTTGACATTCTTCTACAATACGAGTAATGGCTATTGATTTGATATTTGAAATTTAAATCTCTGAATAATAGCTAACCTATGTTACATTCTCACAAAATTATCAAATCCTTTTTTTCATGATGAAGCCTAGTGAAAGATACTCTTACTGCATATGTTTAGTTTTTGTAAACAGTAAGGAACTCAACACACATCAGGATTCCTTCCTGTGCGTGGTTTAAGGTAAAATTGGAGCCTCTAAATCCAGGATGAATACAAATTTGGGAAGTACAATCACCAGCATAGACTTGTCATCATATTCTCAAGATTCTGGGTCAGCAGAGTTAATTAATCATTACGAAGGTTTAAGAGTAAAGTTATAAATGATAACATTAATAAATACGTGAATTCATCAGTTACATAAATTGTATTGTAATGTTCAAAAACATAAGCAAAATCACTGACACATATTTAGCCAAAATAAATAAGAAAGTAAGTTACTGCTTGTCCTCAATGATCTTGATAAAATAAAATACCTATATTAAAGTATTATAGACACATAAGAAATAATTGAATCTAAAGGAAATATAATTGGAGCTAGTATACTAGATAGTTCAAGCAACTTAATAAATGTAATTTCTTGTCTGAAACTTTATACAAATACCATAGATTTTCTTTATTTAAGAGTCAAACCAATTTCTCTTTCTCTACTAGATTCTACCCATATCAATTACTTGAATTCATGCATTTAGTAATTCATTTAGCAAACATTTATTGAACATTTATATGTAGAAAAAAATAAAAATTTGTGAATCAGTCTTTTCTGCATCCACCCATTATTTGAACTGTCTATCGTTAAGGCTAGCAGCTGTATTTTCACATGGAAGAGTATTACCAGTCTTTTCAAACTGATATGATTTCTGACCCAAAGAACTGCCCATCTGTCTCTAGAATATATCTATCTCTATTATATTTTCTTACACACTGATTTAAATTATTATCTCCAGAAATGCTAGCTTAAAATGGAAACCACTCCCACACACAGAGTTTCACAACAAATTTCAGAGAAAAGAACACAAAATATTCTGAGTGAAGCACAAAGCAATATACGCAAATCTACAGAATATTAGTTTGTTTGGGAGGCTGTTAACCAGAATACTGGCCATCCTTAATGTCTTTGTCAAAGCCTTTTTCTGTAAGAATCATTGTGTAAGTAGAATTTTTATAAGAACAAGAAGTTATCCAAAGTACCTGGGCTAAGATATGCCTTGAGAGAGACAGGAACATGAAACTGGAAAACCCCAAACTGTCAGGAACCAAGTTATGGCTATTTCTATCTTTCTCTTTTTTCTTCTCTTCCTTCCTTGCTTCTCTTGGCATCCCTGCTCCATCATTTTTACTTGTCAATGCACTTGAAAGATGGTTAGTATACAGCCAAACTAGCTATATAATTTAACTTCAGGAAAAGAGCCTATTGCAATCTTTATCAATATGTAGGATCACATGATACAAACCTGGCTGACAAAGATCATCAGTGTGGGAAGTGGTAGGAGGCAGTACCAATTTGAGAGAAGAGGGTGTCATCATGGGCTAGGTGCACATTAAAAAGGGTGGCTATTATACTTGCCAACATTACATTTCATGGATTTTTAAGGTCTTTATACAACTTTTGAGGCATTTATTTTTCTTTTTAAATTCTAATTAAAAGACAAAAATATGTTAATGCTGCAGTAGTTAAGACAATGAATCTACCAGTATCTAATCTAGGACCATGTCAGTTCAGGTCAAAAAATTATTGTCGAAGGGTCTTAAAGTTCCACAAAGTCTGATGGAAAATATTAATAAATTTATTCAGAAACATGAAGAAAATAGCATATTAAATTAAAAATAAGACCCAACAATATATATTTGTAGCAAATGTTTAAGGTTTATATTATTTAAGCTGGTAAGAAAACATTGATTCAATTAAAAATGACCAAAAGAAAAAAAAATAATCAAAAGATATGAAAAGACAATTTATGCAAAAGTAAATATAATTAATGAACAAACATGAAAATGCTTCATTCAGCACAACCTATCAAACTATTTTCAATACCAGGGATAAAGGATCAGTCTACTGTCCATTGCTTACAACCATGTGTCCACAGAAGTTGTGCCCAAAATGAGTACTAAAGACTTATTATTAGATTTAAAAAAAGTAGAATTTCTGAAATGCAAAGTGTCTTAAATGTTATTTTATTTTGCTTTAGCCTCACATTGTATATTCCCCAAAGATAGCAGAATTTAGTTCTATTTTAATTCCTCTAAAAATGTATTGTCTTTATATTTCATAACTTCTATAAATAATAAAATAGCATTGACTTTATACTCATTTTGCAAAAATGAGACATTTATTGGAATGTTAGATTACCATTGGTTTAGTAATAATTGAGCTCTTGGCCATATTCTACCTCATTTTGCACATATAATTTTTTGATGGGACATGGAGAAACCATATAAGTGAATATCATATTCATAAGTTCTACATGGATACTGCCTATTATTTACATTAACTATTTGTTATCTATGAAATATTTATCCTCATATATAGTGTATTTATACTATATTTTCTTTATGTGCATTTTTCATCTTTCTCTAATGGGAGATTATTGAGAGATAAGAACAAGGCTTGCTAAAACCATAAAGAAATCTGATTATCTTAGGTTCAGTCCAGACAAAAAATATTTACTATGAGGGTTAAGTATAAGACAGACATTAGACCAGTGGCTGGAAATGCAGAGGTGATAAAGACTCTGCCTGTAAGGATCTTAAAAATGTAGTAAGGGGAAGACAGGCAAATAAAAGTAAAATATAGTAAGGAGGAAACAAGACAATTAAAACATGGTATGGAAAAAAGCTAAAAGGAGCTCTGGGACTAAGGGTGAAGGACCCTTTCAGGAAATGAGGAAATAGCTGTTAGAGGAGATGATGTTCGAACTGAATCTTGCCAGGGACCTCACTTAGATGATATAATGGTGATGGCTCATATCTTGCTTTCCTCTTTTAGATTTTCATTTATAAACTATTTTAATATACATATTGGGGAGCATGACTTTCTTCTTCAAACATCAGCTATCTTCAAAGGAGAATAATCTGTTAGTGGCAATCTAAACTCAGAAATCAAGTGCAGCTTGTTAATCCTGGTTATGTGAGACCTAATATACAGCTTAATAAATGATCCAGTTTAATCAATAGCACCATTCAGAGAGTAAAAATGTCATTTTTAAAAACTTCTAGTACATGAATTAGCTGCTCTGGCCATAGTCACCCAGAGTTCAAGGATTGGTCAGCATTAAATACTAGCAGAATAATAAAATGAGTGATAAACTTTCCAAATGAAATTTCTTCCAAAAGTGAAGTCAGGAAATACTGTATAAGTTGCAAAAACTCCTATGAAAAATACTAATTTTCCAAAATGTTTGGAAGTATGCATTTTCTTGAAAAAAAAAAAGGAATTAAACAGGTGGCTTCTGATTTACCAACATTTGATATACCGATCAAAATTGCTACCAACATTTATCACTAAAAGATTGAAAACTGATTCGTAAGATATCATTTATGAGTCTCATAATGGGTGCCTGCAATGCCTTACTTACCCTGTCTTTCAGATTTATACCTTTTTCAGATGAAATACCTGGAAGACAGCTTCCAGACTGATATGTAAAAAGCTGAAGCATATTCACTTGACAATTATGTGTAAAGCAGCAGATCATAAGCAGCCAAAATTCTGAAACCAGAATTTTCAGATACCAGAAGAGAAAGAATGTGAAAAATAAAATGATAGACACATAAAGACCATAAGAGTAGAGCCCATTACTGATGGCTACAGATTCTGAGACATTGCCATGGGCATCCTTGTTTCACAGAGCTACTGAGTAAATAATGTTTATAATGGAGGAACAAAGTCATCAATAAAATGTGCAATATGCTATGTTTAAGGGGACATGGACATGCATAATTTACTTTAAATATATTTCAATTGTAATATTAAAATTCCCAAAAATGTTTTGAATATGAAGGAGAAATGAGATTTATGTAAAAGATTCACTTCTGTGTATCACTGCAATTTACAATTTCAGAAAATAGCTGTAGAATATTATCCTCATTTTTATTTTGTTTTAGTAATTTGTACTTTATCAAGCTATGTTTTATGAATTTATGATCTTTAAATACAAAAAGCCCAGAGATAAAATCACGCATCTATGGTCAACTAATCTATGACAAAGGAGGCAAGGGTATACAATGGAGAAAAGACAGTCTCTTCAAGAACTGGTGCTGGGAAAACAGGACAGCTATATGTAAAAGAATGAAATTAGAACCCTCCCTAACACCATATACAAAAATAAACTCAAAATGTATTAAAGACCTAAATATAAGACCAGACACTATAAAACTCTTAGAGGAAAACATAGGAAGAACACTCTGACATAAATCACAGCAAGATCTTTTTTGATCTACCTCCTAGAGTAATGGAAATAAAACTAAAAATAAACAAATGGGACCTAATGAAACTTAAAAGCTTTTGGACGCAAAGGAAGCTATAAACAAGACAAAAAGACAACCCTCAGAATGGGAGAAAATATTTGCAAACGAATCAACGGACAAAGGACTAATCTCCACAAATATAAACAGATCCTGAAGCTCAATATTAAAAAAAAAACCCAATCAAAAAATGGACAGAAGACCTTAATAGACCTTTCTTCAAAGAAGACATACAGATGGCCAAGAGGCACATGAAAAGCTGCTCAACATCACTAATTATTAGAGAAATGCAAATCAAAACTACAATGAGGTGTCACCTCACACCAGTTAGAATGGGCATCATCCGAAAATCTACAAACAACAAATGCTGGAGAGGGTGTGGAGAAAAGGGAACCCTCTTGTACTGCTTGTGGGAATGTAAATTGATATAGCCATTATGGAGAACAGTATGGAGGTTCCTTAAAAAACTAAAAATAGAATTACCATATGACCAGCAATCTCACTGCTGGGCATATACCCAGAGAAAACCATAATTCAAAAAGACACATGCACCCCAGTGTTCATTGCAGCACTATTTACAATAGCCAGGACATGGAAGCAACCTAAATGCCCATCAACAGACGAATGGATAAGGAAGATGTGGTACATCATCTTCATCTTCTTTATAATGGAATATTACTCAGCCATAAAAAGGAATGAAATTGGGTCATTTGTAGAGACATGGATGGACTTAGAGACTGTCATACAGAGTGAAGTAAGTCAGAAAGAGAAAAACAAATATCGTATATTAACACATATATGTGGCATCTAGAAAAATGGTACAGATGAACTGGTTTGCAAGGCGGAAACAGAGACACAGATGTAGAGAACAAACATATGGACACCAAGGGGGGAAAGTGGGGGGTTGGGGGGTTGACGAGGGGTGGTGGGATGAACTGGGAGATTGGGATTGACATATATACACTAATATGCATAAAATAGGTACCTAATAAGAACCTGCTGTATAAAAATAAATAAAATAAAATTCAAAAAAACAAAACAAAAGAAAGGTTTAAGGGAATAAAGAAAACTAA
Source organism: Eubalaena glacialis (assembly GCF_028564815.1). Taxonomy (NCBI): domain Eukaryota; kingdom Metazoa; phylum Chordata; class Mammalia; order Artiodactyla; family Balaenidae; genus Eubalaena; species Eubalaena glacialis. Next base: position 97,324,632 of record NC_083723.1, on the reverse strand, counting down.
GGAGTGGCTAATTAATTTACATAATAGCATTTCAAAGGGCAATGATAAAGACTATCACACTGAAGCCCAGAACCTAAGTGACTAGCAAGTTTAACATAATACTAACATACTTTCTATTGAACTGTTTTAATACAACCTTTCCTCCTTCCCTGCCATTAAAAAACACTTTGATGACTCTTATCTACTACAGAATGAAATTCAAACTCTGTGGCTTAGCACTGAGACCCTCTACTGTCTGCTCTTCCCCATCTCTCATTTCTTTTGCTTCTCCCAGGACAGGATGAACTGTTAATGCCAGTGTTTGTAGATGACCACACCCCATGTTACCCGTTTTCTTTATTTTTGAAACTGCTACCTGGCCAAATGCTCACTACTGTGAACTACACTAGTAACTGTAGTAGGTGAACTACACCCCATATAGGCAGGGATTTTGTTTTGTTCATTGCTGTATTTCCAGTGCTTGGAACAGAACCTGGCATGTAGTAACTATGTGTTGAATAAATGGTTAAAGGATTGAATCAATCAAAAAAAAAAATTGTATGATCAAGCTAACTAAGAATGTTGTCGTATCAAATCTTTTTCCACCTATATCAGGGGTCCCCAACCCCCAGGCCACAGACTGGTACTGGTCCACGGCCTGTTAGGAAGCAGGCCGCACAGCAGGAGGTGAGCCAAGAGCAGAGAGAGCCAAGCTTCCTCTGCCACTCCCCATCGCTCCCCCCATGGCTCGCATTACCACCTGAACCACCAACCTCCCAACCCCCCCTCCCCAGTCCGTGCGAAAACTGTCTTCCACGAAACCGGTCCCTGGTGCCAAAAAGGTTGGGGACCGCTGACCTATATCCTCTCATTGATATACTATGAAACTATTAAAAAATATTTCCATTAGATAAGCTATAAAAGTTAATGACCAGTTCCATAAAACTTAATGTAATATGCCTATGACGAGTTTCCCGAGCCTAGAACGCACTGTATTTTCAAGAAAACTCACTTTAGTATCCCTCAACTAACAATCTGGTCATTAATCATTTGCACTCTTTATCATATAAATGTAGTTTTCACTTTATTTCTTCTGTAAATGAAGTTCTTCTCTGAAAATAATGCTTATTAGTACCAATAGAAGTAAAACTTAAACATTTTAATTACTAAGCATTTTAATACAGAGCAGAATCACTCAATTGGATAGACACCCTGAAAAAAATACTGACTTCTACATCAAGCTTTACTTCCTGAATTGCAAAGTGTCTTAAATATTATTTATATTTGCTTGAGTGTTGTATCTTATACTCATTAATTTCATTCAAATAACAACTCATTTCTGCCTTTATTCTAAACAATACCCTTTTATTCTAACAAAAGATTTAATATGTATTATATTCTTTAAAATACATTATGGATATAATTTTTTCTACAGAAAATGGAAAATGCAATGATATTTTGAAGTTTGGGGAGCATGCCAAGAACATAAAATGATACCAACTTATTTTTCCCCCCTAATATTTCTATATGACACAGAAACCATGATTTCAGTTTCTTTTTATTTTCCCCTACAAATATCTTCTTTATGACCTAAAAGTATATTGCTTCATATATCATATGAAAACATCTTATTCCTTTTGGTCATATTTTTAAAATATACTCATAACAGGTACATAGTTGAACCTAGATATCTACCCAAATTTGAAAACTTATACTCACATAAAACCTGCCCATGTATGTTTATAGCAACTTTATCCATAATTGTCAAAAACTCAAATGAACTAAGATCCTGTTCAATAGGTGAATAAGTAAATCAATTGTGACACATCCATATCATAGGAAATTATTCAGAATTAAAAAGAAATGAGTTATCAAAAACACAAAGACATGGATGAATCTCAGATTAATATTTCTATGTGAAAGAAAGAAGTCATTATGAGAGTCCACATATTGCATAATATGACATTCTGAAAAGGCAAAACTAAAGGCACAATAAATAGTCCAGTGATTGCCAAGTGTACAGGAGAGGGGTAGGGGCTGAATAAATGAAGCACAGGTTTTGCTGGTTTGTTTGTTTAAGGCAGTAAATCTATTCTAAAAGATACTGCAATGGCGGATACATAATACTATAAAAAATTCAACCTTAACATATACAATTAAAAAAATATTTAGAAGGCCAGAGAATTCTAGAATAGAATGCAAATGTGGCAGAAGAATCCAACTGCATTATAAATGTATGAAACAATCTCATTGAAGAAGATACGGGGGAAAAAACTGCTGAATTAAGTAACTCTGGAAATGAGTGGGGTCTGTAAGACTAAAGGCAAAGGAACTAACTATAAGCACTGTGCTCTACTTGATAAAGTTGTTTCCAAAGGAAATAGGGGTTAACAATTCTGATACTGCCATACATGTATACTAGAATTGAAAAACTGAGTAAATTGGTAGCAGATGGTGGGACACCAGTTTCTCAGTATTTGAGTGGGATGTCACAGATAAGCAAGGGAAGGAGGCTAAAATCATTCATATGGTAATGGATTGGAGTGGGATACATCAGTAAGAATTCATGTTTAGCATAATATAGATACAGATGAATACAAAAAGAAATATGTATAGATATGTGTATAAACTAAAGTTATTATATACACATGTATCCTTGCTCCTTTCTCTGTAAGCTAGAAGCAAAGTCACTCCAGTATCAAGGAACACATTTAGCACGCAGATCCAAGTTTCTAATACCATTATCCAACAAATGGAACCAGAGGTCCTTGGAGAAATGGCTGATTCTAGGACTGGGGTAGCAAGTACACAAGTTAAGGCTAGAGCATCTTATAATGCCAGAAAGTAAGAAAGTATTTTTTAAAAAACATAATAATGTGGTTATGTTAAAGAGACCAAGGAGCCAATTAATAAGATTCCTCAATGGATAAAGCTGAAACAATCTGAGGAAAAAATAAGTAAAGTATATTAGATTAAAATTCAAAGTATAAAATAAATATCTATGAGTCCATACTGATGAAGGAAGGAAGGAAGGAAAGAAGGTCAAATTCATTATACAAATGAATTATAAATAATAATATTATATGCTACAACTGAAGGAGGTGAAGCATGACTCTTCATTCCTTAAATGTGGGTTGTGTAAAGCAACTTCCTTCCAAAGTACAGTATGGGGAGGGAGGAAAAAAGAAAAACTTCATAGTAAAGAAAACTGACAAACACTACCTCAGGCAAGTACTGAAGATTAACACCACAAGTGATTTCACATAGACAATAGGTACACTTGATATGATGTGATGCGAATGTCACTTTAATTTTGTTGTCTTTCACTTCAAAACCAATTACGAGGAAAACATCAGACCAATATCGACTGAAGAACATTCTACAAAATACCTGACCAGTATTCCTCAAAACTCTCAAGATTATCAAAAACAAGGAAAGCCTGAGAAACTGTTTCAGCCAAGAGGAACTAAGGAAGGATGATGAACTAATGTAACACAGTATCCTGAAAGGGATTCTGAAACAGTAACAAAACATTAGGTAAAACAAAAGATTTTATCCAAAAAAATCTGGATGAAATATGGACTTTAGTTAATAATAATGTATACTGATGCATGATTCATTAATTGTGAAACATTTATGATAGCAATGAGTTAATAAGGGAAACTTGGTGTGGCATATATGGAATCTCTCTGTACTATTTTTACTACTTTTTTGTAAGTTTAAAACTGAAATAAAAAGTTTATTAAAATGAATGAATTGAAATGTGTATACACAAATATCTACATAATGGTAATATGCCTCACGCATAGTCAAGCCTATATCTATCACTCAAGATTCTAAAGTAACCTACAACAGTGCTATTATATCTTTTAATAACATTAATCTAACAGTAATCAAAATTCTAGACTTGTAAGGTGATCTCATTTTCAGAAACATTTGTTCTTTAATTAGAGGCTATAACCACCATATTCTACCAGGAAATTTTTTTTGATGTGTTTTCTGCCCAAATTAAATAAGTAGAACAACCCATTCAATGTAGATTTTCTGTACAGCTTGATTAAGTTATTGTAAACTACTCATCTGTGTATTATTATATAAGATTATAAGTTTTTGAATAAACCCCAAATAGTTGACGAAGTTGGAATATATCTAATTATGTCCTCAGTTTACACAATGATCTTGTATTTCAGTTAAAGTTTATTGAATGGATAGTGTATTTCAAATTAATATCTTATCATATGGTAAATACTGAAGATTAATTGAAATGACTATTTTGTTAATGCAGTAGACATATTTGAACTATGTTAAAGAAAATAATTATTCTGACACTTGTCAAAGTGATAAGACTTTATACAGGACTATTCTGATAGGTGTCAAGACTATGACAAGAAGGGAGAGAGACAGGGCTCAAGGCTGAATATAGCAAGGAAAAGTGAGGATTTATAGCCAAGGAGCACAGTGTGAGGTTAGTAGATGGAAAATTACTAAGACGAGACATAAAGGGTAGGGAAATTTTTGCTAAACCGACTTAAAATTCTTGCTGAGGCAGGCCAAGATGATCAGATATCAAGGGTGGGGAATAAGAAATTTGATCAGATATGGAGGGGGATCAGGTATTCAGGGTAAAGGATTCTTGTTGCACCTGAACTAGGCAAACCAAAGACAAGGCCCAAAGAAAAGGCTTAGATGAAAAGAGGGCTCAGAGAGTCTGTCTTAAGTTTGGACAGCTGAGACAACCAATTTACGTACTCATATTAAGTCAATTAAGGCAACATGTAAGCCATATTTGTTATTTTTGAGGTGACTTCAAAGTCAATTTCATATTTTCAATCCAGGTAGCTGTACCCAATATGAGTCTAGTTTTAGACACAAATAAAAAATAAGTTTCTGTCATTAGGTTTACAGTACATAAAAAATATGTTCCTTTTAGAAATATAACTTCTCGGACCATATTAGAAAACTGGATGATCATTTATTTTAATCACAAAAACGTTCCATGAAGAGCCAGCTACCTAACATTTGTCCTGCCCATCAGCCTGCCCAAGGCACACACAGAAGAAAAGCAGAGGGAGGGTTTTCCAGTTCTGTCATACCTGCAGCAGTGATCTGACTTCCTTCAAATGCCTGCTACCAGCCTCAGCTGATCTGCACCCCAGAGGAATGATCTAGCCTTGCCTGGAGACTGTGGAGCAGCACTGACTTGAACTACCCAGTAATCTTCTCTGCCACCCAGTGGGCTGCCACTGTAGCTTCTTTAATAAGGTTTGAAATCCTCTTCTAAATTCATCATTTCTTGGGTCCTCTCCTTCATCCCTAGAGCATCTTTCAGAGTTCTATTTCCATCTTAATTATCACTCTCCTTATCACAGCTTAATAATCCTCTATAGTAACTTTTCTCTATTTAAAGTACTGTGTGCTTTCTCTTTCCTGGTTAGACCGAGATTGATATGTCTTGTAAAACCTTCTCCCTCAGAATTTACACAAATAGAAGATGGATCGATGAATGAATGGACAGATGGATGGATGGATGAAAGGATGGAAGATGACAAATAGATAGATAGATATTTACATATATATTGTGTTACTTTGTATTGTGCAAATGAAATGCACTATTTATTAACAAATTGAATCAAATACACTGAAATCCATTTTGACTTCCCACTTAATTCCCTAAGCACCTGCATAAATAATCCATACAATTCAGCACTATAAATTAGATATGGAGAGGATTTAGTTAGAAAATTTAAGATGTCTGCATAAAAAACAAACAAACAAACAAACAAAAGAAGCAGGACTTGAAAATATCCAGTATATTTCTTCTTACTTATTAGGAAAAAAAAAAAAAAGCCCTTGATTGACTCCTTTGGAATGAGGTTTTTTTTCAGAGATTCAAAATAACAAGTAGTACATATTTATTGACATGTCTGTAAAAAATGTAAAAAAGGCAGTAAGGTGGACCTTCCCTTAACTTCCTTAAGAGCCAAGAAATGATGGCGCCACTAGACTGTTTGTTCCATAAGTATGTAAATACAGATCTGTTCTGAGTCCCAATTTATGAAATATATATATATATATCTTAATTATCTAAGTATTAAAATACATTTCATTTTAATATATTCAATCAGAGATAATTAGTAAATTCACTTAATTATGAAATTTATTCATCTTGAAGGAAGTTTAATATAAAGACTACACTCTAAGAAGAAAATACTCCATTAGAGGATTTATTTGGAAAGCAAGTAAAATGAATCCATATGATTAAAAGCTAACTGTAAGTATACCAAAAAATCCATTACAACTACTCACCCATATTAGCATAATCAATTTTTTTTTAAGTAAAATCTATTTTCTTTTTAAATTTTATTTTCACCACACGCATGGAATTTAATTCAAGCAAAACCAAATCTCAATTACTAACTGGAAAGTATATAAAAATTTCCTGGAAGTGCCTTATGTTTTCTAAAATATGAATTAATCAAAACATTATAGAATATTAACTATTAAATGTATTTCTAAATTAGAAAGAAAAGTTTAGATTATTTTTGTCTGAAGACATAAAGCATACCTCCAGTTAGGAAAACTTTTCAATATTATTTAGAACAAAGAATTCTAAATATCCTACATTCTCTAAGGTGTGTATTGCTATGTCAGACACCCCTTATGAAGAGGATTTGTTTTAATCTCTCTGAAAACAAATATTCATGAAAATATTATTGACAAAATTAATGTGGTTAATGTTCATAACAGGACAATTTTTAAATCATGATATGTGTGTCTGTAGACATTTTCATAATTAAAGTTTACACAAATAAGACTTTTACAAATACTATTAATGAATGTATTTATCAATGTGATAAACCAAATGTCTGTGTATAAATTTGGGGGAATTCAAATATACACAAAAATTGCAAATAGCATCCATTGACTCTTGGTCAATAAGGCAGAATCTATTGCTAAAAGTATAAACTTCAGCAATGAAAGGTCAAGAAAACAAAATTCATGAACTAGCCAATTTTTTTTTTTTTGCTGTTACTATCAGTTATAATTAGGTACATATACTGCAATAAAACTTTACAAACCATGCTTAATGAACATTGTATTATGTTGATGTAATGTGAACTATCTTTGGGGAAAAGGTTAGAAAACATGGCTTAAGGTTTCTTTAAATTTTATTACACTAAGATGTATTTAGTGAAGGATAGCATTTAGTTGAGTTAAATTTAAATTTAATAAAAGAAGAATCAAGCAGCTGAAGAGAACAATGACAGATACCCCACTCCTGAGAAGAAAAAGAGATTAATGAAGTTAGATTGTGAGAGATAACGCCCTGTGCATTTTTCTACTCTGTAAAAGGGCTGAACTGGGGGTAGACTATAACTGTAAGGTCTATGTGATTTTCTGAGGTTGCTTCTCAAGAATGGTGAAGTTGAGGATAGTGTATTTGGATCTTCCCTCACTTGGTTACAATAGGATCCATCGCTTTATGTTATAGCCAAGGAAACTGAAAGAGACGCATTTCTAATTAAAAAACTTTAAAGCTACTATAGAGTGATTATTAGCAAAAGAGTCATGTAAAATATCTATATAAGATATTAAAAGATAGTAACACTTACTCAATGCATATAATGTGCCAACAAACTATTAATGCATATTTACCACAACATATTTATGAGACATTCAGACCTAATATTTTGTTAAGCCTATTTTACTGATGAGGAAACTAAAATATAGAAAATATTATATTAAAATTTCCGTAAATAACAGGCAGAATTTATTTGATTTCAAAGGCAATTTCCTAAGGAATTAGTTTTTATTTCTATTTAAAGTTTACTGAAGTATAATTACATAAAATAACATGTAGTGTTTTTAAAGTATGAGTTTTAATTTCATTTTCCCTTTGTTCATGACAGTATATAGAAATACAGTTAAATTTTTCTATTGATCATTGTATTTCTTCCTCTTACTAGTTCTAGGAGATTTTTAGAGCTGCTTTCTCATCATCCTCCTCTCCCTCCCTCTCTTATTTTTATGATCCCATTTATATATATTAAGTACAAAACAAGTAAAAATAATTTATGCTTTGGGGATGTTCCAGTTGGTGTTACCCTTGGGGTGGGAAGTGACTGGAAGGGACATGAGACTACTGGTAATGTTCTGTTTCATTGTCCAGAAGCTGATATACAGGTGTGTTCAATTTGTCATGACATCCATTGAGCATTATACTTATTTATGTTTCTCTATAGGTACACTGCATTTCAGTAAATACTTTTCAAAATAAAAAATAAAACAAAACCAAAAATAGTAATACTGTTACTGCTGTATTTATATATTTTTCATCCAAAACCCTACCAATAATCACTAGGCTTAAAGCTTCATAAACACTGAGCTAGCATTAACAGTCTAACTTTTAAAAGCTGCAAGCAGACTTCAAATACTAAAGAAAAAAATATATAGTAAGGTAAACTTTAAGACAGTTTATTGAAAATGATGACATTATTCATTTCAAGAAGATAATAATATCATAGTCTACTAGACATTAAATTTACTCTATCTTTTCTCAAGTTTCTCAAGTATTCAACATTTTCCTGGTCAACCAAACTAACACTGGATTTGATTTCATGCGAATTGGCATTAGACTTTTAATTTGTATATCATGTGACATGTAAAGGGCAGAGGACTTTCATCATGTGCATTAATTTTTAGTATAATACAATAATCAATAATTAATATCCAATGGAGTTGGGACTTGGAAATGGATAATAAAATGTTTAATGTGTGACAAAAATGAATACAAAGGGCATGATTTAAAAGAAAAGGAAATGTCATTAAAAAAAAAAAAAAAACTATAACTTAAAATAGGTCATGGCTGAAAAAAAGAATGGAGTCTCCCCGACTAATTTTGTGAGTTTTAACCTGTCAGTGCTTCTTCAGCTCCAGTTGTTAGACTTTCACTCCTGCTTTCTTACCTAGAATTATTTAAACTTGTCTAATTTTGGACTCCACAGGAATATCCAAATTCTTGAGAAGACATATAGTGATTTAGTCTGGTAGTTACCTCTGTCAATATAATCTGATGTAATATTAAATACATGTCACGTTCAACCCAAATGTCACTTTGGACTTATCTACCATTCGAGAATTTAAGAAAAACTAATTTTAAACATCAATTTTGTCATCTGTGCAAATATGGTATCCTTCCCAGAAACTCTATAAATCCCAAACCCACTTCTTTTTTTTTTTTTCCCCCTGTCTCTCCTCATCTATAGAGATATCTTGATTTTGCCCCAAGAAAGCCTATAAACATATATTGGCTCTTTTGCTGGTTTACAATAGAATAACTGGCCAAATAATCAGTTTGAAAACTTTACTGGAGACTTAAAGAATTTCATAAAGATATTAGGTCACAAAACAGAGAGCCTTCTACAATATCCTTGGTTTCTAGTTTACCTTCTAATGATTTGAGTTTGGGATCTGCTGTGTATGAGTTTTATTACAGGAAATTCTTGTGAGCAAAAATTAGGTAGAAGTGATCAGAAGTTTGTAGAGACATGAGAAGGCAATGTAGCTCTGACCATTGTGAAGGAGAGAAAGAAGGAGGAAAGACTGGATGAAAGAATCTCAGATCATGGTGCAGTTTAAAAAGTTAGGCAAGGCTGACCAGGAGTGATTGAACCAAAATTATCCATCAGAGCAATTCTGCTTCTCCCAGGAACTGCCTTAGTTTCTCTGTTGCACTCAGTCATTCACTTGCAGCAGCCCATGGGAAACATATAATCAGGAGAAATGCAGTGATGGATTGCAGAGTAGAGTAGCTCAAGTCATCAGACATTGTATTAAGATACCTGAAGGCAAATTTCCCTGACTGGCAGAGCCCATCCCTTGCACCACACAGATAATCCACGCAGGTATGGGAAGGATTGATCTCCTGGGTCTCACTTTCTAAGAGGCATGTCAGAAGAGGGAGGTTAGTGAGACTAACTGTATCCCCGATCACTGCAGTGTATTTCAGGACTACGACTGGTACTCATCCTCTCCCTACTCCACTGTCCATTGAACAGAATTTCTCCTTGACCAGACTGTAGTTAGACTATTCTAAACACTCTTCTTGACTAAGCCTCAACTTTGGAATTCATCCTTGCCAAGTCTAACTTAAGCAAGAATCTTTCTAAGTCATCCTTGATATCTGATAACCCTTGATATCTGATCAAGTTCCTCATCCCCCACCTTCGATGTATAAGTCATTGGCCTGCCTTCAGCAAGAATCCTGTTGTTGGTTTAGCAAGAATCTCCCTAACCTTGATATATCCTTTTAGTAATCTTCCATCCATTGACCTCCTCACTCTGCTCATTGGCTATAAATCTCCAAGTCTCCTTGCTGTATTTGGAGTTGAGATGATCTCTCTCCCCTATTGCAGTAGTCTTAAATAAAGTTTTCCTTACCATTTAAACAAGTGTCAGAATATGTTTTTTCCTTTAACAGTATTCTGAACCCCTCTCCCCCTCATCTATCACCTTCATAGGTCTCGGTGGCTTACTTAATAGTTAAACAAAACCTCCATCCCTACGGGTTCTGGACATTTCATTATCATAAACTTCTCACGTTGCAAATGTTGTATGTGCTCATTCATAGTTATATTAGGGCAAGAGAGTACCAGGAGAAACCTACAAAATCACTAGGTTGAAAAAAGGGCCTGACCTCTCTTACTAGCCAGTGTCAATTGCCTTTGCCAGTACTGCAACACCTCTTCACACCTGCGAGTCTCTAGGCACAAAAATTCTAAAGGGCCCTGACAGCATTCAATGAAACCCTTGCAGATTTGCCTGGCTAAATGTTAAACCCTTTGTTAGGACCAGGACTTTCAACCCTGAAGAAGCCAGAGTTGTGATATACTGTGAGTGAGGTAATCAGCTCAAAAAATATTCCATGGTCTTTCTCAGAAAAAACTTCCAGTTTTTCAGGCATTCGGCAGTTAGTTGGGCCCATGTGACTAGTTATGACCAATGTAATGTTATGAATCTCTTCCAGGACAAACTAGTGGAAGACCCTCCAACTGCAGTGATGTTCCAAATGATTAAGATACAAGGCACTGGAGTCATCTTCAGCAAGGTCCCTAAGGGACTGAGGATGTAATCCCCCACTCAGTTGCATTTCTTGAGTGAGGAAAAGAAAAACTTTCAATGACTTAAGTCACTGATATTTGAGGTTTAATTTGTTACATTAGCATGACAATCTTTTCTGAGTAAAACATACCTAAATTTTTTTTAAAACAGAATTTACTGTCAATACTTTACAGAACTTTACAATATACTTATATACATATATGAATATATATGCATTTTATATAACTAAATATAAAAAATGTTGGAATGTTATTTTTCCTCAGAAAAATTCACCTTTCATATGAAGCTGACACATGGTTGTTCATATTATGTGTCTATCAAATAGAAATAGGATGCCTTTTTTGTGTGTAGAGTGTAGATCTGAGTTCTCAAAACTGTAATTTAATATACAGAATGAATGGGTGGATTATCTTCCCCATCTCTGGAAACAGAGCTTAGAAAAAACAGCCAGCCATATGTCATTATATTTAAATTATATGTGAACACAATAATGGTGATCAACAAGAGAAACAGTACCTAGAAAGAACACTTACACACATAAATGCACTTACATACATACTCATATGTATCAACATGAAGACTATCTGCACACACATTCACACAACCCATAGGCACAATAGTCTGTGAGATTGAAAATAGGGCAGTTGAAGATCAATACTTATATTTTCAAGACTCTCTTAGTGAATGAAGTCCTTAGTCACTAAACCAGACTGTCATTGACAAGAGCCATCTTTCTTCAACAGCATTTGACAGATGTGATTGATTAAGAAATGTCTAGAACTGTTATTAAGCTCAAACTATACAGGTAAAAATCCAGAAAAGGTCTTCTCTAGATAGTAATCTAAAATAAACTTTCAATGTCAAGCTTGCTCTACTACCAATCATCCACTTCTGACTTTAATAAGTGCATTCTTCCCCGTGTATCTATTATTCTATTAATTATAAAATGCTATATCCATACATTTTCTTTGAATACAACATTCTTTCAATGCAGACATGATTTATAATTAGAGAAGAAAGGCAGTTTATAATAATATTCTGTAGCCAGTAGCTTAAAAATCAGTTACAATTTGTGGGATGTAATGCTTCCAACCCACACATCAGAATAATAAATAAATGACTAAAGAAACTCAGGAATAATATGTCTATCAATCCATACACTTGAAAATAAAAATCTTCATGCTATACAACACAAACCATATTTATTGTTAATGAAGAGCTTTTACTGAAACAATATCCTTCTTCTTAGGGCAATATTACCTTTCCAAAATGAACCCTTCTATTAAGCAAAAAGTAAGCTAAGTAGTTAACTCTGTATCCCTGTTTCCTGTGCCACAACTGGTTTTATTTAGGGTCTTTCTTAGATTATGACAAACTATAAGATAGTGGAGAAAGTTATGTTCTCCAGAAGACAAAATATTAAAATCATTATTTACATTTATATTGAAAAACAATGTCTCCGTTTTGGGACAAATTCCAAAGGAAACTCTCCTTAGAGTGAAAATAAAGTTCAACCCCAGAAATCTGTGCTCATTCAGATCAACAACACTAATGCCAGCAGTCTGCACTATTGATGGCTCCCCAAGATAATCCAGAGATGCTCCTGGATACAGAGAATGAGCTGGTCTCAGTTATTACATAACAACTTATCCCACTTTATGCCAGACATGTTTGTGATTAGTGAGTAAACTATTTTTGTAAAGAAAAAGATTTTGTCTGCTAACTTATATGTCAACAGAAATTTCATCTTAATATCTCACTAATTTTCTATCAGCAGCAGCTGTCACCAATTTCTTAAGTTTCTTCAGTCCCCAAGCATTCTACCAAAAAGTTAATTTTGTGTTTGCAACACTCTCTTAAACCAATTAGGGGACTACATTAAGGAACTCCATAGTAAACAATTTAAGAAAAATTTCTCATGCTTGTGTTCTTCTAAATTTTATTCTTTGGAAGTCAGGTTTCTTTTATTGAAGCCTACTTGTTTTTAAGACTTTACTTTTTAGAGCAGTTTAAGGCTCATAGCAAAATTGAGAGGAAGGTACAGGGATTTCCCATATTCTACCTGGGCTCAAACATGCATAGCTTCCCTCACTATCAACATTCCCCATCAGAGTGGTACATTTGTTACAACTGATAAATCTACATGGACACATCATAAGCACCCAAAGTCCATAGTTTTACCTTAGGGTTCACGCTCAGTGTTGTACATTCTATGGATTTGGACAAATGTATAATGACATGTATCCGTCATTATAGTATCATACAGAGTGTTTTCACTGCCCCCCAAATTACTGTGCCCCACCTATTCATCCCTACCCCTCCAACTTCTGGCAACCACTGGTCTTTTTACTGTCTTCATAGTTTTGCCTTTTCTAGAATGTCATATACTTGAAATCATATAATATGTGGCTTTTTTCAGATTGGCTTCTTTCACTCAGTAATGTGCATTCAAACTTTCTCTATGTCCTTTTATGTCATGGCTTGACAGCTCATTTCTTTTCAGTGCTGAATAATACTCCACTGTCTGGACGTACTACAATATATTAATCCATTCAGCTACTGAAGGACATCTTGGTTGCTTCCAAGTTTTGACAAATATGAATAAAGCTGCTAAAATCTGTGTGCAGATTTTCATATGGACCTAAGTTTCCAACTCCTTTAAGTAAATACCAAGGAGCACAATGACTGGATTGCAATGGTAAGATTGTTGTAAGACTGACAAATTATCTTCCAAAGTAGCTGTACTATTTCGCATTCCCACCAGCAATGAATGAGAATTCCTGTTGCTCTACATCCTTTCCAGCATTTGGTGTTACTGTGGTTCTTTAGATGAAAATATATTTATTCTCAGAAGATTAGTTAATCTTGAAACTTTTAGCATAGTTCTAGCATTAAGTTCATGCTTTCAGAGGAAATGATCTAAGCACATTGTGAAGAACAATAGCAAATACACTGAATTGTAACTAGGAATTACATTTATTTACTCTTTCTATAAGTACTTATTGAGTGTCTTCTACATCTCTGATGCTATGAGGTTAGTGCTATGGAAACAAAATAAAATAATGATTTTGTTCTCAAGAGGCTTGCATTGTCATGGGTGAAAGAAAAACAAAATCAAGTAAATCAATTAATAAAATTATATTATTATGCCAGAGTATAAAATTAAACCGTCACTCTAGAGAATAATTTGTTAGTAATTAGATAAATTAAGTGCATAAGCATATTGCTAGCAGAAAGTGAGATAATTTAGGTGTCCATTACTAGCATATTTCATCAGTAAAATATGGTGTGACTTACAGTGGAATACAGTCAGATGTAACAAACTAAAGGTACATATAGCATCATTGATAAATTTTGAAAGTCTGTTGACTCAAAAAATTAGAAAATCAATGAGAGCTATAACACAATACTTTTTACATAAATTTAAATATATACTTAACCAAAACTGCATTATACATGTTTTAATAAAATACCCATACTTCATTCATTTACCAAACATTAGAGTGGGATCCCTGAAGAATCAAACAAGGAAATGACAGCAGAGATCCAGGGAGAAAAATAAATAATAAAATAAAAATAATTTAAAAATAAAACAAGAGAAGGGACTTGTACACAACATTAATGATAATTTCCCATGGATTGAGAAATATTTCCAACTAAATCCTCTATGTCAGAGATTTGCAAAAAATACAAAGAACAGAATAACATGATCAGACAATTTGCTTTGTTATCAGGAAATACAATGCAAAGCAATGGTAGGCTACTGGTTTCCTTCTCTTAAACTGGCAATAATGACAAAGTGTGCTAATATCCAGTATTGATGAAAATGCAGGACAATATAAATTCTATAAAGTGTTGAGGGGGTTATAAAATGATGTAATATTCTTTCAGGACAAAAATGTTAATGGTACATGCTAAATGATCTAGCTATTTAACTTCAAGAGCTGTATTATAAAACTAAATGTTCCCCCATGATTTTAAAAAATATTGTGTTTCCACTTCTGGTATTGGCAGTTTTGCTCCCTTATAATAAACTTTTTTGATTATAACAGCTTAAATTTTATGGATAAAATTAGAAATTTTATTTTTTTATAAAAGGTAACTTCCTGAGAAATCTGTAGTATAAACATAGAGAGGCGTATTGTTGAGGAAGTCAAAACTTGGACCAGTGATTGCCGAAGTGTGTTTCCTGTATTTTTTTTTAATGGATTTTCTCAGAGGTTGAGCCAAAGTCATGAA
Source organism: Eubalaena glacialis (assembly GCF_028564815.1). Lineage (NCBI taxonomy): Eukaryota > Metazoa > Chordata > Mammalia > Artiodactyla > Balaenidae > Eubalaena > Eubalaena glacialis. The sequence goes on along the minus strand of NC_083723.1, from coordinate 97,309,293 downwards.
GCAGTATGGGAAATTAAAACTATGAAACCTGGAATTTTCCTTTTTGGCTGGGGAAAATAGGGAAAAATGTCTTGGAAACCTTGATGAGGTAGATAACCAGAGAAGAGGATTTCCTAATTCTGTGTATGAGCTCCACATACATATGTGTGACAGATTCAAAGAAGCACTGAAAAGGCTTAAGGCGCTGAACTAAAATTTTAAAAGGAATCACATACAGCAGGTAAGGTAGGGATTAAAGATTCCTATCCAAGGAAATTAGATAGATGATAGATAGATATAGATAGATATAGACATAAACACATAATATATATAATATCATAATTAGATATAGACATGTATATATACACAGGCATTGTAAAAATATAGTAAATTATATCGTATATGATATGATTTCATCAAAAATATCTGTAAATATCTCTCTCCCTAAAAGTGTACATGAATTTCTTAAGGTTAAGGCTCTCCAAGAAATGGTCTCATCTCTCACTTTCTTTACATACAACTGCATTTCAGCCATTATTCTCTAATAGCCACCTCCATATTCAGAGACTCAAACAGTTCTTTCTCTGACTTATATTCAAAATTTCCAGCTACTTTTAGGCATTGCTGCTAAATATTGATCAATGCTTTCTTTCTGATCTCATCCCAGGTACCTTGCCACCATTCATTAGCAGTCTAATTTGTCAAATGAACAATACATATTTACTCTAACTGCTAAAGAATAGTTTATAAGTATTCAGATCATTGAAAGCAAATGGAGTTTATACTAGCAAAACTCCAGTAAACTGGATTACAAACAATCAAGAGTACTAGGAGCTATCAGATCTGAAAGCAATTATCTCATAGAGTACTTTTACTTTGTCAGATTCAATGCAGCGTATTATACCACCTAAATGATGTCAAACAACATGCAAACTCCACCCAGGACAGAGCACTATTGTGACATACAAATGTGTCCCTAATTATAAAGCTAAATAAACATCAGATTTTGCCATGATAATCTTTTCAGGTTCAAATAACCACAGATAATAAATAAATTAGCCAATAAGCCCTCTAAATATGTTCATGTATATGGGATCATATTGTGTGTGTGTTTGTGTGTGTGTGTGTGTGTGTGTGTGTGTGTGTAGTTGCTGTTACTCTTTGCCCAAAATGTAGCATCAGCAATTTTGGCAGAAAAGAATACTGAGTAACTTTGAACAAATATCATTTGTCATAACATTCAATTTAGAAAGCACTGCAACAGTTTCAAGTAAGGGCAGAAAATAAAGTCATTAAAACTCTGAAAACTCTGCCACATGGTTCCAATCCTAGTGTTCCCTTTATTGCAGTCAAACAGAAAATAGTCTTTACTATTGAATATTCATCTACCACTAGCAATAATTACTTTTCTAATTAATGTTTTTAAGTTAACTATGTATTACAGGATAAAGAACACATCTATGTTACAGTAACTGACAGACTGCTGCCAGCCTTCTTTGTGTTATTATGCAAATCATGTACTTGATGCTAAAAACACACTGAATGGTAATTTCAGAGGTAAAACTTAACACACAGAAAGTTATCTTGACCATTTTAAATTCATCTCTCTTTAATTTTCTACAAAGATAATAACAATCCTGCAATTGGTTTAAAGCATGTAATCATAGGAATAGGACAGACTTAAAGACCACTAATAAATACCCCTCCCCGAAGAGAGAACTACATGGAAATAATTTCAGGAGGTAAAATACCCCCTTTTACAAAGGAGCTTCTACAAACTCTAAAAACTCTGACTTCCAAAGATTCCATCCTTCTTTGTCCTATCACTCGTTTCATATCATTGCTTAAGTCTGTTTTCTTTTATTCTCTTTCAACACAGAGAGGAGTACTTTCATTTTAAAGAACTATATTTTAACTTTTCCCAGTCAAATGATTCTAATTCATCTGTAATTTTACATGAACAGGCTAATTCCTAAATTAACTTAATATGAGTTTTTTGATGACTATTAATTTTGACTAAGAACTACAGAAGACACAATCACTGCATATGACATAATACCTCACTTTGAGAAATTAATACTCTTGTTGCAAGCAATACATATACTTATAAGGTTATCAAGAATTTTTTTAAAGCAAATAGAAGACCCATAAAATTCGATATAAACAGATTCCAAATATATTTTAAAGAAAATAATTTATATTCAGATTTAGAAATATGAGAAAGAAACATATTGTTTGCAATTATCAAGGCATGCTTCTCAGAACATTCAGAACTGGAAATAACCCTTCAGTAACTGGTAGACTAAATTTTTAAGTGAAGAGGGGAAAAAAGAAAACATTTCATGTGACAAAAAAAAAGATATAACACTTGATGTTCTGCAGAGATAAGGGGTGATGTAATTTAATTTGAAAATCATCATGTCTAGAGTGTTGCTGAATAGTAGAAAGTGCAGTAGGACAGCTTCAGAGAAGGGGGTTTAGTATGACTGGGATGAAGAGTTTGAGCTCATAAGAAATGAAAGATAACAGCAGGTTCTTAAATGAGAAAGTTACTCTTTTATAGCAATGCTTCTGGCATCACTTTATAGATTTCATTCCAAATAATTTCCATGTAATTAAAATTGAACCCTAGCTTTTATTAATTTCTGGTTATGAAAAATACCCCCAAAAGGAAAATTAATTTCTTCTTCAATGATCTATTTAGAGATTTCTATTTCAAGTACATGTGAATAAAAGGAAAGACATGAGGTTCTTTGCCAATTAATCTAATACATAATCTTCTAAAGAAAGTTAAAAGTTCAAAAAATATATACTGAGATACAAGTTAACATTTTTTGTAAAACTGACAGAAAAATTTAAAGTGTATAGATATGGATGTTAGGAGACAAGAGGAGTAGAAGCAAAGTAAACAAAATGTATCCTCAGGGGTTTTCTAAAGGAGAAAAGTTTCCTTCAGAAGAGCTGCAAAAGCAATGTAGTAGATATACATTATTCTGAATCGCCTTTGGATGGTACTGCTTTTGTTTCTGGGACTAAAGCATTTTTACTGAAAAATTATTTTAATGGAATGATTATCCTGAAGTGCTATAGACTATTCTACAGCTTTATGGTTTTTCCTTTTACAAAATTATATTCACATATTTTCTGTCATTATTTTAATCAAGTAATTTATTATTCATTCCAGTCTTTTAAGTGACAGAAAGTCTATTAACAAAAACATTTCTTATGCAGACATCAGAAATACATTTTTGACACATTGCTAAGGGGCTCAAAAAGAAGCATGTTTCTAATGAATTGGCTCTCAAGGTATGATCCCAAGACTAGCAACATCAATCTCACCTGGCAACTGTTGGATGGAAAAGTCAGGAAACAGAACCCACCAATCTGATTTTACAAGCCTTCAGGGTGATTCTGATGTTTGAGAACAACTTAGATTAATGTTGTATATTTATATATCTGTATATTTATATATTGTATATTTATATATTGTTTTAATAAGATATAATTTAATAAGATATAATTAATGAGATTGTATCCTTTTTTGAATAATTATTATAATGTAGTTATTACTCTTTTTTTGCATAGCAATGCATTTTATCTGCCACACAAATAACCCTTTTATAAGAAATTTGAATTGACATGGCGCAGAGTTGTTCTAATAGTTTATGAGTAAGAATAACATACTAAAAGTAAGGGAAATGTGTACATTATAAATAATATAAAAATCTTGATTAACATAATACCTATATAAAGATGCATGATTCTATTTTATAGTAGAAGGTAAATTTTAGCTAAGACAACATACCTAACTGACAGGTATGTATGTATATACGTATGTATATATACATGTATGAATACAGGTATGTATGTGTATATATGTCTGTACACCTGACACATATACCTGACAGTATATATTTGCCAAAATTATTGAATTATACACTTAAAATTGGTGAATTTTATCCTATGTAAATTGCACCTCAATAAAAGTAATAAAAATTTAAAGTATCCCTTTACAATTCCACGTAAATTCCTCTCTCCCATATTTGTACATCTCCACAGAAATTCCTTTTATCCTGAGTTAAATGTTATTTCTAAATTATATCATAGATTTATCAACCTAGATGAGCCAAGCAAAGACAGTCCTGGAAACATTTCAGATTTGATACATAATTTAGCTTTGAATGGGACAAAAGTAAAGTAAGCTGACCTAAAAGGTTGCGCCCTAGATATTTCAGAGGAAACAGGAAATTATTCTATCTCTTATTGATGCTATCACAATGAACTCATGAACAGAGAGATCAGCACTTTCCTTAATAAGGAAAGAAAAGTTCCTGCAACACAAACTATATAAGCATTGTCATCCACCTTGTGACACTAAAGATGTGCCTATAGAAGGTACAGGCTTTTAAGTCAGATAAACATGGCATGTAACATGCCATGGCACCTAACTCTCCAAAGTGTAACAAATATGGTCAAAATACTAAACCTGAGCCTCAATATTCACATTTGTATATTAAGATTAAATGTGCTAACATCTGAATAATACCTAGTATAATAGTATGTACTCAGTAAGCAGACAGCATTGTTATTTTTCTTTAGCTGACACCTGTGGCTCTATAGTTCCCCAACTTCATTATTTCTGATATCACCAGACTGGCAATTGCATTCTATTCTTCTCCCAGATACTCAAATAGGGATGACCCCAAAGCTTCTTAGCTCTTATCTTCCAGTGAGGAAGACTGGAAGGCTTGAAGGCAGTGAGGGAAGGAAGCAAGAAGCAGGTAGGTGAGGGCAGGTCTGCTACCTTCAGTATTCTCTGTGCCTGACTTCCAGTACTGGGCCAATGAAATGAATGTCAACTCATGGGGTTATTTCTGGAATGGCTACTGTGCCCCTGGAAGTCCCTGCCAGTCACAGGAATCAGAACAATATCCATACTAAAGGAAATAAACAGAAGTGGAGAGCTGCCTCCAGGTAGTGTCCATCAATAGCCAGGACTTGAATGGATTTCACCTACCCAGCCAGACCCCTAGAAACTCCAGGGGCTAGCTGGACAGGCTCATTCAGTCCTTTCATTAACCCTGCAATAAATGCATCTTTACATGATGAAACTTTTTAAACTCCGCTTATTACATTATGATAGGGTTTTATTCTCTGTGATAATGTAATGACCATGCCTTTTATTTTCTATTTTTCTAATGCTTTGACATTCTGGGGCCTTGCTGACCCTGGAGAGACTGTCCCTTCCAGTGCGAGCCAATTCCTAGAGACAGTAAAGGATTCACCTTTGAACACGGCTTTCATATGCAAACTAATTAATACAGAGCCCATTCCACCAGGACCTCCTTTATTGGGCTCTTATACTCCAGGCCACTATCCTCCTGCCCTAATAACCGCAGGGCCAAGTACCAGACAACTTAATGACAGCCTCTATACCCTCTATCCCATGGAGCCCACTGAAATTATTCAAACTAGTAAATCCTAACACTGCTTATCCTGCTTCGCCTTGCCTTTCCCAGGGATACCACAGTAAAGCTTCTTGCCCACGTTTCCCTGTCACTCTCTGTGCTTCCTGATTGAACCTGCTGCTTCCCTGTTGTGCTCCCCTGCACTGCATTGTGAGTCATGGCATGCCCTCTCCTCTTGGGAACTGTAACAAACTATCTTTTCAACGGCAACAGTCTCCTGATCTGTTGGCCTCACCATTCCTGAACAATAACAAAATCTACATTTTAAAACAGATAAAAAGCGTGACAAGATATTTAACCAGTACTTCTCAAACTTTAATGTGTAAAAAAATCAAGTGCACATCTTGTTAAAATGCAAATTCTAAATTAATAAATCTGGAGTGGGGCCCTGCACTTCCAACAAGGTAATGCCAAATCTTCTAGTCTATAAACCACGCTTTCCATAGCAAGATACTAAACTAGACACACCCAGTTTCAATATTCTGTTTTCTGTGAATTTTGCCTAATTATTTTACCTCTTCACAAATGGTTTCTTTCTTTGTAAAATGGAAATTAAACACAGTGCCCACCTAATAAGCTATTCTAAGGATAAAATGAGGCAATATGGATAAAACAACAAACATTTATTAAACTCTGTATATAAAACTATGAATAGTATAAACGTCCACATGAATTACTTCAGAACATAAATTACTTGTATTTCATTATTAAATATTATAGAAATAGCAATTTACATTTGAAATGCTTGTTACAGATTTTCTGTATCTGTTTATTAAAGTAAGTCTCTGAAGATTACTTCCCTTTGACATTATTAACATTCTTTCTTATTTTTACACAAGGTTGGAAGTAATAAAATTAAATCTCACTAAACATACAAATATCATTGACAGCTCTCAACTTCAGAAGGAACTTCTTCAAAATTTTAACTGTGTTTTTGAAGTTGTGTTTCCCAGAGCACGAAGTAACTCAAAGTGTAACTTGTCTAGCCTATTCACAAGTTAAGAAAAGCATTCCTCAAAAAAAATACTTATAACAACGTTCTTTAAGCCGGAGTAGTAATAACTGTATAATTTACTGTAAAAAAAATAAATATAAAAACCCAAAAGAACCTTTGAGACTATTTAATGAAGAACTTAAATCAATCTTTGTAATAAAACTGAATTTTACCAACAACCAAGTAGGTATAATTCAGTTAAACAAATATAAATCAAGGCTCTATTGTGTGTAAAACCCCACAGTAGCATGAGGAAGAAGAGTGGAGACCGAACAAGGCAAATGTCTTATGAGAAAAATAAATCCAGTAATGGTGATTTTCAGAAACCTTCTTGAGGATAAGATTAGCTTAAATAAAGAAATGTGTAATTTGAAATTCTTTATAAAACAGTTTCAATTACAGATAAAAAAATGAAAGATAAAATGGGGTAAAATCAACAAAGACATGAATGTGGGAGCTATTGGACATGGTGAGGGGAAAATGGGTCAGGTTTTGCAGTTCGGTAACATAACACCAATACAATAAAGTATCTATACAATAAGATATAAACTAGAAAAAAAAAGAGGCTGGATCTAATCGTAGAAGAGTTTTGATGTCAGGTGAGGTCCCACAACAATATGAAGCCAGCCTATAAAAACAGTTTGACTTTGTCAGCAAACAATATGTAATGGTGAACATAAAACAATAAACTGGAGAATTGGGGCATTAAAAGAATCTATAAGAATCATTAGGAAAGAGAACAAATTAGGGCCAAGCAGAGATGCTTTACAGAATATTTCATATAACATGCTACTTTTGAAGGGTAAAATTTAAGGTTGAAGAAATAGCATCAGCCTCTAAAAATTATGCTTAGGGAGATTAAGAATAGTAGCTAAAAGTAATAAAATTTAGGACAATTTTCAGAAGTCAAAATATAAATGACTAATAAAGTTGAAAAATGATCAACCTTTGCAAAGCATGAAGAAGCAAACACGTAATATTTTTGCTTATGAAATTATCAAATACTAAAGTATGACAAATCCAGAATTTTCAAGTATCCAATGCATGATGAGAATTATCATACTATGCTAAGCATGTAAATTCTGACAGGTTTTCTTGTAAAGAACTTTGGCATTCAAGAGGCTTAAATAGGTTCAAACCCACTGTCCTAGTCATTTCCAGTCAAAGAAAAGTCTATTATAATGAAATAATCAGAAACTCGAAAAATATGTACAAAGACATTAATCATAATATTTTTTTTATTAATAAAGCAATAAAATAATTTTAATGTTCAACCAAAGGAAAATAAGGTTTTAAAATATGAATAAACTCAACTCTTTACTCTTTATTCCATTTCCTACACCTCGGGAATCGACTTTCACATTCCCATAAACTAATCATATTTAAAAATTATCATCTACACCATTCACATACTCGAATGAGGGGAGTATTCATTTAATTTCCATCAAACCCCATGGTCTGAAGCATACTCTCTTGTACAGCAGAGGTCCCAGAATGAATACATATATGAGAAATGCAGGAGATAATATGTCTAAAAGGGGAAAAAAAGCAGATATAAATACCAAAAGTATGGTTATTGGTAGATAACTATGCTAATTATTTGAAAGAAACAAATGAAAAAAACGTCCAAAAAGAAAATAAATCAGGTGATTTAGGCATTGTTCAGCCTGAAGGAAAGTGATGCAATTCAAAAGTAAACAATACTTCTTTACTCTCAGATAATTCACAATCTAGTAGAACTATTACAGTGCTTGGCAAATTTACAGTAATATATGTATTAATTGCTGGCAAATACAGTCACCATCTACAGAAATGTATCTCCTTTCTTTTCACTAAATAGCTTTCCCTGACTTATCTGAAACATGAAGTAAATTTTATAGTCCCTACAATTCATGTATTTTGAGGGCATATGTGCTTTCACAAAATACAAGAAATGATAAGAATAATGAGATGCATAATAATAGGGTATTAGCATTATTACCTATTGATCTCCTACATCATGATGTTTTGGAAATAGAGTTCTGCTATAAAGGGAACCTCTTATTGCTCTGACCATTTCTGGTTTTAAAATGTCACTTGATCTCTCCTGGCCTGAAGGGAGACTTTAGAATAAGATACTGACCTAAAGAACTTCCAACTCCCAGACCTACGATTGGTGTGCAGCACTTTTAACCTAGTAACTTATTAATTGGGTCAGGTCAATTTTTCCATGAAAAGACAAGCTAGGTATAGAAAATAAATTAGAATGATGCATATTCTGAGAGTAAATCCAATAGGAAATGTTAGTTGATTTTTAAAAACAACCTTTTTTAACATTTATAATATTACAAATGTTTCAATGTGTCAGTTCAGAAGCACAAGGAGACTCTGAAATATTTTGCTCACTATGGTATTGTTCCCTCTAAAATTTTGAAATGCTACCTGATTAAAACACTTTAATTTTTATCGTGCTCTAGGTAGCAAGTATATAAGCATTGTTATACCAACTATAATAACTAATTGTTCTGACTTGTTTTCTTATGAATTATAAAAGCAGCAGTAACATGCTGCTCTTTAAAACAATGGCAGCATATTTGTGACAGAAAAATTGTCTAATTACCTTCCCTTTGCAAGATTAATTACCAATCAGTTAGTCCATCCTTCTGAAAACACATTTCTTTGGTAGCCATTTAAATTATAGGTATATTGATAGGGATACTGGGTACTATAAATCTTGAAAAAATTCAGTGTATTACCTGTTATTTTGAAAAGAAACAAACAGTCTAATTTTCAAAAAATATTCAGGACCTATATTTAAGAGAAAATATTTCATAGAGTTTGGGGACACATATTTTGACTGAGTTGTACATTAAGTTTGTTTTTAATTAAAAGGCAAAAGACTTCCTCTATAGCATAGGACCATTACTCATCTAATATTGCTTAAAATATTGCTGTTTGATTTTTTTTCTTTTCAGATAAGAGCCCAAATAAGAATATAGTGAATTTGAACAGTAAAGTATTGAATATTAATGTTGTAACTCAAAGTAAGGATGAAAACTATTTTTAGATTTTCCTTTTCAGTTCTGCTTAGAGTGATAACTTATTTTCAATCATTAAGGACTTCTGCATGGTAAAACTCACTTGTATAGACACAAAGGTAAATCTACCTCTAAAACATATAAAACATAATTCCATAAAGCTAATAGCATTACCAAAGCTTTAAATGAGCTATTTTCCAATAACTCATTATGCATCAAGCCAGCTAAATCCGATGGTAATTAGGTTCCAACTATATAAAAAACTAAATAACAGAAAACATTTATTTATTATGTTTTGTTCTGTACAATGTTTGGAAAAAGCTCTTGAAATGATATAGTCAGAAAACAGATAGATACCAAAGACAGATAAGGACACTAAAAGAAAAGAAAACAACAGGCCAATATTCCTGATGAATACAGATGCAAAAATTATCAAATATTAGCAAACTAAATTCATTAATACATTAAAATGATCATATACCATGATCATGTGGGATTTATCCTTGTGATGTAGGATGATTCAACATACCCAAATTAATAAATGTGATACACCACATTAATAGAATGAAAGATAAAAATCATATGATAATCTCAATAGAAGAAGGAAAAGCACTGGACAAAATTAAACAATTGTTCATGATAAAAACTGACAACACAGTGGGTATAGAAAGAACATACCCCAATATAATAAAGGCCATATAAGTCCACAGCTAACATCATACTCAATGGTGAAATGTTGAAAAATTTCCCTCAAAGATCAGGAACAAGGTAAGTGTGCCCACTATCAACGTTCCTATCAAACATGGTACTGGAAGTCCTAGTCTAAGCAATTAGACAAAAAAAAAAAAGTAGCCACATTAGAAAAGAAGAAATGAAGCTGTCTCTATTTGCAGATGACATGGTGTTATATAGAGAAAATCCTAAAGGCCTCACCAAAAACTCTTAGAAGTAACCAACAAATTCAATGTTTCAGGATACAAAATTGACATAAAAAAATTATATGGAGCCAAGGCTTACAAAGTCCCCCAGGAAGTCTGGCCTGGTGATTGGCTTACAGGACCCTAGGGCTGTAAAAGGGCTGAGGAAAGTCATCTGCAAACAGAACAGGAGTTTTAGCATATTTCGCAGGGCTCATAAGTAACACAATTCTCCCATATATATAAGTACTACACTTGAAATCTTGTGAAGAGTTTCCTTGAGTGAGTTTGCTAGTAAACTGACAGAAAAGCTAAAAATAGAGGCTTTAAAAATCCCATACAAGATTCCTTAAGAAAATTCTAGACAGAAGTTCATTCTGTAGCCTTCGAAGTTGATTGTTTTTTGTTTGTTTGTTTATGGTTCTACCTTTGCAAAACAAACTTAAGAAGAGCTATATGGATAATTAAGAATAGTACTGTGCCCATGAAATAATCAGGACAAACCTAATGAGACTATACTTTTTTAATCAAAAATAATCATTGGAAATAATTTATGTTGACAAGGAAAAACACTGGCAAGAAAATTTATCAACGATTTTGAAATGAACAAAAGAGATTACTAGGTGTCCTTTCAGTGTAGTTCTGGTACTCCAAAGAATGTTTTAGGTACTATCAGACTGTGTAAAAATGTGCACCCTGATTGCTCCTCTGTTGACTATGCTAATTTACATCTCTGAAATTTTTTTTTTTTAATTCAAATTCCAATTGTTCACTGCTGATATAAGAAAATATTTGAATTTTGTATATTGACCCACTATCCTGCAACCAAGCTATACTGGCTTATTACTTCAGAGAGTTCCCTATAGATTATATGGCATTTTCTAATAGACAATTATGTCATCTGTAAATAAAGACAGTTTCATTTCTTTCTTTCCAATGTGTACACTTCTTAAATTTCCTCATTTTTTATTGATTCCTTGTTAATTTAATTGTGGTCTGAGAGGATACTTTGTATGATTTCTATTATTTCTATTCTATTATTTGTTAAGCTGTGTTTTATGGCTCAGGATGTGTTCTACTTTGGTGAATATTTACGTGAGCTTGAAGAGATTGTGTATTCTGCCAATGCTGAATGAAGTATTAGCCAATTAGATCAAGTTGACAGTGATGTTCGGGGCGACTACAGCCTTACTGATTTTTCTACCTGTTGGATCTGTGGGATCTGTCAATTACTGGTAGAGGGAAGTTGATGTCTCCTATCATAGTGATTCAACTATTTTTCCTTACAATTCTATCAATTTTTTCACATGTACTTTGATTCTCTGTTGTTAGTTGCATACACATTAAGGATTGCTATTTCTTCTTGGAGAACTGACCCCTTTACCATTATATAATGCTCTTCTTTATCCTAATAATCTTATTTACTTTGAAATCTGCTTTGAGGTTCACATAGCTGCTCTGGCTTATTTTTATTAGTGTTATCATAACATACATTTCTCCATCTCTTTACTTTTAACTTCTTTGAGTCTTCATATTTAAAGTGGGTTTCTTGTAGATAATACATGGTTGTCTCTAGTTATTTAATCAACTCTAAATAAACTGGTGTAGCCACACCATTCACATTTAGAATAATTATTCATATATTTAGATAAATATCTAACACACTTGTAATAGTTTTTTATTTGTTGCATGTGATCTTTTTCTTCCAGTTTTATTTATGTATAATTGACAAATGAATATTGTATATATTCAAGGTGCGAAACATGTTTTGATATACATATATATTGTGAAATGATTACCACAATCAAGCCAGTTAACATATCCATCACCTCACATAGTTAACATGTTTTTGTGTCAGGCGGACACTTGAGATCTAATCTCTTGGCCAATTTCAATGACAAAATACATTATTTTAAACTATAGTCACCATGCTGTACATTAGTTCTGCAGAACTTACTTATCTTAGAACTCAAAGTTTGTACACTTTGACCAACATCACCCCACTTCTCCCAGCCCCCATCCTTAGTAAGCACCATTAAACTCTTTGTTACTATAAGTTCAACTTTTTATATTTCAACAGAAAAATGAGATCATGCAATATTTGTCTTCGTGTGTCTGGCTTATTTCACTTAACATAATGTCCTCTAGATTTATCTGTGTTGTCACAAATAGCAGAAATTCCTTTTTTAAGGCTGAATAATATTACATTATATACAGTGTGTATATATATATATATATATATATATATATATATATATACACACACACACATATATATTTTTTGGCTTTATCCATTGTCCATTGACAAGCACTTAGGTTGTTTCCATATATTGCCTATTGTGAATAATGGTGCAATAAAAAAGAGGGCAGATGTCTCTTCAAGAAACTGATTTCATTTTCTTTGGATATATATCCAAAAGTGAGATTGCTTTTTTAGCTTGATGCAATTCCACTTTTTATTTTGACTTTTGTTGCCACAGCTTTTGGTGTCAAATCCCCAAAAATCATTGCCAAGACCACTGTCAAAGAGCCTTTTTCCTTATGGTTCCTTCTAGGAGTTTTATGGTTTTCAGGTCCTACATTTAATTTTTTAGTCCGTTCTGAGTTGGTTTTTGTGCAGTGTGTAAGATAAGGGTCCAATTTCATTCTTTTGCATGAGGATATCCAGGTTTCCCAACACCATTTATTAAAGAGAATGTCCTTTTCCCTTTGTGTATTCTTGGCACCTTTTTCAAAGACTAGTTGACCTTATATGCAAAGATTTATTTCTACATTATCTATTCTGTTCCATTGGTCTATGCATCTCTTTTTAGGTTAGTACCATACTACTTTGCTTAGTATAGTCTTAAAATGTATTTGAAATCAAGAAGTCTGCTGCTTGCAAATTTGTTCTTGCTCAACACTGCTTTTGTTATTCAGGGTATCTTGTGGTTCAGTTCGATTTTAGGATTTTTTTTCTGTTTCTGAGAAAAATGCCATTGGAATTTTGATAGAGGTTGTGTTGAATCTGTACATCACTTTGAGTAGTATGGATATTTTAACAATATTCATTCTTCCAATCCATGAAAACGAGATATCTTATGTGTCTTTTTAAAATTTCTTTAATCAATATTTTACAGTTTTCAGCATATGTGTCTTTCACTTCCTTGGTTAAATTTATTCCAAAGTATTTTACTCTTTTTGATGCTATTGTAAATGGAAGTATTTCTTAATTTCTTTTGTTATTAATGTACAGAAATGCAACTGATTTTTGTATGCTGATTTTCTATCCTCAAACAAAAAACTTTTTTTTTAATTTGGCAAAGTTTTTTTTTTAATTTTAAATTCAAAAAAAATAAAACATCCACTTACAGAAGAGATTCAACTTATCTGCTTTGAGGAAATATATATTAAAGAAAATGGAAGGTTAAAAAAATTCAAACTTCCAATAATGATGAAAAATAAATGTATCCTCTGTAAAAATCTGGACTAAATTTTAAGTCATTCATATTCATTCAGTATTCAGAGCAGGAGGTGAAATACCAGACTACTGGAAAAAAAACTTCAAGACTTTACCGTTTTACTTTACTGAACCAACTTCACTGTCATTAGTTCTACCAGGGTTTTTTATTGTTTTGTTTTGTTTTTATTTTTGCTAGAGTTTTCTCTATACGGAAATACAGTTTTCTATATATCTTGTTAAGGTTTCCTATGTTTCTTATGATCATGTCATCTGCAAAGAGAGATAATTTTACTTCTTCCTTTCCAATTTGGATGCTTTTAATTTATTTTTCTTGCATAATTGCTCTGCCTAATACTTCCAATACTATGCTGAATAGAAGTGGTGAGATTGAGCATCTTTGTCTTGCTCCTGAGCTTACAGGAAAAGCTTTCAGCTTTGCACCATTACTATGTCATATGTGGGCTTGTCAATATGGCCTTTGTTGTACTGAGGTACATTCCTTCTACACCTAGTTTATTGAGTCTTTTTTTTTTCATGAAATGGTGAATTTTGCCAAATGTTTTTCCTGCATGTGAGATGATCATATGATCTTTATCCTTCAATATGTTCATGTGTTGTATCACATTTATTCACTTGCAGATGTTAAACCATTCTTGCATCCCAGGGATAAATCTGACTTGACCATTGTGTGTGATCCTATTAATGGTGAATTTGGCTTGTTTATATTTTGCTGAGGATATTTCATCTAAGTTCATTAGGACTACTGGTATGCAATATTCCTTTATTCTAATATCCATGTTTAGCTTTGGTATCAGGGTAATGCTGGACTGGTAAAATAAGTTTGGAACTGTTCCTTTTTCTTCAATTTTCTAGAAAAGATTGAGAAGGAATGGTATTACTTTTTCTTAAATATTTGGTGGAATTCACCTGTGAAGCCATCTGCTGCTGAACTTTTATTTGGTGGGAGATTTTTGATTAATGATTCAATCCCCTCACTCATTATCAGTCTGTTCAGATTTTCTATTTCTTCATGATTCAGTCTTGGTAGTATGTTTCTAGGATTTATCCATTTCTTCTAGGTTACCCAATTTGTAGGGTGCAATTGTTCATAGTGACCTCTTACAATGTTTTGTATTTCTGTGTTGTCAGTTGTAATGCCACCTTTTTAATTTCTGATTTTATTTGAGTCTTCTCTCTTTATTCTTAGTTACTCTAGTTTAAGATTTGTCAAATTTGTGTATTTTTTCAAAAAATCAACTCAGTTTCACTCATCTTTTCTCTTGTTCTTCTAGTCTCTAATTCATTTATCTCCCCTCTGATCTTTGTTATTTGCTTCCTTCTGCTAACTTTTGACTTAGTTTGTTCCTATTTTTCTGGTTCTTGAGGCATACAGTTAGGTTATTTGAGATCTTTCTTTTTTTCTTAATGTAGGTATTTATTGCTAAAATATTTGCCTCTTAAAATTGCTTTTGCTACATCCCATAAGTTTTGGTATGTTGCATTTCCATTTTAATTTGCCTAAACATATGTCCTTATTTTCCTTTTGATTTCTTCTTTGATCCATTGGCTGTTTAACAATGTGTTGTTTAATAACTTCATATTTGAGAAATTTCCAATTTTGCTCCTGTTATTGATCTCTACTTTCATACCATTGTGGTAAGAAAAGATAATTGAGAGGAGACTTCAAGATGGCGGAGAAATGAGACATGGAGATCGCCTTCCTCCACACAAATACATCAGAAATACATCTACATGTGGAACAGCTCCTACAGAACACCTACTGAATGCTGGCAGAAGACCTCAGACTTCCCAAAAGGCAAGAAACTCCCCATGGACCTGTGTAGGGCAAAAGAAAAAAGAAAAAACAGACACAAAAGAATAGGGACGGACCTGCACCTCTGGGAGGGAGTTGTGAGGGAAGAAACGTTTCCACACACTAGGAAGCTCCTTCACTGGCAGAGATGGGAGGTGGCAGAGGGGAAGCTTCAGCGCCACGGAGGACAGCCCAGCAACAGGGGTGCAGAGGGCAAAGTGGAGAGATTCCCGCACAGAGGATTGGTGCCGACCAGCAATCACCAGCCCAAGAGGCTTGTCTGCTCACCCACCAGGATGGGAGCTGAGGGTGGGGGCTGGGAGCTGAGGCTCGGGCTTCGGAGGTCAGATCCCAGGGAGAGGACAGGGGTGGGCTGCGTGAACACAGCCTGAAGGGGGCTAATGCACCACAGCTAGCCGGCAGGGAGTCCGGGAAAAAGTCTGGACCTGCCTAAGAGGCCAGAGACCATTGTTTCGGGGTGTGCGAGGAGAGGGGATTCAGAGCACCACCTAAACGAGCTCCAGAGACGGGGGCGAGCCGTGACTATCACTGCAGACACCAGAGACGGCATGAAATGCTAAGGTGCTGCTGCAGCCACCAAAAGCCTGTGCACAATCACAGGTCACTAACCACACCTCCCCTCTAAGGAGCTTGTGCAGCCCGCCACTGCCAGGGTGCCGTGATCCAGGGACAACTTCCCCCAGAGAACACACGGCACGCCTCAGGCTGTTGCAACATCACGCTGGCCTCTGCCGCCACAGGCTCGCCCCACATTCCATACACCTCCCTCCCCACGGCTTGAGTGAGCCAGAGCCCCCTAAGCAGCTGCCACTTTAATCCCATCCTGTCTGAATGAAGAACAGATACCCTGAGGTGACCTACACGCAGAGGCAGGGCCAAATCCAAAGCTGAAACCCAGGAGCTGTGTGAAAAAAGAAGACAAAGAGAAATCTCTCCCAGCAGCCTCAGAAGCAGTGGATTAAATCTCCACGATGAACTTGATGTACCCTGCATCTGTGGAATACCTGAATAGACAATGAATCATACCAAAATTGAGGTGGTAGACTTTGGGAGCAACGATATACAATTTTTTTTACTTTTTTTCTTTTTGTGAGTGTGTGTGTGTATGCTTCTTTGTGTGGTTTTATCTGTAGAGCTTTCCTTTTACTATTTCTCCTAGAGTTCTATCTGTTCAATTTTTTGTTTTGTTTTCTGTTTTTTTTTTAAATTAGTATATTTTAAGCACTTGTTATCATTGATGGATTTGCTTTATGGTTTGGTGGCTCTCTTCTTTCTTTCTTTCATTTCTTTTTCTTTTTTGTTATTACTTTTTAATAGCTTTTATTTTAAATAATTACTTTTTATTTTAAAAACTTTATTTTATTTTATGTTATTTTTTCATTCTTTCTTTCACTTTCTCTCCCTTTTCTTCTGAGCCGTGTGGCTGACAGGGTCCTTGTGTACTGGCCGGGTGCCAGGCCTGTGCCTCTGAGGTGGGAGAGGCAAGTTCAGAACATTGGTCCACCAGAGACCTCCTGGCTCCACACAATATTAAACAGCAAAAGATCTCCCAGAGATCTCCATCACAACGCTAAGACCCAGCTCCACTCAATGACCGGCAAGCTACAGGGCTGGACACCCTATGCCAAACAAGTAGCAAGACAGGAACAAAATCCCACCCATTAGAAGACACACTGCCTAAAATCATAAAAAGGTCACAGAAACCCCAAAACACACCACCTGACGTGGTACTGACCACCAGAAAGACAAGATCCATCCTCATCCTGCAGAACGCAGGCATGAGTACCCTCCACCAGGAAGCCTACAAAACCCACTGAACCAACCATAGCCACTGGGGGCAGACACCAAAAACAACGGGAACTACAAACCTGCAGCCTGCGAAAAGGAGATACCAAATACAGTAAGTTAAGCAAAATGAGAAGTCAGAGAAACACACAGCACATGAAGGAGCAATGTAAAAACCCACCAGACCAAACAAATAAAGAGGAAACAGGCAGTCTACCTGAAGAAGAATTCAGAGTAATGATAGTAAAGATAATCCAAAATCTTGGAAATAGAATGGAGAAAATACAAGAAACGTTTAAAAACGACCTAGAAGAAATAAACGGCAAACAAACAATGATGAGCAATACAATAAATGAAATTAAAAATTCTCTAGAAAGAATCAACAGCATAATAACTGAGGCAGAAGAAAGGATAAGTGACCTGGAAGATAAGAGTGGAAATAACTACTGCAGAGCAGAATAAAGAATGAAAAGAATTGAGGACAGTCTCAGAGACCTCTGGGAGAACATTAAATGCACCAATATTCGAATTATAGGGGTCCCAGAAGAAGAAGAGAAAAAGAAAAGGACTGAGAAAATATTTGAAGAGATTATAGTTGAAAACTTCCCTAATATGGGAAAGGAAATAGTCAATCAAGTCCAGGAAGCACAGAGAGTACCAAAGAGGATAAATCCGAGGAGAAACACGCCAAGACACATATTAATCAAACTAACAAAAATTAAACACAAAGAAAAAATATTAAAAGCAGCAAGGGAAAATCAACAAATAACATACAAGGGAATCCGCATAAGGTTAACAGCTGAACTTTCAGCAGAAACTGTGCAAGCCAGAATGGAGTGGCAGGACATATTTAAAGTGATGAAAGGGAAAAACTTACAAGCAATATTACTCTACCCAGCAAGGATCTCATTCAGATTAGACAGAGAAATTAAAACCTTTACAGACAAGCAAAAGCTGAGAGAGTTCAGCACCACCAAACCAGCTTTACAACAAATGCTAAAGGAACTTCTCTAGGCAAGAAACACAAGAGAAGGAAAACACCTACAATAACAAACCCAAAACATTTAAGAAAATGGGAATAGGAACATACATATCGATAATTACCTTAAATGTAAATGGATTAAATGCTCCCACCAAAAGACACAGACTGGCTGAATGGATACAAAAACAAGACCCATATATATGCTGTCTACAAGAGACCCACTTCAGACCTAGAGACACATACAGACTGAAAGTGAGAGGATGGAAAAAGATATTCCATGCAAATGGAAATCAAAAGAAAGCTGGAGTAGCAATTCTCATATCAGACAAAATAGACTTTAAAATAAAGACTATTACAAGAGACAAAGAAGGACACTATATAATGATCAAGGGATCGATCCAAGAGGAAGGTACAACAATTGTAAATATTTATGCACCCAACATAGGAGCACCTCAATACATAAGGCAAATACTAACAGCCATAAAAAGGGAAATTGACAGCAACACAATCATAGTAGGGGACTTTAACACCCCACTTTCACCAATGGACAGATCATCCAAAATGAAAATAAATAAGGAAACACAAGCTTTAAATGATACATTAAACAAGATGGACTTAATTGATATTTATAGGACATTCCACCCAAAAACAACAGAATACACATTCTTCTCAAGTGCTCATGGAACATTCTCCAGGATAGATCATACCTTGGGTCACAAATCAAGCCTTGGTAAATTTAGGAAAATTGAAATCGTATCAAGTATCTTTTCTGACCACAACGCTATGAGACTAGATATCAATTACAGGAAAAGATCTGTAAAAAATACAAATACATGGAGGCTACACAATACACTACTTAATAACGAAGTGATCACTGAAGAAATCAAAGGGGAAATCAAAAAATACCTAGAAACAAATGACAATGGAGACACGACGACCCAAAACCTATGGGACGCAGCAAAAGCAGTGCTAAGAGGGAAGTTTATAGCAATACAAGCCTACCTCAAGAAACAGGAAACATCTCGAATAAACAACCTAACCTTGCACCTGAAGCAATTAGAGAAAGAAGAACAAAAAAAACCCAAAGCTAGCAGAAGGAAAGAAATCATAAAGATCAGGTCAGAAATAAATGAAAAAGAAATGAAGAAAACAATAGCAAAAATCAATGAAACTAAAAGCTGGTTCTTTGAGAAGATAAACAAAATTGATAAACCATTAGCCAGACTCATCAAGAGAAAAAGGGAGAAGACTCAAATCAATAGAATTAGAAATGAAAAAGGAGAAGTAACCACTGACACCACAGAAATACAAACGATCATGAGAGATTACTACAAGCAACTCTATGCCAATAAAATGGACAACCTGGAAGAAATGGACAGATTCTTAGAAATGCACAACCTGCCGAGACTGAACCAGGAAGAAATAGAAAATATGAACAGACCAATCACAAGCACTGAAATTGAAACTGTGATTAAAAATCTTCCAACAAACAAAAGCCCAGGACCAGATGGCTTCACAGGCGAATTTTATCAAACATTTAGAGAAGAGCTAACACCTATCCTTCTCAAACTCTTCCAAAATATTGCAGAGGGAAGAACACTCCCAAACTCATTCTACGAGGCCACCATCACCCTGATACCAAAACCAGACAAAGATGTCACAAAGAAAGAAAACTACAGGCCAATATCACTGATGAACATAGATGCAAAAATCCTCAACAAAATACTAGCAAACAGAATCCAACAGCACATTAAAAGGATCATACACCATGATCAAGTGGGGTTTATCCCAGGAATGCAAGGATTCTTCAATATACGCAAATCAATCAACGTGATACACCATATTAACAAATTGAAAGAGAAAAACCATATGATCATCTCAATAGATGCAGAGAAAGCTTTCGACAAAATTCAACACCCATTTATGATAAAAGCCCTGCAGAAAGTAGGCATAGAGGGAACTTTCCTCAACATAATAAAGGCCATATATGACAAACCCACAGCCAATATTGTCCTCAATGGTGAAAAACTGAAACCATTTCCACTAAGATCAGGAACAAGACAAGGTTGCCCACTCTCACCGCTATTATTCAACATAGTTTTGGAAGTGTTAGCCACAGCAATCAGAGGAGAAAAATAAATAGAAGGAATCCAAATCGGAAAAGAAGAAGTAAAGCTGTCACTGTTTGCAGATGACATGATACTATACATAGAGAATCCTAAAGATGCTACCAGAAAACTACTAGAGCTAATCAATGAATTTGGTAAAGTAGCAAGATACAAAATTAATGCACAGAAATCTCTTGCATTTCTATACACTAATGACGAAAAATCTGAAAGTGAAATTAAGAAAACACTCCCGTTTACCATTGCAACAAAAAGAATAAAATATCTAGGAATAAACCTACCTAAGGAGACAAAAGACCCGTATGCAGAAAATTATAAGACACTGATGAAAGAAATTAAAGATGATACAAATAGATGGAGAGATATACCATGTTCTTGGATTGGAAGAATCAACATTGTGAAAATGACTCTACTACCCAAAGCAATCTACAGATTCAATGCAATCCCTATCCAACTACCAGTGGCATTTTTCACAGAAGTAGAACAAAAAATTTCACAATTTGTATGGAAACACAAAAGACCCTGAATAGCCAAAGCAATCTTGAGAACGAAAAATGGAGCTGGAGGAATCAGGCTCCCTGACTTCAGACTATATTACAAAGCTACAGTAATCAAGACAGTTTGGTACTGGCACAAAAACAGAAATATAGATCAATGGAACAGGATAGAAAGCCCAGAGATAAACCCACGCACATATGGTCACCTTATCTTTGATAAAGGAGGCAAGCATATACAGTGGAGAAAAGACAGCCTCTTCAATAAGTGGTGCTGGGAAAATTGGACAGATACATGTAAAAGTATGAAATTAGAACACTCCCTGACACCATACACAAAAATAAACTCAAAATGTATTAAAGACCTAAATGTAAGGCCAGACACTATCAAACTCTTAGAGGAAAACATAGGCAGAACACTCTATGACATAAATCACAGCAAGATCCTTTTTGACCCAGCTCCTAGAGAAATGGAAATAAAAATAAAAATCAACAAATGGGACCTAATGAAACTTAAAAGCTTTTGCACAGCAAAGGAAACTATAAACAAGATGAAAAGACAACCCTCAGAATGGGAGAAAATATTTGCAAATGAAGCAACTGACAAAGGATTAATCTCCAAAATATACAAGCAGCTCATGCAGCTCAATATCAAAAAAACAAACAACCCAATCCAAAAATGGGCAGAAGACCTAAATAGACATTTCTCCAAAGAAGATATACAGATTGCCAACAAACACATGAAAGGATGCTCAACATCACTAATCATTAGAGAAATGTAAATCAAAACTACAATGAGGTATCACCTCACACCAGTCAGAATGGCCATCATCAAAAATATACAAACAATAAATGCTGTAGAGGGTGTGGAGAAAAGGGAGCCCTCTTGCACTGTTTTGGGGAATGTAAATTGATACAGCCACTATGGAGAATAGTATGGAGGTTCTTTCAAAAACTAAAAATAGAACTACCATATGACCAAGCAATCCCACGACTGGGCATATACCCTGAGAAAACCATAATTCAAAAAGAGTCATGTACCACAATGTTCATTGCAGCTCTATTTACAATAGCCAGGACACGGAAGAAACCTAAGTGTCCACTGACAGATGAATGGATAAAGAAGATGTGGCACATATACACAATGGAATATTACTCAACCATAAAACGAAACGAAATTGAGTTATTTGTAGTGAGGTGGATGGACCTAGAGACTGTCATACAGAGTGAAGTAAGTCAGAAAGAGGAAAACAAATACCATATGCTAACACATATATATGGAATCTAAAGAAAAAGAAATGGTTATGAAGAACCTAGCGGCAGGACAGGAATAAAGACGCAGATGTAGAGAATGGACTTGAGGACATGAGGAGGGGGAAGGTTAAGCTGGGACGAAGTGAGAGAGTGGCATGGACTTATATATATTTCCAAATGTAAAATAGATAGCTAGTGGGAAGCAGCCACATAGCACAGGGAGATCAGCTAGGTGCTTTGTGACCACTTAGAGGGGCGGGATAGGGAGGGTGGAAGGGAGACGCAAGAGGGAGGAGATATGGGGATATATGTATATGTATAGCGGATTCACTTTATTATAAAGTGGAAACTAACACACCATTATAAAGCAATTATACTCCAATAAAGATGTTGAAATAAATGTTGGAGTAAAAATGTTGGTAAAGCAAGATGTTGGAGTACAGATTTTGGTAAAGCAATTATACTCCAATAAAGATGTTAAAAACGAAAAGATACTTGATATGACTTCCATCTTCCTAAATTTATTAAAACTTGTTTTGTGGTCTAACATATGATCTGTTCTGGAGAATGTTTTGTGTGTACCTGAAAAGAATGCATGTTGGAGAGAATGTTCTGTATGTTTGTTAGGTCCATTTGGTCCAAAATATAGTTCAAGTCTAATATTTCCTGATTGGTTTTCTGTCTGGGTGAGTTATACATTGTTGAAATCGGGGTACTGAAGTCCCATATTATTATTGTATTGCTGTCTATTTCTCCCTTCAGATCTTTTTATATTTGCTTTATATAGTTTTGTGCTCTGATATTGGGTGCATATGTATTTGCAATTGTTATACCTTCTTGATGAATTGACCCCTCTCTCATTAAATGACCTTCTCTGTTTTTATGAGATTTTAGGACTTAAAGTCTATTTTGTCTGCTATAAGTATAGTCACTCCAGATGTCTTTGGTTTCCATTTGCATGGAATATCTTTTTCTAATCTTCCACTTTCAGCCTATGTCTGTCCTTAAAGCTGAACTGAGTCTCTTGTAGGCAGCTTAAAGCTGGATCTTGTTTTTTTTGTTTTGTTTCACTTTTTTTTTTTTTAAATCCATCCAGCCACTCTGTAATTTTTAATTGGAGAATTTAATTCATTTACATTTAAGGTAATTATTAATACATAAGGACTTAATATTGTGATTTTTGTTAATTGACTTTTGTCTGTTTTGTAGTTCCTTTTTTCCCTTTTTTCCTCTTTTTCTGTATTCCTTTGAGATTTGATGATTTTCTGTAGTGATATGTTTATATCCCTTCTCTTTATCTTTTATGTATCAACTTTACATTTTTGCCTTGTTGTTACTATGAGGTTTACATAAAACACCTTATAGTTATAACAGTGTATTTTAAGGTGATAAAATCTTGACTTCCTTCATATACAAACCCCCCACACTTTTACTTCTGCCTCCTACATTTTATGAGTTTGCTGCCACAATTTACATATCGTTGTAAGTGCATCCATTAATAAATTATTATGGCTATAGTTATTTTTAATACTTTTGTTTTTTCACCTTTATACTAGTTAAAAGTGGTTTAAAAACACCATTACAGTATTAAAGTATTCTGAATTTGACAATATGCTTACCTTTACCAGTGAGTTTTATACTTTCATGTGCTTTCATGTTACTAATTAACATCATTCTGTATCAGCTTGATTAACTTCCTTTAGTATTTCTTGTACAGTAGGTCTAGTGGTGATGAGCTATATCTTTTTTTTATCTGGGAAGGTCTATCTCTCCTTCACTTCTGAAGGACAACTTTGTTGGGTAATACTTTTTCTTTCTTTTAGCACACTGAATATATCAATCCATACTCTCTTGGCCTGCAATGCATCTGCTATGAAATCTACTGACAGCCTTATGTGGGCTCCCTTTTAAGCCTTTTTTACTCTTGTTGCTTTAGAAAGTCTATCTTTGATTTTTGACAGCTTGATTATACTGTGTCTTGGTGAAGTCTTCTTTGAGTTCAACCAGTTTGGGTATTTTTGATAGTCATGTATCTGAATTTCTATATCCTCCCAGATATGGTAAGTGTTCAGCCATTACTCCTTTAAATAAGTTTTCTGCTCCTTTCTCTCACTCTTCTCCTTTGGGGTCTCCCATAATGCAAATGTTAGCTGTCTTTATGGTGTTCCATCAATCCCATAGGCTTTCTTCATTTCTTTTTGTTCATTTTTTCTTTATCTTCTCTGACTGAACAATCTCAAATGACCTGTCTTCAAGTTCACAGATTTTTTCTTCTACTTGATCAACTCAGTGATTGAGGCTCTTTATTGCATTTAAAATCATATTTATTGTATTCTTCAGCTCTAAATTTCCTGTTTGGTTCTGTTTTATGATTTCTATCTCTCTGTTAAACTTATTTTTTTCATGTATTATTTAGCTGATTTTATTGTGTTGTCTTATCTGTTTTCTCTGGTAGCTTTCTGAGCTTTCCTAAAACAATTATTTTCAATTCTTTGTCAGATCTTCATTTCTTTGGAACTAGTTACTGGAAAAATATTGTGTTCCTTTGGTCGCATCATGTTTTCTTGATTTTTCATTTCTTTTAAGTCTTGTGTTGTCTTCACATTTAAATAAGGAGTGAGTCTCCTTCTCCAGGCTTTACTGACTGGCTTCAGGAGAGAAATATCTTCACCAGTCAGCCCAAATTTGGTTTCTGAAGCTCTCTTAGACCTTTTCAATCTATGTTTCTTGTTCCCACTTGGGGGGAGGGGAATTAAGTATGCATGCCTTCTCTCAATCCTGCAAATCCAGACAGTGTCCTAAGAGCCTCCATTTTGTTGCACTAGGGTGGTGCCCTGAAACACTCAAATTTCTGTACCTTCTCCCAATGCCACAGAGTTGATTTTATTTTTGCAGATGCTCATGAGCCATATCTAAGGGCTCACAGTCACTATCCATGAGCTTGCATGCAGGGTACCAGCCACAAGGGTGCAGTTGAGGTGTTCAGAGAGTTGGGTGTTACTGTGGGCCACTTGGGGGTCCACAGGCATGGCATTCCAAGCAGCCCTTGGTCAGACTTGCTGATGGAGTCCAAGAAGCAATATATAGGATCCTTGGCCCTTTGTTGAATTCTGATTTCTGAGAGCTGCAATTTCCCATTTCCCTTCTCTGTTCCCAGTATCTCCCTATCTCTCAGCTGTGCCAATAACTTCCATATTCTCGGTGGAATGAGGAAGAAGTAGGCCTCATGGGTAGCATCCCATAGCTGGGGAAGTCAGGCACTCAGTACACTCTCACTTACCCCAGTGGGAGAAATTATGGGTTGAAATATTATTCAGCCATAAAAAGGAATGAAATAATGCCATTTGCAGTGCCATGGATGGACCTAGAGATTGTCATACTGAGTGAAGTCAGAGAAAGACAAATATCATATGGTATTGCTTATATGTGGAATCTAAAAAAAAAATAGTACAAATGAACTTATTTACAAAACAGAGAGTCACAGATGTGGAAAACTTATGGTTACCAAGGGGGCAGAGGGGGAGGGATAAATTGGGAGATTGGGCTTGACATATACACACTATATATATAAAATAGATAACTAATAAGAACCTATTTTAATGCACAGGGGACTCTACTCAATACTCTGTAATGACCTATATGGAAAAGAATCTAAAAAAGAATGGATGTATGCATATGTATAATATAACTGATTCACTTTGCTGTACAGCAGAAACTAACACAACATTGTAAATCAACTGTACTTGAATAAAAATTAATAAAAAGAAAAAAGGAAAGGAATTATTTCTCTTGGCACTAAACTGTACTGCCTTGAGGGAAGAATGACAATGGGTAAAATGAAACTGTTCTTCATACCTTCCTTGATACATGTATTCTCAGATTTTTTGCTCTAACAGCGTGCTGGAACTTATCTGCTGGACTCCCAGACCCCCAGAACAGTATTCTTGTCTGTGAATCGTTGTCAAAATCAATGTTTTGTAGAGGGATAACAGAGAAAACTCCTGTTCTGCCATCTTGCTGAGGTCACTCCCCTGTTGTCCCTTATTTTCTCTTCCCCCACTTTTTAGACTTCTTTGATTTTAATGGACTATCTTGTGTGTTAAATTAGTGCATCTCCTTTCTTAGACCATAAATAATTCTTCTTAGTTTTTAGTGGATGCCCTAGATCTTACAATAACTAATCTTTCAAGTATCAATAGCATTATACTGCTCCAAATACTGCTGTGTACCTTTTATGCAGATACCTTTTATCAGAATATTTCAAATTCCTCCTTTTTCATATGTTATTACTGTTGTTCATTTCAAATATCCATATGCAAGCATCATTTAATACACTGTTACTTAATTTATTGCTTAAACAAATAATTCTGTTTTAGATCAGTAAAGAATAAAAAAAAAATTAAGTATTTTCTTTAACCTTCATTTATTTCTTCTCTGATGCTTTTCCTTTATTAGATTGAAGTTTCTGACCTATATAATTTTCACAATGCTTGCAGAACTTCTTTTAACATTGTAGGTGAAGTCTGCTAGCAATAAATTCTCTTTGCACTGCATTCCAGTTTGGAATTTTTCATTAACCTGTGTTGTTCAACAGTATTTTCTTTAACCTTCATTTATTTCTTCTCTGATGCTTTCCTTTCTTTATTAGATTGAAGTTTCTGGCCTATATTATTTTCACGATGCTTGCAGAACTTCTTTTAACACTGTAGGTGAAGTCTGCTAGCAATAAATTCTCTTTGCATTGCATTCCAGTTTGAAATGTTTCATTAACCTGTGTTGTTCAAATTCACTAATTATTCTCTTAGCCATGTCAGGTCTACTAATGAGTACCTAAGACATTATTTTCTGCTACAGAGTTCTGGTTCCTAATTTTTTTTTGATTCTTCATACAAATATCCATATTTCTTCTTACACTGCCCATCTACTTTTACATGTTCTCTACTTTTTTCATTAGAACCCTAAACATATTAATCATAGCTTTTTAAATTCCCTGACTGATAATTCCAACATTTGTGTCATGGTTCTCATATCTGGTTGTCATGACTTGAGTGGTTTTTTGTTGCTGTTTAAGTCTTTGCCATCTGGCATGACTTTTAAAAATATTTTTTATGGAAGTATAGTTGATTTACAATGTTGTGTTAGTTTCTACTGTACAGCAAAGTGAATCAGTTATACGTATATATATATCTACTCTTTTTTAGATTCTTTTCCCATACAAGTCATTACAGAGTATTGGTAGAGTTCCCTGTGCTATGACTTTTTTATTGAAAGCTGGATCTGCTATATAGGTATTAATAATAGGGAGAGAGAGAAATATTTTTCTAAAATAGTTTAAAGGTGTACAATGTGTTGATTTAACATATACATACAATGTGGAATGGTTACCACAATCAAGTTAATTAACACATCATCACGTCACACAGTTACCTTTTTCTTTATTTTTTTTAAACATCTTTATTGGAGTATAATTGCTTTACAATGGTGTGTTTGAGCTTTATAACAAAGTGAATCAATTATACATAGACACACATCCCCATATCTCTTCCCTCTTGCATCTCCATCCCTCCCACCCTCCCTATCCCACCCTTCTAGGTGGTCATAAAGCACCGAGCTGATCTCCCTGTGCTATGCGGCTGCTTCCCACTAGCTATCTATTTTACATTTGGTAGTGTATATATGTCCATGCCACTCTCGCATTTTGTCCCAGCTTACCCTTTCCCCTCCCCATATCCTCAAGTCCACTCTCTAGTAGGTCTGTGTCTTTATTCCCGTCTTGCCCCTAGGTTCTTCATGACCGTTTTTTTTTTTTTTTTTTTTTGATTCCATATATATGTGTTAGCATATATATTTAGATTCCATATATATATGTTAGCATATATATAAACAAACGGTATTTGTTTTTCTCTTTCTGACTTACTTCACTCTGTATGACAGACTCTAGGTCCATCCACCTCACTACAAATAACTCAATTTCGTTTCTTTTTATGGCTGAGTAATATTCCATTGTATATATGTGCCACATCTTCTTTATCCATTCATCTGTCGATGGACACTTAGGTTGCTTCCATGACCTGGCTATTGTAAATAGAGCTGCAATGAACATTGTGGTACATGACTTTTTTTGAATTATGGTTTTCTCAGGGTATATGCCCAGTAGTGGGATTGCTGGGTCGTATGGTAGTTCTATTTTTAGTATTTTAAGGAACCTCCATACTGTTCTCCATAGTGGCTGTATCAATTTACATTCCCACCAACAGTGCAAGAGGGTTCCCTTTTCTCCACACCCTCTCCAGCATTTATTGTTTGTAGATTTTTTGATGACGGCCATTCTGACCAGTGTGAGATGATACCTCATTGTAGTTTTGATTTGCATTTCTCTAATGATTAGTGATGTTGAGCATCCTTTCATGTGTTTGTTGGCAATCTGTATATCTTCTTTGGAGAAATGTCTATTTAGGTCTTCTGCCCATTTTTGGATTGGGTTGTTTGTTTTTTTAATATTGAGCTGCATGAGCTGCTCGTATATTTTGGAGATTAATCCTTTGTCAGTTGCTTCATTTGCAAATATTTTCTCCCATTCTGAGGGTTGTCTTTTCGTCTTGCTCATGGTTTCCTTTGCTGTGCAAAAGCTTTTAAGTTTCATTAGGTCCCATTTGTTTACTTTTGTTTTTATTTCCATTTCTCTAGGAGCTGGGTCAAAAAGGATCTTGCTGTGATTTATGTCACAGAGTGTTCTGCCTATGTTTTCCTCTACGAGTTTTATAATGTCTGGCCTTACATTTAGGTCTTTAATCCATTTTGAGTATATTTTTGTGTAAGTTACCATTTTCCTAATGTGAGAATTTACATTAATCCAGCAGGAAGTTGGGCTATGTTTAATGTTTATTGTAGCTATAGGTTCTAGAGCTTCTAATTCCAGTAGTGTCCTTCTTCTTGTCTCCACTCTTGACACAGGTCTTCCCTATGTACTCTCCTTAGAAGGAGTCTGCATCATGCAGCATTTTTAGCTTTAATCCCCTATTGTTACGCTGGAGCTCCATTGTGGGGGAAGAAAAGCATTCAGGTGTCACCTGATTAAATCTCAGTCTTTATTGGGCCTGTCTCTTGAGGTTGTATCCTTCACAAGTTTGTCCAAAGGTATTGCTTTTATTTTCCCCAGACTCAGCTCCCTTCTATGGCACCAGCATTCATGATTTGTATTCTTGAAAACCAGACTGCTCCTACCAAATATATTTTTTGTTTCTCTCCTTTACATGAGATAGGAAGACTCTAGGGGGCCAGACTGCGAAGAAATCGCCTTTATAAATTGTGAGTAAAGGTCAGAATTGAGCTCTGGCAGAGTCTTATTTTCTGGAGAGTAGGACATATTTTTTTATGAAGGTTCTTGATGTATGTTACGGTGGTTATTCTTCCTGACTGCCATAATTTCTATTATAGAGACCCGTAAAGGTTTCTGTAGATGCATTTCAAATTCTTAAAAAGCACAAGCACTTCATCTTTTCAATCATTAGCATCACAAAAAATAAACAGATTAATATAAGTTCACACACTTGCCTCATATAAGACTTTGAAATCCTCAAGGTCAAAAATTTTTATCATCATACCAACAGCACCTAGAACTTACACTTATTGAACACTTCTCTGAGCTCTGCTAATAAGTGTTTGATCTCCTTGATGATACTTTGACAAGCAAATAGCTATATATGGTCACATGAGAACACAGTAGAATGAAATAAGAAAAAAAAGCTAAAATAGCAAAAAAAAGTTGTACTTTTTTTTTTTGTATAGTACTTTGTAAGTACTGAATCATTGAAAGGGTTCATTTCAAATCTTACTGATGTGAAAGCTCAAAATTTCTTCATAGGGAAACATGTATCTATGTACTAAAACAATCAAAATTATACAATGGTGGATGGAATTTCAGGTACTCTCAACATTATCCCAAATCTAAATCATGTTGAATTTGATCTTCACTGGCATTGTTGCAGTTTATTATTAGTTATTAAACATTGTAACCTATGACATTTGGATTCATAAATATTTTTATAGATTCCTTTATAAGGTTAGATTACTCCCTAAATTTAATTGTAAAGTAAACCAGGTCATTCATTAAAATTATATATTATAATTTTGAAGTAGAACACTTCATACTTTTAATAAAGACCTAGAGAAATAACTAATAAACTCAATGTGCAAGACAAATAATTGAGCATAATACAGTGGACCAAACAGAATTTTTAATTCATTCAATATTATATAATGCATAGCTAAAATAACCTTTGGCTTATAGATTTGTTATCTGGACTATAAAACAAAGTGCTATAGTGCCATCTCCTGGAAAGTATAATGATCTAGAAGAGTAGGTGTAATTTAATATGAGCTTTGTTTAATAAGTATTTCATATTAATCAAAACAATAAGGGAGGGGGAAAAGAAAGATAAGACTATAGATTTATCTTCTGGGAGTAAAAATGAGTATTTTTAATATTGAGCAAGTGTGAGACTAAATATTTCACACTTATAACATTATTTCTTTATCCTTTAGAAACTTACATCAACATACACCATTAAATCCTTTAATATTAAGGGCATGTGCTGAACCTACAAAGATATATAAGGTTAATCATTTTAGGGCATGAGCTTAAGTTCCTGTCTAAAATCAGTTAGGACTCTCACTTTGTAGGAGCTCACCCCCCCCTTTTATAATCCTACAGCGATTATAAAAATTATTAGAATAAGACTGGCCATAAAAGTCATTCGAGTCATATACTGAGAGTCTGCCAGTTTACTGAGAATAGTTATCTGTACCTCCAGATCATTCACAAGCCTAAACTTTCTCTTGTTTACAATTTTTTCTAATAAAAGGCCTTTAATTGCTTCTTCAGAAATTTATTTTTGTGTATCCTATTAAAAGAGTTATTTTTGAGCTACTGAGTCCTCTGTGCTCAATATTTAACCCATTTCTTCTTAATTTTCTATCAATGGAGCTACTATTCAGAAATGCACTTTATTTTTGCTTTCTTGTAATGTCTTATGTGACCTTGCTATTTTGTGTTGAATTTTTTATCCTTTTACATTATTTTTAAAATATTATATTGAACTGTATACACAATGAAATTTTGTTGTACAAGTTACTATTTAGGTTTCATTCTCATTTTTTGCATGGTACATATATAATTCACTTTATTCTTATGACACTGTTATTTAATGTTATATAAGAAATGTTATAGAAAACTGGTGTCTTAAACTTAATATTTTAATAGTTGACACAGGGAAAGCTACAAATATACAATATGTAATATAATAAAAACTAGATTAGATAATACAGACATTATGTCTGTTTTCAATATAAATTATCTACCAAACAACCATGAAACATCAAAAGTACAGTGTTATCATTAGATAGATATTTATTTGTTTCTGTATTGAGAAGCTATAGCAATGATTGTTGAATAAGAATAAATAGGATTTAAT
The DNA here is from genome assembly GCF_028564815.1 of Eubalaena glacialis. Taxonomy (NCBI): domain Eukaryota; kingdom Metazoa; phylum Chordata; class Mammalia; order Artiodactyla; family Balaenidae; genus Eubalaena; species Eubalaena glacialis. The sequence continues at coordinate 97,277,528 of NC_083723.1, read as the reverse complement.
CTTTTTTTACATTCCAAATCTTTTTTAAGCATTTGTCAAGTTTATTGTGGAATAAAGTATATACAATGTACTGTATCTATTTAAAGTAGACAATTCAATGAGTTTTGGCAGCTGTGTTCACTGTAGGAGCTACAAGCTAAACTGAAATAAAGAACATCTCCCTCATCCCCATTCTATTCTATCCTTTTCTCTACCGCCTGCCCTAGAAAACAACCATTTACATTTTGGTTAGCATATTACTTTGTAATTTTATATAAAGTAATCAAGTATTATATCAATATAATACTTTGTTTCTAAATTCAACACTCAACATAATTATTTTGACATTCATCTATGTGTTCATGTTTACCAGTAGGTTGTTCCTTTAATTGTGCTTATTTATTTTATTAGTTCACTCAGTACCTTCTTTCCCATAAGTAGAAGGTTTATTTTATTTCATTTTATCTTATTTTTTTTTTTTGAAGTAAAATTCCTTTACAATGTTGTGTTAGTTTCTGCTGTACAACGAAGTGAGTCAGCTATATGAATACATATATCTCCTCCCTCTTGGACCTCCCTCCCTCCCACATCCCACCCATCTAGGTCATCACAGAGCACAGAGCTGAGCTTCCTGTGCTATACAGCAGGTTCCCACTAGCTATCTATTTTACACATTGTAGTGTATTTATGTCAAACCTAATCTCTCAATTCATCCCACCTTCCCCTTCCCCCCATGTCCACACAACCATTCTCTATATCTGCGTGTCTATTCCTACCCTGCAAATAGGTTCATCTGTACCATTTTTCTAGATTCCACATATATGTGTAAATATACGATATTTGTTTTTCTCTTTCTCATTTACTTCACTCTGTATGACAGACTCTAGGTCCATCCATATCTCTATCCATTCATCTGTCGATGGACACTTAGGTTGTTTCCATGTCCTGGCTATTGTAAATAGTGCTGCAATGAACATTGGGGTAGATGTGCCCATGTCCTGGCTATTGTAAATAGTGCTGCAATGAACATCGGGGTACATGTGTCCTTTTGAATTATGGTTTTCTCTGGGTATATGCCCAGTGGTGGGATTGCTGGGTCATATGGTAGTTCTATTTTTAGTTTTGTAAGGAAACTCCATACTGTTCTCCAGAGTAGCTGTATCAATTTACACTCCCACCAACAGTGCAAGAGGGTTCCCTTTTTTCCACACCCTCTCCAGCATTTGTTTGTAGATTTTTTTGATGCTATTTCTGACCGGTGTGACGTGATGGCTCATTGTAGTTTTGATTTGCATTTCTCTAATAATTAGTGATGTTGAACATTATTTTACTTTATTTTATTTTATTTTTGATTGTGGTAAGAACACTTAACTTGAGATCTACACTCTTAACAAAATTTTAAGTGCACAACACAGTATTGTTAGGTATAGGTACAATGTTGTACAGCAGATTTCTAGAACTTATTCATCTTACATAATGAAATATGGTTAGGATTTGACACTCTCATTCTCTGTTAATGGAAATCTGCATGGATTTCAGATTTGGATGATATAATTACAGCTGTTGCAAATAGTAGTTTATATGGTTTTGTGGGAACATAAGTTTTCATTTTCTCTTGGATACTTATCTAGGAGTGGAAAGGTTGGGGTCACAATGTGGATGTATGTCTAATGTAATTGCAAAGTCTTTCCTAAATAAATCAGCAAAAGAGCTTTCTTCCCCCTGAACTCTTATGGACAGTTATGTGTATCTAAGTTTCAGAAATGCTCAAATCCAGTCTTATATATTAGTTATGTGTTTCTATTCTATAGAAACTCTACTAAAACCACATGCAAATATGGACCTTTTCTCAGTTTTCTATTTTACATCAAATACAATGCCCTGTCTCTCATGTGTGCTTTAATAAACATGTTTCATAAGCAAATAATTTAAATTTTAATACAGAAGTATTTTCATATATCTCAGTTTGGCCCCTCTTCCATCTTAGTGGCATGAGGTTCCTACCATTCTACCTCCTACTATTTTTAATACACTTTAGTGTTATCTTAAAGGAAAATTCAGTATTGCTTTTAAAGGAGGTATGTCACCATACTTCCATATGTCATCATAGTATGTCACCATATTTATGGAGTACTAAAAGCCAACAGACATAGGTATAAAAACAAATAAACCTGAACTTAAAAAAATATTTTAAACACCTGTTTTGAAATAACTGGTATGTAGTAGATTTTATTCTAAGTGACAGAGAAATGAAATTAAGAGAAAAGTTCTAAACTGATGTTAGAATTGAAACTTCAAAATTGGTCGTCCTTACTGCCTGCTTTGAAGGTCAAGACTGCATGCTGAACAACAAGAGACAGAGGCCGAAAGACAAGAACACATCCACCCAGAATGATCTTAAATGTGATTTCATGATTATAAAACACCTTCAGAAAAGGCAATATACTAATTAATAGTGCTTTTGGACATGAACAAGCCAGATATTTCAGCAATATTTATAGTTGCAATCCTTGTTTTAGACAAGCCAAGTAATACATCGAATATACTAAGAACCTTTCTTTCCTCATCAGACATGATGAATAGGAATTACCCTCCCCTTTAGAAAATATATTCCTCATGGTTAACAGAAAGAAATTTTCAGTGTACAAGAGGGTTTTAAAGTCTTTTGCAGGCAAAAATACTGCCGTAAAACACTATGCTTTGAACCATGGTACTACAGGGACAAAATAATTGTTTGCAATTCTTTTAATAATGAAACTAATTTCTAAAATAGATTTATTTCTACTGCTTCAAATAGCTCTCTGTTTAAATCATTTTACTGGAATGATTGAAAATCAGTTGAAAATCATTGAAGGTTTACATCAACAAGTATTTTAAATAAAGAAGCCAAATGAATAATTAAATTTGGATTATTGAATACAAACTCCAGAGATGTTATCAAAAAAGAAATAGACAGTTAATGTTAGGACATTATTCCTGTGAAAGAGATGGGAGAGAGAGAATTCTATAAATCCAACATTTCACAGCACTGACTTAGATTACCAAGGTAAATAATTTTAAAAGGCAAATTTCTTTTGAAATATTTTAATCAATCTTAATTTAATCTAACAGTCATTTACACCTTATTGTAAATTAGTTCAACCACAAATCACCTCACCTTTATCTAATATTTTTATTATACATTTATTATCTATTTTTCAACTTATTTATCCCATCAAAGCTTATACTTTTTCAAGGCAAATGACTTCAGATAGTTGTCAGAGCATTTATATGTCCTGGTGTAACGGTTAATTTTGTGTCAACTTGAATGGCCACCAGTAGGTATATCTTACTGGTTCTATTTCTCTGGAGAATCCTGACTAAAACACCTGGCTTGAAATGAACTGGTACCTAAAAAAAATTGTAAAGCCTTCAAATTTATCTACTGCTAGGGGGCCTCTCTCTTCAGAAACATCAACATAATCTGCACTCAAGCTTAAAAGCAAAATAAACAGCCTGATAGGCATCAGTTCAAAGCCTGATTTGAACACTTGCTAGCTATATGGTCTTGGATGAATTACTTAACCATTGAGCCACAGTTTCAATATCAGTAAATGAAAACAGTAACTATTGCTTTGCAGGGTTTTTTTTGAAATTATACATTATTTATTTAAAATCCTGAAATCCAGTAGTGGTCCAATAAATAATATTTTTATTTATTATTTTAATCATAGAATCATTACATTGCCAAACACCCAAAGTCTTTCTGTTCTGTTTCAACCCATAGAGAGTAAATATTTATGGGCAAATTTTTACAAAATCATAGTCAGAATTTATGTTCCCAGGATTCTTTTAATAAAGAATTACTGACACTGATTGAAGATTGTGTGTATCAGATATTTGTATTCACTAGATCATATACCTCTGAAGTAGAAAGAAACAATGTTACTTATGTAAATAACCAGATAAAATTTACTTTAAAAAATATAGTAGTGCTGAGAGGGCAGACAGCAGAAGCAAGAAAAACTACAGTCCTGCAGCCTGTGGAACAGAAACCACATTTACAGAAAGATAGACAAGATGAAAAGGCAGAGGGCTATATACCAGATGAAGGAACAAAAAAAAACCCCAGAAAAACAACTAAATGAAGTGGAGATAGGCAACCTTCCAGAAAAAGAATTCAGAATAATGATAGTGAAGATGATCCAGGACCTTGGAATAAGAATGGAGGCAAAGATTGAGAAGATGCAAGAAATGATTAACAAAGACCTAGAAGAATTAAAGAACAAACAAACAGAGATGACCAATACAATAACTGAAATGAAAACTACACTAGAAGGAATCAATAGTAGAATAACTGAGGCAGAAGAACGGATAAGTGACCTGGAAGACAGAATGGTGGAATTCACTGCTGCGGAACAGACTAAAGAAAAAAGAATGAAAAGAAATGAAGACAGCCTAAGAGACCTCTGGGACAACATTAAACGCAACAACATTCGCATTATAGGGGTCCCAGAAGGAGAAGAGAGAGAGAAAGGACCAGAGAAAATATTTGAAGAGATTACAGTCGAAAACGTCCCTAACATGGGAAAGGAAATAGCCACCCAAGTCCAGGAAGCGCAGAGAGTCCCATACAGGATAAACCCAAGGAGAAGCACGCCGAGACACATAGTAATCAAAGTGGCAAAAATTAAAGACAAAGAAAAATTATTGAAAGCAGCAAGGGAAAAACGACAAATAACATACAAGGGAACTCCCATAAGGTTAACAGCTGATTTCTCAGCAGAAACTCTACAAGCTAGAAGGGAGTGGCATGATATACTTAAAGTGATGAAAGGGAAGAACATACAACCAAGATTACTCTACCCGGCAAGGATCTCATTTAGATTTGATGGAGAAATCAAAAGCTTTACAGACAAGCAAAAGCTAAGAGAATTCAGCACCACCAAACCAGCTCTACAACAAATGTTAAAGGAACTTCTCTAAGTGGGAAACACAAGAGAAGAAAAGGACCTACAAAAACAAACCCAAAACAATTAAGAAAATGGTCATAGGAACATACATATCGATAATTACCTTAAACGTGAATGGATTAAATGCTCCAGCCAAAAGACACAGGCTTGCTGAATGGATACAAAAACAAGACCCATATATATGCTGTCTACAAGAGACCCACTTTAGACCTAGGGACACATACAGACTGAAAGTGAGGGGATGGAAAAAGATATTCCATGCAAATGGAAATCAAAAGAAAGCTGGAGTAGCTATACTCATATCAGATAAAATAGACTTTAAAATAAAGAATGTTACAAGAGACAAGGAAGGACACTACATAATGATCAAGGGATCAATCCAAGAAGATATAACAATTATAAATATATATGCACCCAACATAGGAGCACCTCATTACATAAGGCAACTGCTAACAGCTATAAAAGAGGAAATTGACACTAACACAATAATAGTGGGGGACTTTAACACCTCACTTACACCAATGGACAGATCATCCAAAATGAAAATAAATAAGGAAACAGAAGCTTTAAATGACACAATAGACCAGATAGATTTAATTGATATTTATAGGACATTCCATCCAAAAACAGCAGATTACACGTTCTTCTCAAGTGCGCACGGAACATTCTCCAGGATAGATCACATCTTGGGTCACAAATCAAGCCTCAGTAAATTTAAGAAAATTGAAATCATATCAAGCATCTTTTCTGACCACAACGCTATGAGATTAGAAATGAATTACAGGGGAAAAAACGTAAAAAACACAAACACATGGAGGCTAAACAATACGTTACTAAATAACCAAGAGATCACTGAAGAAATCAAAGAGGAAATCAAAAAATACCTAGAGACAAATGACAATGAAAACACGACAACCCAAAACCTATGGGATGCAGCAAAAGCAGTTCTAAGAGGGAAGTTTATAGCTATACAAGCCTACCTAAAGAAACAAGAAAAATCTCAAGTAAACAATCTAACGTTACACCTAAAGGAACTAGAGAAAGAAGAACAAACAAAACCCAAAGTTAGCAGAAGGAAAGACATCATAAAGATCAGAGCAGAAATAAATGAAATAGAAACAAAGAAAACAATAGCAAAGATCAATAAAACTAAAAGCTGGTTCTTCGAGAAGATAAACAAAATTGATAAGCCATTAGCCAGACTCATCAAGAAAAAGAGGGAGAGGACTCAAATCAATAAAATCAGAAATGAAAAAGGAGAAGTTACAAGAGACACCGCAGAAATACAAAGCATCCTAAGAGACTACTACAAGCAACTTTATGCCAATAAAATGGACAACCTGGGAGAAATGGACAAATTCTTAGAAAGGTATAACCTTCCAAGACTGAACCAGGAAGAAGCAGAAAATATGAACAGACCAATCACAAGTAATGAAATTGAAACTGTGATTAAAAATCTTCCAACAAACAAAAGTCCAGGACCAGATGGCTTCACAGGTGAATTCTCTCAAACATTTAGAGAAGATCTAACACCTATCCTTCTCAAACTCTTCCAAAAACTTGCAGAGCAAGGAACACTCCCAAACTCATTCTATGAGGCCACCATCACCCTGATACCAAAACCAGACAAAGACACTACAAAAAAAGAAAATTACAGACCAATATCACTGATGAATATAGATGCAAAAATCCTCAACAAAATACTAGCAAACAGAATCCAACAACATATTAAAAGGATCATACACCACGATCAAGTGGGATTTATCCCAGGGATGCAAGGATTCTTCAATATACGCAAATCAATCAATGTGATACACCATATTAACAAATTGAAGAATAAAAACCATATGATCATCTCAATAGATGCAGAAAAAGCTTTTGACAAAATTCAACACCCATTTATGATAAAAACTCTCCAGAAAGTGGGCATAGAGGGAACCTACCTCAACATAATAAAGGCCATATATGACAAACCCACAGCAAACATCATTCTCAATGGTGAAAAACTGAAAGCATTTCCTCTAAGATCAGGAACGAGACAAGGATGTCCACTCTCACCACTATTATTCAACATAGTTTTGGAAGTCCTAGCCACGGCAATCAGAGAAGAAAAAGAAATAAAAGGAATACAAATTGGAAAAGAAGAAGTCAAACTGTCACTGTTTGCAGATGACATGATACTATACATAGAGAATCCTAAAACTGCCACCAGAAAACTGCTAGAGCTAATTAATGAATATGGTAAAGTTGCAGGATACAAAATTAATGCACAGAAATCTCTTGCATTCCTATACACTAAGGATGAAAAATCTGAAAGAGAAGTTATGGAAACACTCCCATTTACCATTGCAACAAAAAGAATAAAATACCTAGGAATAAACCTACCTAGGGAGACAAAAGACCTGTATGCAGAAAACTATAAGACACTGATGAAAGAAATTAAAGACGATACCAACAGATGGAGAGATATACCATGTTCTTGGATTGGAAGAATCAACATTGTGAAAATGACTATACTACCCAAAGCAATCTACAGATTCAATGCAATCCCTATCAAATTACCAATGGCATTTTTTACGGAGCTAGAACAAATCATCTTAAAATTTGTATGGAGACACAAAAGACCCCGAATAGCCAAAGCAATCTTGAGGGAAAAAAACGGAGCTGGAGGAATCAGACTCCCTGACTTCAGACTATACTACAAAGCTACAGTAATCAAGACAATATGGTACTGGCACAAAAACAGAAACATAGATCAGTGGAACAAGATAGAAAGCCCAGAGATAAACCCACGCACCTATGGTCAACTAATCTATGACAAAGGAGGCAAAGGTATACAATGGAGAAAAGACAGTCTCTTCAATAAGTGGTGCTGGGAAAACTGGACAGCTACATGTAAAAGAATGAAATTAGAATACTCCCTAACACCATACACAAAAATAAACTCAAAATGGATTAGAGACCTAAATGTAAGACTGGACACTATAAAACTCTTAGAGGAAAACATAGGAAGAACACTCTTTGACATAAATCACAGCAAGATCTTTTTTGATCCACCTCCTAGAGTAATGGAAATAAAAACAAAAATAAACAAATGGGACCTAATGAAACTTCAAAGCTTTTGCACAGCAAAGGAAACCATAAACAAGACGAAAAGACAACCCTCAGAATGGGAGAAAATATTTGCAAACGAATCAACGGACAAAGGATTAATCTCCAAAATATATAAACAGCTCATTCAGCTCAATATTAAAGAAACAAACACCCCAATCCAAAAATGGGCAGAAGACCTAAATAGACATTTCTCCAAAGAAGACATACAGACGGCCACGAAGCACATGAAAAGATGCTCAACATCACTAATTATTAGAGAAATGCAAATCAAAACTACAATGAGGTATCACCTCACACCAGTTAGAATGGGCATCATCAGAAAATCTACAAATAACAAATGCTGGAGAGGGTGTGGAGAAAAGGGAACCCTCTTGCACTGTTGGTGGGAATGTAAATTGATACAGCCACTATGGAGAACAATATGGAGGTTCCTTAAAAAACTAAAAATAGAATTACCATATGACCCAGCAATCCCACTACTGGGCATATACCCAGAGAAAACCGTAATTCAAAAAGACACATGCACCCGAATGTTCATTGCAGCACTATTTACAATAGCCAGGTCATGGAAGCAACCTAAATGCCCATCAACAGACGAATGGATAAAGAAGTTGTGGTACATATATACAATGGAATATTACTCAGCCATAAAAAGGAACGAAATTGAGTCATTTGTTGAGACGTGGATGGATCTAGAGACTGTTATACAGAGTGAAGTAAGTCAGAAAGAGAAAAACAAATATCGTATATTAACGCATGTATGTGGAACCTAGAAAAATGGTACAGATGAGCCCGTTTGCAGGGCAGAAGTTGAGACACAGATGTAGAGAACAGACATATGGACACCAAGGGGGGAAAACTGCGGTGGGGTGGGGATGGCGGTGTGCTGAATTGGGCGATTGGGATTCACATGTATACACTGATATGTATAAAACTGATGACTAATAAGATCCTGCAATATAAACAAACAAACAAAACAACTAATACTAAACTTTCATTGGGTTATTTGTATGGAAATATGTTAATATAAATGTTTCAGACATTACATGAAATTTCTAAAAATCTTATATGTTCTGGTATAATGTTATAAGTCATAATTGTAGTTATTACTTTAAAATGTATATCTCAGAAATAACTAATTTTCTTGTCAACTGCATTATTATGAACTTTCATCAAATCTTTAACCGTGGTCATTTTTAAGTCTTTTGTCATTTACAGACAGTTCTGGGTGTACTCTGATGCTTTTGTAAATATGTTCCTATAAAAGGGTTTCATCTTCAGGAAATTCATGGAAAAGACTCTGACAAGTACGGGTTTCTGGTACCTGACTGTACTGCTGAACTGAATGAATAAGCATTTTCAGAACTTTAATGAAAAACTGATGAGCTCATAAAAGTGCTAACAAAAGATCAAGAGGAAAAAAAAATTAGTTGCATGGGACTGAGTGAACTGATGAGGATGAGTATAATTTTTGTGACTTTCTGTTTGAATTTAAAAAAAAGAAAAAAATCCCACAAGGACTCAGAGGCAAAGAATATACAAATCAATTTTCACTGCAAAGTAAAGGATCTGTTACAGTGGAGGATTACTGGACTGAATGTCAATATTATGACATAGTATGAGTGTGTTTCATGTTTGGTAATTGCAATCATTGTTGCTTTTGTTGTGGTCATCCATGTACAATGCTTGGTGTCAGTCTATTTATCTCTTGTAAAAATAAAATACAGTGTGTGTGTGAAAAAAATATATATATATAGTAGTGCTGACCTAAAGGAAAGAAAAATAAAATAGTTCCATTTAAATATGTGATAATATTCCATAGAAAATATTGCAGTTGTTATAATTAAGCTCTTCTTCTATAGTGTAACTGAGAACCTCTAATGTTTTTAAAACTACTGAATGTTCACTTCTTACATCAGAAGAATTTCCATGACTTATCCATTGTGCTAAATACCCAGTCAAACTTCCTCCTAAATTTATGTGGTAACAATTTGAGGCTTAAAAGCATAGTTAGAGATACATCTATGTGAACAGCTTTACTAAAAGTGTGGTGAAGCAACACTGCATATTTATGTACACTTTGGAAAGTCTCATCCAGGTAGCACTGCAAATTAAATTCTGTGGTATCCCCTCAGAAAGAGTATGTAGAGGTATTCTTGGAAATCATTCTGGTTTGTCTAGATTTTCACATATCTAAATCATGCATGATTTCCTAAAATTTTTTATCATGGTTTGCTTCCATCTAACTAATGCATAAGTTGGTGCTATATCTTCATCTATCTTTTCTCCTTGATTTACTTCAAAATAAAACTTGAACCATCTCTCCATTACTTCCATATGGTAGTTTAGGCAATAAAATATGGACTCAGATAGTTAATGTTGACCTCTTAGGATTAGAGTATATTAGGGTTAGAAGTCCAGGGACTTCTAAACAAAAGATATAAATAAATATTTGTATATATATACAGATACCCGTATATTAATTGAGACATGACTTGTGAACATCAAAACTGGCATATTCAATTGATTAATTAATAAGAACAATTTGATGTCTCAATGTTTACATGTAGCCATTAATAGACAATTAGACTTATTCATCCATTATATAAATTTTGCTAATATGTACAAGACACCATTATAGGCACTTGATATATAAGAAGTTTAATAAAATTTTTCAACTTCTAGAAGCCCAAATTGTGAGGGAGTAAATAATCAAAAGTCAATAAAAAGTAAAAAGCAAAAATTAGATGAGTATCATAAATGAGAATGCATAAATTCTCATATGATTTCATAAGTGTTTCAGAGACTAACAATGTGCAATAAAATGAAGCCAGAAATCTAGAAGGAAATCACAGGTGAGGACCACATTTTCTGAGAACCTTGATTATCCAGTTAAGTTAGGTAGTAGGCAATGAGAAAATTTCAAAGGTTTGTGAAAACAACAAGGACATCATCAGAGCTATATTTTGACGCATTAATCTTGCAAAAGAATAGAATTATCTTGAGTTCAGAGAGAAGACAATAGGTGAGACCAACAACAAGGAGGTTATTCGAGGCTCTCTTAATTGTCCAAATGAGAAGCAGTAAGGGAACTCTCTATAACAGAGCAGTGCAAATCAAGAGAAAAAGTGATTTGAGAGATGATATGGAGGTGGAAATAAGAGGTTTTGGCAATTGGTAACATGGTGGCTATCAGCTAAACCCTAATTTTTAATATAATTAAAATTAAATATAATTATGGAAATACACTAAATAGTGAAGTTCTCCATTAAAATGCTCACCTTGTTTGGAGATACATGTTATAGCCAAGTGTATTCAGGAGGAAGGAAATTATAAAAATTATTTTAGGATTTCATCCACTTTCACGAGCTTTACCTACATTTTCTAAGCAGATGATTCTTAAATACTTCTACTTAAAAGAAGATGTGGTACATACATACAATGGAATATTACTCAGTCATAAAAAGGAACAAAATTGTGTCATTTGTAGTGATGTGAATGAACCTAGAGTCTGTCATACAGAGTGAAGTAAGTCAAAAAGAGAAAAACAAATATATTAATGCCTATATATGGAATCTAGAAAAATTGTACTGATGAACCTATTTGCAGGGCAGGAAAAGAGATGCAGACATAGAGAACAGACTTGTGGACATGGGGGTGGGGGGTGGGGGGTGGGCGGAAGGGGCGGGTGGGACAAACTGAGATAGTAGCATTGACATATATACACTACCATGTGTAAAACAGATAGCTGGTGGGAAGCTGCTGTATAGCACAGGGAGCTCGGCTCGGTGGTCTGTGATCACCTAGAGGGGTGGGATAGGGGGGGAGAGGGAAGTCCAAGAGGGAGGGGATATATGTATACATATAGCTGATTCACTTTGTTCTATAGCAGAAAGTAATACAACATTGTAAAGCAATTATTCTCCAATAAAAATTTTTTTTAATAATAAAAGTATTTAAGGTATTCCACACTTTTGTTCTATTTAAAGTATCCTAATCATTTTTCTAACATTTACAGTTGGACACGTTTCTGGTATTTCAAACCCAAGAAACCCAAAATTTAGCTTTTCATCTCCCTACAATCAGCTCCAATTCTTGTGCTCTTTAGCTGCACTGAAGAAGCTTCTTTAGTGAAGCTTCTTTTGGCTTCACTGAAAGTCTGCTTCCCACACATAAACAAAACAAAATAACAACAAAAACTTCTAGTCATCAGTGATGAAAACTAGTATTCTCTTGGATTTAGTCCTCTACCTTTTCAAGAACTTTGAAGGATCTGAGATTTTACCCTTCTTTTAAGGTAACAGAAGACATATTTCATGCTAACTTTCACGACAACAGAAGACATGAGACTCGCCATTATTCATATCACAGCAAGTAGCATGAGTTTTATGCTCACATTGGTTGCCCTTGTCCTCCAAATAGCAGAGATGACATGGAGTGACCCAGCTGGAAGCTGCACACACAGTAAATTTTTGTCACAGCTGAGGAACTCCAAACTTAGAAAATCCCAGTGTTTCAACGGAGTTGCTAGAAAACCTTCCTGATCTTTGCCTTTGAGGAAGATATTACCTTTATTATCATGGTCAGGGATCAAATCTGCCCTCTGCCCTGGAGGGAGAGAGTATCTCTATTTTCCAAGGTTGCTTGCTGTACAAATATCTTTGAAAAGAGTTCATAACAAAAGCTAATTCAAGACATGAAGAAATGTCATGAAGAATCATTCTCTGTCCTGTCTGGTTCCCAGTCCTGTCAATTAGACTTTGAAATATCATTTCCTAATTAGGATGAAAGGCTTAAGGGAAAGATGGAAACAGAGAAAGTTCATAAGGAATATCAGCAACCTGCTTCTGAATCTTGCTCGAGCCTTAAGAATATGCCTAAATATTATCTTATATATGCCAACTTGATAATGAAATATTTTTTGCTTGCACAACCTGGTGGCTTGGTGTATTAAATAATACCCAGTTTGCTTACAGTCTACTCAGAATGCAGGCTCCCTGGTATCCTATATCCGGGCATTTAATCTCTACCAGGTCCAGATATGAACTATTCACCAAAAACAGCTTTGCCCAGATGTAAATACTGGTCACAACTTGGCAGGAACATACTATTGCAGTACAGCGCCATGAAACACTGAATCTCAAGACTACTATCCTCATTCTTATTCCACTCATTCTAAGGGCCATTTGATGTAGCATGCCCACTGCTAGTGAATGCACTGGTTTAAGCAACACAAATATCAAATTCACTTTTACATTTCTTATTATATACAAGCAAACTGAAATCCTGATTTAGTTTTTCTGATTATGCTTTTCTAAGATTTGATAGTAAGATGGCCTCCTTGAATACAATTAGTTCTAAGCATACTGATGTAATGGAATATCTGAATCTTGATACCCATATGCATATAATGAAGACTTTAAAAGGTCAATGCAACCTTATAGATTGAGGGGATGGATAAATAGTCAGGTTTCTCTAGGAGACACACCCCTTGGCCTCATCACAGGTGTTCTTCCTCTCAATGCATGTTCTTTTCAGCCTGTAACAACTTTCACTCTGCTGCCAATAAGGCTCAGCTTAAGGATAAATTGATTAAACCATTCCTTCTAGCCAAAGTCAGAACTAATAGCATGACTCTGTACAGCTTTGGCCCTCTGTGTTTACATCCATCTCTTTGTTTAGATTGTAGTTCGTTTTAGCTAAGAACTATAACACATTCATATGCATGATCCAGACAGCATCTTGAAGAGTGCCTTGCAGATATAAGTTCCAAAATATATGTTGAATCAATTAGAAAAGCTTCCTCCTCTATTGCACCTTGACTCACATAAAATTGTTGAGTAACTCAAGATCTGGTGTGTTATCTTCAATATATATTGCTCTTACCAATAAAAAATACAGAATGTATAAATCACAAATAGGCAATTAAAATATTCACAAAAAGACATGAAAATATATAAACCTCAATTTAAATTTCATTAAAACAATAAGATGCCTGTTTCTTACCTAAGCATTGGCAAACATGAAAAAAGACTCAATACGTTGACTGGGGAAAACAGACATGCATGTGAGATGATATATACAGTGCTGATAAGATTGTAAATCAGCATAATCTTTCTGGAAAGAGATTGGGAAATATGTATGAAAAGCATTAAAATGTGTATTCATAGTAATTATACTTCTATGAGTTCATCTAAAGGAAATGTGTGCAAAAATATGTTTATGGATATTCAACACAGCACGCTATACCCTTCTTATCTCACATAACATGAATATTCTGCATCTCATTAAGATAATCTTCATAAATACATTTATTAAAAGATTCATAATATATTTCATATTCCTATATGAACTTTCTTTAGTCATCACTAAAGTGTCGAATATCCAAGTTATTTCTGCAATTTCATCATTATAAATAATGTTGCAATGGATAGCTTCCTCTGCATATATCTTTAGGCTAGAGTCTTAGAAGAGAATCACTGGGTAAAAAGGGAGGGTGCACTTAAAATATTAATGCATATTTCTAAATTTCTTTTAAATTATCATCGAGTGTTCTAATTTAAACTTCCATTAGCAGTATATATGAAACTCTCTCACCACTTCATTAGTATTATTATATTTTTAAAATATTTTTAAGTAAATACATTAAAAATTCTTACTGCTGCTCTTTTTATTTTCTGTTGTTCATTTTAATCTTTTACTACACTTGTTAAATTTCCATACATTTACTGGTAACACGTATTTCCATTTTTGTAATTGTTTCTATTCATTGTCTTTACTGTTTCTCTATTAGTCCTCAGAGGGTTTTGTCCTATTGATTTTTATGAAGTTCATATACGAAAATATCAACTTTTGAAGCACACTACTTTACAATTTTATGTAACTACAACTATATATCTTTTTCCCCCATGAGATAGAAACAAATTTTTATGTATTTTAAAAATACTATCCACAGACTAAATAAATATTCATCTACATTGTTATTTGTTGCCTTACATTTATGCTTTAATAAACTTGGAATTTACTTGGAATATACCATTTTGTGGGAGGGAGATATGATCCTAAATATTTTTCTAATTTTTCCAATGTCATTTATTTGAAAAACCCTACTCTTTTGAATCTCAATTAATATACAACTCTTACTTTATTTCATATCAATTACCTATACGTGGCTCTATCACAAATTAACTTCCCATACATACCAGGGTCCACTTCAGGACACTTTCATTCTATTGTCAACCTGGCCTATACAAGTACAATAAAATGTTCAATTATTTTTTCTTTTTAATATTTTATGTATCTAGTAGGACAAATATTCCTTTATTGCACCTCATTTTCAGATTATGTATAGCATTCATGTCACTTAATTCTTTATATAATCCCTTTGGTGACAGCCCATATTATCTCTTGTAAAGGAATATTAACCTAAAACACCATGGTATTCCCAGGTGCCGTGTTTTTAGGCATGAAAATATAATTCTTCCCCCAGAGACCAGTCTCTAAATCAATAAGCCGTCTGTGTCTGGTATGGAAGGTCTGCTTAGAGATGGTATAATGAATAATGTCAGAGGCTGTAGCAGGGTATATGCAGTCATTTAAAAAAAAAAAAAAAAACTTCTTACAGGTATGGAACTAATATCCACTAAAGCCCCACTTACGAGATGAAAGAAAAAGTTTCTAATATAGCAAAATGCTGAGGACCAAGAAAGAGTGTATATACGGTAAGAATTTTTAATAATGGCAAGGTTTAACAGTCTTCAGTGGCATCCTTGAAGAGCTGATTTTTCTGGAAGTTTGGAAAGACGAAAATCTTCACAACTGACAGATATCAAGGGTTTGGGCTCAGACTACCAACCTTAGGCATTCACTAAGCAAGATTCTGCTTCCTGAGATGAGACTAACCTCCTTGAAGGTGGAGGAAAGAGCTATAAACTCTGAGGACTCACACAAGTACAAAAATGGCTCACCTCTCAAGGTTAAAGGCATTCTAGCCTCAAACTCAGCAGTTGACAACTGCATTGAACGTCAATCACATTTTATTTTGTTTTTTAGAAAAATTCTGCCAAGATGAACTATAAAAATAAACACAAATGGGATTTATGGTAGCTTTTAGCAGATGCCTTAGGCCAACTTTCAGGATCAATGAATTTGTTTCTGACTTTAAGGCTTAGAATGACTCATTTATATACCTTGGAGTAAATAGTTTGTCTAATGTTGTCCTTTTAGAACATACAATAAGTGGAATTTTCTTCATCAAGTCAAAGTGTTTATTATTAGAATCAAGTTAGAGTTATTGATTCTTCTCCACAAAGTTGTTATAAACCCTAAGATAGTCCTGAATTGTGTAGGTCACAGAGGACTCCTTTCTAGAAATATCATATATCTATTTCTCCATTGAAGACTGATTTCTAGAAATAATCCTTTAGGTGTCAGGAAGCAATAACAGAGGCTACACAATGAAGCAAAGTGATAGTACATGGCAGTGTTTTAGAAGCACTCAAAAGAGAACAAAAAACAAATGCAACAATCCATTTTCATTTGATAAAAGATCCCTAAAATCACCTTATATTAAATAAAAAGAGCATACTTAGAGAAAAATACTTTTAAGGGGATTGAATTAAAATTAACATTCATTTATCTACATAATCACTAGCACACATATAACTCATACATACTTACCTATCAGTGTAAAAACCAAATATATTGTTCTAAATATCACTTATGTGCACATTTGGTGGGTAGTGAACCTGGTATTGTTTATATAATATTGAATCACTACCAAGAAGAATTCAATGATGTATTTATATGTTTATTCCCTTATTTAGAGGAAATTACTAATATAATACCTCATAATAAAAAAACTGGGAAATCCCAGAATTCCACTGCAAATGAAATGTATTTATTTATTCACTCTTTCATTTAAGAAGCATGCATTGTTTACCCACTATTTTCCCAGGCACTGTGCTGGTCCTGTGCATGAAAAGATGCATAAGAAGCTGTTTTTTAAAAATTCATACATATCCCAGGCTAGTCAAGTGATGAAGCCTATACTACTGAGAGCTAAGATTCTCTTTTCAAATGCATTGGGGAAACTTATTTTCTTACAAAAGTAAAGTAACTCTTGACAAACCTAAAATCATGGTATTGAAAACTAGGAGTAACACAAAGATTCACTTACAGAGGAAGAAATTGAGTGCTTACCTGATATGCTGGAAGTCATGAAACTAGAATGTAGCTCAGCTGGGTCTATAATGATGTCCTTTCAAATACTCTTTCTGGTGGTTCCTAAGGCCCAGTCAGTAGAGCATACCCAGTTGTTTCCAAACACTATGTTGAGGCTCACCCATGAAAAGGGACCTTTCAGAGGTAGAGTGCTAAACTTTTATCAACACTTAAAATTTAATTTTACTAATATTAAAGATATATACTGCCACAGTACAGTAAAAGTAATAATAACAAGCAAATCATTACTTAGTATAGAAGAGCAGGTTAATATAGAAGAGGATATGACTTTCTATAAGTAGAAAAATTAAATGGCAGACGGAGGGAAATAGTTCTCATTCTCTTGTTAGCACACTTTACCCTGTAAACTAAGTAATATTTTATACCATCACAGTATTTCTGCAAAGAACAAAAGCTAAGGTTAAAAGGCGCATATTATAAAGAGAATGATAAAAAGATGCCAGACATTCCCACTAGGATTTTGAAAAGGTGAGGAAAACAGTTCTGGAAACATCTTCCATCACCCACCTTCAACCCACATAAACAGAAAAATTGATTTAAAATTTACAAAGTGTAAAGGAGGCAATTCATAGCAAGATATCAACCCAATAAAAGAATATGGTAGTATCTGTCTTCTCCTACATGAAGAGGATTATTCCCCTACCAGGCAAAAGTAGGGAGACTCCAAGAAAATCACTCTTAAAGAATAAGGTCCCTAGAAGTAGTAACACTTTGCATATGTTTCCTAGGGCATAAGTTAAAACAGAAATCTGGTGCTTCATCTCACCTGGAGATGTATGAAAGCAAGTGGCAGAGCAAAACATTCTACTATGGAAAAAAGAGGCATCATTATCGTAGTCTACATTTTTACCATTTGCTTGACAAGGATACATTAATTTCCTGTGGGGCAAGTGAACAATGTAGAAGATAGCAATACTAGATTACCTAGAAGGAAACCAGTTCAAAACTGTTCTCCTAGATTAAAAGAACACCAGTGGTAAGAGATTCAAAAGAATAAAACTGGAAGCAGAAACTGCAAGTCTGTCTGTCCCTAAAATACAAACGAAGTGTACAATGCCTGTGTTGACACTGTGCAGTGCAGAGTTCCCCATAGGAGAAGTCACATATGCCCCACAGAAGGATATAAGTTTAGACATCTATCAAACAGATGGTTTTAGTAAATACCAGTTTAGAAATGAGACCCTCACCCTTTTCTGCTAATATCCCTTGCCCAAAGCTAGAGGGGAAATGGGGAGATACCTTGGATTGGACATGAGATTGATGTTTTAAAATACATTAGACTGGAACTTTTAACATCTAAAAGTATGTCATAATTATCAAAATAAATTATTCTTATAACCCAATGTCACCAAAACTTAGGGAATCTGTCTGGTATCTTGCCAAAAGAAAAAGAGTATCTGATAAACAAACAAGTCTTTCTCTTATGATACTCAACCAAAATCAAACTGTTCAATTAACTAGATATACTTAATAATATATTTATGCAGCAATTAAGTTTTTTCCTGACATTTTTAAACATAAAATTGAAAGGATTTTTCTATTATTTGTAGCATATAAAACCTATGCAAATTTTCAAGATTATATAGGCTCTCTGACAAGAGAAATCAAATAGTTTTCATTTTCATTTTCAAAATAAGCAGCTAACAAAGTAAATGAATGGCTAGAGCTTAATCTACATAGAACTAAAACACAACTACCTAGTAGCAGCCCTAGCTTTACCAAAATGTCTTCTCTAGGCTGCTAAAATCCTCATTTAATCCCTATTTACTTCACTGTTATTTGTTTAAGTCTTCCTTTCTGAAGATAAACACTCTTGAAAATGTATAACAAATAATGTATTCAGCAAAGTGTTATGATACAAAAACATGATTGTATTTCTAGATACTAGAAAAATTAAAATTAAAAAATTATTTACAATAGCATCAAGTCATAATATACTTACAAAATATATGCAAGACCTCTACATTGATGAAATAGATTTTAATTTCCTAAATAAATCTGATTACTATAAGCCCCTCTTACAATGTGATTTTGACACTCCTTCCACCAAGAGACAGGATCTGTGTCTCCTTCCTACAGGCAGTGGTTTGTAACTACTCTCACTAACAGAATATAAAAGTCATGCTATGTGACTTTCAAAGCTAGCTCATAAAAAGGATTAAACTTTGACCTAGCTCCCTCTTGAAACCCAGGCACAAGTTAATGAGGAATCCCATAACACACAGACAGGACACATGCCAGTGTTCTGGCTAACAGCCACAGATGACATCTTAGCTGATTGCTAGTACCAACTGCAAGGTATATAGTAATGGCCTTCAAATGATTTCATCCTCCAGCCTTTGAGATACTACAACTCACACTGAGTAGAATACAGATAAGCTCTCTCTGAGCCTTGCTCAAGTTGCACATCCATGAACTAAATAAATGTTGCTTTAAAATTCAAGACACTGAGGTAGTTTGTTATACAGCATTAGAGCAATTGAACAACCTGCACAAATGAAAACTATAAAACACCAATAAGACAAATTAAAGGGGATCTAAATAATTGGAAAGACACATAATATATCAATTCTTCCCAAAATTCATTTATTGGTTTAATGCAATCCCAATAAAATTTTCAGCAAAATTTTAAAAGAAATTGACAGACTCTTACTAAAATTTATATGCAAGTAAAAATTACCTAGAAAGCCAAAATAATGTTGCAAAACAAGGACAAAGGTGGACTTACAATATCTGATTTTCAACACTTAATTTAAAATATAGTAGATAAGACAATGTAATATCAGGGTAAGGATAGACATCTACATTAAGGGAAAATTACAGTCCAAAAACAGATGAACACATAAACATTTATTCATTTTGGACAAAGATGTCAAGATAGTTCTATGGGGAAAGGAGATTCCTTTCAAAAAGTGCTAAAACAACTGGATATCCATATGAAAATACCAAACAGAAAAATTATGCTTAAATAGACCACAGACCTAAATATAAAAGCTAAAACTCCTAAATGTCTAGAATGTCTAGAGATTCCTTTCAAAAAGTGCTAAAACAACTGGATATCCGAATGAAAATACCAAACAGAAAATTATGTTTAAATAGGCCACAGACCTAAATATAAAAGCTAAAACTCCTAAATGTCTAGAAGAAATTATAGGAGACTACCTTTACAACCTTAGGTTAGACAAAATGCACTAACAATAAAAGAAAGAAAAGTGGATAAATTGGATATTCTCAAATTTAAAATTTTCTGCTTTTCAAAAGACGTCACTACAAAAATGAAAAAGAAAGCCATATGCTAGGAGAAAATATTCTCTATATCGTTTGTGTGGAGGTTACAACCACTCTGGGGATTTATTTCTTAAAATTTAATCATATACTTACTATATAACCCAGAAGTTCCATTCCTACATGTTTATCCAAGAGAGAGTAAAGTATATGTATAGACAAAGACTGACTTATAAGTAAATATACATATAGTAGCTTTATTCATAACCCCAAACTGGAAACCACCCAAATTCAAAAGGTGAATGGATAAACTAATTGTGGTCTATTTATACAAAGAGATACTATAAAAGAACAACAACAGAAGAATGGAATATTAATGTACACAGTTAGATGGATGAATCTCAAAAACACTGTTGAGTAAAAGAGCTTAGACACTGTACGATTCCATTTACATGAAATTCTAGAACAGGTAAAACTAATAGTGACAGAAAGCAGATCGGTGGTTTCTTGGACTGGAGGTGAAGGAGGGCAACACAAAAAGGTATACAAGGTAACTTTTGAGGTGATGGAAATGTTTAATATCTTTATTGCATGGACTACATTGTTATATACATTTGTCAAAACTTATTCAGCTATACATATAAAATCCATACATTTTTACTCTAGATAAATTGTACCTTAGTAAAGTGTGATGGGGAAAAATATACTTGGAGGTAACATTAAACTATTAACACCTTGGAGTAAAAGAGTGTATGAAATGCCTGAGAAGTTCCATGAGCCATTCTAAATAGAGTTCACTGTTTATTCCTAACAAACAGTGATGACATTATCTCCTTTTCCTATAATTTCCTACTATCCTGGGGCCTAGTTTTAGCTCTTTGCATGTGATTACATTAGCTTCATTACAATTAAAGAGGTTTTAAGTGGGCAAACTGCCACAAACCAATTGCTGGTTTCTAAATGATGTTAAACTGCTTGTCTACATAATGTTTAAATGAGATAGAAACTGTATAAGATATTCTCAATATTTTGTGTGTGCATGTGTCTACATGTCACACAACCTTATATGTCAACTAAGAAACTAAACTTTTTTGGAGGTTTTTATCTAATCACATAGAAATTGCAGTATGTTTGATCTGCTTTGTGTCAATCAATGTTTCTAAAAATATATAATACCACCTCACAATACCTCAAAACTATTGACAATTCATTATATAAACAATAATACTGTACAATAATATCAATAAAATATAAATAATATAAATATATAAATAAAATAAAAATAATAAGAAACATTACTTTTGTGGCTTGCTATACGTCAGGTACAATTTTAAGATCTTACATCTATTCACTCATTTGATCATCATAGTAATCCTATGTGGAAATTATTATTATTATTTACCAATTGTGTGAATGAGGAAACACATGCTGATGATGTTAAATAACTTTATTCAAAATACTTTTAGAGCTTAGGAAAAAATTCAATAAAGTTATTACATTTCAGTTTCTTAAATTTGAAATATGTATTTTTCAGAATAATCCTGTGAGATAAGAAATTGATGACTGTTAATTCTGTAAGCTAAAAAACATATATTATGTCATATTTACCTTGCCTACTAAACTAAGCGGCTTATCAGATTTAAAAGTGGAGTCCACAACATGGCACTTTTATGATCTGTCTCCTAAAATTCCACCCCAGGCTGCTTATATCCCTTATGAATGCAGTTGATTAGTTCTTTCCTCTGGTTACATGGGAAACAACACTCACCTGGGAAGCTTTCCCAACAGGGCAAAAGAGCTCTAGCTAATGCTTTCATTTCTACATTAGCTCAGAGGGACTGCTTCCACAGTTTTAGTGTAACCCATGCACCAGGAATAAGAAAATTAGACTAACATATGCCAAACAAAATATGTAAATGACTTAGATTGAAAAAATTTCCACAGACTGCAATGTGGCATTTAAAGTGTTGTCACATTTACTATGATATGAATAAAATCAATGTAATATTGAGAAACTAACTTTGAAAAGATTTGGCAACATTTACTTTAGGATTATGTTGAAAGAAAAAACATCGCAGGTGTTATAATTTTTAGGAGACTAAGAATGCTACATGAAATTATGCTGTGGATGTATTTTTTTCTTATGTTTCCTTTGTAATTATTTCCTAATAGTATAATCATCAATCACCTGTATCAACATTTTGTAATATAACATAGGTTCAATCAATTTAAAAGTGATACTATATAAAATTTGCTATTTTCAAATCAGAACAAGCTGGTGAGCAAAAACTATGTGCTGAATATATTTTTAAGTGATTTCTTGAAATATTTGCCATCTAGTGGTTTTTTTTTTTCCTTTTAAGTATTCAAACACCCAGTTTATGGTCTATTCCCAAAAAGGTACCATAGCCCACAAGCCTGCTCTAAAATAATGACTAAAGGAAGCTTTTAAGACAAAAGGTAAATGACACAAAGAAACTTGAAACATCAGGAATTTAAAAAGTGTAATAGAACTGGTAAAACTATTGATAAATATAATAAAATATTTTTCTCTTCTTGGTTTCTTTAAAATACTTGAATGGTTGAAGGTAAAAATTATCAAATTGTATGATGTGACTTTCAATGTATGTATGTGTAATATATAAGAAAAAATAGCACAAGATTTGAAGGGGACCTTTATAGTGGTAAGATTTCTCCACTCAGATTGAGGTGGTAAAATACAATATTTATCCTAAATAGATTGTGTAAAGTAAAATTTTGTCATTTCTAGAGAAAACACTAAAAATTGCAAACAAATATAGTCAAAATCATTGTAGATAAATTAAAATAATGTAATAAAACATGCTCAAATAATCCAAAAGAAGGAAGAAAAGGTAGAGAAATGAAAAATAGAGGGAACAAATAGAAACCAAATAATAAAACATGTGACCCACATTCAAACATATCAATAATTATAATAAATGTGAATGGTCTAAACACATGAATTAAAAGACAGAGATTTTAATAATGGATTAAAAATATGACCCAACTATCTGCTATCTACAAGAAACTCACTTCAAGTAAAATGATATGGATAAGATGAAAGAATTTTAAAGCTGGGAAAAAAAGATATGCTACAGAAATCAAAAGAAAGCAGTAGTAGTACCTATAGTTAATAATACTGTATTATGCACTTAAATTTTTATTAAGAGGATAGATCTCATATTAAGTGTTCTTACCACATAATAAAAGAGACACAAAGAAACTTTTGGAGGTGATGGATATGTCTGTTACCTTGATTGTGGTGATGATTTCATGGGTGTTTGAATATATCCAAACTCATCAAATTGTATACATAAAATTTGTGCAGTTTTTAAAATATATACTATATATTGATAAACTTTTTTTTAATAAATCAGCAGTGGTTATATAAATATATGAGAGTTACAAAATAGGAAATTGCAATAAAATACCACTTAAAATAATTATGACATAAAATAAATTATTAGGTATAAATCTAATAAAACATGTGCAGAGTATGTATACTAAAAACTATGAAAGAGTGATGAAAAATATTTTTAAGATCTAAATAAATTAAGATGCATACCATGTTCATTGATTAGAACATCAAAATAGGAATCATGAATTAGTCATTGATTGACCCACAGCTTTCCTGTAATACCAATCAAAATCTGAGCATTACCTTTTATATATAGACAATTTGATTATAAAATCTACTTGGGTTAAGAAATTTCCAAGGCAAGGGTAACTGAGACAGAAGAATAATATGATTAAAGTAGCTAATGCATTTTGACAAATAATTCATTTAAAGGAGTCATATTACCCAATGTTAAGAAATATTTAAAGATATTGTGAACTAGTAAAAAGATATGCATATAGATCAATAAAACAGAATACAAAATCCAGAAATTGGCACATATAAATACGGCCATTTGATTTTTGACCAACACACAAAATAAATCCAAAGGATAAAAGCTTATCTTCTCCACAAATGGTGTCGGGCTAATTGGTCACCTTTATGCAAAAAAAACCTCAAAAAACAAAATAACAAATCTCAAACTAAACCTCTCACATTATATTAAAATTAACTCACAATGAATTATAGCTCTACACATAACACAGGGAACTGTAAAACTTTTAGAGAAAGTGATAAAAGAAAATCTTCATGATTCAGGATTAGGTGAAGAGTTCTTAGACATGACACAATAAAAGTAAGTGATAATAATAGTAATAAATAAATTTCATCAAACTTAAAACTTTTGCTCTTTGAAATACCTTGGTAAGAGGAAATATAAACATGAGACTGGGAGAACATATTTGACAAAGAACCCCTATCCAGTGTATATAATAAATGCTCAAAATGCAATGATAAGAAAATAAACAACCCAACTAAAAACTGAAAAGAGCATGAACAAAAATTTCACGAAAGAAGATATAAGAAGGGCAAACAAGCTGATAAAACAATGTTTAACATAATTGGCCACTAGGGTTATGCAAAGTAAAACCACAATGTGATACCACTAAACAGCTATTAAAACGTGATGCAAAATGACAAAAAAATACTAACTGGTGAGGATGCAAAGCAAATGGAATCTCATAAACTGCTGGTGGGGATGCAAATGTTACAGGCACTTTGGAAAATAGTTTGTCTTTTTCTCATAAAGTTAGACATATCTTTACTATATGACCCAGCAATCCATCTCTTGGATATTTACCCTAGAGAAATAAAAACTTATTGTATTAGTTTGCTATGACTGTCACAACAAAATACAAAGATTGGGGGGGAGAATTAAACAGAAATTTATTTTATCACCATTTTGGACATTGGAAGTCCAAGATCAATGTACAAGCAGGGTTAGTTTCTGGTGAGACTTCTCTCCTTGGTTTGCACACAATTTCCTTCTTGCTGTGTCTTCAAATAGCATTTTCTGTGTATGTGCATGGAGAGAAAGAGAGAGAAAGACAGAGAGAGTGTTCTGGTGTCTCTTCCTCTTCTCATAGGGATATTAGTCCTATTGAATTAGGGTAAAACTTTTGTGACCTCATTTAATCTTGATTACCTTCTAAAAGTTCCTATCTCCAAATACAATCACACTGAGGTTTAAGAGTTCAACATACAAATTTGGGGGGGACACCATTCAGTCCATAACATTCCAACTTCTGATCCTCAAAATGCATGTCTTTCCTGCATTCAAAATAGTTTTGCCCTATCTCAACAGCTCCAAAAGACAATCCATTCCAGCACCATTTCCAAGCCCAAAATGTCATCTAAATATCATCTCAGATATGGGTAAGACTCAGGTATGATTCATCCTGAGGCATATTTCTTCTCCAGTTGTGAACCTGTTAAACCAGACAAGTTATGTGTTTACAAAATACAATAGTGGGACAGGATAGACATTCCCATTCCAAAAGGGAGAAATGGGAAAGAAGAGATGACGAGCACCCAGGAAGTCTAAAACCTAGCAAGGTAAATTCCACTAGGGCTTAAGGCTTTAGGATAATCCTCTTTAGCTCAATACCCTGCTCTCTAGTCCAACTGGAGTGGAAGCATTACTCCCACTGATGCAGGTAATGGCCCGTTCCCTTTGTTCTGCAAGGTGACCTTCCCTCTGAGGCATTTAATGGAGGCATCTTGCTCTGCTAAAACTAAGAGGTAGCCCCATCTTCTGAAAGCAAGGAAGAAACAGCCCTGCTTCCTGGGTCTGTGGTTAGCATGGCAGCCTTGATTATCTCTGAACTGCCTTCAGGGTCATTCTTCCCTTTTCTTGAAGACAAGGCATGGTGGAATCCAAGCAGCTCCTTTGTCTCAATCCTGTAGAATCCTAGAAGCCCAACAACCTTCCTTCATTCCATACCATTTTCTATGTGCCCTTTAGTTCCAAGTGGCAGTGTTTCTGCTGGTATAATCCCATCTCTACCACTGCCTTCATCTAAGATGGCTGATTAAATTCATGGATAATCTCTTTATGAGGTGATCATTCAGCCACATACTTGCTTTTCTTTCCATAATATAATTTCTCATTTTTTTGCAATATGGATAGGCTATTTTCCAAATCTTCAAATTCTGGTTCCTTTTTGCTAACAGTTTCTTCAGTTTAACTCTCCTCTTGCATTTTATTATACACAGTAAGGAAAAACAAGGCTACACCTTCAACACTTTGCTTAGAAATTTTCTTTGCTAAATATCCAAGATGGTCGCTCATGAATTCTATCTTCGACATTACAAAATACCATAGACTGGGGGGTTTAAACAACAAAGATGTATTTTCTGACAGTTCTGGAGGCTAGAAACCCAAGACTAAGATGCCAGCACAGTTGGTTTCTGATGAGACTTCTCTCCTTAGTTTGCAGATGACCACCCCCTCTCTGTGTCTTCACATGGCCTTTTCTCTTTGCACATGTGCAGAGAGAAAGAGAGAGAGTTCTGGTGTCTCTTCCTAGTCTTATAAAGACATTAGCCCTATTGGATTAGGGCCCCATCTTAATGACCTCAATTTACCTTAATTACCTTCTTAAAGGCCTTATCTCCAAATAGTCACAACGGGCATTAGGGCTTCAATAAATGAATTTGGGATGGACACAATTCAGTCCATAACACTAATATTCACACAAAAATGTCTAAACAAATATTCAAAGCAGCTTTATTTATAACAGTGAAAAACTGGAGAGAATTCAAATCCTTCAGTGGTTGAATGGATAAACATTGGCACATGCACACACTGTGATATTTCGCAGAAATTAAAGAGAATAAACTATTGATACACATAAAAATATGATAAATTTCAAAGGCATTATGCTGAGTAATAATTGTAAACCTCAAAAGGTTACATACTATATGATTCCATTTATATAATATTCATGAAATGGCAAACTTATAGTGATAGAGACTGAATCCAACTTTGCCAGTGATTTGAATTGGTGAATGGTGGGAGAAAGAGTGAAACTATAAAGGGGTAAGACAAGGAAAGTTTCCTTGGGTTTATATAATAGTTCTGCATCCTGATTATGGGTAGTTACATAAATACATATGCTAAGATTCACAGTACTGGACCCCAAAATAAACGTTATTTTTACTGTATGGTAATTTAAAAAATAAAATTAGAAGAAAAAAAAAGAATGGAATGGATGAATAAAGATGACTCCGGAAATCAGAAGTCTTGCACAGGCTGGTTCTTGCTCAACAATGCAAGGAACTCAGCAATATCTATTTATCATGAGGCCTCGCACAAGAAATCACTTCAAGTTTGAATTGAAAAGAAGCATGACCAAGAGTAAGTTTGAAATGGTCTCCAGGTGTGATAATTAAAAGAAAAAAGTTGCCTAATTTGTCATTTCTATCAACTGAACAGAAATTATGTGAAAACATTGATTAAAACAACATAATTACTGATTTTTTCTGAAGTACAGGCAAAAAACCCCATAAAATTATTTTAAATTTAATATATCTTCATTGTATTACTTATAAATACTTACTATCTCATAAGCAGAAAACCCAGATATGCATAATAATTAAATGAAATCTATTTTTTAAATATTTTGTTAACTTTCAGTTATGTAAGACCATAGGTGTACACATATTTTTATGTCCTTATGAAGATATATTTGCCAAGTTGAGAGTACATGAATGACATTGTATTAGTCAACTTTTGCTGCAGTAGTGGTCTCTCACAAACAACTCCAAAATCTCAGTGCTATAGCAGGAAATATTTATTTTTACTCACATTACACATTATAGCTGCAAATTGGTTGTAGTGCTATAGCTCTGCTCTAGGCTATGGATGGACTTTGAGCTTGTCCCATTATCTTCTCACTGTCAAGAGACATACTGTATAGCACATGGAACTCTTCTCAATACTCTGTAATGATCTATATGTGTAAAGAATCTAAAACAGAGTGAATACATGTATATGTATAACTGATTCACTTTGCTGTACAGCAGAAATCTACACAACATTTTAAATCAACTATACTCCAATAAAAAAATTTTTTTTAAAAAAGAGTAGTTGTACTTCTGAAAACAAGTTTCTTTCTGATATAATGTGCTGAAATTTTATAATTTTTACAGTCGGTATCAGAAATTCTCTTAACGGAGGATCATATATGTTTTGGAAATACCTTAAATATCTGTCTGACTTGAGTGATCAAAATGGAAGATCAAGGGGTCTAAGCACCTTGTCAGTGTACCAGAAAAGAAAGCTAAACTGTTCTGATTTAAAACTGAAGGAAAATTTTGGGGATATGGGAGGGGAAAAAAGAAAGGAAAAGAAGGAAAAGGATAGAGGATCCATTGAGATGATACAAGACTAAGTACCATTGGGAATGAAGCTAACTTTAAAAATATTCCAGAATAGGAAGGAATTTTAACAGTGGTCAGGTTGATGATACGCTGCACACTATAAATTACTCTGCAGTCCTCAAATTTCCTCAGTAAAATCTGCTAAACTCAAATGCCTCTTGAGAAGAGTGTTTTGGTGAGGAAGGTAATGAGTTTCACTTTAGGGTCAACCTGGCTTGAAAGAGAAACAGCCACAGTATGGAAAACAATCCTCTCCCTGAACAAACTTTCAGGAACACAAGTTTGGAACCAGAAGTGACCAGGGAAAATAGAAGCCCTCTGAGAATTCTCAAAAATTTAGGGGAGGGTTTTGGAATTCCACTGGCCAGGGAATGAGGAAGGTGATATATCAGGCAATCTTATCTAGGTCACAAACGGCAGGGAGGGAAACTCCAGGTCACTTAGAGAAATACCTGACCATATTTTCTGTCACATGAGAATTGCTGTTAAAATCATGGCTCATTTGTAGCCCATATGTGGCTCATTCATTTATATACTTTTATTTTATTTTTTTATTGGAGTATAGTTGCTTTACAATGTTGTGTTACTTTCTCCCATACAGCAAACTGAATCAGCCACATGTATACATATATCCCCTCTTCCTTGGATTTCCTTCCCATTTAGGTCACCACAGAGCATTGAGTAGAGTTCCCTGTGCTAAACAGTCTGCTCTCATTAGTTATCTATTTTATACATAGTAGTGTATATATGTCAACCCCAATCTCCCAATCCATCCCACCCCCTCCCTTGGTATCCATATGTTTGTTCTCTACATCTGTTTCTCAATTTCTAATTTGCAAATAAGTTCATCTATACCATTTTTCTTGATTCCACATATATGCGTTAATATACGATATTTATTTTTCTCTTTCTGACTTACTTCACTCTGTATGACAGTCTCTAGGTCCATCCACGTCTCTACAAATGACCCAATTTTGTTCCTTTTTATGACTGAGTAATATTCCATTGTATATATGTACCACATCTTCTTTATCCATTCCTCCGTTGGTGGAGAAAAGAGAACCCTCTTACGCTATCAATGTAAGTTGATACAGCCACTATCGAGAACAGTATGGATGTTCCTTAAAAAACTAAAAATAGAACTACCATATGACCCAACAATCCCACTCCTGAGCATATACCTGGAGAAAACCGTAATTCAAAAAGATGCATGCACCCCAATGTTCATTGCAGCACTATTTACAATACCCAGGATATGGAAGTTTATATATTTTAAATCTTATTCTTGGTTCTACTTTATATCGCCATCACAGATTTTCCTTCTGCTTATGTCTTATTCTTTATTTTTACTACTTTTCTGTGCCTTTGAATTGTGCTAATCCACTCATAAATTGTGTTTGGAACATGCTTTGAAAGGAAGAAAGGAAGACAGCAAGAGAGGAAGGGAGAGAAGAAGAAAGAAAGGAAGAAAACAGCAGGTTTCAAAAAATTTTGGCCTTAATGTCTCTTGGATTTTCAGTTATTTAACTTGTTCTCCATCAGTTTGCCATCAACAGCTCTTCACCCTCACCATACCCCTTGTAACATACATACTCAAAACTCAATTCTTATAATAAATGAATCCACATTCATCCATTTATAAAGCTACTATAACTGATCTGCAATATAAGTAAGATGGATTTTACTTATCTCTCAACACGCCACAACCTTTCTTTCAAAAGACAGCACATATTGACTTGATGATTTTCTAGGATTTGGAGTTCACTTTTTAGTTAGGAAACCAAAAGCGCTGCTGCCCAGAACAGGAATAAAGTGATGACCTTACAATCAGTAGGAACACGATGCAATCAAGGAAGCTCATTATTCTCACATTGTTCAGAGAAGTGAAAGGTAAAGGCTATTTTTACTGTTTCTGTCTTTTCTTTTTGAACATCTCTTCAAACTTTTGGTGGCCTGGTGATTGTTTATTTATAATTTTCTAGGATTCTCCTAACCTCCAAATAACTAAGTGCCTAGTGACCTCATAAGTTTAGTCCTCCCCTGCCTTGGTACTTCATTACAGACCTCATCTCCACTGGACTATCACTCCCTCCCCACTGACAAGATGTGTTTATTGTTTACCTCACATTTTGAGGAGCTGATCTCAGACGGCAATAGGACTCTCTTAATACAGAAGAAAAACAGAGACTTGGATTAGCTTTACAGATTCCAATGATGAAAGAAAGGGGAGTGGATGTATGGGACACATCAGTAATGCTGTCTGCCAGACTCAACTTCTTTCATGACACAAACCCTTGTTCCAGTGGAAACAAAGCAGAGACTATCAAATGACCTATGACTTTTGACTTTACCAAAAAACAAAACAAAACAAAAAACATATTGAGAGAATCAGAATCATTCTCTTTGTGCATGGGGAATTTCACCTGAGAAATACAAAGGAAGACCACAGTTGGTGGAAGACCCTGGTGCTGAATAGTAATAATGTAAAATAAAGAAACTGTCTGAAGTAAAGCATCTCTTTCTTTACAGCTATAAGAACTTTGACTAGTGGATGGTAATTTAAAAAAAGAATTCCTGAGTACTATTAACATATACCCCATCTTTGCTCTCATAATACCCAGGTCTATCAAAGCACTTGCCACCTTATAATTATTAGTTTACATTTAGTTTACAATTATTCCCGACATCACCTACCAGACAATGGGACACTATGAGAGCGGGGAATGGTCCTGTTCATATTTGTATAATTAGTGCCTAGAGACTAAAAATAATTGTTTAATAAATAAATGTAAAATGATTCCATTTAGAAACAGAGTTCATTTCCCTCTACTCTCTTAACCCCACCAACCTGAGGAAAAACAGCAGGAATCAACAACACAAAGCCACTCACATAAATAAGGAAAGGAGATAAAATAGGGTTAGGGGAATAGTAAGGAGAAGGATAAAAAATTCTAGCAGTTATGGCTTAAGGGAAAGTTAAGAAAAAATGCAAGGGGGAAGGGAGGACACCAGTAGATATGGTTTAGTTTGTTATTCTACTTAGTAGCACTGATACTTTCCATTCTTAAACCAAATAATTTATTTTTTAATAAAACAAATCTGGGCATTAGATATACACATAGATACACCTCTTTCTTCTCCACTTAGAACAGGCCTAAGTAGTTCCCAGATCTCAATTCCACTCTTCTCATTCAGAAACAAAGAGCAGAAGGAAGAGAATCTTCACAGAGGGCAGGCCTTGGCATTACGGAAGCCTAAGTACCTCATTTCCTTCATAAAGGTAGAAATTATCTAGCACAACAGTCATTCAAGGATAAAAGAGGCTGAAATCCACATGCATTGACCCTCTCAGGACTCAGGACATGAAGCTTTGACAGCTGGGTGTGGCCAATCCTCAGAGTTGTGAAGGGAAATATAATAGCATTTTATAATCTGAAGGCACATTGACTGCCATGACTTAAAATTCCCTTTACTCAGTAGAATTTACAACATCTTTAACAAAGATTTTCTGCTTTGATTTCTTTTTTCTCAGTAATATAACATCAGCATTACTCTCCTTTGACATCCTAAGAAGGTCTTCATAAATATGCATTTTCTATTGAATTTATGATACAACCACTTCCTTACTTGTGCATTGATATTATAATGTTATTTACTATAGTCGTATGGACAGCATCTTGGGAACACTGTGACAGCATTTTAGTTGTCATGAAAGTGAACACTTAAAGCACATTTGGACAAAAATAACTTGGAGGAAAAAATACCAAATAGGACCTAGACATAATTATCACAGTTTTTTAAAACAATTTAACAACCTGAATACTCATTAGAAATTTGTTCTAGTTCAGGGGAAGATGAGACACTAAACGTTGATCCCTTTTAAAAACACAGAAAGGAATTTTGCCTGAAACAGAAAAACAGGACAGAATCTAGAACTTCTAGATACATTTTAAAATGCAAGATATTTTTTTCAGGGTCTCTATTTATTTATTTATTGTAGAGGTAACATTATAAAACATAATATTTGAAACTATATCACAAAACTATAGTAATCAAAACAGCATGATATTGACAGATGGAACAGAATTGTGTGCTCAGAAATAAATCCACACATATATGGATGATTTACAACAAAAGAAAAAAGAACATACAATGGAGAAAGGACAGCCTCTTCAATAAATGGTGTTGGGAAAACATGCCACATGCAAAAGAATGAAACTAGACTACTATCTCACGTCATATACAAAAATCAACTCAAAATGGATTAGAGACTTGATTGTAAGACCTGAAACCATAAAATTCCTAATTTTATGGCCATATGCTCTTTGACATCAATATTAGCAATATCTTTCTAGATATGTCTCTTCTGGCAAGAGAAACAGAAGCAAAAATAAACAAACGGACTACATCAAGCTAAAAGGCTTCAGCACAGCAAAGAAGACCATCAACAAAATGAGAAAACAACCTACTGAATGGGAGAAAATATTTGCAATCATATAACCAATAAGGGGTTAATATCCAAAATATATAAAGAACTCACATAACTCAACAACAATTAAATGCAAGATATTTTTATTATCTACCTCTTCAGTTTTGTTGTCAAGTAACTGTATCAAGAAGATATTAATCTACATTAAAATAGGCATTTTTCAAGTGTACGTTTTAAATATATATTTCAGTTTTAGCAGTATAGACTATCTCTAAGGTTAAAGTCTATTTCTTCTCAACTTCTAGGGTAGGAATCTATTTAAACCCAATGATCCATTTTAGATATATTTTTCATGCATTAGCTACCAGTACTATCTCTTACATGTATTTGTAATTGCCCTGATAGAATTTAATAGATGCCTCTAGGTACTATGGGTAGAAGAAGAAATAATAAAATAATAACTAACATTTATATAGCGCCTACACTGCCAAATGCTGCTAACCAAACATTTTATGTACACAAACTCATTTAGTCATGACAAGAATCTTCTGAGGTATGTATAATTACTCTTAACACTCTAGCAATGAGAAATAGCTACCAAGAGATGAACCATTTTTCAGAGCATAGAGCTACCAAGTAATGGAGTTGGAATTTGAACATGTCTGACTTAGTGACTATGTTACAGTGCTTCTTGTAAGAAGAGAAAGAGAAAAAGGGGGCCGGAAGTCTGTATATGGTGGAACATAATTAAGCACATCCACAAATGCTTCCAATTCGTAAAGAAAGAGTTCTCCATTTGCCATACCTGCAGGGAGGCTGGTGGAAGGCAAGTGTCACTGACCCACAGCAATGATTGATAAATCCAAGGCAGGATTTCTACATCATGTCTGGTGGGATCATGTCTGAAAGGAATTAAGGCTTATAACCTCAGGGTTGTGAATGGACTCCTCTAGAACCATATATAGCACCATCAAGTCCTTTGACTTTTATGCTGTTGCTACTAGGACTCTGGCAAATAATTCTATTTTATAAACTATTTAGGTTTAGGGTTCCACATAGTGGGGCATCTAATTATAGTTTAGGCATTAGCTATCATATATTCAGAGATATTAAAGTCATTTTCATAGTTCATTTTTACTTTAGCTGTAGCTATTTATGGCTTAGTTAAAATTCAGCATCATATTTTGATTCTCTTAAACATACTTTTTGCTAAATGTTATTAATTTGCATTAATCATATTACCAAGGTAGTAGACAAAATTTACCAACTCTTAAATATAGTGATTCACAACAGATCATTAGAGCAAGGGAGCATGTAATACCTATCAAAAGCCTCATGGATGGTCCAAGAGCCAGAGAAATGTGGACATCTGGGCAGAGATCCCTCTGGATAGACACCAGAAATGGCAGCAGCTGGGTTTCCCAGTCAGGTAATTTATGCAAATTCATTTAATGCTCAATAGAATTTAAATGTGTCTTATTTTAGTACCAAATTATTATTTTTTTTACCATTAGCCAATATATTTGTCAGGATCTTCTGACCACAATGAAATCTTATCAAACAGCCTCCATATTCAGTTTAGACATCAATGAATTTTTTCCCTTAAAATGTCAATGTGTAGATAACTAATAAGTGACATTGGAACACTTTTTTATGACCTCAAATTTTTCAAGTCAATAATTAATTTCTTTCTGACTCCCTTATTTGGCCTTATGATATGAATTAACTCATTCAACCATTCAATCCATGGAATTAACTTGGTGATAACTTAAGACAGTTTAATGAGAGAATATTTCCATATATACCTAATCCCACTCTCAGTTCTAATGAAAAATTGCCCCAAACATTAATCATTAGACAGTCACTCCTGAAAAAAATCACCCAAATGAATTCTTTTTTCAATTAGACACTTGGAAGTTTCAATAAAATTTCCCAGGGACTTTTCAAAGAATGGATTTGCCTGGTTATGTTCAAACTATTCCTAACATGGGAGCTGGGTGATATTCAACATAACCAAATATAATGCTAGTTTGTTTTCTTCAGTTTAGAAAAATACCTTCTTAAATAATTAGCTTGAAGGTGAGTGCTACCTGAATCTATTACTATTGTTAGAAATTATATCTAGTGATTTTGCTCTCCATTTCATTTATAATGCGGAAAGTAGATAACCCTTGTTTGTTTTGCTTTGCCTTGATCATAGATTTATGCCTCTAAGAGTTTATTAACTATATTGGTAGACTTGACCAAAATGTAATAAATACACACACACACACACACACACACACACACACGCACACCACGTTTCTATCAATGTATTATCCTCTTTAACTATCTGCTTCATTTATTTTTTTTTTAAAAGTAATACATTACACAGGTGGTTATGAAAGAGTCAAATAACAGAAGTATTTGTAATGAAGAGCAATAAATTCCTGCCTAAATATTCCTCTTTCTACCCCCAACCTAATCTGATTTCCTCCCCCCTTATAGTTAACTTTCAAAAATCTTTTCTTTTGAAGTTCATTTGATTACCTCCACATCTTGAAATATTATTGTATCAATTACTATGGTTTGTCAACTTTACATATTTCCTACTGACTTCCTTATATTCTAGGTAAGGATTCCCTCCCTTCCACCATTAATACTTCCTCCCTCTGATAATATTGTTTTTCTAACTAATTTAATTGTTCAACTGTTGAAATTCAAAAACATATTAAAACTACATCTCCTGTACCACTGAAAAAAGTCAGTATATCTTGACCTACTATTTTGGTTATTCTTATAAGTGTGTAGTGGTATCTCACTGTTGTTTTAATTTTTATTTCCCTGATAACATATGATGTGGAGTATCTTTTCATATGCTTACTGTATTTCTTCTCTGATGAGATGTTTGTGAAGATCTTTGGCCAATTTTTAAATTGGGTTGTAGTTTCCTTATTGTTGAGCTTTAACAGTTCTTTGTATATTTTGGATGATAGTCTTTTATCAGATATGTCTTTTACAAATATTTTCTTCCAGTGTGTAGCTTGTCTTTTCATTATTTTGACAATTTCTTTCACAAAGGAGAATTTTTTTTTTATTTTAATGAAATTCAGCTTATTATTTCTTTCATGGATCATGCCTTTGTTGTATTTAAAAATCACAGCCAAACACAAGGTCATCCAGATTTCCTCCTGTTATGTTCTAAGAGTTTCATAATTTTGCATTTTAAATTTAGGTCTGTGACCCACTTAAAGTTTTGTGAATGATGTAAGGTCTGCGTCTAGATTTTTTTTTTTTTTTGCATATAAATGTTCAGTTGTTTGAGTGTCAATTGTTGAAAAGACTATCTTTTCTCCACTGTATTGCCTCTGCTCCTTTGTCAAAGATGAGTTGACCATATTTAAGTGGGTCCATTTCTGAGCTCTCTATTCTGTTCCCATTGATGAATTTGTCTATTCTTTCACCAATATCACAAAGTCTTTATTATGGTAGCCTTATAAGTTGTGACTCAGGTAATGTCACTCCTTCAACTTGGTAATTCTCCTTCAATATTATGGTGGCTATTTTGGGTCTGCTATCTCTATGTATAAACTTTAAAATCAGTTTTTCAATGTCCAAAAAATACTTGCTGGGATTTTTTGAATCTACAGACCAAGTTGGGGAAAACTGACATCTTGACAATTTTTAGTCTTCTTATCAAAGAACATGGAATATCTCTCCATCTATTTAGTTCTTCCTGATTTTACTGAGAAAGTTTCTAGACATTCACTCAGTATGATGTTTCCTTTAGGTTTTCTGTAGATATGCTTTATCAAGTTGAGGAAATTCCCCTCTATTCCTCATTTACTGAGAGTTTTGATTGTGAATGAGTGTTGTATTTTGTCAAATGCTCTTTCAGCATCTCTTGACATGGTCCTTTGATTTTTCTTCTTTAGCTTATTAATGTGATGGATTACATTATTGATTTTGAAATGTTGATTCAGCCTTGCATACCTGGGATAAATCCCACTTGGATATGGTGTATAATTATTTTTATACATTACTGGATTTCACTTGACAATAGTTTCTTAAGGATTGTTGCACCTATATTCATAAGAAATATATATACATACTATATTAACCAGGATGACTTGAAGCTTCCAAAGAGAAAAGTAGGAACATTTTGTTAGATTCTATCTGTTTCTCAATAAAGTAATAAAGTGGGCAAACAACTGTCAACTCAGCTATGACTCAGAAAATAAAAATGTAGCAATTTCATGCATATTTACAAGGGTAAGTCCATAAGTTTTCAGCAGCGTCCAACGCATCATTTTTATAAAAGTAGTTTGACAATAACATAATTTACTCTCTTGGGAAAATGCTTTTATCTTAGATTTTGAAATCAAGAGCAATTCACTATGGATGAAGAACAGGCTCCACTAAGAAGAAATGTGGAAATAACATTGATTGAGCATGCTATATGACAAGCAATTTGTTATGATCTTTCACAACCTGTATAGCAATTTTTATAAGAACATTGTGGCTTTATTGTCTTGGAGAGAAGAGGAATGGAGAGTCTTATAAAATATTTTAGGTTTAGATATTAAGTAGTGTTTTTAAAGATGTACCACTTTGGCTAAATGAATTAGTTAGATATAATTTTAGTACAAATTTACTCACTAGTATGGTAAGAAATATCTACGACTCAAAAGTCTTCATTAGAAATAATATTAAATTTAGTCTTCAGAAACAAGATTAAACAGCTGAGCCAGTAATAGTAGATTCTTGCTTCATTAAAAGAGTCTTAGGGGGAAAATAATCTAATAAAAGACACCACTTCTGACATAGTTAGTTTGA
Source organism: Eubalaena glacialis (assembly GCF_028564815.1). NCBI lineage: Eukaryota > Metazoa > Chordata > Mammalia > Artiodactyla > Balaenidae > Eubalaena > Eubalaena glacialis. The sequence goes on along the minus strand of NC_083723.1, from coordinate 97,239,472 downwards.
GAAAGAGTGCACTGTTTTTGATGGTAAGAGAAAGGAGGTAAGAATAGTATAACAGTCTGGCCAGGAATGAAGAATAATGCCCTTGGCATTTACTTTCTATTTACACAAAACTCTGAAACAACCCAAGCCAGTCAGTATTCTCAAAACAGGATCTTTGGCAGGGAGGAACTGAGTTTAGTATAGTCTTGACCTCAAGAGGAGTCGATAATATACCAGGCTACACCCATCTAGAGGAAGACACTCAGGCCATGAAACTACCATGCTTTTGATGGAGGATGAGAGAACATGGGCAAATGGGTGGTTAGTGCCACTCCTTCTCTGTCCACAACACTCCATAAATATTTCCCTTCCTTTCCCTTCCCTTCCCTGTCCTGTCCTTCTCTTTTTCCTTTCCTTTCTTTTCCTGTCCTTTTTAAAAAATATATAGGCACACATAAATAAGATGCCGTGGGTTAAAATAAGATCCTTCCTAGAAACCTTAAAATTTACATCTAATGTTTAAAGATTCTTTAGAGTTACAACTTCTGGAACATTACTCATGACCATCCCATGAAAATTAACAATTAATCAAGTCTGAATTAACTTGCCAAGGGGATACTCCAAGTAAAGAGCAAGACCAGGAGGTTATGGAACCCCTGGCAACCTAATTCTAAAGGTCCTCCCCTAACATTCCCTGATGAACTTCAATAGCATAGAGAAATTATAATGAGATTATTTAGATAAGGAACAAATGCCTCACTTTCTCTTGTCATCCCTGAGTATCTGTCATCTCTGAGTGTCTTGTGGGATGCTCCTTCTCATTTTCACTTGATCTTATATCCTACCGTGTTGCATACATCTTCTTTTAAAATATGTAGCATTCACTCAAACTATTCACTCTGGTTAAATTATCCAAGGGAGCACTTCTCTGTGCTCATGGCTCCCTTTGAACTCACTGTTAAGTCATGAGCAGAGGAAAGGGCAGAGAGGAATTTACCTATGGGACTGAATTGAAATGTTAAGACATATGCATGAGCAAAGATAGAAAAGGGCTAGAATAGGGATAACAAGATGATAAATATCTCTATTTTCTGATAAGTATCTTTTCTAATAACTTCAAAGCACTAAACCTTCTATACATTAGACATTACACTAGAGAAGAATGGCAAATCCTTTAAAATTAGTCACTCATCACTTTATGAGAAATGAAATACTGTAAGTATGCATCATAAAGTTGTGCATTCCATTATTATATGCTGAATGTTCATTCCAAAGAAAATGGAAGACAAAGGAAATATTAAGCAGCGTAAGAAAAGCCATAGCATTATTAAAAAATCTAACAATATTTCATTCTCCCAGAGTCTGGGATAATGAAATTTTACAGTAAATCTTTATCCATAACTAGTATACTTAATGTAGGTTTTAAATTTAAACTCTGGATTTATGCCTATAGAACTGACAAGTCTCATTGCCATTCAACACCACTTTCATCTTGGCTACAAAAACACGGTATTATTAAAGACAAGATGCAAGTCATACTCAAGAAAATTGACTTACTTTACTGAGCAATGTTGACTTTGGATAAATGAAAAATGCATAAACCTTGAGATCCTTGAATGTGAATTAAAAAAAAAAAAACACTTATTTTGCCTTCTGTTTAGATTTAAATGTTCAGAAGTTGATCATAGGCACATAATTGACTGGTAAAAGCAACATGTGCTATATCCCTCCAGGACCTGAGTGGCTGACAAGAAGCCCAAGACTACTCATCAGAGATTACCCTGGGAAGTAGGAGAACCTACCCTCCTGTCTTGCATAAGACAAGAAAAGTTCATTATTCTGCCATTTTACACTAGAATGAACACAATATGTCAATTTAATAACATATTAATATTATTTTCATACATTTTAAGCTGATAAATCCAGAAAACTTATAACATTTATTGACTTCCTATTATGAACCTGAACCAGTGCATTGTCTAAGGAATCAGAGATGAGCAAGAGAGAATCCCTGCCTTATAGGAGAAGGCAATCTAGTAGAAGACAGATACAAAAAAGAGATACTGTCAAAGTAATACGGAAAACACTGTGAAAATGGTAATAAAAATGATGTTAATATTTATTACATGCTTAAGATGTGCAAGGTACTATGCCAAAGTGCTTTTTAACTCACTGAATCTTCTATGCAATAAGTACTATTATTATTATAAATATCCCCAGTTTATAGATGAGGAATGGGAAGCTTATAGAGGTTAAGATTACTCAGACAGTACAGGATAGCTTGTAAGATCAAACTAGACCTGTCTGAGGCCAAGACTATCAATCACCCCGTTGCCCGGCCAACCAGAGAAATGCTCAGAGTCCTGTAAAAGCCTAGAGCAAGGGTACTTAGCCCTGTTAGAAGTCAAAACAGGTTTCCTGCAGAGGAGGCCTCAATTGAATTAAGTCAGGTGAAGGAGGAACAAAGATGTTCCAAGAAGTGAGGACAGAAAGAGCAAGAAGATAGAAGTGTGACAAAATCTCAGTGTTGTTTCCTTACTACATCATGAATGCTGAGGTGGCTAGTAAGCTGAGGCAAGGGGGTACGTCAGGAGGTAGTTTACGTCCTTTGCTAAACAGCTTGACCTTGAGGTACAGCATTTAAACGATTTCCAGCTTGAGATAACAGATTCAGATACATATTAAGAGAGACCAACTAGGTAGCTGTGGGGGTGATGAGGTGAGTAAAACTGAAAGGGCGAGGGATAATAAGGACAGAATTGGGGCAGCAATAGAAGATAGTGTTAACTTTCATGTTCACAGCCTCACACACGGTAAACACCAAGGGTATGTTAAACTGTTAACACTTCTCCCCTAAATAATTCAACCCTTGATAAATAGCTCATTAATTTAAATATAGAACATTTGCTACTTCAGAGCAGATATTTACCTAAATCAAATATAAGGACTTGATATTCTTTCAACTGGACAGAAAATACTAGCTTTTTCTTCCATTTATTTCCTAGATCGTGGAGAAAGAAAAAATCTAGAAACCCAGTTCCCAGTGAGTTATCTCAGTGTTAGTTCCTGCGTCCTCTGTGAGAAAGCAAGCTCATAAGTTTATAAGAATGAGGATTCTGGGTGAATGACAAACCACACTGAAATGACTAAAAACTTAAAGTTCTAAATAAATGTTAATATTTCACTCAGTCTGTATAGTAAACATTTATATGTCTACCTCTTTTTTATATTCCAAGTTATATCTTAAAAGATTAGTGGAAAAAATGGGTGGAAAACTTGTTTAATCAGCATGGGAACCCTGTAAAAGGTGGCCTTCACATTATAACACAAAAATACAGCAGCCAGAAGGTGTGATTTTATTGTTGAATTACTAAACCTGCTGAGACATTAAGACATATACAGTTTGTTAAGATTCTATTAAAGTTAAATTAAACTTGTAAAAGAAGCTAACCTTCTGTACTTACAAATTTTTTTCATTTATGACAGGAACATTTCAATTAGCAATCTAAGAATGCAAAATATCAACAGTGAATTCTTTCTAATTAGTTTCACTTTGAAATCAACAGCTAAGCTAACAAAGGATATCTCCATTATTGGACTTCTTTTTATGTTAATGAAAATAAAAATTATTATAAACTATTTAATTTAGGAAATATAATTGGCTTCAAAAGAGTATGAGCAAAGTATTGGCTACTTTATCTCGACTTAATTTGTTTTTAATATAAAAACAATTATGAAAATTAGGCAATTTTTAAAAGTACATCTTTATGTACATCTTGAGTTATATCTATTTTCTATATGTACATCTGTCAGGAGTTCAGCTGGGCTGGGATAGAGAGAGCTGAGCTGTCAGGTATAGAAGGCCAATTAAAGCAACAAAACATAAGTGAAAGAGTTAAGCCTTTAATTGTTTACTACAATGAGTAAGAGAGAGTCTAAAACCTGGAGAAACACTGAGTCTCCCTGTTTCATTTTTCCTCATGGAACAGAAGCACTGGCCAAGGAACACTGGCTGGTGGATCAGCTCAGATGTGGGGGTCACCTCACTGTTGAGGGAGCCCCAAACAAAAAGCTCAGGCAATTTTAAGGGCTGGCAGGTGGTGGGGGAATGGCTAGGAGTGGGAAAGTACAAGTAAGAGTGGGGAAAAGCGTCTGTAAGGTTCTCCCCTCCACTCTTTAGGAGACCTTGGCAGGTGCATGAAGAGCACCTCTGTCCAAGGCTCAGCTAGAGAGACCTATTTTATTCTTTTTTATGGCTGAGTAACAGTCCATCATATATATGTACCACATCTTTATCCATTCCTCTGTCAGTGGACATTTAGGTTGCTTCCATGTCTTGGCTGTTGTAAACAGTGCTGCTAAGAATACTGGGGTGCATGTATCTTTTCAGATTATGGTTTTCTCTGGATACATGCCCAGAAGTGGGATTACTGGATCATATGGTAGTTCTATATTTAGATTTTTAAGGAACCTCCATACTGTTCTCCATATTGGCTGCACCAATTTACATTCCCACCAACAGTGCAAGAGGGTTCCCTTTTCTCCACACCCTCTCCAGCATTTATTGTTTGTAGACATTTTGAGGATGGCCATTCTGACCAGTGTGAGGTGATAACTCACTGTAGTTTTGATTTGTATTTCTGTAATAATTAGCGATCCTGAGCATCTTTTCATGTGCTTTTTGGCCACCTGTATGTCTTCTTTGGAGAAATGTCTACTTAAATCTTCTGCACATTTTTTGATTGGGTTGTTTGTTTTTTTGATATAGAGCTGCATGAGCTGTTTGTATATTTTGGAGATAATCCCTTGTTGGTCGCCTCATTTGCAAATATTTTCTCCCATTCTGTGGGTTGTCTTTTTGAAAAAGAATGAAATAGTGCCATTTGCAGCAACATGGAGGGACCTAGAGATTATCATACTAAGTGAAGTAAGTCAGAGAAAGACAAATATCATACGTTATCACTTATATGTGGAATCTAAAAAAAAAAAATACATATGAACTTATTTACAAATCAGAAACAGACTCACAGACTTCAAAAACAAACTCATGTTCACCAAAGGGGAAAAGTGGGATAAATTAGGTGTTTGGGATTAACATATACACACTACCATATATAAATAGATAATCAACAAGGACCTGCTGTATAGGACAGGCAACTGTACTCAATATTCTGTAATAACCCATATGAGAAAAGAATCTGAAAAAGAATGGATATAGACATATGTATAACTGAATCACTTTGCTATACACCTGAAACTAACACAGCATTGTAAATCAATTATACTCCAATATAAAATAAAAATTAAATTCAAAAAAATAAATAAAGAGACCTAGAAATGAAGGCACCTGAGCTAGCAATGAAACTATGTGAAAGATCATGATCAGCCAGCAGGGCATGAGTCCTTGGCTGCAACTCCCTTCACAGAATGCAATGACTGTGTACCAAATCTGGTGTGCAGAAGGCAGTTTTCCCATGAGGGCTATCAAGTCAGCTTGAAAAACACACATATCTTTCTACTAAACTTTGGTGTGGAAAACAGCCACATCAAATAAAATATCCACTGGTGTAATACTTCTATATGATTAACGAAATAGGTCATTTCTACAACTTGACTTTAAAGCATCACTATATTGGTAATCCCATGGATAAAGGGCATATAAGAAAAATGCCTGGGGCTTCCCTGGTGGCGCAGTGGTTGAGAATCTGCCTGCCAATGCAGGGGACACGGGTTCGAGCCCTGGTCAGGGAAGATCCCACGTGCCGCGGAGCAACTAGGCCCGTGAGCCACAACTACTGAGCCTGCGCGTCTGGAGCTTGTGCTCCGCAACAAGAGAGGCCGCGACAGTGAGAGGCCCGCGCACCGCGATGAAGAGTGGCCCCCGCTTGCCGCAACTAGAGAAAGCCCTCGCACAGAAACGAAGACCCAACACAGCCAAAAATAAATAAATAAATAAATAAATAAATAAATAAATAAATTTATAAAAAAGAAAAATGCCTATCTTGTTAATGGACTGATTTTTTACTCCCCAACCTGGGTGTTATTTTCTTGTGTACATAAGTTACCTCTGCCATGTTCCATTTATAATATTCTCACTACCCAAATTCAGGTACAGAGTAAATAATCATCAAGAAAGAGACTTAGTGTGATACCAGTGAACATCACTTATTAGGATCAGATATCCTTTTCCTGACCTCTCACTGTGGATATACCAACAACAAATATAAATGCAATCATCAACTCCCAAAAGTAGCAATAGACAAAAGGCAAGAATCAAGAACCTGAAGAATCATGAGATCAAATCAACGATTTTTTTAAACAAATACCTCATAGAGAGTTCTGTACAAAGATTGCATGGAAGATGGTGAATGGAACCAAATTTCAAAGTCCAAAATTCACTAAATATAAATTTGAAATGAATCTAAATCAGAAAAAAAGAAAGCAAATAAACATCACTTGAAGCTACTGAAAGTCAGGAAAAAGCAATGGGCAATGGATGTGGACTGGTGAAAGAAGTTTCAGGGTGAGTTATTAAATATATGAGTAAAACAGGAATAACGGTTTGCAGAGAAATTCAAGTAGTGAGGTCAGGAAGATAAGAAGAGGAAAAAAATTCAGACATACTAGAAAAGGAGATGCTTATTTGAAGTCATACACTTAGTCCACCTGGCAGTATTTTATACACTGCCTTCTAAGAGTCACAACGTTCCCAGGAAATGGAGGTTCAATTTTTCTGTTCCAACCATTTCAGTAATTCTTGCATATGAATGTCTTAAGTAAATATAAACCAAAATCTAAATGTCACCTATAACTGTGCCAAAAAAGATTTAAAAAATACTAATTGAGTAGAGAGCTCCCATTGATTAGCACCACACACAGTACAGCCAATTAATTTAGAAAAATTGTTCATTAAAAAAGGCTCAAAAAACAGCCTGCAAATGTTATGAAAGGTTTGTATAGATAATAATAATTTGTCCTTTTAATTTTTCATAGTTCTAATATACAGCTTTATATAGTTAACTGTTTAAAACTGAATAAGCAATGGTAATGAAAACCTAATGTTTATTTCTCTTTATTAAATATCAAAAATTGTACAAGGTTTATTACTGTCATCTCATTTAAGAGTGCTTACATGAAAACTACGAGGAAACTACTTTTCTCACCCCACTGAAACTGAGCAATGATATTTACAACAGCTCATGATTCAAGAGAAACTTGAGTTCATAATTGCCATAGACAATTTTCTTTGGTGACAGATGATCATACTCATTATCCATTTCAATCACAGCTTATTCTCTTGCTGTGTTTAACTGCATTACTCCCCATGGTTTTGGCAAGATGATGCAAAACTAAGTAATTTAATTAATCTCAATTCATGACCAGTTAGTTCAATCAAAACTAGTTTATTGTTTACATATTTCTGACTATTTTATATTTAGCTGCTAAGAAATGATAGTCTAAATGCATCCAAAATAAAAGTAGGGATTTAGTGAATAATCAACGTACAGTTTGCCAGGCTTGGGAGCATATGTAAATACAGATTTTTTTTTTCAGCCATCAGTTAACTGATTCACGTCACATAACCTGTTTGTTACATTAAAAGACACTTACCCTGGACTTCTCTGGTGGCACAGTCGTTAAGAATCCTCCTGCCAATGTGGGGGACACGGGTTCAAACCCTGGTCCGGGTAGATCCCACATGCTGCGGAGCAAATAAGCCTGTGCACCACAACTACTGAGCCTGCGCTCTAGAGCCTGTGAGCCACAACTACTGAGCTCATGTGCCACAACTACTGAAGCCTGCGTGCCTAGAGCCCATGCTCTGCAACAAAGAGAAGCCACCGCAATGAGAAGCCCGTGCACCGCAATGAAGAGTAGCCCGCGCTCGCCGCAACTAGAGAAAGCCCACGCCCAGCAAAAAAGACCCAACACAGCCAATTAATTAATTAATTAATTAATTAATTTTTTTAAAAAGACACTTATCCTGAGCTATTTAAATTTAATTTTTCAGCTATGTATGTCTTAAATGTAGTTTGCAACCCAGATCCATTTCCCTTTACTCCCTTTCTTTACTGTGATAAAAATAGCTCCTTCATAATTTTATGTTTTCTTGTGGTGGTTTATCTTTTGGAAAGAATAAACTTTACCAAAGATGAGAAAAATGAATCAGAAACCAGAGTTCATTAATCTGAATTTCAATTTATATATTTAATTTCAAATTATATATATAATTCTAATTATATCTTCTCATTTTGTTTTCATGATAGCTTTTTAAGAAGTAGAAGACGGAAACTGTGGCTGAGAGAGAGACAAGCAGGAATTGAGAAACGTAAAAATAAAATTAATGAACCATATGAAATTGTTGATATTCTGGACTATTCATAAGCTAGTATTATTAATACTTATGAACATATTATTTAGTTATATAAAGTCCTAAAATATTTTCATAACAATCTATTCTCCAAAAGATAAATTCTCCTTAGAGTAAATTAATGTTTTCTTTTAGATAAAAATATATGAAGAATATATTGATAAAGGATAAAAATATATTCAATATATTGATGAAGACTATATTGGTAAGAACTCATTATATCCAAAATTATGTTCCTCTGCCCTTTAATCTCCCTCTTTCTCAGTCCCTAGGTCTCCAGCTACTGCAACATGGCTGGGAGTCAGGAGCACATTAAACATTACTTTAAAAGATTTTATGAAGACAAAAGGAGGTTTATGAAGACAAAACTTGTTAACTGAAACAATATATAATAAAAAGAAACAAGTGAACTGGTCATTGGGTGAACTGGCTTTCAGCTAATTGACCTAAAGCCCAGTTCTGCTTAAGCCTGGTTCTTCTAAAGAGATAATAGCCAAAGTTTCATTTGGACATGTCTGGAACCCAGCTATGCTCAGTCTATATGGAAAACAGTCCTTCCATCTGGTCTCCATTATACTGTGTCTCAAATATGATCCTCATTGGTGTCAGTTTAATTTTTCAATCTTCTCTTCTACCATTTCACCAACATTTTATCCAACAGTGTTATCACCAATATTTCCAAAACTTCCAGGGAAACTGTGTGACTCTATATCAAGTAAACAGAGCCCACTTATTAGGAATACAGATCCTTATTTAAAGACTTAAAATTTGTTTTGTTTTTAACGTAACAACTTTCCTCATAATTTATTTTATAGTTTGCTGAATATTTGCTTCTTAATGGCCCATTGAGTTATTTGGCAGAAGTTCTGCTGAATCTTCATTGCATATAATAATTATTATAGTCATCTGCACGTTTATATATATCCATCTTTAGTCCCTCATCTCTGACATTCATGATAAATATGCTATACCCAATACCCTGAAAAGAAATACTTATGGGACTCCATAAATGTAGCTGCTTATAAACTTAAATAAACTATATTAATAAAAACATATTACTTTGATTCGCCAACTAATTTTCACTGTGTTATTATATTATCCCCCAGGTTTTATAAAAATCAAAGTGCTTAAAGGTGTAATAATAGTTTAATAGGCATAAAAATTTATATTCCAAAATGTGGGTCAGAGTTTTTCACATAACTAAAATTTTTGCAGTAGTGAAAAAAATTAATAGTATCTGCATTTAAAAATAAATTCAGCATTTTCACCTAAAATACATTTCATTAATACATATATACATTAAATCGATAACTTTAAATATTTCTATTATTCTAATAAAGTGAAATTTCAAAGCACAACTTGATATGTAGCAGTTTTAATATTACATACTATGAAGTAGTTGAAATGCCTATGTATTGCCAAAGCAATATAAATAACTTCTTCATAAAATCATAGTAATTAGAGCAACTGTTTACATTAAAACATTACTGAACTTCTTTCTCAGAATTATTATCGAACTGAACTGGCATTCTTGTGCTTCATTTTAACAGACTTAGGAGGCAGTGCTTTAAAAAATATTCTACATTGATAATTTGTTCAAGTTATTTAAATAAAATGTTTTATTCATAAATATTTTATAGTTTCTATATTAAAATAAGGCATTAAATGTCCTTTGAATTGCTCTTTTAAGTGCACAATTTTCATCCCCTTCCCAATGTGATAAATTGCCAGCTCATTTTAGAAACAACATAAGTGGAGGAAAGAGAAACCAAGAGGCAAGCAGTAGACAGTTTTACATAACTTTATAATGAACTCTTCCTGGAATTATTGTAAAAGAGACCTCTTTCCATCTGGGGAACTGCTGTTGGGTCACCAATTCATCATGGGATGGTATAAGTCTCTGCTCACAATAACAGAGAGAACCAAGGACAGGAATCAGGACAAGACACGGTCCAAGTGAGGCATTTATTGAAGGTTAGGTCTGGACCTACAGATGGCAGATTCTGGGCAGGCTTCCCTCCAAACCAATATTCTTTAAATATTTTGTTCAATCTTTGTTAATGTGAGCAAGTAGAAAACTGTCCACTTATTTAAAATGTATTATGTCTTTCTTTATATTCAAGCTAATAGATATGTCATAAATAGTAAGTATAATACTGCAATTTAACTTACTATATATTTGGAATTATGTCTATATTATTGTTTTTCCATCATTCATGAAATGGATGTAGTAGTCATTCAGTTTGGATTAGAGACATTTACTTGCTTTCCATCCTCTAGGGTTGTCAGATTTATTAAGAAGAAAACAAAACAAACAGGATAGTCACTTAAATTTGAATTTCTGATAAACAGCAAATAATTTTTAGTAGCAACATATCCTAAATATTGCATATCCTATATTTTAGCATACCCCAATTTTTGAGACATATTTACACAAAATGTATTCATTGTTTGTCTGAATTTCAGATTTAATTGGATGTCCTGTATTTTATCTAGTAATCCTACCACCCCCATTTAGAAACTGTGGAACTCAATTCGAGTTAAAATATAATAGCCAGAAATGTTCTTTGCCCAGAACTCTTCATGGGACATACATTTTTTAAAGGATGAATTGCAGGCTAAGTATCCTGGGCAAGGAAGCTTCTGGTAGAAGATAAAGCTGGAGAGTTTAGGCTGTTTTCTATTCCACACAGGAGTTGAAGGAGATTTGTACTAGGAAGATAGTGGAAGAGCTAAAGAGAAGACAGAATTATAGGATATGAAAGTGGGAAAATCAACAGGGAAGGCTATTTGTCTGAACTAATGGAAGCTAAAGCTGTAGAGTGCTAATGTAACAAGGATGTTTTCTGGTCAAACTAGGCAGCCTTTAACTAGTCCACCTGCATCGCTCTAGCCCCCCTGCAATTAGTCTTCACACAATAGCCAGAGCAATCTTTTCTAAAAGCAAATATGATTTTGTCACTTCCATTAATAAGATCATTCATGACTTCCTTTTGCTATTAGAACAAAGATCATTCTTCATCTGGCCCTTGCTTCACTTTTCAGCTACATCTGCTACCCTGCTTCCTCTGGCCATCCCCAAGCTCTCCCACCACACTGGCTCTCTTTATCTCCCAGACCTGGAATTGCTCCCTGTGCAATAGAGCTTTGAATCTTTTGTTCTTGATTTTCTATGTCATATGACTCCCATTCATTCTTCTGGTCTAAAATGTCATTTCCTGTCACAAGCCATTCTATACTTCCCTGTCTGTATCAAATCCCTCTATTATATGCCGTCATCAAACTGGGTACCTCTCCTCTCTACCACTGGTTATCTCTCCTCTCTACCACTGGTTAAGAGTTGAATTTTTTCATGTCCACCACTCTTCATGATAGCAAATATTAGAGAGATATACAAGTAGAGAGAATAAAATAATGCAGCCTCATGTTTCCACTGCCCAGATCCAGTGAAGAGCCATTCATGGCAGTCTCATTTCACTATGCCCTCACCCAGAACTCAATCATATTATTTTGGGACAATGCCCACTTCCTTCCAAATAATTCAGTATGTATCATTAAAGGATAGGTACTCTTTTAGAAAAGTTACTGCAACTTAAAATATGAAGTATGTTTGCATGATTATTTGATTCACGTCTGTCAACCCCTTTGGACTATAAACTTCAAGAGGATAGAGACTATATCTGTTTTTTAATTATCATTGTATTACAACATCTAATACATTTGAGCACAAGGTAGTTTCTCTGGCCTATAAATAGATGTTGATTGAATTATTTCATGTATTCTTTTCATTTTACCTTACCCCTTTTAATTTACATTTTTCATCTATCTTATTTCTAGTTTTATTATATTTTGTAACTAGAATAGGAAGTACTACCATAGGGCAACATCCATTGATACCTCAGAGGGTTGATCAGCATGTCAAATGTATTTATTACTCCTGATTCAATTGTAGCCTAAGGATTTCCCTTCAGGGAAGGTTGATGGATGAATGCCTAACACAACATCACCTGAAATGCAGTGGAGTACCTCAGAAAGTTTCCTCAAATGCTGACACAGCATACAAAATTTGTGGAGTGAATATTTTTTAAAAAATAAAATCTAACAAGATGAAATTTAATAAGAAAAAAATGTAAAGTCCTAGACATGGTCAAAAAACACCTCATAATTCCCAAGTAAAGACCATGGTTTAACATGAGCTCTTATGAAAGAGAAAAAAGGAAGTTTATAAAATGGATAAGCTCACTGTTCATGGCTTATTTGCCTACAAAAAAACCCTTGTACTCAGTAGACACCCATTAAATATTTCATGAAAGCAAAAGTGAATGAAAGAGTGATCTGTAAGTTCTAGCTGCTACAAAATGTCATTTAAAACTTGGGCTGCATTAATTGAAGAGCAGGCAATGGAACAAGGGAGGATACATGCCTGTTCTGCTCTCAATAGCCAGATCACAACTGTAGTAGGGATGTGTCCAGTTCTGAACAACATACTACAGTGGATGTGTAAAGCCAGATTATTCAAAGGGAGGTTGCCAAAATGATGACACTGAAAACCCAGTAGGAATAGCATAAGATATGACTGGAGGTGAGGCAGTAGGGTCATTGTGTTTAATTTTACAAAGAGTAATTTATCTGGAAAGGGGGTGAGATTTACTCTAGGTGGCACCAATGAATAGAATGAGACTAAGTGACTAGAGGAAAAAAAATTCAACTCAAAATAAAAGAAAGATGTGCTAAAAATAAGACCTATCCAAAAATATCAGAGAGAAGTGTTAGAAACTAGTTTTTAGTTGCTTTTCCTTTTTGAGTGTTTGTATGTTTCACCTTTGGAGATGTTCAAGCATAAGGCAGGTAAGCTCTGGTCACAGGTACTACAAAGGGATTAAGAACCCTGGATAAATTATCAGACTAGAAATCTGTAAGATACTTCTAAAAATTAATCTTTTAAAAATTTCCTTTAAGATAAGCAAAGGTAAAAATGTTCTTAAATACCTCATTAAAAGTGGCAAAGCAAAAAAATATATAACAAAGTATTGTATTCATAATACAAAAAATATTTTAAGGACATGGAACTTCACAGGTCCAAGGCTTATCTGGGGGAATATGATGAACTAGAACACTACAATGATGAAAATGTTATTAGATTTTCACCTGTACTTTTCTAGAAATAAACTCAGATACTTATGAATAATTAGCTAAAATCATTAATATAATTTTATTATAAAAATACAATAAATTTTAAAATATGAATGTATAAAGGGACTTTATCATTTAAGAGGTAACCTAGTCTAATCCTTATAAAAGTCCCTCAAAGTGTCTCTCTAGCCACTCACTGAACACATACAGGTCTAAGGAATCCTCTCTCTCAAGAGGTAGCTTTTGAAATGTGCTGGAAATTATTTTATGTTAAGTTAAATTTTCCTTCCCCATAGTATCCACTTTTCATCCTAGTCCTATCCTCCAGAACTTCCCAAAATCTATCCAAAGCTTCCTACATATGTGAGTCCTTAAAATAATCAAAAAGAGTACTCATTCCTAATTCTTTCCTTCTCCAATGAAACATTCTCAGTAATTTCAGGTGCCTCGTCATGTCATGATTTCCAGACAGTGACCCAGAAATGTGCTCACTGCTTGCCCTTGAACATTCTTCGATTTGCTTAAAGGACCTCCAAAAGTGAGCTTTCCTGGAGAGAAAACAGTACTCTAGGTGAAGTCTGGCCAGTAGCACAAAGTAAATAAGCCTCATCCCTCCCTCATTTCTGTTAATGCAAGGTCACAAAATACCATTGACTTATATTGAGCTTATTAGCAACTAAGTTAAAGTTCTTCTTATCACTCGATATAAATTGCCATGTTAACTAGCAGTGGTATTTATTAACAAATAACCGAAGTTTCTATGTAAATACCATAAAGTTCTCACATATTTTTTTAAGAAATGGGTTTTACTCAATTAGTGAATAATGGGTGAAAGTGTTATTATTATTCCCATTTTACAATGAAAAAATTAAGACACAGATTAAATGTCATGTTGAAGCCCATAACCAAAGATTAACAAAAATTATTCTAGAATTATCCAAGGCCTGTGCACTGCACATTTCACTACACCATGATACCCTCTCGTAAGTGTTTTCCATGATCTTTATTGATAGCACTGCTTATCACAAAATTCTTCATGTAGCAATATGCAATGATTAAATAGAAACATATACTCTTCACTGCTTGTTTTTTATCTTCCTGTGTACATTTTAAAAGTATGTGAACAAGAGTTTTGTGGTTTGTTTAGTACTTTTGAACGAGAGGCTTTTCTTAAAAAAATTTTTTTTAAACTACCTTTAATTCAAGCTGATAGGCTATTTTTCTTAAGAGTCTAGAATGATGAAAGTAGCATTTTATTCTCAGACTTTTGAGACAGTAAACAAAATAAGAATTATGTGCTTAAACCAAAACTTATGAACTATGGATTCAAAATTTATTAGCATGGAACTAAAAGCCATTTTAAAAATTGAAAATGATACAGTTTTCATCAGCTTTTCAGTTTCTTTCCAGCAGTGAACTGAACAAATCCATTAGAGCTACAAACATATTTCAGCAGGAAGAGTTCAGGTAGGATCCTGCTGAAGAGACTGTGGTTGATGCCCAGGAAGCAACAGCAAGGTCCTTGAACTGGGATATCTGAAGAAACTTGATATATGTAATTTATACATCACTCAGTAGCTTTGGAAAATCCTTACTTTCTTACATTATCATAGACATGTATGTAGCTACGTCTGCAATTAATTTTTTCTGTAAGTTGCTGTGACAAATTATAGGATAATATCACAAAGGCTATCTGATTGAGAACCACATTTTCTCTGAATTCACTGGGTGCTCTGCATACCATTCTGGAGCATCTAGGGGAAAACAATATCCAAGTCTTTCATCTGCAACTACTAATCATCTCCCATGAGTGGAAAAACCCTGGTCTGGCTATGTCAGGGCAATGATCATGGCTTTGCAAATGATGCTCATTTTGTAATACAGCCAGCCATGACAACTCAACCTCTCACCTTTCCTGATGATGACACTCTCCCACCCTCCATGGTCATATGAAGGTTTGCCATTTTATCTTGTCATATTTCACTGCATTCTCTTGCTCTCAGAAATCTCATTTAGCCCTGTTTGGCTTGATTCACCCTCTGCAACCCGTAAAGTTTTCTTCTATAAAATATTTGTTAGATCACGGAACAACCTTTTTCCTTATTGTTTTATTCTCTCAAGGACAATCAAGAGAAAAGCTCTCTTCTCTCCCTGGGAAATTTAAACACTTACCCTCCTCTAAAGACATGGAGCTTGCAGCAATTGCAGTAGTTAATTTTTTCAACCTATTGTGGATTATTACAAAATCATGGCAAGAGCACTGGTCTTAAAGATTTGCCAATAAATCCAGACAATGTCATGTATTATGGTAATAAAATTATCTCTCTGAGTTTGCATTTCTTCACAGGAGTTAACACAATATCTATGTCTGAAAGGTACTGTGATGATAAAATTAGGCAAAATATGTGAAAACACCTGGCCCAAATACTAGCACTTAGTGGTTCTCCTAAATATTTGTTAAATCATAAGCAAATAATTCAATTAGTATGAAACTTTGTTTTTTCTTAGCTGGATACATAATTCTTTTGACAAAAACTGGTTGTTTTCAAAGCCCCAACCATATTGTAAGGTGAACAAATAAAAATAGTTAACCAGGGGCACAAGATATATTATGGTAACAAAAGATGGTATAATCTCTACAGAGTAAATGAAATGTGTACTACTAATTATACTTTACATATTGACAGCATCATTAAAAATTAACCCAGGAGTATAATTAGTGCACAGATTTTATTTTAAAAACAGTCCAGAGCTTACTTCCAAAGTGACGTGCTTTACATTCTTTGTTTTCCAATTTCATATCAGAAATAAAGACTGAAAATCTGTAGCAAACCAAAGGACTTAAGTAAAGAGTTATGCCTGAAGGGAGGGGCAAGATGGCGGAAGAGTAAGACGCGGAGATCACCTTCCTCCCCACAGATACATGAGAAATACATCTACACGTGGAACTGCTCCTACAGAACACCCACTGAACGCTGGCAGAAGACGTCAGACCTCCCAAAAGGCAAGAAAATCCCCACGTACTTGGGTAGGGCAAAAGAAAAAAGAAATAACAGAGACAAAAGAATAGGGACGGGACCTGCACCAGTGGGAGGGAGCTGTGAAGTAGGAAAGGTTTCCACACACTAGGAAGCCCCTTCGTGGGCAGAGACTGCGGGTAGCAGAGGGGGGAAGCTTCGGAGCCACGGAGGAGAGCACAGCCACATTGGTGCGGAGGGCAAAGCGGAGATTCCCGCACAGAGGAGCGGTGCCGACCAGCACTCACCAGCCCGAGAGGCTTCTCTGCTCAGCCGCCGGGGCGGGCGGGGCCTGGGAGCTGGGGCTCGGGCTTCGGTGCTAGCCGGGAGGGAGTCCGGGAAAAAGACTGCAGCTGCCAAAGAGGCAAGAGAATTTTTCTTGCCTCTTTGTTTCGCGGCGCGCAAGGAGAGGGGATTCAGAGCGCCGCCTAAACGAGCTCCAGAGACGGGCGCGAGCCGCGGCTATCAGCGCGGATCCCACAGCGACAGGAACGCAGAGGGAAAAACGGAGAGATTCCCGCACAGAGGCTCGGCGCCGAGCAGCACTCACCAGCCCGAGAGGCTTGTCTGCTCACCCGCCGGGGCGGGCGGGGGCTGGGAGCTGAGGCGCGGGCTTCGGTCGGATCCCAGGGAGAGGACTGGGGTTGGCTGCGTGAACACAGCCTGAAGGGTCTAGCGCACCACAACTAGCCGGGAGGGTGCACGAGAAAAAGTCTGCAGCTGCCGAAGAGGCAGGAGACTTTTTCTTGCCTCTTTGTTTCGCGGCGTGCAAGGAGAGGGGATTCAGAGCGCCACTTAAACGAACTCCAGAGACGGGCGCGAGCCGCGGCTATCAGCGCGGACCCCAGAGACGGGCATGAGACGCTAAGGCTGCTGCTGCTGCCACCAAACAGCCTGTGGGCGAGCACAGGTCATTCTCCACACCGCCCCTCCCGGGAGCCTGTGCAGCCCGCCACGGCCAGGCTCCCGTGATCCGGGGACAACTTCCCCGGGAGAGCGCACGGCGCGCCTCGGACTGCTGCAACGTCACGCCGGCTTCTGCCACCGCAGGCTCGCCCCGCCTCCTCCGTACCGCTCCCTCCCCCCGGCCTGACTGAGCCAGAGCTCCCGAATCAGCTGCTCCTTTAACCCCGTTCTGTCTGGGCGGGGAACAGACGCCCTCAGGGGACCTACATGCAGAGGCGGGTCCAAATCCAAAGCTGAACCCCGGGAGCTGTACGAACAAAGAAGAGAAAGGGAAATCTCTCCCAGCAGCCTCAGAAGCAGCGGATTAAAGCTCCACAAACAACTTGATGTGCCTGCATCTGTTGAATACCTGAATAGACAACGAATCATCCCAAATTTAGGAGATGGACTTTGGGAGCAGGATATATTAACTTTTCCCCTTTTCCTTTTTTTTGTGAGTGTAGATGTGTATGCTTCTGGGTGAGATTTTGTCTGTATAGCTTTGCTCTCACCGTTAGTCCTAGGGTTAGGTCCGTCCGTTTTTTTTTTTTTTTTTTTTTGGCTTAAAAAATTTTTTTTTCCCCTAATAAATGTTTTCTTAATAATTTTTTCCTTATTTTCTATTTTTAAAAAATTTTTAATAAGTTTTTTCATATTTTTTATTTTAAAAAATTAAAAAATTTTTTTTCTTAATAAATTTTTTCTAAATAATTTTTTTCTTATTTTTAGTATAAAAAATTAATAAATCTATTTTTAAAAATTAAAAAAAATTTTTTTTCTTAATAAATTTACTCTTAATAATTTTTTTCTTATTTTTTATTATAATTGCTTTATTTTATTTTATTTTATCCTCTTTTTTTCTTTCTTTCCATTTTTTCTCCCTTTTATTCTGAGCCGTGTGGATGAAAGGCTCTTGGTGCTCCAGCCAGGCATCAGGGCTGTGCCTCTGAGGTGGGAGAGCCAACTTCAGGACACTGGTCCACAAGAGACCTCCCAGCTCCACGTAATACCAAACGGTGAAAATCTCTCACAGATCTCCATCTCAACATCAAGACCCAGCTTCACTCAACGACCAGCAAGCTACAGTGCTGGACACCCCATGCCAAACAACTAGCAAGAGAGGAACACAGCTCCATCCATTAACAGAGAGGCTGCCTAAAATCATAATAAGGCCACAGACACCCCAAAACACACCACCAGACGTGGACGAACCCACCAGAAAGACAACATCCAGCCTCATCCACCAGAACACAGGCACTAGTTCCCTCCACCAGGAAACCTACACAACCCACTGAACCAACCTTAGCCACTGGGGACAGATACCAAAAACAACGGGAACTACGAACCTGCAGCCTGTGAAAAGGAGACCCCAAACACAGTAAGATAAGCAAAATGAGAAGACAGAAAAACACACAGCAGATGAAGGAGCAGGGTCAAAACACACCAGACCTAACAAATGAAGAGGAAATAGGTAGTCTACCTGAAAAAGAATTCAGAATAATGATAGTAAGGATGATCCAAAGTCTTGGAAATAGAATAGACAAAATGCAAGAAACATTTAACAAGGACGTAGAAGAACTAAAGAGGAACCAAGAAACGATGACAAGCACAATAAATGAAATTAAAAATACTCTAGATGGGATCAATAGCAGAATAACTGAGGCAGAAGAACGGATAAGTGACCTGGAAGATAAAATGGTGGAAATAACTACTGCAGAGCAGAATAAAGAAAAAAGAATGAAAAGAACTGAGGACAGTCTCAGAGACCTCTGGGACAACATTAAACGCACCAACATTCGAATTATAGGGGTCCCAGAAGAAGAAGAGAAAAAGAAAGGGACTGAGAAAATATTTGAAGAGATTATAGTTGAAAACTTCCCTAATATGGGAAAGGAAATAGTTAATCAAGTCCTGGAAGCACAGAGAGTCCCATACAGGATAAATCCAAGGAGAAACACACCAAGACACATATTAATCAAACTATCAAAAATTAAATATAAAGAAAACATATTAAAAGCAGCAAGGGAAAAACAACAGATAACACACAAGGGCATCCCCATAAGGTTAACAGCTGATCTTTCAGCAGAAACGCTGCAAGCCAGAAGGGAGTGGCAGGATATACTTAAAGTGATGAAGGAGAAAAACCTACAACCAAGATTACTCTACCCAGCAAGGATCTCATTCAGATTTGATGGAGAAATTAAAACCTTTACAGACAAGCAAAAGCTGAGAGAGTTCAGCACCACCAAACCAGCTTTACAACAAATGCTAAAGGAACTTCTCTAGGCAAGAAACACAAGAGAAGGAAAACACCTACAATAACAAACCCAAAACATTTAAGAAAATGGGAATAGGAACATACATATCGATAATTACCTTAAATGTAAATGGATTAAATGCTCCCACCAAAAGACACAGACTGGCTGAATGGATACAAAAACAAGACCCATATATATGCTGTCTACAAGAGACCCACTTCAGACCTAGAGACACATACAGACTGAAAGTGAGAGGATGGAAAAAGATATTCCATGCAAATGGAAATCAAAAGAAAGCTGGAGTAGCAATTCTCATATCAGACAAAATAGACTTTAAAATAAAGACAATTACAAGAGACAAAGACGGACACTATATAATGATCAAGGGATCGATCCAAGAGGAAGGTATAACAATTGTAAATATTTATGCACCCAACATAGGAGCACCTCAATACATAAGGCAAATACTAACAGCCATAAAAGGGGAAATCGACAGTAACACAATCATAGTAGGGGACTTTAACACCCCACTTTCACCAATGGACAGATCATCCAAAATGAAAATAAATAAGGAAACACAAGCTTTAAATGATACATTAAACAAGATGGACTTAATTGATATTTATAGGACATTCCACCCAAAAACAACAGAATACACATTTTTCTCAAGTGCTCATGGAACATTCTCCAGGATAGATCATATCTTGGGTCACAAATCAAGCCTTGGTAAATTTAAAAAAATTGAAATCGTATCAAGTATCTTTTCCGACCACAACGCTATGAGACTAGATATCAATTACAGGAAAAGATCTGTAAAAAATACAAACACATGGAGGCTACACAATACACTACTTAATAACGA
This sequence comes from Eubalaena glacialis, assembly GCF_028564815.1. Lineage (NCBI taxonomy): Eukaryota > Metazoa > Chordata > Mammalia > Artiodactyla > Balaenidae > Eubalaena > Eubalaena glacialis. The sequence continues at coordinate 97,218,907 of NC_083723.1, read as the reverse complement.
AGTGATCACTGAAGAAATCAAAGGGGAAATCAAAAAATACCTAGAAACAAATGACAATGGAGACACGACGATCCAAAACCTATGGGATGCAGCAAAAGCAGTTCTAAGAGGGAAGTTTATAGCAATACAAGCCTACATCAAGAAACAGGAAACATCTCGAATAAACAACCTAACCTTGCACCTAAAGCAATTAGAGAAAGAAGAACAAAAAAACCCCAAAGCTAGCAGAAGGAAAGAAATCATAAAGATCAGATCAGAAATAAATGAAAAAGAAATGAAGGAAACAATAGCAAAAATCAATGAAACTAAAAGCTGGTTCTTTGAGAAGATAAACAAAATTGATAAACCATTAGCCAGACTCATCAAGAGAAAAAAGGAGAAGACTCAAATTAATAGAATTAGAAATGAAAAAGGAGAAGTAACCACTGACACTGCAGAAATACAAACGATCATAAGAGATTACTACAAGCAACTCTATGCTAATAAAATGGACAACCTGGAAGAAATGGACAGATTCTTAGAAATGCACAACCTGCCGAGACTGAACCAGGAAGAAATAGAAAATATGAACAGACCAATCACAAGCACTGAAATTGAAACTGTGATTAAAAATCTTCCAACACACAAAAGCCCAGGACCAGATGGCTTCACAGGCGAATTCTATCAAACATTTAGAGAAGAGCTAACACCTATCCTTCTCAAACTCTTCCAAAATATTGCAGAGGGAGGAACACTCCCCAACTCATTCTACGAGGCCACCATCACCCTGATACCAAAACCAGGCAAAGATGTCACAAAGAAAGAAAACTACAGGCCAATATCACTGATGAACATAGATGCAAAAATCCTCAACAAAATACTAGCAAACAGAATCCAACAGCACATTAAAAGGATCATACACCATGATCAAGTGGGGTTTATTCCAGGAATGCAAGGATTCTTCAATATACGCAAATCAATCAACGTGATACAGCATATTAACAAATTGAAGGAGAAAAACCATATGATCATCTCAATAGATGCAGAGAAAGCTTTCGACAAAATTCAACACCCATTTATGATAAAAGTCCTGCAGAAAGTAGGCATAGAGGGAACTTTCCTCAACATAATAAAGGCCGTATATGACAAACCCACAGCCAACATTGTCCTCAATGGTGAAAAACTGAAACCATTTCCACTAAGATCAGGAACAAGACAAGGTTGCCCACTCTCACCACTATTATTCAACATAGTTTTGGAAGTTTTAGCCACAGCAATCAGAGAAGAAAAAGAAATAAAAGGAATCCAAATCGGAAAAGAAGAAGTAAAGCTGTCACTGTTTGCAGATGACATGATACTATACATAGAGAATCCAAAAGATGCTACCAGAAAACTACTAGAGCTAATCAATGAATTTGGTAAAGTAGCAGGATACAAAATTAATGCACAGAAATCTCTTGCATTCCTGTATACTAATGATGAAAAATCTGAAAGTGAAATTAAGAAAACACTCCCGTTTACCATTGCAACAAAAAGAATAAAATACCTAGGAATAAACCTACCTAAGGAGACAAAAGACCTGTATGCAGAAAATTATAGGACACTGATGAAAGAAATTAAAGATGATACAAATAGATGGAGAGATATACCATGTTCTTGGATTGGAAGAATAAACATTGTGAAAATGACTCTGCTACCCAAAGCAATCTACAGATTCAATGCAATCCCTATCAAACTACCACTGGCATTTTTCACAGAACTAGAACAAAAAATTTCACAATTTGTATGGAAACACAAAAGACCCCGAATAGCCAAAGCAATCTTGAGAACGAAAAATGGAGCTGGAGGAATCAGGCTCCCTGACTTCAGACTATATTACAAAGCTACAGTAATCAAGACAGTTTGGTACTGGCACAAAAACAGAAATATAGATCAATGGAACAGGATAGAAAGCCCAGAGATAAGCCCACGCACATATGGTCACCTTATCTTTGATAAAGGAGGCAAGCATATACAATGGAGAAAAGACAGCCTCTTCAATAAGTGGTGCTGGGAAAATTGGACAGGTACATGTAAAAGTATGAAATTAGAACACTCCCTAACACCATACACAAAAATAAACTCAAAATGGATTAAAGACCTAAGTGTAAGGCCAGACACTATCAAACTCTTAGAGGAAAACATAGGCAGAACACTCTATGACATAAGTCACAGCAAGATCCTTTTTGACCCAGGTCCTAGAGAAATGGAAATAAAAACACAAATAAACAAATGGGACCTAATGAAACTTAAAAGCTTTTGCACAGCAAAGGAAACCATAAACAAGACCAAAAGACAACCCTCAGAATGGGAGAAAATATTTGCAAATGAAGCAACGGACAAAGGATTAATCTCCAAGATTTACAAGCAGCTCATGCAGCTCAATAACAAAAAAACAAACAACCCAATCCAAAAATGGGCAGAAGACCTAAATAGACATTTCTCCAAAGAAGAGATACAGATTGCCAACAGACACATGAAAGAATGTTCAACATCATTAATCATTAGAGAAATGCAAATCAAAACTACAATGAGGTATCATCTCACACCGGTCAGAATGGCCATCATCAAAAAATCTAGAAACAATAAATGCTGGAGAGGGTGTGGAGAAAAGGGAACACTCTGCACTGTTGGTGGGAATGTAAATTGATACAGCCACTATGGAGAACAGTATGGAGGTTCCTTAAAAAACTAAAAATAGAACTACCATATGACCCAGCAATCCCACTACTGGGCATATACCCTGAGAAAACCATAATTCAGAAAGAGTCATGTACCAAAATATTCATTGCAGCTCTGTTTACAATAGCCAGGACATGGAAGCAACCTAGGTGTCCATCATCGGATGAATGGATAAAGAAGATGTGGCACATATATACAATGGAATATTACTCAGCCATAAAAAGAAATGAAATGGAGGTGTTTGTAATGAGGTGGATGGAGTTAGAGTCTGTCATACAGAGTGAAGTAAGTCAGAAAGAGAAAAACAAATACAGTATGCTAACACATATATATGGAATCTAAGGGAAAAAAAAAAAAAAGAGGTCATGAAGAACCTAGTGGCAAGATGGGAATAAAGACACAGACCTACTAGAGAATGGACTTGAGGATATGGGGAGGGGGAGGGGTGAGATGTGACAGGGTGAGAGAGTGTCATGGACATATATACACTACCAAATGTAAAATAGATAACTAGTGGGAAGCAGCCGCATAGCACAGGGAGATCAGCTCGGTGCTTTGTGACCACCTAGAGGGGTGGGATAGGGAGGGTGGGAGGGAGGGAGATGCAAGAGGGAAGAGATATGGCAACATATGTATATGTGTAACTGATTCACTTTGTTGTAAAGCAGAAGCTAGCACACCATTGTAAAGCAATTATACTTCAATAAAGATGTTTAAAAAAAAAAAAAAAAAAAGAGTTATGCCTGTAGGTCACAGAAATCTGAAATTTGATTTGAAAAAATAAACTTTCTTATTAGCACTTGCTCCCTCATCCACACCCCATCATTTCCTTACTGATATCCCTTGCCACAATTTGTTCTTGATGGAAATAAGGAAGCATAATCAGATTCAATTTTTGATGATACATTAGCTATATATTTCAGATACAGAAATATAATGCTCTTGAGGACAAGAAATGTCTGCTTTAACTTTCTTCAAAGTGATAGGCTCCCCTGCATCTGTGCCACTAAAGAGAACTGGTGGAAAAAGTTTAATATAATGCTCATTTGTTCACTTGAATTAATAAAATTTGTATTACAACAGAACAGTGACTACTTACAAGGAATGTCACCATAGAGTTTATATTATTAGATATTATAGGTATATTTTAAAATTTCTATAACACAGCAAAAAGTAATTTCCAGAAGCTGATAGCAAGTATATTTTTCATGAAATAATATGGATGGAGGTGATTCCTGGGCTCAGTTCTACCAGTTTTCAGAGAAGTCTGAAAACCATACCTCTTGATAGTGAACCATTTAATGTAAGAATAATGTATAAAAAATAAACATAAGTAATAATATAACTAATAAATATAAGACCATTTAATGTCAGAACAACACATATTCTCTGTGTGTGCACTTAAATAACAGAAGAGAAGCTTGGGGGACTTTTTAGGGTACTAGGCATATTTATAAAATAAATATATAGACAATACTGGGGGGCTATTTTTCATTATTTCTATAAACTGTTCTCAGGGTAAATAACCATCTTTCTAAAGAAATGGGAAATAAAACAACTGAAAGTATTCAGACCTCCCCAAGGACACACATCAGATTGAATACCTGCTAGGATTTAAATTTTAGAAGTCCAGACTGAAGTTCACAAACTCTCACAACTTTTGATATTGCTAAAGGTGACCAAGAGGCTGAAAGGCTGAAGAAACCTAAAAAGGGATTAGCTCTGAGATACTCTTCCAAAACAGACCTTGTTACATCATTATCAGGGTCTTTCCAGCCCCTAGGCTAGAAATCCAAATTATTACCACTAATCAATCTGAACTTTAGTTTTCACTCAAATTTGACACATTGTTTATTTTTCTCCCTACAGTGTCATTACTTCTTTTACTTTATGCTATCTGTAGAGACATAACACTTACTATCAAGCAGCACAAAGAAGACTCTATAAGCTGTTGACACATGACTCTGACAACTACTCACAATGTATGGTAAGATTACTTTGGTAGTGACTCACCATGAATAATGATATTCCTTCTTTCTACTATTATTAACATATTTCATTTTATAATGTGGTCTACTTTCCTCTCATTCATTGTAACTCATATTATGTATCTCATCTGTATATGTAACTTGATTCAGTTATTTGTTGTCTGTAGTTTTCTCACTTGTGTTATGCCTTTTTCTTAAATTTTAGTGCATATTTTCTTTTTTTTCTATTGAACACTGGCAAAACATCCATAGGGGAGAATAAAATCACAGTTCTCTTATATTCAAGGGAAATGAGTTGATGGATACGATTTACTGAAACTTAGGATGGGTTTGGATACCATTTTTATTACTTTTTCTCACATAATACTTTTAGCATTTTATTTTATTCACTGTTATAAGCTTTATTATGAGAATTAATTTGGAACAATTTTCTGTTGCAATGAAAGGATTTGATAGTAAAACTGATGAATTGTGTTTGATATCTGTTCAAATGTTTCAAAGAGGAATAGGACTCATTTAAAATCCCTGTCTAGAATGGCCATCATCAAAAAATCTACAAACAATAAATGCTGGTGAGGGTGTGGAGAAAAGGGAACCCTCTTGCACTGTTGGTGGGAATGTAAATTGATACAGCCACTATGGAGAACAGTATGGAGGTTCCTTAAAAAACTAAAAACAGAACTACCATACTACCCAGCAATCCCACTACTGGGCATATACCCTGAGAAAACCATAATTCAAAAAGAGTCATGTACCAAAATGTTCACTGAAGTTCTATTTACAATAGCCAGGACGTGGAAGCAACCTAAGTGTCCATCAACAGATGAATGGATAAAGAAGATGTGGCACATATATACAATAGAATAATACTCAGCCATAAAAAGAAACGAAATTGAGTTATTTGTAGTGAGGTGGATGGACCTAGAGTCTGTCATACAGAGTGAAGTAAGTCAGAAAGAGAAAAACAAATACCGTATGCTAACACATATATATGGAATCTAAAAAAAAGAAATTGGTCATGAAGAACTTAGGGGCAAGACGGGAATAAAGATGCAGACGTACTAGAGAATGAAATTGAGGATATGGGGAGGGGGAAGGGTAAGCTGTGACAAAGTGAGAGAGTGGCATGGATATATATACACTACCAAATGTAAAATAGATAGCTAGTGGGAAGCAGCTGCATAGCACAGGGAGATCAGCTCCATGCTTTGTGACCACCTAGAAGGGTGGGATAGGGAGGGTGGGAGGGAGGGAGATGCAAGAGGGGAGAGATATGGGGATATATGTATATGTATAACTGATTCACTTTGTTATAAAGCAGAAACTAACACACCATTGTAAAGCAATTATACTCCAATAAAGATGTTAAAAAAAGAAAAAATCCCACTCAACCAAGAATAAAATTCAAATGATTTATCCTGGCTTACAAAAAATAATAATAATAAAATAAATAAATAAAATCCCTGTCTAAGTAATGAGTCTTATTTTTGCCAATAGCATGATGTTTAAGATATTGGATATTTTTTCTTCATTTCCTAGGTAATTTCAGGTTTCAGAGACCTGTTATATCTGGCAGTCTCAATTCTAGTTTGTTAGTGCATATAACAAAATATAGTCTATTATAGCAAATCCTGGTCACATGCAATGAGAAATTTTGAAAGGGAGAAACAAAAATGAGCATTTCACAAATCAATGAAGATATTTTTCTTTTAATTACAGAAAACATAGAATGTAATTAAAGCCCAACTCAGAAAAACATACATATACTAGTAATTATTTTAATAACAAATCCTCTATAAAATACCTCTCTAGACAATATAAGTTATTGGGAGCAATTAATATCTCCTGAAACTTTATTTTGATCATTCAATTTCCCAGGATCTGGAAATAGCCAAATTACATCAATAAATTTGGAGCATTGGGGAGTATAATTACTGCTATATCACACTATTTTCCTTGGCTTCCAAATCTCATTTTATTGTTTTCTTTTATTCTTTGTTTAACTATTTTTAATGTTATCTTTGTAATACAGTGTATTATATATTTGCAATCATCAATCCTTTTGATATAAGGAGTATTAGAAAAATGAATGAAAGGATGAAGGAATGAACACATACAACCTGAGAGCCAACTCTGTTTGGAGTAGCGAAAATGACTACAGCTGTCATCCAGACTTGATCATCTCAAATTGACCAGATTTCCTGCAGAAAATTGTTCTTTTCTCTTCTCAATGAAAGACACAGAAGGATTAGGTAGACCAGGAGTCTGTAAACATTCTCTACAAAGGTACAGATAGTAAATATTTTAGGATTTGTAGGCTACATACATTCTTTGTCACATAGTCTTGAGGTTTTGTTTTTTTTTTTTTAATCTTTAAATACATAGTACACAATTCTTAGCTTACTGTTGTATAAAAATAGGTCTTGGGCCTACTTTGTCCAGCAAGCAGCATGTTGTAAAACACTGAGGAAAGTGCTAAGGTACTCTAGGGGCTGTTTCTTTCTCACTCAAGGCTGCCTCACCCTGCCATGGCATTAACTCTCAAGAAGCCAGGTCTCCTGGCCTGATCCTCACTCTGCTACCCTAATGGGAACCTCAACTACAATTCCCAGTAGCTCCTCTCTGAAACACTCTCTGAGCAAGAGTAAGTAAACTGTGGTCATGAAGTGTCCTAAGATTTGGAGTTGTACAACACTGATCCAAATTCTGGCTGTGTGTCACCCTGGCAATGTGGCCTTAAGTTAAAGGACAAGATGTTCCATTTCCTCCCTAGTAAAATGGGAACACTAAAATCATTGCTATGTAGAGGAACTGAAATGAGATAATATTTGAGAAAGTGACCTCCCAGAGCCTAGAGCACTATGTTGGCTCAGACCCTGCCAGATCCCTTCTCATCCCTCTGGGCAGCTGCCCAGCAGCAGGAGCAGCAGCAAGGGCTGACATCTTGTAAAAGCCAGTGTTGCACAGCCCAGGCTATTCCTCTCTCTCAGGAGCTGGCCAGCTCAGCATTACTCTTTTTCAGAATTCTTTCTTTCCACTGAACTCATCATCCACATTTATCAAGGCACAATTATTTGTTAAGGCACCTAGTCCAAAGGCTAGGGCATGGAACTAAAGAAATCTATCTATGAAAGGGTGTTCTAGAAGCCTCACACTCACCTACCCTGGGACTACCTCTTCCCCAAGCTAACCCCAGGAAAATTCGTTTGATTATGTAAACTTAATAAGATAATGTCAAAATTGTACTCAATATTTTATGTAAAGAGCCAAACATCCATGTCATGGATGGTCATCAAATGTTGCAGGGAAGGGCACACACTGTGCAGATTAATGCAATAGCTCCTAGATCTAAAATAGACATAATTATTTTGAAATGTCATTTCCCTTATTGTTATAAAATACTTAGTTTAAATCACTGATTATTAGTTCCCAAGTCTACAAAGAAAACTTTCATGCTGAAATTCCTGGAAGCTAGTCTACATTGGTGTTAATAATCTGTTAATGATTTTTAAAAATTTCAGATACTTCCTTCAGAGTCATTATCCAAGACACAGTGTGCTGACAGGTCTCTCCAGTTTTATCCCTGTGTACAAAATTTCTCATCATGCCTCTTTATTCTACTACTACATAATCAATTAACCAACATTTCATTTATAGAGCCCTCAGCATTATGCTTGGCCAAGAGTGTTCAACCTTGACTTTGCAATTGAATCTCCTATGGGGATCTTTCAATATTATATACATACCAGGGCCCTATGCCAGATATGCGTCAGAGTATAACTTTGTCTTAGGCATTTTTTAAACATTTGCAGGTGATTCTGATGTGCATCTAGAGTTGAGAACTTCTGGGCTCAGCCTTGCAGGGATACAGAAGGGCAAATGAAAGAGGTTAATTAGGAATAACCTCATAAGTGCTAATTCTTGTGATAAATTATTAAATTATATTGTAATTTAATACTCACTACTATTCTATCAAGGATTTCATTTTTCTCCTCATATCAAAAATCATACTCTGAAAATGAAATAGGTTTCAACATGAAGTCAGACCTCCCATCCTAAAGCCCATGACATTTCCATTAGATAGCAATGTCCATAGTCTGAGTCAATGAAGCAGTCAGCAACCACCAGGATCCCTGTGTCCTAACCCTGTCCATATCTAGGAGGGGTCTAGTGTCCTAGTGGCTACAGTGGCTCCACTCAGCTGCAAGTGCTTAAGGCCAAGAACTTGCAGATTCAAGTCTACACAGGGCTTAAGCTGATTCTACCTGAATAAACCTCATGGGACTTAAGAAAGTCTCATTCCCTAAATGAAGTCTGAAATGTATTTTCCTCTCCAAACTTGATATGTCTGAGGAAGTCTCAGAACAACTCTGATCATGATTAAATAATACTCTATAAAATGGCCAGCAAAGGGCTTGATGTGGCATAAGCACCCTAACATACATAGGCTTCATCCTAATTACTCTCTCCTGGAATGGGGAAAACTAAAAACAAAAACAAAAACAAAAAACCTGAACCCTGCTAAATGCCAGCCCATTGGCTGGAACATTGATGTCTTATTTATTTCCACAGGCTGGCGTCCTTTATGTATGTATAACCATTACCATCACCTCTACCTTGAAACTCCTACTACTGCATCACAAGCTAGGATCAGTTCCCCGTGTGACTATTAACAGCTATGATTGAGCCCACTTAACCACTCACCCTTTGATAGATACAATGATTAAAATTTCTATCCACTTATTTGCAAGGCTATCCTGTACAATTAGAGGTTTTCCCTCAGTGCTAATCACACCTTTTTATTTACCCTTCCTCGTTGCCAAGTTACAACACACTCAAATTTGGGGGAATTTATGAATTATGAAGCTATGAGAAAGAGGGGAAAAATCCTGATTTGTTTGTAATTCCTAACGAGATCTTTCAATGATCTAAGAAAATGTCCTTTACAGAAAACACTGGCATTGAAAAGGAATGGAATATTTTTTGAGCACTACTCAGTACCAAACACGATATTAATGCTTCATGTACAGGACATGTGGTAGGAAAATGTTTTTGAAATTCTTTTTTTCCCCTTAATTTCCTTCTATCCCTAGGCTATTCTCTTATCAAGATATCCAAAATTTCAGGGAAAAGATGGCACAACAGAAAATATAAAAAGAGGAATCAACCTTTGGTGTTTGCCTTTTAAAAGCCTTCTTCTCTGAGAGAAAAGATACAAGTTCATGTATATGAACAAATATATGGTAAGATATTTGATGAGTTAAAAGCAAGCCCTCCCGCTCCTGAAAATAGAAGAGACGTCACAAAGTGATTGGGAAGCAAAGATGGGAGGGTTGTGATGACAGAGGTTTTGAGGGCTGGGATGAGGGATTCAGACCTGGAAGCCAATTAAAATGGCATCCAAAAATATTAAATACTCAGTCTGACAAAAGACGTGAAAAACCTGTAATCTGAAAACTACAAAAAAATTAATAAGTTAAACCAGTCTTAAATAAATAGAAATATATACCATGTTCACGGGTTTCAAGTGTCAGTGTTGTTAACATGTCATTTCTCCCCTAATTTCTCAATATATTTGATACATTTCAAATCCAAGTTCAGCAGGCTTTTCTTGTAGAAATTAGCAAACTAATATCCAAAGTAAAATGGAAATGCAAATGACCCAGAGGAGCCAAAAGTACTTTATAATAGATGACTAAATGTGGAAGACTAACACTACTGATTTTAAGATTTGTTATAAATTTATAATAATTAAGAAAATATGGTATTGGCATAAAAATAGAAAAACAGATCAACAGAACAAAGTACCTAGAATAGACCAACAGAACAGAATAAATGGGCCCACACTTCTCTGATATATACATGTTGAGTTTTTAATATCAGTAAATCTTTATTAATTTTATCCTGAATGTGTACATGAGATGTTCTACATCAGAGATATATTAACTATGTCACTGATCTAACTAAAACATATGTCACTCACCCACTGCTTCATTCTTACCCTGCAGTGATATGATGAAAGTCAGATGGAATAATCTCTTATGTGAATACCAAGATGCTCTATAAGCAAGGGATGGTTTGAATGAATTATCTCTGCTTATGTAAAAGAGGAAGTGACAGCTGCTGCCCCCTAACTTCCTGAAACAAGAGAAAAAAACTTTTGCTCATTAGAAATGGAATGGAAAAGCTTGTGGGTTCTCACTCCAAACGTTTGAAATGTAAACTAAATACATCTTTCCAAGGCAAAAAAGCCCCCAGTGTCTCTGGCTTTTATGACTTAGAAATGTCTCCAAAGTCCCAGGCCTCATTTTCTCTTAAAATGTAAACATGTACTTTCAAGGTAAATCTCTCTAGAGTTCTCTTGCTATATATACAGTTGCTAATTAGCTTCCCAAGGCTTTCCTTTAGCCGAGGATCCTAAGTGTTCAACAAAATTCATTTAGAAAGCCTCTACCCTGAAGAAACACAAAAATATTTTCTCTATATTCCACAATGCATACACTGGAATACTATTCAGCAATAAAAATGGATGATTTATTCATACACACTACAGGATGGATAATCTCAAAGTAATTATGCTGAGTGAAAGAAGCCAGACTTTGTAATTATATTTGTATAAAATTCTACAAAATAAAACAATCCATAGTGACAGAAAGAAAATCAGTGATTGGGGAAAGGGAAGTTTGGCTGAAAGGAGTTATTTCAGAGATGTGCAAGAAAAATTTTGGCATTGATGCTTACGTTCATTGTTTTGACTGCAGTGATAGTTTCATGGGGTGTGTGTGTGTGTGTGTGTGTGTAAAAACCTGTTTAATTTTATACTTTAAATATGTACAGTTTATTGTATGCCAATTGTAATTCAATTAAAAATGCAAAATAAAGATACAAACAAGCAGATGTAGATACAGAGAACAGAGTTAGATTGCTTTTTTAAAATGTTCTCTGTGACATCTAAGGTACAGAATATCACAGGCCACTGCTTCTTTCTAGCCTGAAAATTTTGCAAAAGATATCATTCAATTTTTGATTACAGGAGTTTATAAAAGACTTAGCCTCATGTCAGCACATAATAGGTGTTTATTAAATACTGTCTACTACCTTCCCATTACTTTTGTTTTCTATTAATATATTTGTCCTATACATGATTTATTATATATCACTAATTATAATAGGGATACTTAAGTGGAGAATGTTGCCATCTTTAGGATATCCTACTTTACATTATGGTTCTCAGAATATGAAAAGGCTGGCACTGAATATAAGTTAGTTTCATAAAATGTTCTGAAATGGAAGGTGATTACTAGATTTGAGGTAATATTTGAGATAAATTTTCTTCTGAAATCATATATACCACTAGCCTATTCTATCCATCTATTTCTCTATCCATCTTCATGCTTTCAAGAAAACTGAGAAGCCGAACACCAATCTATCATTCACTTGTTTTGTTTTCTAACCACGTAGCTGCTCTTTCTTTCCAACCTCCTTATAAATGCCTCCTTATGCTCTTTCCTTTGGCCTAACTTTTCATTGTCTTTAACCTTATTTCTCAATATGAGGTCCAAGCGATATATTGTTTAATTCCATCCAAATTTCAGTTCTCTTCTCTAGTCCCCATTAACATGTTCAGCAGTAAGACAAGCAGGAAAACATGTGCCCCCGCTTCCCACATATTTTGTGAATAATGGCATTCTGGTTGATCGCTTCTGTGTCCTGGCTGCCTACATCTAAAGCTCTCCAAATGCCATGACTCATGCTCAGATGCTTTCATTTATTTCATTTTATTTCATTTCATTTCATTTTAAACATTTTAAACATTTTAAACAGCTTTCCTATAAATACAAGGACCTCTTTCTTCCCTTGTTAAAATTATACGTTAAATCTCTTACTCCTTTTTCATTATTTCACAGCTCTACATCTACCATAATCTAGTTTGCTCACATTAAGGCATCTTTCCAGTTTCCATACTACTTTACATTACAGTTCTGGTCATATTATAATATTCTACATTATTATTTCATTTCATGACAAAATGTATGAAGGCTTCACAATATTAAATTTTTCTAACATTCTCTTTCTTGTTTCAGGTAAAAGCCTAACATCATTCATAAGTTAATTGTCTGAGATAAAAATAATACTGTCTCATCATAAAAATGTACATAATTACAAATATTACCATTTTGTATAACAAAATGTCATACAGCCATAAAATAGAGTCAAGCTGGTTTCCCATTTCAAGGATATAACAAAACGACAAGACTGTTCCTAGATGCACTAAGATGTTCCTGGGAAAAATCTATGTAAATTGGCTTGTAGTTTGATTCTTCAAATTCAAAAGAGATGGAAATTTCAGCAACTACTCAAAATGGTTTAACTATCTCCTTATTCTCCCTCAGTAAAATCACAAACAATACTCAGATATTACCTACCATCTCTCCAACTCGCTGTTGAGATGGGATTCCTCAATGGCCCTACTGTTCTAGATAGCAAAGTTGACAGATCATAACTTGGTTGGTTATAGTGCTGCAGCTCACAGTAAAGCAGTCAAGTTTGACCATATGAGGAATACAGAAAAAAAGAGTTGTTTTGTTACACTTTTTATGCAGCCTCCAGGCAGAAACCATGGGCTCTTATTGGAATCCTGCCATAATTGTTCTTGACTCTTTTAGGACACTGAGAGCCAACTTTCTTCCTACTTATTAATAAAAGTATAAAACATCTGGTAATATAATTAGAAGCAATATTTTTCTTTTTAAAAATTTTTAACAGAATCCATTTTCCCTATCTTCTGAAGAATGGTATATTCGTTTTGTATTGTTACATACCAAATTACCACAAATTTAGCAGCTTAAAATAATACCCATTTATTATCTCACAGTTCAACGGTCAGAAGTATTCGTGAACTCAGCTACATTCTTTGCGCACAGTCTCACCAGCTAAAAGCAAGATTTCAGCCAGTAAGAGTTCTTATCTCGAGAAAAAAATAATTCACTTCCAAGCTCATTCAGGTTGTTGGCAGAATTCTATTCCTTTTAAGTGTAGACTGTTTCCTTCCTGGCTATGAGCCAGGGATCACTTAGTTTCTACAGATTACCCACATTCCTTGCCACATGCCAGAGAAAATCCACTGCTTTTAAAAGATGCATGTGATTGCAGGTAACATGATCTTATATATAAAGACCCTAAAGATTCTACCAAAATCTGTTTAGAACTAATAAATTCAGTAAAGTTGTAAAATACAAAATCAACATCAAAATCAATTGTGTATGTATACACTAATAATGAACTATCTAAAAAAAATTAAGAAAATCCCATTTCTAATAACACCAAAAAGAAAATAGTTAGAAATAAATTTAACCAAGGAGGTGAAAAATATGTATACTGAAAACTATAAAACATGGATGAAAGAAATTAAAGAACACAAATGGAATGGCATCCACTAATCCAACAATAATTAATAATGTTAAAATATCCAAAACACTGAAAGCAAGCCACAGATTCAGTGCAATCTCTAAAAAAATCCAGGGGCATTTCCCGTAAGATTAACCTTAAAATTCATATGGAATCAAAAAGACTGAATATCTAAATAAATCAGTCTCTCTCTCTCTCTTTCTCCCCGCCATCTCTATTTTTTATCTATTATTTTTAATTACATGGACATATGGTACAGAATTATAGCACTGAAAAAAACATCTTTAGGTTAACTTTCCGTTATAAAAGACCACAGTGAGAATAAGAAAGCAATAAACACTTACCTATGTACATAGGGAAGGAATGTCTTCACCAATAGAGATACACAGTATAAGATGATAGTAACATGACAACCCTTTAAAATTTACACAATAATTTCATGTACATTATTTCATTTGACTCAAACCACAATCTATGAGGTTACTAATATTATTTTTCCAATTTTACAGGTTGGATTTCATGTGGCTTTCAATTTTAAAATATACTAAGTGTAATATGGCTAATAAATATCCTGGTGTCTTGCTCTTATAATCCTAACAATAAATCTCAGCTATTGGTAAAACAAAGTAATATCGTGATATTAGTATTAAATTCCAATAATTAGAGCATTCCAATTTGTGATATTCAAGAGGTAGTAATGTAGTGGCCTCTTCCTACTGATGTGTTTGAATTCATTTTTGAAATTATAATTTAAAGTAGTCTACACATTATCTAAAATGTGAATTCACATTCACATGGAGAAAATTGTAACAGTGAGAAAAAACAAAACAAAACACAAAGAGGTCAATGACCAAAATAGGTTAAGAATCACTGTGCTCTACACACTACTATATATAAAATAGATAACTAGCAAGAACCTACTATACAGCACAGGGAACTACTCAATATTCTGTAATAACCTATATGGGAATAGAATCTAAAAAAGAGTGGATATATGTATAACTGATTCACTTTGCTGTACAGCAGAAACTAACACAACACTGTAAATCAACTGTACTCCAATAAAAATTAATTTAAATAAAGCATTGAAGATGAAGTCAAAAAAAAAAAAAAACAATCACTGTGCTAGAGGCAACTCCAATAAAATAGACAAAGGCTACAGCTATCATTCAACATAAGAAGTTCAACTCAACTCACAGTAATATTTTGTTTGTTTAAAAAATGAGTTCACTCAAGTGTGATAAAGAAAACCATCATGATTTTTTATCATTATTTTCTTGAGAAATTTAGAGAATCAACTAAAAATTTACTAGAACTTAATAAAAGACCACAGAAAAGTACCTAAATAATAAATAAGGAAAATAGATGTCAACGACTTCTAATTACAGCCATGGTGGCACTACAAAGGCCTAATTTACCTTTCTACCCAAAGCAACCAAAAAAAAAAATGGATAAAATATATCAAGAAATTATTTTCAAGACACCAGACATCAGGCAATGAACAGTGATGCCTGAAAGATGGAGAACTAATAAGAAATAGATGCAGCTGTTCTTTTCATATCAGATCTTCCCCAAGCTGGATTCTAGCCTTCCTAAAAATGTGAGTTAGAGTATTTTTGTTTGTTTGGCTATACTTTATGTTTGATTTTTTGCTTGTTTATTTTTGCATTTTGACACATAAATATAATAATTTCCCAGATAGCTCATAAATTTTAACACTTTAAGTTCCTCTTCTATGAGAGGAGGAATTAGCACATAAAATTAGAGTAGTTATTTATTTATGAAGATTTTTTCTCAAATATCAAATGAGATACATAGGCATCTAGCACTTGACTAACATCTAACAATATTATATTAGTAGATTGTTTTAGCACTTGCCATAAATTCCCACCTTTCCTTGCTGTTTTTGGATATGAGCCCAATCTCTGTCCCCTACTACAAAACCCCATTGTAATAGACCCCTAGAATAAAGTCTGCTTTGCTCTTAAACAGGTGTCTTTATACACACACACACACACACCTATACATATATACATATGCAGACATACATATATAATTTACATACATGAATATCATTCTTAGAGTAAACCTATAACTATAATTTATAAATTGCTTTCACTTGGAATTAAGTTGGGCAAATTTTGGTTAACTAATAACTACACTAAAAACAGTACAAAAACTAATAAAACCAAATATGCTTTTTGGGACTTCCCTGGCATTCCAGTGGTTAAGACTCTGCACTTCCACTGCAGGGGGCACAGGTTCGATCGCTGGCTGGGGAACTAGGATCCCGCATGCCGCAAAGTGCAACCAAAGGAAAAAAAAATGTTTTATTACTTAAATGTGTATTGATTACTTCATGACTAAAAAATCTTAAAAGGACAGCATTACGCCTTCAAATGAAGAAACTGAAAATATGCCCAAACTTCTATGACCCCTTAATGAGATTTTAATCACATAAAAATATCCTTTTTTTTCTTTTACACTTATTATTTTGCTGTCTGCTTTATACCAGTTTTTTTTTTAACCTCTTTATTGGAGTATAATTGCTTTACAATGGTGTGTTAGTTTCTGCTTTATAACAAAATGAATCAGTTATACATATACATATGTTCCCATATCTCTTCCCTCTTGTGTCTCCCTCCCTCCCACCCAGCCTATCCCACCCCTCTAGGTGGTCACAAAGCACCGAGCTGATCTCCCTGTGCTATGTGGCTGCTTCCCACTAGCTATCTATTTTGTGATGAAATAAAGATAAATAAAAGCCAAATGGTGAAGAGCAAACTTTTATTTTGGACAAAAAATAATACTTTGTTACTCTTAATTACCCTTAACCATAATTAAATTCTCCTCTTTTTTTAAAATATGTATTTATTTTATTTATTTATTTTCCTTATTTTGGGGCTGCATTTGGTCTTAGTTGTGGCACACGGGATCTTCGTTGAGGCATGCAGGATCTTTCTGTTATGGCACATGGTCTCTTTGTTGCGGTGCGCAGGCTTCTCTCTAGTTGTGGCCTATGGGTTTTCTCTCCCTAGTTGCAACAAGTGGGCTCCAGGGCTCATGGGCTCTGTAGTTTGCAGCACGCAGGCTCTCACTGAGCCACGCAAGCTCAATAGTTGTGGCACGTGAGCTTATTTGCCCCACAGCATGTGGGATCTTAGTTCTCCGACCAGGGATTGAACCCACGTCCCCTACGTTGGAAGGCGGATTCTCTACCACTGAATCACCAGGGAAGTCCAAAATTTTCCTCTTTCTATGTAGAGTTTTTCCATGTCGGAAATTAAAATATGAGAAAATACAAGAATACTTAAATAACTCAGACTCTTGCCATATTTGAACTTTGAGTACTACATCACAATTTTTGATATTTAGTAAATCAACTTGAGTTATACTGAATTGCACATTTGCTAACTGAAATGTACACACATTCTATAAAAAGTGTGTTTGTTAAACAAATCAATCAAGAATCTCCTTTCCACAATCATCAAATGATCTCCAAAGACCGTTTTAGCTCTAAAGCTATGTCTGGTTCAGTCCTTTTAAGAAAATTAAAATCTTTGCACTTAAAAACATTTGGTATTCGAACTAAAGTAGATGTAACTACTTACAAATGTATTTTATCTGTTCATTAAAGAAAATACATCAGAAATATGTTAACAATTGATGTTACTGAATGAGCTTCAAAGCAACAAAAACGCATTTGTTTAAAAAGGTTCCCTAATTCATATCTTTCATTTTATTAAAAACAAAGCCAAAAAATCTTTTTACCTTAAATAACATTTTGCTATAGTATATTAAGAACAAGTTAAATATATCATCTACATGAAAAGTACACTCTTTTTTTTTCAGATATGACAAGCTGCAGAACTCTCAGAAAGTTGATTTCTTCTTAAAAAAAAAAAAAACCTCCCCCAATTTGGGTCTCAACATACCTATATCATTCCTGTCTAGAATGATGATAATAGCCAGAGGGGTAAAATTTTGGAATATAATTTTGAGAAATGACTGCCAGGTTTTGACATTACAAAATTTAGGAAAAAGGAATAACTGATTTTAAAGGTAGAAGATCACTACTGATAATGAGGTTACATAACTGTGTTCATTTTCTCTAAATCAAAATATTTCTCAAATAGCATAATTTCACAAAGGCTTACTGCTTAAGTAATTTATCTGATATCTACTATTTCTGTTAACTTTGAATAATTATTTTCATAACAATTTAATTATATATGACATTTATTGTGAAAATCGTGTAACTATCCATTATGCACAGTTATACTTTGTTTTCATTTGCCAGAATATATATTTTAATCAAGATTTCATAGGCTCTAAAATCATAATACTATGTTAACATACTTTTTAACTGAAATATAGTTATTTACAATATTATATTGATTTCAGGTGTACAACATAGTGATTCAATATTTTTATGGATTATACTCCATTTAAGTCTGTAATAAAATATTGGCTATATTCCCTGTGCTGTACAATACATCCTTGTAGCTTATTTATTTCATACATATTAATTTGTATTTCTTAATCCCCTAACTCTACCTTGTCCCTCCCCGCCTCCCTCTGCCCACTGGTAACCATTAATTTGTATTCTATATCTGTAAGTCTGTTTCTGTTTTATTATACACACTCCTTTGTTTTATTCTTTAGATTCCACATGTAAGTGTTAACATGGAGCATTTGTCTTTCTCTGTCTTACTTCAATAAGCACGATACCCTCTATGTCCATTCATGTTGTTGCAAATGGCAGAATTTCATTCTTTTTTATGACTTATATTCCATTGTATACATATACCACATCTTCTTTATCCATTCATCTGTTGATGGACACTTAGGTTGCCTCCATATCTTGGTTATTGTAAATAATGTTACTATGAACAATGGGGCGCATGTATCTTTTCAAATTAGTGTTTTTGTTTTCTTCAGCTATATACCCAGGAGTTGAATTGCTGTATTATATGTAGTTATATTTTTAGTTTTTTGAAGAAACTCCGTACTGTTTTCCATAGTGGCTGCACCAATTTACATTCACACTGACATTACATGAGGGTTCCCTTTTCTCCACATCCTCACCAACATTTGTTATTTATAGAATTTTTGATGATAGCGATTCTGACAGGTAAGAGGTTATATCTCCTTGTAGTTTTGATTTGTATTTCTCTGAAAATTGGCAGTGTTGAGCAGCTTTTCTTGTTCCTGTTGGCCATCTGTATTTCCTCTTTGGAAAAATGTCTATTCAGGTGTCTTATGTCCATTTTTAAATCATTTGGGGGGGTACCAAATTTATGAGCTGTTTATGCATTCTAGATATTAACCCCTTATCTATCATATCATTTGCAAATATTTTCTCCCACTCAGTAAGGTGTCTTCCATTTTGTCGATGGTTTCTTTTGTTGTGCAAAAGTTTTAAGTTTAATTATGTCCCACTTGTTTATTTTTGCTTTTGTTTCCTTTGCTTTAGGAGACAGATCCAAAAAACATCACTACAATTTACATCAGAAAGTGTTCTGCCTATGTTTTATTCCAGAAGTTTTATGATTTCCAGTCTAACCTTTAGGTAATCCATTTTGAGTTTATTTTTATATATGGTGTGAGAAAATGTTCTAATTTCATTCGTTTACATGTAGCTGCCCAGTTTTCCCAGCACCTCTTATTGAACAGACTGTCTTTCCTCTGATATATAGTCTTTCCTCCACTGTTGTAGATTAAATGTAAGTGCATGGGTATATTCCTGGGCTCTCTATTCTGTTCCATTGGGCTATGTGTCTGTTTATGTACCAGTACCATACTGTTTTAATTAATGAAGATTTGTAGTATAGTCTGAAGGCAGGGAGTGTGATTCCTCCAGCTTTGTTTTCCCTCAAGATTGCTTTAGCCATTCAGGGTCTTTTGTCATCTCATATAAATTTTATTATTATTTCTTCTAGTTCTGTAAAAAATGTCATGGGTATTTTGAAAGGGATTGCATTAAATTTGTAGATTTCTTTGGGTAGACCTTTTAACAATACGAATTCTTCCAATCCATAAACACAGGATATCTTTCCATTTCTTTGCACCATCTTCAACTTCCTTCATCAATACTGTATAGTTTTCAGAACAGAGGTCTTTCACCTCCTTGGCTAAGTTTACTTCTAGGTATTTTATTATTTTTGATGCAATTTTAAAATGAACTTTTTTCTTGCTTTCTCTTTCTCATAGGTCATTATTAGTATATAGAAAAGCAATAGATTTCTGTATATTAATCCTGTATTCTGCAATGTTACTTAATTCATCTATTAGTTCTAACAGTTTTTTGGTGGAGATGTCAGGGTTTGCTATGTACAGTATTATATCATCTGCAAATAGTGACAGTTTACTTCTTCCCTTCCAATTTAGCTGTCTTTTATTTTTCTTGTCTGATTGCTGTGGCTAAGACTTGCAACACTATGTTAAATAGAAGTGGTGAGAGTGGTCATCCTTGTCTTGTTCCGATTTTATAGGAAAAACTTTCAGCTTTTCACCATTTAATATGATGCTAGCTCTGGGTTTGTCATAAATGGCCTTTATTATGTTGATATATGTTCCCTCTGTGCCATCTTTGATGAGAGTTTTTATCATGAATAAATGTTAACTTTTGTCAAATGCTTTTTCTGCATCTAATGAGAAGATCATATGATTTTTATCCTTTTGTTATTGTGGCATATCACACTGATTGATTTGCAGATATTGATCCATCCTTGCATCTTTGGAATAAGTCCCACTTGATCATAGTGTATGATCCTTTCAGTGTATTGTTGGACTTGGCTTGCTAACATTTTGTTGAAGATGTTTGCATCTATATTCATCATGATATTGGCCTGTAATTTTTTTTTTTGTAGTGTCTTTATCTGGTTTTGGCATCGGGCTAATGGTGGCCTCACAGAATGAATGTGGGAGTGTTCCCTAGTTTTTTTTGGAATAGTTTGATAAGGAAAGGTATTAGCTCTTGTTTAGTAGAATGTCCCTGTGAAGTTATCCAGTCCTGGACTTTTGTTTGCTGGGAGTTTTATGATTACTAATCCAATTTAACTACTAGTGATTGGTCTGTTCAGATTATCTATTTATTCCTGATTCAGTCTTGGAAGATTGTATGTTTCCAGGAATTTATCCATTTCTTCTAGATTTTCCAATTTGTTGGCATATGACTATTCATAGTATTCTCTTATGAATTTTTGTATCTCTGTGGCAGTGGTTGTAATTTCTCCTCTTTCATTTCTTATTTTATTTGGGTCATTTTTTTTTCTTGATGTGTCAGGCTAAAGGCTTATCAATTTTTCTTATCTTTAAAAAACCAGCTCTTGGTTTCATTTATCTTTTCTATTGTTTTTTACGGGGGGGGTCCTCTGTTTTACTTATTTCCTCTCTGATCTTTATTATTTCCTGCCTTTTGCTGACTTTGGGCTTTGTTCTTTTTCTAATTCCTTTAGATGGTAGGTTAGGTTGTTTGAGATTTCTCTTGTTTCCTGAGGTAGGCCTTTATTGCTATAAACTTCCTTTTTAGAACTGTTTTTGCTACATCCCACAGATTTTGGAAAGTTGTGGTTTTACATTCATTTGTCTAAAGATATCTTCTGATTTCCTCTTTGATTTCTTCATTGACCCATTGGGTTTTCTTCAGTAGCATGTTGTTTAGTCTCCAATGTTTGTGTTTTTCCCATTTTTCTTCCTGTGACTGATTTCCAGTTTAACACTGTTGTTGTCAGAAAAAAATGCTTGATATAATTTCTATCCTCTTAAACTTGCTGTGACTTTTTTCGTGGCCTGGCATGTGACCTATCTTGGAGAATGTTCCAGGTACATTTGAAAAGAATGTGTATTCTTCTGATTTTGGATGGAATGTCCTGCAGATAACTGTTTCCTTATTGATTTTCTGTTTGTATGATCTGTCCATTGATGTAACTGGGGTGCTAAAGTCCCCTACTATAATTGTATTATTGTCAATTTCTCTGTTTATGTCTGTTAACATTTGCTTTACATATTTAGGTGCTCCTATACTAGGTGCATATATGTTAATAAACATTGTATCCTCTTCTTGTATTGATTCCTTTATCATTATGTAAAGCCCTTTTTATCTTTTGTTATAGACTTTGTTTTAAAGTCTATTTTGTCTGATATGAGTATTGCTACCTCAGGTTTCTTGTCATTTCCATTTACATTAAATACGTTTTTCCACCACCTCACTTTGAGTCTGTACATTTAGCTCTGAAGTGAGTCTCTTGTAAGCAGCATATACATGGGTCTTGTTTTTTTTATTCAATCAGCCTATGTCTCGACTGAAGCATTTAGTCCAGTGGCGTTTAAAGTAATTCTTGATGGGTATGTACTTATTACCATTTTGTTACTTGTTTTGTGGTTGTTTTGCAGTTCTTTTCCGTTCTTCTCTTCTTCTTTTAGTTTCTTCCCTTGTGGTTTGATGGTTTCCTTTAGTGGTATGCTTGTGTTCCTTTCTCTGTAGTTTTTGTGTATCTATTGCAGGTTTTTGATTTGTGGTTACCATGATGTTCATATAGTTGACTTATAACTATATCTACTTAGTTAAAATTGGTAGTCATTTAAGTTCAAACATATTCTAAAAGATCTACATTTTTTTACTCCCCTCCCCCATGTCTTTTTTATGTCTTATTTTACATCTTCATCTCTTAACTGTTTATTTTAGTTATAATCGATTCTATGTATCTTTTTGTCATTTAATCTTCATACTAGCTTATTTAAGTGGTTGATCCACAGCCTTTACTGTATATTTGCCTTTACTAGTGGGATTTTTTCTTTTCCTATAAATTCTTCCTTTTTCTGTAGCTTTTTTTCCCACTTAGAGAAGATCATTTAACATTTCTTTTAGGATTGATTTAGTACCGATTAACTCTTTTAGATTTCGCTTGTCTGAGAAGTTCTTTATCGCTCCTTCAATTCTGAAAGATAATCTTGCTGGATAGAATATCTGAGTTTTTCCCTTTCAGCACTTTAAATATATCATGCCACTCCCTTCTGACCTGCAAGTTTCTGCAAAAAAAGTCAGCTGTTAGCCTTATGGGGGTTACCTTGTATGTGAATCTTGGTTTTTCTCTTGCTGCCTTTAGAATTCTATGTCATTAACTTTTGCCATTTTAATTACAATATGTCTTGGTGTGGTTCTCTTTGGTTTCATCTTGCTTGGGACTCTCTGTGATTCCTGTACCTGGGTATCTGGTTTTTCCTTCTTCAGGTTTGGGAAGTTTTCAGCCATAATTCATCAAATACATTTTTGACCTTTTTCTCTCTTTCCTCTCCTTCTAGGACCTCTATAATGCAATTATAGTATGCATGAGGTTGTCTTAGAAGACCTTTAAACTGTTCTGATTTTTAAAATTTGTTCTTCTTCTTGTTGTTCTGATTAGGTGATTTCCACTAGTCTATCTTCCAAATCATTTATGCCTTCTTGTGTATCACCTAGTCTGATGTTAATTCTTCTAGCGTGTTTTACATTTCAGTTTCTTCAGCTCTGACTGGTTCTTCTTCATAATTTCTAGTTAGTTGTTAAAATTCTCACTGTTCACCTATTCTTTTCTCTTGTTCAATTAATATTCTTATTACTAATGTTTTGAATTCTTTATATGGTAAATTATTTCTGTTTCACTGTTGGGTTTTTTCTGTTTTTTTCCCCCTTGTTCTTTTGTTTGAAACAAAATTTTTTGGCTTCTCATTTTGCTCAATTTTCTCTGTCTCTATGGAATTAGGTGAAGTGGTTATTTATCCTGGTTTTGAAAGGGTTTCCTTGTACTGTGTGTGTCCCTATATAGTCTGTGTGTGCCCAATGGCTTTGGTGGAAGAGCTTGATCTGAAGTGAGCATGAGGCAAGTCCTCCCCCAGGGTGTGATGGCAGCCATCACCTTGGTGGGAGCCAGGGCTGGAGATAGAGGGGATAAAGCCAGAGCCAGGTGTCAGCCAAAAGTTCCCTGTGCTCAGTGACCAACAGTGCCGTACTGGGGTAAAGGGCAGGTGCCAAGTACTGGAGCAGAAGCCCTGAGGGTCAAGTTTGAGCTGGTTCCATTCCTCTAAGTGTGTTATCTGCCCCCTCCCAGAATCAGCACCTTTACCCCAGAAGGGAGAAGCGCTAGAGCAAGAGTGGCTGGAGAGGGCGCCCCATGTGAGCTGCTCAGTTACTGGTGTATTCCTGGCACACCAGTCAAAGTTCCAAACCACTCCGCATCCACTACCTCTGTACCAGTAATAGCTGCCCTCACCCCTTTTAGATGTAGTACCAGGTCCAAGCCAGCTCTGCTCCCTACAACCGTACACTCTCCTTGACAGTGGCATCCTTCCCCCCAGAGAGGAGCTGCACCATGGAGCAAGAGGGGCTAGGAGTCATTCATTACACAGTAAAAATCAATCGGTAAATGTACTGCTATTTCCCCTCAATGACTTTCTGAAAGATGTAACTGAGGCTCAAAATGAGGGTTTAAAACTTCTGGGTACAGTATGGTTATGTAAATGTTACAAACACTTGACTTTTGCATTCAATTTTCCATAAACTATTTAAAAATGGCCCTATATCTGTGATTGCTACTTCTATATTATTTGAAAATCAAGAATCCTTTGAAAAGTCACAGTAAGCTAGATGTGCTAAACTTCTTGAATTAAATGCTTATTACATGGTTGACATGGGAACAAGGCAGCAAAGCCTAAATGTGATGAGAATGTCAGTCAAAGGATACCTTGTTCCTGTTCTAAAATTAGTCTTCATTTCCTAAACTGTTCAATTATTTATGACCACCTTATGAAACTACCAAATTAACTTCCTGAATCATTTTACAACTCATAATTTATCTGAATTGTATATTTTCTATATATTGTCAAAATTGGAAGAAACCATGAATTGACCTGATTACTGCTAAATAGTTAGCACCTAATTTCTCATTATTTTAAACTACGCTTGCTTGTTACCAGCTTCAAAAAATGATAAAGATTCTTAAACTTAGTGTCCTTTCCTAGTGATATTTAGTATCCAGGTAAAATGGTACATCACTACCAAACTGGATCCTGTAAAACATTTTCTTATATTTGTAAAGCTGAAAAAAATACTGAGTATGTACAACCTTTATAAGAAGGATAAAACATATCCATGCATAAGATAGATACACAGAAATGCTCTAAGAATAGTGATTCTCTGACAATACTGAAGATGATCACATTAAAATAATGACTCTACGACTTTCATATATATATAATAACCTTAAACTCAATAACACTCAAAAGTAAGAGAAAAGCCTTTCACTTCTGGCCATGATGGAATGCCTTATATCAGACTAAACAGCTGCCCAAGAATAAATACAAATGCTGGATAAAATACCAGGGTGAACATAAATTTGTACTAAAAATACATTTTTAAGATTTTAAAGAGCAATTAACACAGCCAGAATTTGAAGGGCCAAGACACCAGAAAGAAGCAAAGTGTAGAGAAACAGAAAGATTTGGCATGCAAAACACAGATTTAATTTTCACTGCTTTATATCAGATACTGTTTTTATAGCAAAAAGTAGCATAGCAGATGTACTTAACACAGTTATAGAGAAGGTTTAAAAAATGCCTTTCTTTGGAAAAAGGGCTTTTGGGAAATAACTAGACACATTTTTATGGAATGCCTTTTAAGAATTTTTTAAGAACTGATTTATTTTATTGTGGAAAGAAAATTTAATATGAGATCTACTCATTAGCAAATTAATTTTGGTAATTATAAAATTCATTGTCTCAAATCCAGGGAAAGTCCTATCTCAGTATATCTTTAAAATTTTTAACTTTTGGGGAAATCTGATTTCCTATGTCTAAGACAAACTAATACAAAATTCTGACATTTTGAGTTTTCCTACAATTGTATCAATTTGATGATGAATAAAACTGGGATGCTATTTCTGTAGCATTATTCCTAAATCTAAGCTGCACTGATTTATTTGAATTTCTGTTCTAATATATAATCGATCAGTATATTTATACATTAACATATTCACCTAGAAAATATATGAGCTATATTTGTATGCATTTCTCTCTAATCTAAAGAGTTGTCCCTTTAAAAGATCATCTCCCAAGATTTATATGTGCAGAGAAGAAATAAATTGTTGTAATACAGAGAACTACTAATGCACTTTTCCAAAAGTAAATTACTTTTCATATAAGAGAAACTACAATATATAGAAGAATAATATAAAATTCTAAAGATATGTTATACAGATTAAAAATAGATCTAAAAAGAAATTTTACTGTTAATTATATTTCAGCTTCTTCTGGAGTAAGAATAAAGGTCAACTTCTGAAGACCATGGAATCCATTAAGTACAGACAATAAAATAACTGATGAAGATGGTAACATACATTATGATTTACACAGTGAAACTGTGGTGATAATGACTTACAGTTCTCCCTAGCCTCATGTAGGTTTGGGGTTTCTCAGTCAGACAAAACAGGAAGTTGAGAGGGGTTATTTATTTTTTAAAAAGTCACTATGCCTTCCTTGTGTGATAAAGATATAACATTACTGAGTTGACAGCATAAAAAGAAAGTTAAGCAGGAAAGCTTGTGAGCTACTGCTCAAACTCAAATCAGGATTCAACTTTTCTCACTGAAGCAAATAGGGCATAGAGATATTTCATAGAATTGTGGAGTTTGGGTACCATATAAAAGCATCTTGCTAAGGGTGTGTCAGGAACAAAAACTCAGCCTAGGTTCCACCTGAAAAGCAGTATAACTGCTGTAGAATTGGGTCCAGAAAGAGCAATGACCACTTGTGAAGCCACATCTGCCCAAAGAGGTCACCCGTCTGAGTCATCAGCCTAGAGGCTCCTTGGAGCCTAACAGGTAGGCATGGTAGGATGCCTACTCCCTGTAACAAAGACAGCATGCTGAATGAGGCAGACAACAGAGATACCAGAAAGCATTCAAATTCATCAGACATCACTAACAAGTCAAAAGGTACTCCAAGTGATTATGATTCCTGTCTGGATAGAGCAAGAGGATGGTGTGGCCAGGGAAGAGAGGAATGACAGCCTCAGGGCCAGGCTGTGTTGGAGGGCATAGTGCTTTTGTTGCTACAGTTACAGAACAATGCATTTCACCTTCCCCAAGTCTGCGAGACAAGCAGTGCCAAGCCTGGCTATCTACTTACACTGGGGAGAAGGGAAACTATACGGTGAGCACAGTTGCAGGCCATGAGAATGTGCTTTGTACATCTCCAACTAAGAGAGTATTTGACCAAGGCCCCCCAGCTGCTGCCCTCTGAAATCCATTGCTACATTTGTGTCAAGATCATGTTTCCCCTGAGCTGCTCCCAGCAGGCAATGAGCACAGCTGCAACACAAAGGCTAAGCTAGCCCCAAGAGACTTGAGACTACTCTGATGGCTGACTTCGGCTTGAGGCACCTTGCTGAATCTTCCTTAAACTCCAGGACAGTTTGCACAGTTTCCACCCAACTACACTTTCCTTCTCCTTCATTCCATGTTAGACATGCATCCCAGTCTGATAGCATTTCCAGCTTTGACCACTCCATTCTCATTTTCTCTCACAGGCATTTCTCTTAAAAATCCTTGTAAGTTTAGTTCCATTTTGCTGTCTGCTTCTTAGGGGATCCATACTAATGTACACAGTCAAGTTAATATTTTATTTATTTATTTTTTTAACATCTTTATTAGAGTATAATTGTTTTACAATGGTGTTTTAGTTTCTGCTTTATAACAAAGTGAATCAGTTGTACATATACATATGTCCCCATATCTCTTCCCTCTTGCATCTCCCTCCCTCCCACCCTCCCTATCCCACCCCTCTAGGTGGTCACATAGCACCGAGCTGATCTCCCGCTGCTATGCGGCTGCTTCCCACTAGCTATCTATTTTACGTTTGGTAGTGTATATATGTCCATGCCACTCTCTCACTTTGTCCCAGCTTACCCTTCCCCCTCCCCGTATCCTCAAGTCCATTCTCTAGTAGGTCTGCGTCTTTATTCCCATCTTGCCCCTAGGTTCTTCTGACCACTTTTTTTTCTTTTTTTCTTTTCTTTTTTTTTTAGATTCCATATATATGTGTTAGCATACGGTATTTGTTTTTCTCTTTCTGACTTACTTCCCTCTGTATGACAGTCTCTAGGTCCATCCACCTCACTACAAATAACTCAGTTTCGTTCCTTTTTATGGCTGAGTAATATTCCATTGTATATATGTGCCACATCTTTATCAATTCATCTGCTGATGGACACTTAGGTTGCTTCTTTAAAAGGATAATCTATTTAAATATTAACTTGTAAATAGAGCTGCAATGACCATTTTGGTACATGACTCTTTTTGAATTATGGACCCTGAGAAAACCATAATTCAAAAAGAGTCATGTACCAAAATGGTCATTGCGGCTCTATTTACAAGTTAATATTTTAATAGATTATCCTTTTACAGATGGATGGTGATATATCTTCAGTGTCTGAGCTCTGTCAATTGGCAAATGCAGATATAGTCACATGCATATATAATTCTCATTGCTTCAACTACCAACTTGTATGGTTACTGGAAATTCAGCTTTTCTTTCTTTTCTTTTTCTTTTTCTTTTTTTTTACAAATCCCTAAGTATGTCTGTGCCTGAGTTAACAAATCAGAACTTATTTCACTATCCCAAATAGTGGTGACAGGGATACAGGGGAGTATTTCAATCTGGAAATCCAGTTCCATCTTCTTTGCTGTCGCCACCATGAAAATCCATTATACTCAAAGTGGCTTAAAGTGGTCCTTACACCATTACCACTACATTGTGGCTGTGGCTAATAAAGCTGGAAATTATTCTTCTTAAAAATTAAGGAGAGTGACTTCTGGGTATAAACCCCAAATAATTGAAAGCAGAGACCCAAACAAATATTTGTATACCCATGTTCGTAACAGCATTACTCACGAGAGCTAAAAGGTAGACACAACCCAAGTGTCCATCAATGGATGACCCGATAAACAAAATGTGGCATATACATACAATGGAATATTTTTCAGTCTTAAAGAGGAAGAAAATTCTGACACGTTCTATAATATGGATGAATCCTGAAGACAGTACGCAAAGTAAAATAACCCAGTCACTAATACCTAGAGTAGTCAATTCACAGAGATAGAAAGTAGAATAGTGGTTTCCAAGGGTTGAGGGAAAGGGAGAATGAAGGATTAGGGGTTATTGGTTACAGAGTTTCAGCTGGAAAAAATGAAAAAGTTTTAGAGATGGATGGTGGTGATATTTGCACAATAATGTGAATATACTTAATGCCACAGAACTGTCCACTTAAATATGTTAAAATGGTAAATTTTATATTATGTATATTTCACCACAATAAAAATGAATATGGAGAATGTGCTTTCTGTGTTATGTTGAAAAGATTTAAGGAGGGGGTCTCTGTTGCTTGAGATCCAAGTTGTTTTGGTGGTTAGTGATACAGCTCTGGTTAGCCCAAGATTAAAATTTACTGCCCAGGCTATGACAATCCTGTAGAGAAGCACAGCTCCTGCAGAGCAACCTCCAATATCTCAATCACCTTTGCAGCACAGTCTTGGCAAAGATATCCCATGCTTCTAAGAATTCTAGCTCTTTCAATTCACTATTTTACACCAGTGTAGCTGAGTCAGGACAAGTCCAGTATCAGTCACTCAACTGTATGTACAAATTATACTCCCTCTAAAAAATAAGCCACTTGGCTATGGCTAGGTCTGCCTCATTTCACCAGACTCCATTTTTCTTTTTCTTTCTTTCTTTCTTTTGTTTTCCCCCGACAGGTAGGTAGAGCATAAGATTGTCTGAACCCAAGGATAAAAGGGGTCAAAACCTTTTCTCCCAGAGCAACATGACCTCTATGCACATTAGGAGATGCAAAGGGATACTTGGGATTGGAGGATCACCATCACCCAAGTCCACTTGCTAGAAATACCTAATCCCCACAAATCATCACACCAGAGACCTCAGATCCCTAGCTCATTGAGTTCTGATTTAAAGAAACTCTCCAGGACTCTTTAATCAGAATACTGTGTAATTAAGGCCATACCTAAGTGCTTAAGTAGAGAAATTCAGATACACGTTATCCATTACAGAAAGCTATTTTAACCAGGTTTATTTTTGTCTATTTTTTTTCTGGTTTAATGCCTTTTACCTCATCTCCTTTGCCGCCCTCCAGCCTTCACCCACTAATCAAAGAGGTAGCTCCACCCTCCCCCATCATAAGCATTCTAGCTTCTCCAATTTTTCAGTTTAAGAATTGACTTCTATATTACTAAGATTAATAGGGAATACAAATAACAATTAACTTGATCTCCTAGATATTCTAAATATAGGTTGACAGCTAATGCCAATAAAATTATACTGACTTTTGCACTGGCTCACTTCATTTGCACACTTATACCCACTGCTGATGTGTTTGCCACATAACTGTGCTATTCGCAAAATACAGCAGGGCTGGAGATTTATTAGACAGTTCCCAGTTCTGACAGTTTTTGCTGACCTCAGCAGCGTAGCTAAACAAAAAGTAACACAACACCAGGGCAGTATTTTTTTCTTAAGGAGAACTGAAATCTATTTATTTATTTAGGCTGTGCAGCGCAGAATGCAGGATCTTAGTTCCCTGACCAGGAATCAAACCTGCCCCCTGCAGTGGAAGCGTGGAATCTTAACCACTGGACTGCCAGGGAAGTCTCAGTATTTTTTTCTATATAAAATATCTAAGCATGTTTTCCTATTGTGTTAATATGCCAGTAGAAACTATTTTCCACAGTCAGAGTAAATGTTTCTGCAGTATGCTCCTGGGCTTCCTCATTAAATGAGTGATTATTCTACATCCAATGCTTAAGGTCTTAAAGTCTAACTGTACATAAGTTCTCGGCAAAACACTGCTCTCAATTCCCTAGAAATAGTCTGTAGACTATTTCCACACTAAGGACAGATTTTTCTACTATTAACATTTTGCAAAGTGGAAAAAGAAACTTCTATCAACCAAAAAGGAAAAGCTCTTTGTTTCCTTTATATTTTTGCTTTTTTCTTGTTTGTTTTTTATTTCCTGTACTTGACAACTACAGTTTGGTTTTACTGGAAAGTTATAGAATACTTTTTTAACAATAGCTTGAATTTATTAAGTTTCTCCATGCCAATAAGCAAAACACACTTGCATTCAGGTCTGAACAATAAAGCAGCTACTCAGGGCTCCAACGTCTATGTTTTTGGCTTTCCCAAGTCAGTCTAGATTTAGGAACTCCTGGACTCTTTCTTCTCCTGCCTTGAGGAGAGGAAAAAACAAAAACGAAAACAAAACACCCATTCAGACTACCTGTGATCAAAACAGCCTTGGCATTACCCTAAACTTGATTAAACTTTAGGTAGGCTTCTTCCTGACAACAGGTCCCTGACCTCCCTTTCCTTACAGCATTTACTTTAGAAAACATTTAATTATAAATTCCTTCTTTGCCTCTTTGTGATACAAATATTCTAGCTTCTTGCCAGTTTTACAACCCAAGAATGTCTTCCTCAAGAACTTGGTAGTGATCTCTTTGAAACAGAACCATCATGGGAGAGAGGGCCCCTATCTCCCAGTGTCTGTATGAAGGTAGGAGCCTAACTTCAATAAGCTTCAATTAGCAAATGCAGATAGCCTAATCCATTGATCAGCCTCCCCCCTAATAGCCTTCTGTAGTTTTCCATTAGTTCATCCTAGTGCTCAAAATCTCTCCTGTTTTTTGTTTTAGCAGAGTTGAGTTCAAGCTCTCTCCCTTATTGCAATAGCCTTAAATAAAGTCATCCTTGCCTGTTTAACTCCATCCAGAACAATTTTTCTTTGACATTATAAACTAGCTTCTTTTTAAAAAATCTTCTATTTTCAAATGAATGACAAAATATGAATAGAGCACCTATTATATAGTTTTCATATATATTATTTAATCCAAATGAATTACAACAACAGATGATGTTATAAATAAAAGAAATAAGACTCACATTTAGAGACTTGGCAATTCAGAGCTGCAACATAGGGCTGGAATACAAACACAGTCACTGAAGGTAAATTCTGGATTTGCTTTTATCACCCTTTTAAGCAAGGTTCGGTATTTTATCCTGTGGAACTAGAGGCTGAAAGCTAAAGACCAGGACAGGGACAGTACCAACATGGCTGGGAGGTAGCTTTCCCCTAGTTGTTTGGAAGCAGGCAGACATCATTAAACAATGGCACTATAAAATATAAACAAATCCAGTATGGCCTAATGATTCCAAGGCAAAAATAGTCAAAAACTTCTGATGGTGAATAATTTTAAAGGCTTAAACCCACAGTTATAACACAGCTCTAAGCTTTATTTGTTGGTTTCTTTCTTTCTTCCTTCCTTAACTGGATTGGGGTTAGCCAACAAAAACAAAGACTGAATACCTTAAAACAATAGGATGCAATAATCTTCCTGGTTTGAGACTTCAGTTTAATAGAACCCTAGAAGCCCAAGGATAAGCTTAAATCTATGCTTGCAGACAAATTTAATAGGAAGGGGGCAAGATAGTGAGGGCAAAGATCATGGAATTAGAAGGCTAGAAGTTCTTGTTTAAGACACTTTCTGACAGGCTGCCTTTGAAATAGGTTACTCTGACAGTTATTATGGTTGTTTCCAACCAGGAAGGAATTAAATTAAATACATAGCTAGCACATACAAATTAAAGCTGTTTATTAAACTATGTTTACTCAATATGAATTAGGCATATATTAAACAGAAATTCAGAAGTTGTTAAGTGAATTTTAAATTTAAGGGTGTTTTTATTGTTGTTAATAAGAGTATTTATATTTTTTGTATACTCTAAAGATATTAGATTCCAGGTATAAGAAAAAATTGCTGTAGTCATCCAGGAGAGCCATCTCATTTTACAAATAAAGAAACTGAGGCTCAGATACACTATCTAAGCCATAAATCAAGTTAATGACAGAACAGCATCTCTAGACTTTTGAGGTAGACATCCTGATTCCTACACTTGAATGTTTTCCATCATCTTATATTGCATCTATTCACCTGCTGAAATAAGTAGGGTTTATAATATGTTACAAGGCAATATTATGTATTATTTATAAATTGCATACTATATTAGAGTATTCTAAAATGCTGAATAATATTATCTAAAATTAGAAAAATTAACATTAGAAACATTAGGATGTTCTACAGTGAAGATAAACAGGTACACCTTTGAGAGAAAAATATGTTGTACAAATTTCAACATACTCAAAGAGACTGAATTGCATCATGAAAGCTATAGGTTGTTTGGAACTTTAAATAAAATGTTATTTGCATGTATTAGCTAAAAAAAGTGAAATTCCTAAAGTTAATTTTTGAAAATCATGACATTCATCCATGAACAATACTTAAAAATTTCTTGTATACTATGTTATGTTCTGTGTGACTATGTAAACTGAATTTTAAGTTTATCTGAAAAACATTATATTTCTAAATGACATGAATCATCAAATTTGTAAAACACAGATGCCATCCATTCCTCAGAAAAGTAAAAATGTCTCCATGTAATATATGCATGTTATTTTATCACTGACTTTCATGTCCATGGAAAAGTATGTACGTTTTACAAATATAACAGAGGCTGGCTCCCCAAATCTCTGGTTTTGATACAGGTTTTAGAGATAAAAAGCACTAAGCAAAGCTCTAAGAGGCTTACACTAGCCTGAAAGAAGTATACTTTTCCTTATATATACTTCACAGAGAAAATACAGTAGAATATGTTTTTCTTTATTAGCTTTTGAGATTAGTTCACTGCTCTTATTGGGCCTAGAATCCAGCTGAATTAGCATTACTAAAAGAAAAGGGAGTTTGAAAGCAAAACATTTCAATGGAATTCAGTAAAACAAGATTTTTTTTTAATTTTGCATTGTTAAATACAATTTTTAATCAAAATTGTGCTAAGATAAAATTTTATATAAAGAATAAAAACCTTGGAAACATAATAAAATTACAAAAATATAGTAATTTGGTCAATAAATGTTTGCATGATAGCTACTCTGTAAATATCTTAACTAAAACAGAATAGTGAATTTGTATGAAACTATAAGGGGAGCATAAGATCCATGGCAATGTTTTCCCAATTCAAACAAAACTTTCCATCCCAAAAGATAACAGTCCTTACTTTTAAAGAAAGAATAGATTTTTAACACTGTTCAATTTAAAGCTTACATACAGCATAAAATTAGAGGGAGATTTATCACACTCAACTATTCAACTATTTCTATCTTTACGAGAATATAAATTTGGTAAAAATTTTCTCTAGTTTGGAAACAGCATCAAACATTTTTAAATGTTTATCTTACTCAATTCAGCAGTTTCACTAATAGAATTATACACAAATACCTGAAAGAAAATATTTGAATAATTATAAGAGTTGTGTGCATACAAAGTCTTAAAATATTAATTCCTATAATGAAAATTTTGTAATAACCTGAGTTACAACATAACTTATAATTATGACACATTCATTCATACTGTTTAATATTATATAGGCATTAAAAATATATTGTACACAAATATGTCATGACATGGAAACCTGTTTATAGCAAATTGTACAGTGAAAAATCAGGCTTTAAAACACCATGTAGAATACAGCCCCCATATTATACATACACAAATATATATGCACAGTCTAAAAGAAAATATATACAAATATTTCGACAAATACATGCCAAGGTTATAGGATTAAGGGTGATTTTTTGAATTTTTTTCCTATATTGTAGCAAAGTACACTAATATAAAATTTACTATCATAACCATTTTGAAGTATATAGTTCAGTTGTACTGTATTCATATTGTTGTGCAACCATCACCACTATCTATCTCCAGAATTCTTTTCATTTGAAAGACAAACTCTGTACCTATTAAACAACAACTCCCCATTATTCCCTCACTATAGCCCCTGTCAGCTACCACTCTAATTTTCTTTTCTTTTTCTTAACTTTCTCCCCTAAATTTTCAACAAAAGGGGGCAGAAACAGTGCAGCAAAGAATAGGGCTTAATCATGAGAGTCACTGAGATACAAGACTGACCAGCAAGTAGCAGTGTGTAGACTTCCTTTTCATATTAAGAATATTAGCATTCAAGATAAAAGGAGATGACCTCACATTGAAATATTACAATATCTCCTATTAATTGTCATTTAATATTTTCTAATATTTTACCATCATAATTAAATCACAAACATTTTTGTACATGAATATTTGCCTTCATTTCTGTGTTTCTTGGAAAATATTCCAGCATGTAGAATGCCCAGGTCAAAGACTAAAGAGATAATTTTAATGGCACAGTTTTTGATATAAATAAGTCACAAAAGCTGAAAAGAGAGAATAGCTGAAAAAAGCTCCTATTTCTAAAAATTGATCGTATTACATATATTTCATTAGAAATTTTATAGCAAGGGTTAAAAACATCTAGTTCAAAAGTATACTGGGTTCTCCTGTGATGCCATAACTGAAGTGGATATTCTTTGCATCCTGTAAAGTGTCTAGTTTCCAAAATGCTTCACATATGCCAAAAAAATCACTAAATATAAAATCTAAATGTAAAATTTTAGTCATAAGATTTATTTTGAAAAATACGATCTCTCCCCAGTTTCTTCTCAATGTCATTTTTAGAATATCAGGAGTTTCTACAAAGGACATAGTCTTTTAATTGTTCCTTAGTCATGTTTATAGTTTCACCAAGAGAAAGACCATTGCTCATCTTTATATATCATTTGACAGTTCCAATGATTTCATTTTAATCTATTTATTTATTTTCATAGCAGAAGAACACTAAAGTATTGCTTATTCATTACCTGGTAAAATACAAAATGTAAGATAAGAAGCTGAAATGCTTTTCCAAGTAAATAAAAATAGGACAGTCTTTTTAAATGTACCCATTATCCATTGATTTAAATATAGTAAGACTCCACTTATTCCAGATTGCTAATTTCATCAGGTCTCAGATTGTAGCATGATTTGTCAACAAACTTGATGAATGTGATTAAGTGTTCTATGTACTTTTTTACTTGTTACAATGTCTTAAACAGATTATTCATCTAAAGTACTCAAGAAACTTAATTGAACAATGGGCCAAAGGAAACTCATGTTAATCACATACCATGAAGCACACTTAATTAAAAAAAAATCTTAACTTTAGTACTGTTTAGTACTGCTTTTTATTTTTTTTGTACAAACAGCAGTTTTTTCTGAATATTTTTAACAGAATATTTGCTGAAAATATTTTATTAGGTGTTCACTTGAGATAGTGCATGTAACTAAAATATTTCTTGAAGATAAACGCTAAGAAATGAAAACAGTTGCAGTTTTAAATATAAGATCTTCCTCAGCTCATGATGGGGTTACAAAGTCTACAAATAATAAATGCTGGAGAGGGTGTGGAGAAAAGGGAACACTCCTATACTGTTGGTGGGAATGTAAATTGGCACAGCCACTACGGAGAACAGGTTCCTTAAAAAACTAAAACTAGAGGTTCCTTAAAAAACTAAAAAATAGAGTTATCATATGAGCCAGCAATCCCACTCCTGGGCATATAACTGGAAAAAATAAAAACTCTAATTCGAAAAGATATATGCACCCCAATGTTTATAGCAGCACTATGTACAATAGTCAAGACACAAAAGCAATCTAAGTGTCCATCGACAGATGAATGGATAAAGAAGATGTGGTATACATATACAATGGAATATTATTCAGCCATAAAAGGAATGAAATATTGCCATTTGCAGCAACATGGATGGACCTAGAGATTATCATACTGAGTGAAGTAAGTCAGGCAGAGAATGACATATAATATATGATATCACATATTTGTAATCTAAAAAATAATGCAAATGAATTTATTTACAAAACAGAAACAGACTCACAGACATAGAAAAATAATTATGGTTACCAAAGGGGAAAGGGAGGGAGGGATAAATTAGGAGCATGGGATTAATAGATACATACCACTATATATAAAATAGATAAACAACAAGGATTTACTGTATAGCACAGGGAACTATATTCAATATCTTGTAATAACGTATAATGGAAAAGAATCTGAAAAAATATATATATACACACATATATATATAACTGAATCACTTCCCTGGAAACCTGAAATTAACACAATGTTGTAAATCAACTATACTTCAATAACAAAACAGAAAATTCATTTAATACACCTAACCTACCAAACATCATAGTTTAGCCTAGCCTACCTTAAAAGTGCTCAGAACATTTAATCAGCCTACAGTTGGGCAAAATCATCTAACACAAAGCCTACTTTATAATAAAGTGTTATATATCTCATGTAATTTATTGAATACTGTATTGAAAGTGAAAAACAGAATGGTTGTGAGTGTATCAGTTGTTTACCCTTGTGATCATGTGGCTAACTGGGAAATGCGGCTCACTGCCGCTGCCAGCATCACAGGAGAGTATCATGTTGCATATTGCTGCCTGGGAAAAGATCAAAATTAAAAATTCAAAGTATGGTTTCTACTGAATGCATATTTCTTTCACACCATTGTAAAGTCGAAAAATTGTAAGTGGACTGTCTGTAATTTAAATATTTTTTAAGCAAAGCTGTAATCAAAATATTTTAGAGAAATGGCGATCATTTCATTATTTTCACAAAATATCGTACATACACTTCTGTGTAAATATGAAATAAAAACAAGAAAATAATAATCAATTACACAAAAAAATTTCTTAAAAGCAAAAACATTTTAATTTTGCTATTATATCGATAGCTATACAATAGAAACATCTTACACTTTATTCTTAGTATATAACAAAGGTAAAACTTAAGGGCAGGAAAGGTAGCAAGGAAATTTTACACATATTCTGTTGACAAAGAAGTTTACAAAAGCAAAATTTTATTTATTGCTCCTGAATCTACAAATGTTGATTGTGGCTGTGTTGACCCTGACTGGGTTCCTATGGTCAGCTAGGCTTGCATTCACATATGCAATAGGTGTGTCTCATTCTGGGATACAGGCTAAAGAACATATGCTACCTGGGTGTGTTCTTTTCATGGCAAATGGCGAGAGTCCAAGGGGACAAGCTGCCTCTGCTCAGAACTGGCACACCCTCATGTCCCATTAGGGTGAGGCAAGTAATCTGGCCAAGTCATGTCAGTGGGGTGTGAAAGTAAAATAAGAAAACCCAATGGGTTAGGAGAAGGAAGAAGTTAATATTGGTAAACGATTAGTCCAACCACACAAAGCTTGAGTAAAACTGGAAACATCATCCTATACTTATTTGGTGAATCAAAAGAGTATGCTGAGTTTTGCAATAATATCTGTTTAGAACTGAAAGTACAAGCCTAAGTGAATGAGAACAGCAAAAACTGGATTATACCTTTATTTCTTCCACATAAAGAGGGGAAAAAATGACCTTACATTTTGTTAATATCTGTTTACTAAATTCTGTTCTAAATGAGTTAATTTAAATTTGTCTCATTTATTTTTACAACAGTCCACAGATAAGCACAATTATCCTGACTTTTAGCTGGGAATACAAACTTTAAAAGCTTACGATTCTTTCTCACATTCCTATAGTTCATGTGTTAAGGTTTTAATTCAGGAAGAATGCATCACTGAGGAAATATGAAAAACTAAGTCTTCTAACTTCGTTTCCTTAGATTTTGTATTCGTCTATTTGGCATCTATTAAACACAGGGCCAAACAAAGTTGTTTACATCTCCCCTGTAAGCCAGCTTTCACAGGTGCATGAAAATCATGATACAAACCTTCGAATCACAAATCCAACATTTGTGTTTTGCTTCCTGCTCAATAGGGGATGTCCTCTCCTAACAGCTTCCTGCTACTAGAGCAATAAAGGCTCTGGCATAGGCTTTTCTCTCACTCCTTTCTGCCTCCTGACCAATATGGTACTTTCCCATGAGGCACTGCATAGCATGGCTTGCCCCCTTTTCTCAGGAAATGTAAATAATAAAAATCTTTCAAAGGCATTAGCCTCTCTATGTCAGCATTCATTCACCTCTATAAATTAAAATCCCTGGGAGAACGTATTTGCAAATGATATATCCGATAAGGAGTTAATACCCAAAATATATAAAGAACTTGTATAACTTGACAACAAAAAAGCAAACAACCTGATTAAAAAATGTGCAGAGGAGCTGAATAGACATTTTTCCAAAGAAGATATATAGACTGCCAACAGACATATGAAAATATGTTCAACATCACTAATTATTAGGGAAATGCAAATTAAAACCACAATGAGATATCACCTCACACCTGTCAGAATGGCTATTATAAAAAAGACAAGAAGTAACAAGTGTTGGCAAGGATGTGGGGAAGGGAACCCTCAAACACTGTTGGTGGGAATGTAAATTGGTGCAGCCACTATGAAAGACAGTATGGATATTCCTCAAAAAAGGAAGACTAGAACTACCATAGGATCCAGCTATCCCACTTTTGGGTATTTATCCAAAGAATATGAAAACACTAATCTGAAAAAATATATGCATCACTAGTTCATCATGGCATTATTTACAATACCTAATTTGGAAACAACCTAAGTGTCCATCAATAGATGAATGGATAAAGAAGATGTGGTATATAAACATACAATGGAATACTACCCAGCCATAAAAAAAGATAAAATCTTGCCATTTGCAACAACATGGATGGACCTTGAGGGTATTATGCTAAGTGAAATAAGTCAGATGGAGAAAGATAAACACCATATGATTTCATTACTATGTGGAATATCAAAAAAAAAATAAACAAAACAAAAAAATACAGAATAAATGAACAAACCAAACAAAAACAAACACATAGATACAGAGAACAGAGTAGTCATTACCCAGGGGGAGGGGTTATGGGAGGCCAAAATGGGTAAAGGGGATTAACTGTATGGTGATGGATGGAAACTCAGTTTTTGGTGGTGAGCACATTGTAAGGTATACAGAAGTGAAAATATAATGTAATATGAAACATATAATGTTATAAATCAATGTTACCTCAATAAAAAATAAAATATGTTTAAAAAACAATGACAAACAAACAAAATCCCTGGGCACATCTTAACATGCTAAGCGGCATAAAGACTCCTATAAGTCTTTTCTAGTACTCTCTTACTGAGATGCCTCAGAGGTGCCCATAGTTTGTATTCTCTCACACTGCAGTGAATAATAAACCCAACTTGTTCAACTACAGTTGTTCCTGTGTTCCTGATGGTCATAAGCTGGAGGGCACTGACATGGTCAAAGGATGAAGAATCAAGACCTGAAGGGGTAAGTGGCTCATTAAGGGTACACATTTAGTATTCTATCTTGTGCATTAGGATGTAAATCTATTAGATTTCTTAAAAATATAAATCTTTCTCATTTGAGATTGTACCTAATAGTCTTAACTCTTGCAAGTTGAAACGTACTTTCCCAGTAGCAATCAATCTCCTCCAGTGCCTTTGCTCTGCAGCTTACCTCAGCCTCTCACCTTCATGGTCACAGGCTGCAATTTGTCATTAACAACAGGTGCACTCTTTCCATAATCTCATTTGAACACTACCTCCCACATGTCCAGCTCACTTTCTCTAGTCACAAAACACCAAAAATCCCTGCAAACAATCTCCACCTGCCTTTCACAAATCTTACCATTTTTTCCACAAACCTTTACCCTTATACCACCATACTATCACTTCCCTACTACTTGATTAAATTCTATGGTCAATTCTAAATATCATCCCTATATACACACTTCCAATATTTTAGCCCCTCTCTCCTTTTCTTACTTGCTGGCTAAACCACAGCCTCATTTAAAACTAAATACCTACCCATTTGAGACACTGAATGTGACGGAAGGAAAAGACACAATCACGCTCTCCTCACTATCATTTCATGATAGTCCACTTCAAGTGGGCTTTTAATATTGAAGGGCAATTATAAGCTTTTTCCTTGGTCCATCCTACTCTCATTATCCCCATGCCATTTTGTATTTTCTTTCTTCTCAAACCTTCTCAAGTTCACTTTCAGCTGGTGTCCTTGCTTTCTGATTTACTGAGAAAAGAGGCACAATGAAATTTCAAAGGGTCCCAGGACATCTACCCACTTATCTGCACAGGCCCAAAAATACTGTACTCTCTTTCCTGTTACTGTGGGTGAAATTTCCATGCTTTTAGGAAAGGCCAGCCTCTCCTCTTGTGCACTAAAGCCCATACTCTCTAGCGAATTCACAGCACGGATCCAGCAATACCCCCTACTTCTCAAGTATCTCATGGATCATCAATTTCCTTTTTCCATCGAATAATGAAAATTAGCATAAATGCATGCTGATGTTTTCTCAGAAAAAGAGCATTATAATCATACTTCCTCCAGCAACTACCACCTTATTTCTTCCATTTGCTTGACAGTAAAATTTCTTTGAATTATTGCTTATAATAACTGCCTCCAGTTTATTTCCTCCCTTCTCAGCAAGCTTCCTCACCCTTTTGCACTTGATTGGCAGTATTCTTACTGTACTCAACCAGGATCTCCACTTTGTGATAGTGATTTCTCAATCTTCATATTAATACAGCAACATTTCTAATAGATGATCATTGCATGCTCCTTAAAACATTTTTCTTCACGTGGATTTCAAGACACTGCAATTGTCCTACTGCTCTGGCCACACCTTCTCAGTCAGCTTTGCTAGTTCCATATCATTTCCGATATTGAAGTGTTCCAGGATCACTCCACT
Source organism: Eubalaena glacialis (assembly GCF_028564815.1). Lineage (NCBI taxonomy): Eukaryota > Metazoa > Chordata > Mammalia > Artiodactyla > Balaenidae > Eubalaena > Eubalaena glacialis. The sequence continues at coordinate 97,177,081 of NC_083723.1, read as the reverse complement.
GATAAACTTCATTTAAAAAAAATGTGGAGTCACTTTTTAATCCTATCATACTATTCATCCAAAGTAAAAGCAAATCCCGTCAGAGCTAACTAAAAAACAAATAGAATTTATATCTAGAATTTTTAAAAATCTATATTCATTTCCAGATGATTTCACTCAGTCTCATGAAATTTAAATACCATCTCTATATTATTGATTTCCAAATTGATAGTTTCAGACAAGTTCCCTCTTCTATATTCCAAACAAGTTTAGGTATCTAATTGCCTATTTGATACTGGCGTTTGGTTTTCTATATACACCTCACATTCAATGCATCCAAACAGACCTCTGACATTCCAACACAAATCTGCTCCTTACATTGGCTTCTTGATTTTAGAATAGGTTAGTCCATTTTTCCACTCAGTGTAAAACACTTCTGTCCTTTAATTCTTTCTCAGAGCAAATTAGCAAATCCTCACTTTACTACTTACAAATGTATCCAAAATTTGACCACTACTATGAGCTTATTCTAGTCCAACATCATCTCTAATCCAAATCATTTTACTGTAATATTTTACATTATATTTTGACTAGTCTTCCTGCTGTTTCCCTTCACCTTAACCCTAGATATATGAAAAGGTAATTTCTTCTAAAGTAGACGAGCTGCCTCCCTTCTGTTTTATTTCTTTAGCTTTTATTTCTTTCAGCTTTCCACTATCTTATTTCAGGTTCTTTTTTTTTTTTTTTTCCCTAAGTTACAACTATGTCCTTTTCAATTGTCTCCATGCCTCCAGTGTAATTATCCTTTAATCCATTCCCCATGTTATGGCCAGCATAAGCTTTGTAAAACAATAGTCATTTTATTGCTTAAAATTATTTAGTGGATTTCCACTTCCTACAAATTAAAGTCTAAAATCCTTAGCATCTCAGAGTCTCAAGGTAGAGACATCCAGCACTGGCCAAGACAGAGTATCAGACTTGCGTTTGTATCAGACCAGATCTGCCAAAAACAACTATAAAAGCTGGCCAGCATAAATTACCTAAGTGACTATCTTCAGACACCGGAAAGCAATCAACTCAGATAAGACTTGAGGCGCTAATATCACTGAAGGAAGGCAATTTGAATATAGTTCCATATTAAACCCAGCAGAAAAAGGGAGTACAATTTAAGCATAAAGCAGCAGTCTGACTAGGCAGAGGAGAAAGTAGTCATACTTCAGGACTGCTAAAGGTGATAGAATTTGAAGGGCAGCATCTTGGAGAGGAGAAAGCCACAGAAAAGTGAGCTTCCACATGGAATTCCACATGGAATTTTCCCTTGATGTTCTGGCCAACTCCTAAGCTCACATACACAAAATGAGACACGAAGACAACACACATCAATGTGATGGGGCAAAACATTGATGGGAGGATAATGAAATGAGCAGCTATATCACACATGCAATTTTTTCTAGCTGAAATACAATTTAGAACACAGCGCTTAGGGGCTACAGGCTCACATTCAAATCACACCAAGATGAAGGAGTAAAGAACTGAAGCTTTCATTTAGGGCACTCAGAAGGATCATGCTTAGAAGTAAGAGCTCCACCTTAAGAATAGGTGCTAAAATAGATCAACCCTTACAAAACCCAATACCAAAGATCAACGACAGCAAAGTGATTTGTTGGTTATTCCTGTACCTTCCAGTAGAAAGAGTAATTTTGTAGGAAGAACGTTACCCCTTACTTTATCCATAACCTCTATGATTTTTTATACACAATTTGTGGGACTCAGTAAAAAAATTTACTACATGCCAAAGGCGGGCAGGGCAGGGTACGGACAGGACTAAGCAACCCCTTCACAATTACAAACATATTCACAAATGAGTATTATCGAACGTAGAGGAGGAAGGCCAATGTGGGAATGCCTTTATTTCTTCTCACCCGTACAGACGGGGGCATGGGGGCACCTGTTGCCCCACTTTCTGAAACCAAGGCAGGGACAAGGGTTGCTTCATAGAGCCGGAATCCTAGCCTCCACTTATTTCCCGAAACACCGACTGAAGTGGCCAAGAAGATGTAGGAGGAGAATAAGCTCTGGGACCGCGGCTTCTGCCTTTAAGTGCGATAAGAATTGTATCAAAACAACAACAAAAGTGTAGGGTACCTGGAGAAGTTTTCTGTGGAAAGAGTCCTTCACAGTCCTGGGTCCCGACTTGCGTACATGCCCTATCTTGCGAAGAAGCAACTTTTCCACCTGCCCTCGTCCTTCTTTCCCTGAGGTCGGCTAACTGACCTGGGAACTAGAGGAACACACAGCTGCCCACCAGATCCTGCTGAAATTAGGCGTGAGGTAAAAAGTGCTTGCGGCTAGAGCCTGCTTCTGGCTCCCTCAGCCAATGAGCGCTGGTGCGTACACGCACGCAAGACAGTACGCATGCGCGGTGGAGTTCAGCGGCTTCGGAAACTATCCCTGTGGTGGAAAGTGCAAGGCTGAGGAGATTCGCGAGCGGTGAGGTCTGGTTGAAAGACCTAGAGTTCCTTGGAGATGAGGAGGTGATGCAAAGCAGGGGATGAAGTAGGGAACGTCTGCTGTCATCCAAGCGGCCCTACACCGGCTTCGCAGGGCGATGGAAAAGGTTTTATTCTTCTGTAGAAGGGAAGGTGAGTGACGCTCCCACTCCTCCTCGGGTCCGAGGCAAGGCCACAGGGTGTCAGCCTGAGAGTAGTGATGGCCCGGGTCTCGCGAACACAGCTCAGGAAGTCCACGGGGGTCCCGCGTGGGGAACGTTGCAAAAGTACAGTACAGCCTTAAGGATATTGATAAATTAATTATTCCCTCTTTCATCATTATATTTTCCTCTTTACTGAATATATGTTGTCATTTATGCTATACTTTAAAATGTTCTTAATTCCACTTCCCTCTTCAACTGTTGCTCACTCACATCAGCTTTCTTTTAACTCAGAACTCACTGAAAAAGTTATGTGCAATGACTGTCATCAGTTTGTCTCCTCGCATTGTTTTCTTGAGCACTTCTATCAGTCTTTTGGTCCCCACCCTTCAGTGAACACCATTCTCTTATCCCATTATTTACACCATTAAGTGTACACAAATATTTAGATTTTTAGATAGTCTAAAAATGAACTTTTTTCTCACGTATTTCAGCCACCTCATCCCATTATATTTAGAATAGCTACAATTTATTTAATATCAACTGTGTACCTGGAATTGTAATTAAATATACTTATGCTATTTATAGAAGTATATTTAATTTATAAGGCATTATAGATTGTAAGGTGTTCCATTATTTCAAATAAAAATATGAAATTTTAGAATGTTGGTAATTATAATTGTAAGAAACTGTCCATTATAAGTCACATTTCAACATTAGAGATGCTAAAATTAAAATATTAATTATCTAAAAATAATTAGAATTAATACTATATATCTCTAATCCTTAAAACACTCTATAAAGTAGATATAATTATCTTCATTTTATTTAATTGAATCAACATTTATGTTAAATAGCAGTAATAGTTCTAAAGTGCTGATGTTAATATTATTAGCTAACATTTATTTAGCACTTAATTGAACAAGAAGCTATTTAAAACCCTTTCAATAGATTCTTGCTTGGTTCTAATACCTGGGTCCTATGAAGTAATTATTATCATCATGTTTATTTTACTGATAAGGAAACTGAAGCACTAAAAGGATAAGGAATAGCTTCTAAGTGAGAGTTAAATTAGAATTTAAAGCCAACTTGGTTTTATTCAGGCATGTTGTTCTGTCATCATGGTGAATGTATTAGTTTGCTATACCAGGGTAACAAAGTGCCACAAACTTAAACAAAAGAGATTTGTCTTGCTGTTGTGGAAGCTATAATCTGAGATCAAGGAGTAGGCATGGTGGGTTCTTTTTGAGAACTTTGAATGAGAATCTGTTCGGGACTCTCTCCTAGCTTCTGGTAGTTTGCTGGCAATCTGGTATTTCTCGGCTTCTGTTTCATCACACGCATCTCTGCCTTTATGTTCACATTGTGTTCCCACTCTGGGTATATTTGTCCAAATGTCACCTGTGTGTAAGGACAACAGTCATATTGGATTAGAGGCCCACCCTGCTCCAGTAGACTTCATTTTAACTAATTGTATCTGCATTTACCAACTTTACAAATAAGATCACATTCTAAGGTTCTGGGGTAAGGACTTCAACATTTGAATGGGGTGGGGGCAGGGGGAAAAACTTAACACATGCCAGTGATCAATTAGTGCTAATAGATATTTAAATTTCTTCAGATGAAAATAATTGTTACCTTAGGGTTTGTTCAGAAATATATTGCTAGAGACCTTCAAGATGGTGGAGGGCTAAGAAGTGGAGATCACCTTCCTCCCCATAAATACATCAAAAATACATCTACATGTGGAACAACTCCTACAGAACACCTACTGAACGCTGGCAGAAGACCTCAGACTTCCCAAAAGCCAAGAAAATCCCCACATACCTGGGTAGGCCAAAAGAGAAAAGAAAAAACAGAGTGAAAAGAATAAGGACAGGACCCGCACCTCTGGGAGGGAGTTGTAAAGGAGGAAAAGTTTCCACACACTAGGTAGCTCCTTCACTGGTGGGGACGGGGGGGTGAGCAGGGGGTAAGCTTCAGAACCACAAAGGAGAGCGCAGCAACAGGGGTGCAGAGGGCAAAGTGGAGAGATTCCCACTCAAAGGATCGGTGCTGACCAGCACTCAAGAGCCTGAGAGGCTTGTCTGCTCACCTGCTGGGGTGGGTGGGGGCTGGGAGCTGAGGCTTGGGTTTCGGAGGTCAGACCCCAGGGAGAGGACCGGGGTTGGCTGTGTGAAGACAGCCTGAAGGGGGCCACTGCACCACAGCTAGCCAGGAGGGAGTCTGGGGAAAAGTCTGGACCTGCCAGAGAGGCCAGAGACCTTTATTTTGGGGTGCACAAGGAGAGGGGATTCCTTCCCAGTGTGCCCACCGAAGGCAGAGCACCACCTAAGTGAGCTGCAAAGACAGGCACGAGCCGCAGCTATCACGTCGGACCCCAGAGACGGGCATGAAATGCTAAGGCTGCTCTTGCTGCCACCAAGAATCCTGTGTGCAAGCACAGGTCACTATCCACACCCGGCCCGGGAGCCTGTGCAGTACGCCACTGCCAGGGTCCCAAGATACAGGAACAACTTCCCCGGAAGAATACATTGCACGCCTCAGGCTGTTGCAACATCACTCCAGCCTCTGTCGCCTCAGGCTCGCACCGCATTCCAATTATGACTACCGTACCTCTCCCTCCCCTCAGCCTGAGTGAGCAAAAGAGCCCTAATCATCTGCTGCTTTAACCCCCTCCTGTCTGGATGGGGAGCAGATGCCTGAGGGGACCTACACGCAGAGGCGGGGCCAAAACCAAAGCTGAACCCCAGGAGCTGTGCAAACAAAGAAGAGAAAGGGAAATTTCTCCATGCAGCCTCAGGAGCAACAGGTTAAATCCCCACAATCAACTTGATAAACCCTGCATCTGAAGAATACCTAAATAGACAACAAATGTTCCCGAAATTGAGGTGGTGGACTTTGGGAGCAACTGTAGACTTGGGGTTTGCATTTGTGTCTAATTTGTTTCTGGTTTTATGTTTATCTTAGTATAGTATTTAGTGATTATTGTAATTGGTGGATTTGTTTATTGGTTTGGTTGCTCTCTTGCTTTTATTTTTTATACATATATATTTTTTTTTCCTTTTTCTCTTTTTGTGAGTGTGTATGTGTATGCTTCTTTGTGTGATTTTGTCTGTATAGGTCTGCTTCTACCATTGTCATAGGGTTCTGTCTCTTCATTTTTTCGTTTTTGTGTCTGTGTGTATGTGTTTTCTCTCTTCCTTTTCTTCTGAGCAGTGTGGCTGGCAGGGTCATGGTGTTTCGGCTGGGTGTTGGGCCTGAGCCTTCGAGGTGGGAGGGCTGAGTCCAGGATATTGGACCACCAGAAATCTCTCAGCCCAATGTAATATCAATTGGTGAGGGCTCTCCCAGAAATCTTTATCTCAACACTAAGACCCAGCTCCACCCAACAGCCAGCAAGCTCCAGTGCTGGATGCCCCATGCCAAACAACTAGCAAGATAGGAACACAACCCCACCCATTAGCAGAAAGGCTGCCTAAAGCCATACTAAGTTCACAGACACTCCAAAACACGCCACCAGATGTGGCCCTGCCCATCAGAAGGACGAGATACAGCTCCACCCAACAGAACACAGGCACCAGTCCCCTCCACCAGGAAGCCTACACAAGCCACTGAACCAACCTCACCTACTGGGGGCAGACACGAACTACGAACCTGCAGCCTGTGAAAAGGAGACCCCAAACACAGTAAGTTAAACAAAATGAGAAAATAGAGAAATATGCAGCAGATAAAAGAGGAAGGTAAAAACCCACCAGACCAAACAAATGAAGAGGAAATAGGCAGTCTATCTGAAAAAGAATTCAGAGTAATGGTAGTAATGGTGATCCAAAATCTTGGAAATAGAATGGAGAAAATACAAGAAACATTTAACAAGGACCTAGAAGAACTAAAGAGCAAACAAACGGTGATGAGCAACACCATAAATAAAATTAAAAATACTCTAGAAAGAATCAGTAGCAGAATAACTGAGGCAGAAGAATAGATAAGTGACCTGGAAGATAAAACAGTGGAAATAACTGCCACAAAGCAGAATAAAGAAAAAGGATTGAAAAGAATTGAGGACTCTCAGAGACATCTGGGAAAACATTAAGCGCACCAACATTCGAATTATAGGGGTCCCAGGAGAAGAAGAGAAAAAGAAAGGGATTGAGAAAATATTTGAAGAGATTATAGTTGTAAACTTCCCTAACATGAGAAAGGAAAGTCAATCAAGTCCAGCAAGGGCAGAGAGTCCCATACAGGATAAATCCAAGAAAAAACACACCAAGACACATACTAATCAAACTATCAGAAATTAAATTCAAAGAAAAAATATTAAAAGCAGCAAGGGAAAGCAACAGATGATATACAAGGGAAACCCCATAAGGTTAACAACTGATCTTTCAGCAGACACTCTGCAAGCCAGAAGGGAGTAGGAGGACATATTTAAAGTGATGAAAGGGAAAAACCTAGAACCAAGATTACTCTACCCAGCAAGGATCTCATTCAGATTAGATGGAGAAATCAAAACTTTTACAGACAAGCAAAAGTTAAGAGAATTTGGCACCACCAACCCAGCTTTACAACAAATGCTAAAGGAAATTTTCTAGACAGGAAACACAAGAGAAGTAAAAGACCTACAATAACAAACACAAAACAATTAAGAAAATGGTAATAAGAACATATATATTGATAATTACCTTAAATGTAAATGGATTAAATGCTCCAACCAAAAGACATAGACTGGCTGAATGGATACAAAAACAAGACCCTATATATTCTGTCTACAAGAGACCCACTTCAGAACTAGGGACACATACAGACTGAAAGTGAGGGAATGGAAAAAGATATTCCATGCAAATGGAAATCTAAAGAAAGCTGGAGTAGCAATACTCATATCAGACAAAATAGACTTTAAAATAAAGACTATTACAGGAGACAAAGAAGGACACTACATAATGATCAAGGGATCAATCCAAGAAGAACATATAACAATTGTAAATATTTATGCACCCAGCATAGGAGCACCTCAGTACATAAGTCAAATGCTAACAGCCAAAAAGGGGAAATCGACAGTAACACAATCATAGTAGGGGACTTTAACACCCCACTTTCACTAACGGACAGATCATCCAAAATGAAAATAAATAAGCAAACACAAGCTTAAAATGACACATTAAGCAAGATGGACTTAATTGATATTTATAGGACATTCCATCCAAAAACAACAGAATGTACTTTCTTCTCAAGTGCTCATGGAACATTCTCCAGGATAGATCATTTATCTTGGGTCACAAATCAAGCCTCGGTAAATTTAAGAAAATTAAAATCGTATCATGTATCTTTTCCAACCACAATGCTATGAGACTGGGTATCAATTACAGGGAAAAAAGTATAAAAAAATACAAACACATGGAGGCTAAACAATACACTACTAAGTAACCGAGAGGTCACTGAAGAAATCAAAGAGGAAATCACCAAATACCTAGAAACAAATGACAATGAAAACACAACAACCCAAAACCTATGGGATGCAGCAAAAGCAGTTCTAACAGGGAAGTTTATAGGAATACAATCCTACCTCAAGAAACAAGAAACATCTCAAATAAACAACCTAACCTTACACATAAAACAATTAGAGAAAGAAGAACAAAAATAAACCCAAAGTTAGCAGAAGGAAAGAAATCGTAAAGATCAGACCAGAAAGAAATGAAAAAGAAATGAAGGAATAAATAGCAAAGATCAATAAAACTAAAAGCTGGTTCTTTGCGAAGATAAACAAAATTGTCAAACCTTTAGCCAAACTTATCAAGAAAAAAAGGGAGAAGACTCAAATCAGCGGAATTAGAAATGAAAAAGGAGAAGTAACAACTGACACTGCAGAAATACAAAACATCTTGAGAGATTACTACAAGCAACTATATGCCAATAAAATGGACAACCTGGAAGAAATGGACAAATTCTTAGAAAAGTACAAACTTCCAAGACAGAGCCAGGAAGAAATAGAAAATATGAACAGACCAATCACAAGCACTGAAATTGAAAATGTGGTTAAAAGTCTTCCAACAAACAAAAGCTCAGGACCAGAGGGCTTCACAGGTGAATTCTATCAAACATTTAGAGAAGAGCTAACATCTACTCAAACTCTTCCAAAATATAGCAGAGAGAGGAACGCTCCCAAACTCATTCTGTGAGGCCACCATCACCCTGCTACCAAAACCAGACAAAGAGGTCACAAAAAAAGAAACCTACAGGCCAATATCACTGAGGAACATAGATGCAAACATCCTCAACAAAATACTAGCAAACAGAATGCAACAACACATTAAAAGAATCATACACCATGATCAAATGGGGTTTATCCTAGGAATGCAAGGATTCTTCAATATATGCAAATCAATCAATGTGATATACCATATTAACAAACTGAAGAATAAAAACCATATGATCATCTCAATAGATGCAGAAAAAGCTTTTGACAAAATTCAACACCCATTTATGATAAGATCTCTCCAGAAAGTGAGCATAGAGGGAACCTACCTCAACATAATAAAGGCCATATATGACAAAACCACAGCCAACATCGCTCTCAATGGTGAAAAACTGAAACCATTTCCACTAAGATCAGGAACGAGACAAGGTTGTCCACTCTCACCACTATTATTCAACGTAGTTTTGAAAGTTTTAGCCACAGCAATCAGAGAAGAAGAAGAAATAAAAGGAATACAAATGGGAAGAGAAGAAGTAAAACTGCCACTGTTTGCAGACGACATGATACTATACATAGAGAATCCTAAAGGTGCTACCAGAAAACTACTAGAGCTAATCAATGGATTTGGTAAAGTAGCAGGATACAAAATTAATGCACAGAAATCTCTTGCATTCCTATACACTAATGATGAAAAGATCTGAAAGACAAATAAAGGAAACACCCATTTACCATTGCAACAAAAAGAATAAAATACCTAGGAAAAAAACCTACCTAAGGAGACAAAAGACCTGTATGCAGAAAACTGTAAGACACTGATGAAAGAAATTAAGTATGATACAAACAGATGGAGAGATATACCATATTCTTGGATTGGAAGAATCAACATTGTGAAAATGACTATACTTCCCAAAGCAATTTACAGATTCAATGCAATCCCTATCAAACTACCAATGGCATTTTTCACAGAACCAGAATAAAAAGTTTTACAATTTGTATGGAAACACTAAAGATCCCAATAGCCAAAGCCATCTTGAGAAAGAAAAACAGAGCTGGAGGAATCAGGCTCCCTCACTTCAGACTATACTACAAAGCTACAGTAATCAAGACAGTATGGTACTGGCACAAAAACAGAAATATAGATCAATGGAACAGGATAGAAAGCCCAGAGCTAAACCCACGCACATATGGTCACCTTATCTTTGACAAAGGAGGCAAGAATATACAATGGAGAAAAGACAGCCTCTTCAATAAGTGGTGCTGGGAAAACTGGACAGCTACATGTAAAAGAATGAAATTAGAACATTTCCTAACACCATACACAAAAATAAACTCAAAATGGATTAAAGACCTAAATGTAAGTCCAGACATCATAAAACTCTTAGAAGAAAACATAGGCAGAACACTCTTGACATAAATCACAGCAAGATCCTTTTTGACCCACTTCCTAGAGAAATGGAAATAAAAACAAAAATAAACAAATGGGACCTAATGAAACCTAAAAGCTTTTGTAGAGCAACGGAAACCATAAACAAGATGAAAAGACAACCCTCGGAATGGCAGAAAATATTTGCAAATGAAGCAACTGACAAAGGATTAATCTCCAAAATTTACAAGCAGCTCATGCAGCTCAATATCAAAAAATCAAACAACCCAGTCCAAAAATGGGCTGAAGACCTAAATAGACATTTCTCCTAAGAAGATATATAGATTGCTAACAAACACATGAAAGGATGCTCAACATCACTTATCATTAGAGAAATGCACATCAAAAGCACAATAAGGTATCAGCTCACACCAGTCAGAATGGCCATCATCAAAAAATCTACAAACAATAAATGCTTGAGAGGGTGTGGAGAAAAGGGAACCCTCTTGCACTGTTGGTGGGAATGTAAATTGATACAGCCACTATGGAGAACAGTATGGAAGTTCCTTAAAAAACTAAAAATAGAACTACCATACGACCCAGCAATCCCACTACTGGGCATATACCTTGAGAAAACCATAATTTAAAAAGAGACATGTACCACAATGTTCATTGCAGCACTATTTACAATAGCCAGGACAGGAAGCAACCTAAGTGTCCATCGACAGATGAATGGATAAAGAAGATATGGCACATATATACAATGGAACATTACTTGGTCATTAAAAGAAACGAAACTGAGTTATTTGTAGTTTGGTGGTTGGACCTAGAGTCTGTCATCATACAGAATGAAGTAAGTCAGAAAGAGTAAAACCAATACCGTATGTTAACACATATATATGGAATGTAAAAAAAAATTGTTCTGATGAACCTAGGGGCAGGACAGAAATAAAGACGCAGACATAGAGAATGGACTTGAGGACACGGGGAGTGGGAAGGGTAAGCTGGGACGAAGCGAGAGAGTGGCATGGACATATATACACTACCAAATGTAAAATAGACAGCTAGTGGGAAGCAGCTGCGTAGCACAGGGAGATCAGCTCGGTGCTTGTGACCACCTAGAGGGGTGGGATAAGAAGGGTGGGAGGGAAGCTCAAGAGGGAGGGGATATGGGGATATATGTATACATATAACTGATTCACTTTGTTAGACAGCAGAAACTAACACAACATTGTAAAGCAGTTTTGCTCCAATAAAGATGTTAAAAAGAAATATTTTCCTTTGATGACTTCAGAACAAGACAATGTTAAATGTTTACAATCAATTGAATAATTCTATGTTGTAAATTGTGAGATCATGTAATAAAAAACCCTCAAAATCCCTTGCCTTTAGCAGGACTGCTGTCCATTTGACCTGTGGCCTCCAGCTGCAGTGATATCCTAGTGGAGAGAAATGCCAGCTGGACCTCGGTGACAGTGATGATAGGACAGCTCTTATGCCACCTATGCTCTGGTGTAAAATGGATTTATCCCATTTCAATATCATTAGCTGGTGAAAATTTTTGAATAGTTACTCTTTATTTCCAGAATTTACTATCTAGTTTTATATAGTACATTGACAGGCAGTGCAGTGCCAGGAGGTAAATGTATAGGCATCCTGCTAGAACATGGTGCAGAGCCAAATCTTTGTGATAACAAAAGAAACACCTCTCTGCATTTTGCTGCCTACAGCCAAAACATGTTAAGTATCAGCAACAGTGATTAGATTGGGCCCACCTGAATAATCCAGGATAATCTTTTTATCTCAAGGTCAGCTGATTAGCATTCTTTTATCAGCAACCTTAATTTCTCCTTCCTACATAGCCTGTTATATTCACAGGTTCTGGGGATGAGGATATCAATATATTTGGGGTCCATTTTTCTGCCTATAGCACAGCTTCAGTTTCTTAGTTCCTGTTCTTACTCCTGCACTTGAAAAGTTAAATGTAGTTTTCAAAAAGTGATTGTATTAGGCTGATAATGGCTCCAAAAGATATGTCCATGCCCAAATCTTTGGAAATCATGAATGTTTTGAGGAAAAGGGCGTTTGCAGATATGTTTAAGTTAAGGATTTTGAGAAGGGGAAATTATCCTGAATTTTCTAGGTGATCCCTAAATGCCACCACAAGTGTCCTTGTAAGAGAGAGGCAGAGGAAGATTATACACCCAGAAGATGTACATGGGACCACAGAGTCAGAGATTAGAGTGATGCAGCACAAGTCAAAGAATGCTGGCAGCCACCAAAAGCTGGAACAGGGAATTCTGCCCTAGAGCCTTCAAAGGGAGTACAGCCCTGCCAACACCTTGATTTCAGCTCAGTGAAGCTGATTGTGGGCTTCTGTCCTACAAAACTGAGAGAGAATAAATTTGTATTGTTTTAAGCCACTAAATTTGAAGTTATTTCTTACAGAAGTCTCAGGAAACAAATACAATGACTCTCTTTTCATTTTCATTCAGATCCCTAAGTGATAAAGGGAATTTGCTGGATGGATTGAAAGATGAGACTAAAACCATTGTCCACCATACTAGTTCTCAACTAACATTGTGCAGTAGTTACTTAGCAACTTTAAAAAATAATCTAAGGTCCATCCATATTGTAGCAAATGGAAAGATTTCATTCTTTTTTTTATGGCTGAGTAATATGCTAAGTGAAATAAGCCAGACAAATAAGAAAATACAAATACAAATAAGATAGATACTGCATGATTTCACTTATATGTGGAATGTAAAGAACAAAAAAAATAAACATAACAAAATAGAAACAGAGTTATAGAAACAGTTACAGATATGGAGAACAAACAAATGATTGCTTCAGGGGAGGGGGTGAGGGGAGGAAAGCAATAGGTGAGGGAGATTAAGAGGTACAAACTTCCAGTTGCAAAATAAATGAATCATGGGTATGAAATGTACAGTGTGGGGAACATAGTAACTATGTAATATCTTTGGTGACAACTAGATTTATCGTGGTGATCATTTTGACATATATAGAAATATCTAATCACTGTATTTTATAACAGGCACTAACATAGTGTAGGTCAGTTATATAATACTTCAAAAACAAACTCATAGAAAAGGAGATCAGATTTGTAGTTGCCAAAGCTGAGGGTGGGGGAACTGGATGAAGGTGGTCAAAAGGTACAAACTTCCAGTTATAAGATAAATAAGTACTATGGATGTAATGTACCACATGATAATTATAAATAATACTGTATGAAGTATATGAAAGTGATTAAGAGAGTAAATCCTAAGATTTTTCATCACAAAAAAATTTTTTTTCTGTTCCTTTAATTTTGTATCTATATGAGATGATGGGTGTTCAATAAAACTATTGTGATAATCATTTCATGATGTAAGTCAAATAATTATGCTATACACTTAAAACTTATACACTGCTGTATGTCAGTTATATCTCAATAAAACTGGAAGGAAAAATAGTATTCCAAGGCAGGTTCTATCCATGAATTTTCAGTAAGTCCTATAAATCTAGTAAGTCCAGGACATGAATATTTAAATATACTACTTCTCCTCCTACTTCAGATGAATGACCTCAGTATGGTTACTTGACTGTAAAGACTTTAAATTAGCATCCTTTGCTATATATGTTTTAACATTTTCAGAACTCCTTGGGGCAAGAGACTTCCTTTTTTGCTTTTTATTGATTTTATTCTTTAAGCTAATTTAAAATGGTAAACACATGAACACGCACAATGTCTTATGTGTATTACTACCTATTAATGTTCTGTTATACATGAGAGAGGCAGATATTCACTTGGTGAAATATATTAAGTAGCTACTTAAATAATTTAAATTTCTTCAGGATTAAATTATCTCTTATTTTAGAACTTCCAGGACTTCAAGATATTGTGAACTCATTTATCCTGCTCTTCCCAGAACAAACAGCGTAGTTGGGAAGTCCTCTTCTACCGCAATAAACACTCAGCCTGGGAAGCAATTCTCCCTTCCTCCACCTAGAGGGACCAGGTAGTCAGCCTGAGGCAACTCCTTCAGCTACCTCAGATAGCACCAGTGGGGACCAGCAAAAGCCCCGGTAACACCAGATATACCTAGTAGACCAAAAATATCACTGCAGAGACTCTGAAGATTGAATTGTAACTGGGACCACAGTACACAAAATTAGGGTAAGTTGTGTGCTAAACCTAAACAGGATGCCTGCAAAAATAAAAGATTTAAATAGGAGCCAGAGTCTCTCAACATAATAACCAAAATGTCCAGGATACAATAGAAGAATCACTGTCACACCAAGAACCAGAAAAAACAAAACTTGAATGAGAAAAGACGCAGTAGAAATTCAAACCAGGAAGGCTAGTTTTGCAGCTATCTGCTTTTCCTCAAGGACCACAAATGAGTAAGGAATTTGCTATAGAAGATATATCACTCCATTCATTACTAACCTGGGAGCAAAAATATAAAGAATTGATGATCGTAGAAAGCAAATTAGAGTGCAGAAAACATCTAAACTAATCACAAATATGTTAATGTACAAGGTTGGTCAAATTTCTGAAATATAAATTTATTTTTCCATTAAGGAACGGTCAATGCAAGACAAGCAAAAAAATGAACAAACTTCGAATTTAGCAAACGATGTGACAGGAAAAGGGCGCATTTGAAGTGTCTTTCTCTGCAGTATTCATATCAGTTCCTGAATAAAGAGAACTCAGTCTTAAAAATGCTATTCCATCTAATCTAAATTCTGTGTCCTGGTTATACATTTTCAGTCATCTTTCATACACTTTTAAAATGGCAATAAACTGCAGTGTGAAAATCAACATAAACTCAAGGCTGAATGTGGAAATGTTTTTTTTTAATTAACAAATCCAGAAGCAGTGATAACTGAAATGAAAAAAAAATAAATTTGATCTGCAAACAAGAGAACACATAAACAAAAAGTACTACCAGTTTGAGGTTTGATACTGTTGATACCCCTCTGTTTAATGATCCAGAAAGCCTTTTTGATATGCGGCTTACCTTCTCCAATGATCATTTGCATTTTCCCTTCATTGTTTCCATCATAAACAACACGTTTCAATTCTGTACATTTGTCATTAATTTTTACTCAGACTCTACCCTCCTCCAAGTTTAGGACTGTCATATTCAGCCAGAGGACTGCAGAAATCTGATTCTGACCAATGTTTACCCTGTCATTCATTCTCAGTCTAATGGATTAAGAATATGAATATGGAATAAGGATATGAATGGACTAAGGATATGTATCATTTCTTGACCCACCAATTCACATTCCCCCAATTTTGCCCTGTAGAAATATTTATTGTTCCATTTGTAAAGCACTATCTTGTGTGATTTATTCTGTTTCCTCCTTTGAGACTACAGTCATTTTGATGGAAAGGATCGTATTTTATTTATCTGTGTGAACCAGCATCTAACACCATTTCAGAGTAGATAAATGATTGAATTAATGAATAAATGAATGAGGCTAGATAAACCAAACACAAGTGAAAGGTAGAAAATTCACATAGAAGTGGACATAGGAGTGACAAGACCTCAAAAAACCACCTGTAAGATTAATTGTAATTAGTGAGGGTGGAATGATAAGAAAATAAAAATAAATGTTAAGTATTATTTTTCTTTGTTGAACACTTGCGCAAAGGATGTGTTCTTTTCTGTTTGCCATATTCTATTCTGAAGATTTCTTTTTTTAATCATTTAACACCAGCCTACTGATTGCTCATTAATGTATCTGATTTCTAAATGTGCAATTCTCCATCCAATGATAAAGAAAATTTGTTTACGTGTTAGGAGGTAATGGCTAAAAGAAAGACAAAAGGTGCCATTTTCTACCTTCAACTGCATCATTAACTCACGTTGTGAGTGGCACACAATATTAAATTCCTCTTGCCTCAGCCAGCTCTGATGTAAAATTGGGTAGAAATCTGTGACTGATGGTCCACATGAGTGGTTTGATTAAAGATGTCCAGGCAAATTTAGACTGAATTTAAAGTGCCTTCTAAGACTGAAATTAACTCAGACTAAACATTTCATTAAGTTGTTGAAACTATCATTACCATAAAATTAATCTATTTAAAGTTCCCTGATATTTTAATAGGATAAAGCAAATTTATAATAGGTAATTTGTTTCCAAGAAAGATGCTGTGTCTCCATTTTTCTCTAGGAAGACTTAGATCTCATGGATTTAAATACCATTGCAAATCTATTTACACTTGCAAGCTTTCACTGGGTTCCCCTGTGATTAGTTTTTTCTCCTACCCCTTTGTTGCTGACCAGGGTTCTTGGCCTTCCCCAGGCAATAGAAATTGACCAGGGGCCAGACAAGAAATTCAAGCAAGGCTTTATTTGGGCCCCTGCTGCAGCAGGGGGGAGCGAGAACAAACAACAGGTTCCCTTGCTTTCTCACTCCCTGAGGGGGGACAAGCTTGTTCCTTATATGGGGTGAGGGTAGGGGTGTGTCCAAGGGCCAGGCCGGAGGGGTGGCTTAGGTGTTTTGGCCACCCCTCTGGAGGTGTTGTGTGCAGGGGGCATGCTTAGTACCCTGTTTTTGCTCCAGGCTCTTCAAAAGTGGCAGTTAGGTTTTTTGGTCTCTTTTGGGTCCAGAATCTGTCCCAACTGAGCATACACACAGTTATCTTTAGTTTCATACAGTTATCATACAGTTTCTTTCTATTTTGTTGCTCGAGGAGAGGTGTGTCCAGGTGCAAGCACTGCAGCACTGCAGCACTGCAGCAGAGGATCGCAGGTCCCAGCCTGTCTCACCTTCCCTCCTCTTCCTCCTCCTCTTCTTCCTCTTAAGATCATTGTGTCTTCATCTAGAGTGGTTTAATGGGTTTAATAAGTTGCCAATTAAAAAAAAAGTCCCATGTGGCACTTTTACTGATGTGGACATTGAGGCCCAAAGTGGGTGGAAGGTCTTAGAACATTGTTTTGAATTAGTAGTTAGGAAAGAGAAAAAAAATTGAACGGCTTAAATTTTTTATTGCTTTCAAAATATTAAGAAGGTAATGATGGTTTAGATTTAGAAGAAGGGAAAATTTTAAATTTTGAATTTTTGTACGAAGCATATTGTCTCCATCTAACTGACCTTAGAAGAATAGCATGAAGACACATTCTGGTTATTAAAGTGTTTTGAAAGCATAAAATGACATATAATGAAATAGACCAAGAAGACACAGACAAAAGTAGTTCATTTCATAAATTTATCAATACAAAGTAGAGAATAATGCAAGGTCATATGTATCTGTTGTATTGAAAAACTAAGAAAGGGTTTAATTTCAGCAACTCTACATTTGTATAAACTTTCATACTTAGGTACATCATTTCAGGTGAAAATGTGAATCTATTTTAGAGAGTTGTGGTTATGAAGAATTCACAATTCACTGCATTCATCGAAGTGAATTTAAAAATACTTGCATGTTTAGAATTAAACTTTGATAACATCTTAGTATTTGAAAAGTTTACTTGAACTTTATCTGGTCTTTATGCTGATCACATTGAAAGACACAAAGCTATTAAATAATGTTAATGTTAAATGAGGTTTTTGTTCTAATTGGATTTGTTATGCAGACGGTCTGAATTATTTTTTAGCTTGCATTCCTAAGCCTTATGCATCAGTGTATTTCGTGACACAGATGGATAGCCATCCTTATAAATTTAACACACATATGAATTTCAATGAAATTTTATGTCTAGACTGATATAAATGTAGTGAAGTGCAGCACTTATTTTATGGTTCTAGGCCCCATGAAAGGATTATGTTAGCCTTTGGTCCTTTAAAATACTCTAGTGTGATTTAGAGACTATCAAGCAGTGGTATGATAGCTTAAGGAATGACTGACAGAACACCAGAAATTTGACTTTACATTCTACTCTCAGACCAGGAGCTAATGAGGTCAAAATTGGTAAGATGTGAAGTAAAATAGTTAATCCAGCAAAAATGTTCGCTTAACTTTATAACTTTCCCATTTGACTGACAGACATTTCACATGTTATTTGGAGAATTAAAAACTTAAGTTTATCTTTAATAGGAAATATTTTAGAAACTTAAATTTTTCTAACTCCTAAGTAAATCCTCATAGACCACTCAGTATCCGCTTATGATTCTCAGTAGCCTACTATATTGTTTTGAAATGAGTAATTTTTGGGGGGTAAGCAGTCAGATTCTGTGTTATTTAAATATACAGCAGTCTCTACAGCTGACCACAACTTCCATCTTGAAGCTCCTAGCTCTCAGCTTATGTAAAAACATACCAAGTTTTCTTCCTACTTAATCGGTCTCTCCTCCTTTCTCAGATATTCCTCTTCTAACCACACTTTAATAGCATAAGGGTGCCCTTGCCCTCTCCAGTCTGTTCCCCCATTCAGCAAGCAGCAAAAGTAATCAGCCTATACATAAACTAGAACTCTTCACTTCACTTAAAATCAGTAACTGCCAGTGTACTTAAAATAGCACTCATATTTCTTACCAAGGTGTTGGAGACTCCAATATGGGTCCTAATTTTCTCTCTAACCACATCTCATACTCTTCTAGAGACCACTGAGATTCAACAACTTCTGTTTTCTTTTTGTAGGTGCATGCCATTTCCAATAATGGAAGTTACCTCACCAAGAGCACCTGCCCCTGGCCACCTCTCTGGCCACTCACCTACCTCATATACAAACTCTTTTTTCAATCTCTGAAAAGGCACTCACTCCATAATAATCCTATGGAAATTAGTCCCCCCTACACTTTTATTGTTTTGATATATTTTGTCAAATTGTTACTTTTAAAAATTTATTGTAAAATGTACTTATATAGTTATTACTTATCAATTCCTTCACTGGAATGTAGGCTCCATGTTTTCTGATGCTTTGCCCAGTATTGACAAGTTATATATGTATATCTGATAAACACTTGCTAAATGATTGAAGGATTGTTTTACTATAATTTTGGCTTTTTTTAAGTGACTCCATTTTTTTCCAGCTTTATTGAGGTATAATTGACAATAAAAATTATATATATTTAGTCTGTACAATGTGATGACTTAATATATGCATACATTGTGAAAAGATTACTGCAGTCAAGTTACTTAACACATCCATCACTTCACAGTTACCTTTTTTGTGTGTGTGGTGAGAACGCTTAAAGTCTACTCTCTTAGCAAATTTCAAAGAGACAATACAATAATATTAACTATAGTCACCATGCTGTACATTAGATCCCCAGAATTTATTCAACTTATAACTGAAAGCTTGTACCCTTTGACCAATATCTCCCCATTTTCTGTACCCCACAGATTTCAGTAACCACAGTTCTACTCTCTGATTGTATGGATTTAACTTCTTAAAATTTCACATAAAAGTGAGATCATGCAGTATGTGTCTTTCTGTGTCTGGTTTATTTTGCTTAAAATAATGTATTCTAGTTTAATTCTTGTTGTTGCAAATGAAAGGATTTCCTTCTTTTTATGGCTGAATAATATTCCTCTATGTGTGTGTATGTGTCTGTGTGTTACATTTTTTTTAATCCATTCATCCGTGGATGGGCACTTAGGTTCTTTCCATATCTTGCCTATTATGAATAGTGCTGCAGTGAACGTAGTACAAGAATCTCTTCAACATCCTGACTTTATTTCCTTTGGATATATACTCAGAAGTGGGATTGCCTATTTTTAATTTCTTGAGGAACCTCCATACTGTCTTACATAATGGCTGTAACCAATTTACTTTCCCACCACTAGTGTATAAAGGTTCCCTTTTCTCCATACCTTCACCAACAGTTGTTATCTCTTGTCTTTTTGATAATAGCCATCCTAACAGATGTGATGATATCCAATTGTGGTTTTAATTTGCATTTCCCTGATGTTAGTAATATTGAGCACCTTTTCATATATCTGTTGGACATTTGGATTTCTTATTTGGGAAAATGTCTATTCAGGTCTTTTGCCCAATTTTAATTGGGTTATTTGGTTTTTCCTTATATTTTTTGGATATTAACCCTGACTAGACACAGGTATCCTTTGCTTTTTGAAAGTTCTCTTTACCCACTTCACTTATACAAAGATCTACATAGTACCTGTTTTCATTAACCAAAAGAAATCCAAAGAGGATTTTCACTTTTATGAAAAAAGGCAATTGCTTCTTCACTTTACACCATTTCAGCTTATGAAAGGCTTAATAAGAACACTCTACTTTGGGGTAACGGAGGAAACCTGTATATCATTTGCAAATATTTCTCTCATTCTATAGGCTGCCCTTTCATTTTGTTCACTGTTTCTTCTGCTGTGCAGAAGCTTTGTAGTGTCATGTGTTCCACTTGTTGATTTTTGCTTTTGTTGCCTGTGCTTCTGGTATCTATATAAAAAATTATAGCCAAGACCAATGTCAATCAACTTTACAAAGAAATATGAATTGTAAAAACTCTAGCTAAGATTTAAATGTCATAAGAGTAATATCTAATATTTCATTAAGTGAGAATTATTTCATTAGTGCAGTTTATAGATAGTATTCAAAGCTCTAAAAGAGAAAAAATTTTTTTAATTTAACATCAATAATGCCTATTAAAATTTTAAACATCTTCAATACAGTAACAATAGGTATTGGGAAACTGAAATTTGAAGTTTTTCTATTACAGAGTTTAAAAATCTGGTTTTAATACACATCTTAGGGAGAGAAGTAGTTTTTGTGCTAACCTCTTTATCACACCATCATTTTCTCCCATTAATTTCAATGCTTATAATCCTAATTCTGTATTGATTCACAAAGTAATTTTCTTTTTTCTTTCAGAGTAATAATGTTCCTTTAGTTTTCCTTTTGTCTCACTGGAAACTGTTATCATCTCCATTTTATGCATTTCCAATTAAACGTTCATCTTGATCCAGGTGTTCTCAAGCATTTTTTTTTTTCTAGTATTATATCCTGAAGCCACTTAAAAATGCTTCTAGGCCAACTTCATAGTTAAAAGAAAAAATAGCAAATTTGTAGACCAGAATTAGATATACCTCTATTATTTCCACTTTACTACCCTTTCAGTCTTTCTCTCTTTTAGATCTAACAGCAGGCTAGAGGTACACAGATTGATATTACACTGAAAATAATAACATATTCACAAGAACCATTATATTCACCTTTAGTGAAACAGAACTGTGCTATTGCCTATGATTCAGAAAAATTAAGTCTTCCTGCTTGGCCTCATTCTCTCATGATCTGTCCATTCATCTGCTCTTTGGGGTTCGTGCAAAGGTCTTTTCTTTACCTACCTGCAGGGTGTATCTATTTACTGGTCCTCTGATCAGAATGTTTTTGTAGCCTGATTTTAGTTGATATTTTTAAGTTAAGTTTTGACAAGATAATATATTTCAGGAAAAAACTGTAACAAAAATATGATGGCTATAATTACTGATTCTTATCATCAAGATGTGCTATTATAGCACATAGAAAGATGGGGCTCTGTGGTTAAACAGAAACACTACTGAACACTTTTACCAAGGTATGCATAATGGTATCACACAGGACATCATAGCAGCTAAAGTTCTGTTCAGTGGAAGAAGATGTTCTCAGCTCATATTCCAAGCAGGAAGTTGATCCTCTAATGAAGGAGCCAGCGAGATGCTTTTCCTTCCAATTTTACAGTGTGAAATGTCACAAAGGAGCAGAGGACCGATTTTCATAGCACAGTGTGCTTCGGTTTAAGAGCAGAATTGCCACAAAGGGTAAACATAGAGAGAAGCCCTTTAGAGAGCAGCAAGTCATTAGCACAGGCACTGAGCAGATGTGATATTAGAGCTAACCTCCCCAGCAGTTGATGAAAATTGTGTACTTCATATTAACTTGAGCAAATTCAGATGTGGACTTTGAGTTCTACAAATAGTAATATGTTCCTATAAATAAGACAGCAACATAGGATAGGAGGAATCTAATATGACAAGGTCAGCCTTAGCAGGGTAAGAAAAGGATGAGAAGAATCACTCTGAGTTCCAGGAAAATCCATTGTCTATCCCTAGTACCTAATACAGAGCTGGTGCAAAGGAGATATTCAATAAATATTTGTTGAATAGAATAGTCTAGAAAATACATTATAACTTACACTGGATTTTCTTCCATTTTAATGAAGAGAAAATTGGAAATTAATTTAAATTTTTCATCTTCAGTATTTCTTTATGGACATAATATGGTTACACTATCTGAGCAGTATAATGTACTTAACATTTATAGTATAGGGACAGTTCATTCTTTTTTTTTTTAAGTTTTGAATTTTATTTTATTTATTTTTTTATACAGCAGGTTCTTATTAGCCATCCGTTTTATACACATCAGTGTATACATGTCAATCCCAATCTCCCAATTCTTCACACCACCACCACCACCCCCCCACCGCTTTCCCCCCTTGGTGTCCATACGTTTGTTCTCTACATCTGTGTCTCAATTTCTGCCCTGCAAACCGGTTCATCTGTACCATTTTTCTAGGTTCCACGTATATGTGTTAACTTATGATATTTGTTTTTCTCTTTCTGACTTACTTCACTCTGTATGACAGTCTCTAGATTCATCCACGTCTCTACAAATGACCCAATTTCGTTCCTTTTTATGGCTGAGTAATATTCCATTGTATATATGTACCACAACTTCTTTATCCATCCATCTGTCGATGGGCATTTAGGTTGCTTCCATGACCTAGCTATTGTAAATAGTGCTGCAATGAACATTGGGGTGCATGTGTCTTTTTGAATTATGGTTTTCTCTAGGTATATGCCCAGTAGTGGGATTCCTGGATCATATGGTAATTCTATTTTTAGTTTTTTAAGGAACCTCTATGCTGTTCTCCATAGTGGCTGTATCAATTTACATTCCCACCAACAGTACAAGAGGGTTCCCTTTTCCCCACACCCTCTCCAGCATTTGTTGTTTGTAGATTTTCTGATGATGCCCATTCTAACTGGTGTGAGGTGATACCTCATTGTAGTTTTGGTTTGCATTTCTCTAATAATTAGTGATGTTGAGCAGCTTTTCATGTGCTTCTTGGCCATCTGTATGTCTTCCTTGGAGAAATGTCTATTTAGGTCTTCTGCCCATTATTGGATTGGGTTGTTTGTTTTTTTAATATTGAGCTGCATGAGCTGTTTATATAATTTGGAGATTAATCCTTTATCCGTTGATTCGTTTGCAAATGTTTTCTCCCATTCTGAGGGTTGTCTTTTCGTCTTGTTTATGGTTTCCTTTGCTGTACAAAAGCTTTGAAGTTTCATTAGGTCCCATTTGTTTATTTTTGTTTTTATTTCCATTACTCTAGGAGGTGGATCAAAAAAGATCTTGCTGTGATTTATGTCACAGAGTGTTCTTCCTGTGTTTTCCTCTAAGAGTTTTATAGCGTCCGGTCTTACATTTAGGTCTCTAATCCATTTTGAGTTTATTTTTGTGTATGGTGTTAGGGAGTGTTCTAATTTCATTCCTTTACATGTAGCTGTCCAGTTTTCCCAGCATCACTTATTGAAGAGACTGTCTTTTCTCCATTGTATATCCTTGCCTTCTTTGTCATAGATTAGTTGACCATAGGTGTGTGGGTTTAACTCTGGGCTTTCTATCTTGTTCCATTGATCTATGTTTCTGTTTTTGTGCCAGTACCATATTGTCTTGATTACCATAGCTTTGTAGTATAGTCTGAAGTCAGGGAGTCTGATTCCTCCAGCTCCGTTTTTTTCCCTCAAGACTGCTTAGGCTATTTGGGGTCTTTTGTGTCTCCATACAAATTTTAATATTTTTTGTTCTAGTTCTGTAAAAAATGCCATTGGTAATTTGACAGGGATTGCATTGAATCTGTAGATTGCTTTGGATAGTATAGTCATTTTCACAATATTGATTCTTCCAATCCAAGAACATGGTATATCTCTCCATCTGTTGGTATCATCTTTAATTTCTTTCATCAGTGTCTTATAGTTTTCTGCATACAGGTCTTCTGTCTCCCTAGGTAGGTTAATTCCTAGGTATTTTATTCTTTTTGTTGCAATGGTAACTGGGAGTGTTTCCTTAATTTCTTTTTCAGGTTTTTCATCATTAGTGTATAGGAATGCAAGAGATTTCTGTGCATTAATTTTGTATCCTGCAACTTTACCAAATTCATTGATTAGCTCTAGTAGTTTTCTGGTGGCATCTTTAGGATTCTCTATGTATAGTATCATGTCATCTGCAAACAGTGACAGTTTTACTTCTTCTTTTCCAATTTGTATTCCTTTTATTTCTTTTTCTTCTCTGATTGCCATGGTTAGGACTTCCAAAACTATGTTGAATAATAGTGGTGAGAGTGGACATCCTTGTCTTGTTCCTGATCTTAGAGGAAATACTTTCAGTTTTCCACCATTGAGAATGATGTTTACTGTGGGTTTGTTATATATGGCCTTTATTATGTTGAGGTAGGTTCCCTCTATGCCCACTCTCTGGAGAGTTTTTATCATAAACTGGTGTTGAATTTTGTCAAAAGCTTTTTCTCCATCTATTGAGATGATCATATGGTTTTTATTCTGCAATTTGTTAATATGGTGTATCATATTGATTGATTTGCATATATTGAAGAATCTTTGCATCCCTGGGATAAATCCCACTTGATCATGGTGTATGATCCTTTTAATGTGTTGTTGGATTCTGTGTGCTAGTATTTTGTTGAGGATTTTTGCGTCTATATTCATCAGTGATATTTGTCTGTAATTTTCTTTTTTTGTAGTATCTTTGTCTGGTTTTGGTATCAGGGTGATGGTGGCCTCATAGAATGAGTTTGGGAGTGTTCCTTCCTCCCCAAATTTTTGGAAGAGTTTGAGAAGGATAGATGTTAGCTCTTCTCCAAATGTTTGATAGAATTCACCTGTGAAGCCATCTGGTTCTGGACTTTTGTTTGTTGGAAGATTTTTAATCACAGTTTCAATTTCATTTCTTGTGATTGGTCTGTTCATGTTTTCTGTTTCTTCCTGGTTCAGTCTTGGAAGGTTATACCTTTCTAAGAATTTGTCCATTTCTTCCAGGTTGTCCATTTTATTGGCATACAGTTGCTTGTAGTAGTCTCTTAGGATGCTTTGTATTTCTGTGGTGTCTGTTGTAACTTCTCCTTTTTCATTTCTAATTTTATTGATTTGAGTCCTCTCCCTCTTTTTCTTGATGAGTCTGGCTAATGGTTTATCAATTTTGTTTATCTTCTTAGAGAACCAGCTTTTAGTTTTATTGATCTTTGCTATTGTTTTCTTTGTTTCTATTTCATTTATTTCTGCTCTGATCTTTATGATTTCTTTCCTTCTGCTAACTTTGGGTTTTGTTTGTTCTTCTTTCTCTAGTTCCTTTAGGTGTAAGGTTAGATTGTTTATTTGAGATTTTTCTTGTTTCTTGAGGTAGGCTTGTATAGCTATAAAATTCCCTCTTAGAACAGCTTTTGCTGCATCCCATAGGTTTTGGATCGTCGTGTTTTCATTGTCATTTGTCTCTAGGTATTTTTTGATTTCCTCTTTGATTTCTTCAGTGATCTCTTGGTTATTTAGTAACGTATTGTTTAGCCTCCATGTGTTTGGGTTTTTTACGTTTTTTTCCCTGTAATTCATTTCTAATCTCATAGCATTGTGGTCAGAAAAGATGCTTGATAGGATTTCAATTTTCTTAAATTTACTAAGGCTTGATTTGTGACCCAGGATATGATCTATCTGGAGAATGTTCCATGCGCTCTTGAGAAGAAAGTGTAATCTGCTGTTTTTGGATGGAATGTCCTATAAATATCAATTAAATCTATCTGGTCTATGGGACAGTTCATTCTTAACTTAACCTGTTGTTTCTTGACTTAGAGAAAACATCCAGACGTATTTATATATAGATACCTGAGCTTGGTATCTATATATAACTATGTCTGAAAGTCAAGATTTTGGTGACCAGAATTAATAAAGTATAGTAAGCCAAATATTGTATAGGACACTACCTTAGCCAAGCTGATTTCATTTAGAAAAGGTGTTTCTAACATGGAGTGATCTACTAGAGGAGAGTCATCTCATCCACTTTTAGGAGAAAATATCTCTCGTTATGATATATTCAGTATGAACTAAAATTGAAAACATTAAAATAATAAGGTATGGGAAAAGTTTATTACAAGCTATACTTAAGTTCTGACTTTTATTTCATTAGTGTTTCAATTTCCTTCAAAGGCTTATCTGAATCTGAAACATGCAAATATTTTATTTAGGGTTTTGCTTTAGGAAAGTTACATGGCTTCTTTTATTATTTTTACTGAAATAGACTTCAGAAGATCTTATAACATGAATTTTTAAAGCCATCTTTGGCTTTTTGAGATTTCTTTGTAAAGGGCAGTGCTTATTTTATGCTGTAAAATAGGGCTGAGAAATGTTCTCACTCTACTAAAAGTGCTGCTTTTGGAGAATGCCTTGGGAGGGATTTTAACATTAATACTGTACCCGTCACCTATCCATATATGATATACCTTCTGTAAGGAGAAACTATATAGATTTAGAACCATATGACTCTGGAGTCAGGGAACCAGAGAGAGGGGGTATCCTGAAGTGGTTATGGAGAGCAGTGTGAGCAGAGACAGAGCTGAATACTGTAGCTGATAACTGTAGATAACTAATAAGAATCTACTGAATAGCACAGGAAATTCTATTCAGTACTCTGTAATGACCTATATGGGAATAGAATCTTAAAAAAAGTGGATATACATGTATGTATAACTGACTCACTTTGCTGTTTAGCAGAAACTAACACAACATTGTAAATCAATTATACTCCAATAAAAAATTAATAAAATACAAATAAAAAATAAAATAATAATAGCAAGTATTAGCAAGGTTGTGGAGACATTGGAACATTTTGTGCACTGTAGGTGGGAATTTAAAATGGTCCAATTACTATAGGAAACGGTATGGCAGTTCCTGAAAAAGTTAAAAAATAGAATTATCATGTGAAACAGCAGTGCTGCTTCTCGGTATATATACAAATTAATTGAAAACAGGGTTTCGAATTTGTACACCCATATTCATAGTAGCATTATTGACAATAGCCAAAAGATGGAAGAATCTGGAGTATTCTTGGGATTCAGAATCCCAAGTTCTGAAATATATTATCTAAATCTCAAAGGAAATTATGCTGGCCATGTATATAATCATGCATAGGCTCTAAGAAGGGTTGAGTGCCCTGAAAGTTGCACTTTATTACTGAATAAAGCTTATTGAAACAGAAGTCATTTCAGATAGTACAGTTGCCTGTGGTATTTCAAAGAAAATGATTTTTTAGTCATTATAAAGCAGTATTTTTTCAGGGATCATATGATAAATACTATTCTCTCTCCTTTTCCTGCTCTCTGAATTTTCCTGAAACATGAGAGTATATGTGTTTATTAGCACAATACAGCATCTTACAAAGGAGGAAGAAAAGATACATCCTTTAAATTGTGTATAATTTGCTATAAACATTGATGTTTAATTAATAATTAATTTCTGGCCACAGCTGAATTATAATATTATTTACCAAAAAATAAGCTTTATTCTGTATGCATTCTTTCAAAATGCTTAGTTAAACAGAATAAGTCAAATGCATTATATTTTACATCCAGTGGGAAAGGAACCTCACACATTTGTCATTTATATCATCAGTAATCAAAATGGATTTAATTTTCAAAGCCAATTGTGGAAAAATGTGTGTGGCATTGGAACTTGACAGTGGAGAAATATCTTAGCTACAGAATTACACGAGTTGTCCTACACAGGATGTATTTCCAGCTAATGTTTGTAGAGCCAGAGCGTCCCTCTCAAAAGAAGAAGACAAAATGTCGCAATTTATTTTTCTAGAAAATGATCATTAACATAACAACTGTCAATAGTCGATTTATATTGGAACCATTGTTATGCTCTTAAAAAAAAACACTGTGAAAGATGAGATGTCATTAGGCTAAAGAGGCATCACCACCCCACAACTACACTTTCGTTCTTCTTCTAACATAAGTTTTTTGAATGCCCACAGTATGTCAGGCCCTGTTTTATGTTGTGGGGATATAAACATGAGAAAAGAAAACATAAAGTGGATGCAGGGAGGAGAACTATATGCTTAGTAACTGGTAAGACTGCTGAGGTGCTATCTGAACGGAGATTTATTTGAAGCAAGTGATATAAGGAGCCATTGGACACTTGTAGGGGTGTGCTCCAGACAGAGAGAATAGCCAATGCAAAAACGCTGAGGTAGAGGTGTGCTTGTCATGTTTGAGGAATAGTAAGGGAGCTAGTAGCACTAGAGCACCATGAACAATTAGTGGACTAGGTATGGCCTTGTAAACCATGGCAGAGTCTTTGGATGTTACTCTAAGTGAGAGGGTAAGCCATGGAATATTTTGCGAATAGCTGTGAAATAATATGAATTACATTGTAACAAGATTATTCTGGTTTTTGTCTTGATAAGAGATTGTATGGGCTAAAGGCAGAAGGGAGAAAAACAAGAGATTTTTGTAATAGTCTCCTATCTAGCACAAAATGGTGACTTGGATTAGTGTGTTAGGTGAGAAGTGGTTAAATTCAGTAGTTCATTGAAGGTAAAGTCAACAGGTTTTGCTAATACATTAGATGGACATTGTGAGAAAAAGAGAGGAGGCAAGGTTTGGCCTGAGAAAATGGAAGACGAGTTGCCAATTATTGAGATGAGGAAGATAGGAGAGGAGAAGATTTGGGGAGGAAAACCTGGAAACTGGCTTTGGGCATAATATATTTGTGATGTAGTATTAGATCTCCTAATCAAGATGTTGAGTAGGCAGTTGCATATGCAATTCTGGATTTCAGGGAAAATAGTGGTTCTACCTGGAGATGTGCATTTTGTAGCTATCAACATGTAGATGGTATTTAAATTATGAGACTGAATGATATCACCTAGGAAATTGGCATAAATAGGGAAAACATCTAAAACTTGAGCCCTGGGATCATTCTGACATTTAGAGATTAGGAAAGTGAGGTGGCAATAGGCAATAAAGCGCAAAGAAAACTAAAGAGTTTTATTCTCAGGGCTGCCTGGTACAGTTGGGCAAGTCGAGTCTAGTTAAAGGATGCCTACCTAGAGGGCAAGTGGCAAGTAGAGGCTAAAACCTAACATAGTCCTACCTGCCAAGCCATAAGTTCTTGGTCAGGGCTGCATCTGCCTTAGGAAAGGGTGTCTTAGTAATTCAAACATAATTGTCTTATAAGCTAGCAGAAGACCTAGCTGTCACTAAAGTTAAGTGAAGAGAGTATTTCAAGACAGAGAGATTTAGCACCACTGTCACATGTTGTGTATTGTTAAATAAGGTGATGTTTAGCAATTGGATACATGTAGGCCAATCATGGAAGCCTGATTCGGGAAAATGAGAAAATTAAAGAAGAGGAAATGCAGAAAATTAATACTTGCAAATCTTTGGGAAATTTATTTATTTATTTATTTTGGTACTTAAAGGAGATCAGAGAAAATGACTCTATGCCTGGAGGCAGATATAGAGAAGAACAGATTAAAATTATGTACACTAGCGGGTAAGAAAAATATGACATAAAGTAAAAAGATAGGAGGACAATTACTGTCCTTTAGTGCTCAAGAGGGGGTGGGTCCTGAACAAAATTGGAGCAGAGTCAGCTTTAGAAACAAAGTTGAACATGGCAGTTATAACATAAGGAAGGCTGAACTTATGGCTTCAGTTGCCGAGAGGATAGTGGATATAATTTTGGGAACCTGTGGAAATTATCTTCTGAATGCTTTTCTCAAAGAAGTAGAAAGCAAGAGTCATAAGCCTAGTGATAGGTTTTAGGATTTTATAGAGTTTTGATTAGAGGGTAAAAGTTGTAAAAATATTTTTCTAGAGAAGTGAATGCAATAGGTATATTTATAAACCTATATAAAGTTACTGGCTGTAAATATAAAATGGTACCTATGCATGGTTTATATCCTCTCCAAAGATATATTCATCTGCCTTGATTCAGATAGAGTAGGATTGGAATTTAGCCAGGTGAATATAATAGGGGGTGTATGCAGTAGAGTGCATACTCTACTATAATGATAGTATAATGATGGACCATTGTATTTAAGCAGCTGTGTGAAGGAAAAAGTGGGTATGCGTTGGAGGAGGAACAATGAAAAGATTGAAGGTCTCAGTGGAGTCAAAGGCTTTTTGGAGTTGAGGTATTACAAGGAAATTTGAAATTTAATTGGTAGTAGACAGAGACCTGAATGTTAGGAATTGAGATTGCCTTAGGGGTGCAGTTCTCAGAAGTTTTAATTCTGGGTTCAGTGACTATGAAGTCGCTGTGGAATACACATGTGGAGAGCAGAGGAAAGCAATCTGGCAGGAGATAGAGACTTGTGTCAGTGTTTAGATGGGCAATGGAGCTATGGGAATAAATGATACTGAGATCACATTAAGGAACACAACTTCAAGGAACACCCTCATCTTGAGATTTCTTTAGCAGGACGCTGGTTACACCTAAAATGTGTATTTGGGATTTATGAAGAAACTAGTACAGAGTGATGTAAGCCAAGTTTTGCCAAATGCTTCTACATGAAAAAGGAGGGAAGAAAATTGTCCATTAGATTAAGATACAAGGAGGTTTCGGGAGACAATGAAGTGGTTGGGGAAAAAATTACTTTGGAGTAGTTTGGGTAGTTAAAGGGAGGTAGAAAATAAGAGAGTGAATACAAAGAACTCAAAAAATTTGGTTGTTAAAGGATGGAGATAGATGGCAAGGAATTGGCATGAGTTGGGGCAGGGATTTTCTCTGCAGATTAAAAAAGTTGAACATTTAAAATACTGAAATGATATAATAGGTAAGAGAGGATCAGAAAAAGAAGGGAGCTAATAAAGAGAGAAAAGTCCCCAAGAATCACATAGCTAACATTCCACATGGCTGAGAGGAATTTGAGTGCAGTCCTCTTGAATCTGTGCTCTCAACCACATGACCTAATCCTAAACAGGAAGTAGAGACTATTAAAGCATTTAATGCAGAGAATTCACGTTACTTTAAAAATATCAATTGAGTACATGAGAGTTTAAAATCAAATGAGAAACTTTCAGAGAAACTTAAAAACAACAACAATTTGTTTTCTGGTTGTTAAATTAATTAACCAAATGCACACCAACAAATACTAACAGACATGGACATTGCTCAAGGTAATATACTTTTGTTTTATGTCTTCACAAGCAATAATTTGTATTTATTACTAAGGGGAAAAAATCATAAATCATAGATCCTGGAGCTTTTGTCAGAATGATATGTGTATTATCCCTGTCTTCCTAAATCTTACACAAGTCTTATTCTAGCATGCACAGCTGCTAAATCATTATTCTCTGCATGAGTAATTGTTGCAGATGTTCATAATGTGATTAATGGGGAACAGTTATATTTATCATGGTTTCAGTGAGGCCACTACACAGGTACGATTACTCTTAAGATAAAGGACACTGTGTTGTGATACTAGAATATGGGGCTTCTGGTTGACTGTCATTGTTTAATACTAGAGACTAGCAGCGTTCTTTCCTAATCCTGCTCTCTCCCACCCACTGACATGATCCTACCCTCATTACACACACGAGAGATATTTTATAGGAGGGATATTTTCACATTACCTGTAGACATACCAAGTAATACATAAGGTTTGCTCTCAATCTCAAATTCAACAGCACCAACAAATGTGATCACCAACAGGTGATTCTTTGGGGGCCTATTTCTTGACCCATTTGTTGACTAAATCCTGTTTGGTTATTACGTTTATTTTTTAATTGATTGACTAAGGAATAAACCTTTAGAAAAAGATTGAACAGGTAAATAAACTGGGTCAAGTAGGCAGCATAAAATTTTCAGCAGAGCAGATTGTTTTTTATTTTGTCAATTTTTTTAATTTGAATACAGTTCTGACTCTTACTAGTTGTGAGGTGACCAGTTGTCCCAGTTTCCCTGGCACTGAGGGTTTTTCTGGGATGCAGAACTTTCAGATTTAAAACTGGGACATTCCTGGGAAAATTTGGGTAAGCTGATCACCCTACAGCTGGTGAGTTGCCCTAAAGCTGAGTTCTTTACCTTTGTGAACTTCTTAAATTTTCTCATGTATAAAATAAATTAAGTTGGTAAAGTGTCCATCACATTATCTGTCACATAGCATGTGCATAATAGGTGATAGTTCCTTTTCTATTCCTTCCTCAAATTTCAAACTATGTTATTTCCTCAAGAGTGGAGAGCAGGTATTTTTCTTCTTTGAATAATTCCTCGTTGTATACAGTGTGTTGATGTATTGGCCAGAATAATACTTGGAACCAATACACCTGGTAGATGCTTGATAAAAACCTAATGAACAAATGAAATCCTAAGTTTGATTTTGAGATATCTAAGAACAAGGGCACTGTCTTATTATTATAATAAATAAAGAAAAGGAAAATAACTTCTCACTGCTTTTTTTCTTCACCAGTGTTGTTGCTTTCTATAAGTCTGTGTTCCTAACATTTTTTTATTATCATCCTTCTAAAGAGAAAAATTAAAATAAATTTCTCCCTAATGATAAAAATTAAATTCTGGAGAAGGTGTGGAGAAAAGGGAACCCTCCTGCCCTGTTGGTGGGAATGTAAATTGATACAACCACTATTTAGAACAGTATGGAGGTTCCTTAAAAAACTAAAAATAGAACTACCATACGACCCAGTAATCCCACTACTGGGCATATACCCTGAGAAAACCTTAATTCAAAAAGAGACATGTACCACAGTGTTCATTGCAGCTCTATTTACAATAGCCAGGACATGGAAGCAACCTAAGTGTCCATCGACAAATGAATGGATAAAGAAGATGTGGCACATATATACAATGGAGTATTACTCAGCCATAAAAAGAAACAAAATTGAGTTATTTGTAGTGAGGTGGATGGACCTAGAGTCTGTCATACAGAGTGAAGTAAGTCAGAGAAAAACAAATACCGTATGCTAACACAAAAATATGGAGTCTAAAAAAAAAAAAAAAGGTTCTGAAGAACCTAGGAGCAGGACAGGAATAAAGATGCAGACGTAGAGAATGGACTTGAGGACACAGGGAGGGGGAAGGGTAAGCTGGGACAAAGTGAGAGAGTGGCATGGACTTATATATACTACCAAATGTAAAATAGATAGCTAGTGGGAAGCAGCCGCAAAGCACAGGGAGATCAGCTTGGTGCTTTGTGACCACCTAGAGGGGTAGTATATGGAGGGTGGGAGGGAGATGCAAGAGGGAGGAGATATGGGGATATATGTATATGTATAGCTGATTCACTTTGTTATAAACTAGAAACTAACACACCATTGAAAAGCAACTATACTCCAATAAAGATGTTAAGATAAATAAATAATGACTATGCAACTCGTCCAAAAAAAAAAAATTAAATACTAAGGAATAAGATTGTTTTTCACATAGGGTTGAGCAACAAACTATTATATTACCTAAGTTTTTTGCTCCTTTCCACAAAAACTAGTTTTGCCCCCTTGGGAACAGTATGGGTCTGGTTGAATAAAATCATATAGGTCATTTGAAACTAAATTTTATGTTTATTTAACTCCAGGGATAAATTCTTCAACTGTAGGACATTTTTTTAAATTATTCTTTTTTGATGTTTATTTATTTATTTATTATTTATTTTATTTTGGCTGCACCAGGTCTTAGTTGCAGCATGCGAGATCTTTAGTTGCGGCATGCGGACTTCTTAGTTGTAGCACGTGGGCTTCTTAGTTGTGGCATGCATGCGGGATCTAGTTCCCCGACCAGGGATCGAACCCGGGAGCCCTGCATTGGCAGCACGGAGTCTTACTCGCTGGACCACCAGGGAAGTTCCTGTAGGACATTTTTAAAATGGTAAT
The DNA here is from genome assembly GCF_028564815.1 of Eubalaena glacialis. Lineage (NCBI taxonomy): Eukaryota > Metazoa > Chordata > Mammalia > Artiodactyla > Balaenidae > Eubalaena > Eubalaena glacialis. Next base: position 97,143,043 of record NC_083723.1, on the reverse strand, counting down.
TCAGACACTCTCTAGAAGATTATTGATCACATACTATATGTATCTTGCTGCATTAAGTGCCAGAGTGAGATGCAGACCCCTGTAATTTATAGTCTTGAGAGAGAGAGATGCTATGGATACACAAAGCAATCAGGGGCAAGAGAAAGTGGAAGAAGTCTAGTGGTACAAACCCAGCCTTAAGGCCACAGAGTGACTCCTCTGTTATTAACTGTGTACCCTTGAGCAAGTCTATTAACCTTTTGAAACTCCTTTCCTCATCTTGACAGTGAAACTAGCAGCCACTCTCCAGTTTGTAGGCTATTTAAATTTAAAGCAGAAATTAAAGCAGAAATGAGACAATATAGGTGATAACACTTTGAAAACTGCCAAACACTGTACAAGTATATGTTGTTTTATAGGCCAGAAATACAGTCTTGTTTTAGAGCAAAGGAAAAACAACAGGAGATGTAATTGTCAGAGCAGTGAAACTTGGGAAAGATGTAAGCTGTGATGTTCCTTGCTCTTCTAGAAGGTCCTAGAGCTGGAGAGCTGTGAGAGAAGGTGCTTGTCTCAACACCAGTCAGAAGGGCCCAGGTCCCTGGAGTAGAGCCCAGAGTACAGCCTGAAAAACTTTGTGAATAAGGTGGCCTGGAAGGAACTGGATTCATCTCTCCTCCATATGGGAGACAGGGGGATTCTATTAAATGCATCACATTGAGAAGTATTTGAGATTATCTAAAATGACACTTAATAAACAAAGAAGAAATAATTTAGTCCAACTATGTTTTTGATGGAACACAGTATAAAAAACACAGTTGTGTTTCATAGTGTTAGTTAGGAAGCCGAGGAAAGAGAAGTGAATTCAGCCTGTATGTTGCTGACATAAAGGTTTATAGCAGAAGCAGCAGCTGCTTCAGTCTGTGGGGATCCCTCTAGGGCACAGGATTTTAGCTGGGATCCCAGTGAGTATTTCCAACGCAACAATTTAGTCATTTAATCCAAACCTGATTCTGAGAGCCTGGCCCATTGCCTTTGATCAAGCAACCATCACTTGGTAGCCACCACTTGACTTTGTTGCCTGTCGGGCACCTTCCTGTGTTGTTTACTTTCTGTGTCATGGGCTTGGTTTGCTGGCATACGAACTGCTCAACATAATCTCTGGATATGATGTCCTTGCCTCAAATGAGGATATCTATAAATTTGGCTGACAGCATTTTTAGTTTAGAGATCAAGAATCTATGAAAGAGGAGGAGACAGGTAATTGTCATCACTGGGTAGCAAATGAGCACTTTCAGACAAAGCTAACAGTTCCTTTGGCACCATGTAAAGGTACTAAGAAAAGCTGGCTAGGTAGTAATGCAAGTCACTGCACCTGAGTAGTTAAAAATTTAATAGCTTGTGAAATACTCCATATTTCTTTTTTTTCCAGAAATATTAGTTTGTGTCCATAGCCTTTGCTTGCTTGCAACTATATATATTTTTATGAAAGAAAAGAGAAAATAGTGTTTATTGATAGATGAAAACACTTAAGTCTTACAAAGCCAAGGTTAAAAGGAGGAGAACTGAAAGAGAGAAAACACTTTGAGCGTTATAAACATAATCCTTCCTAAAAGTTTTGAGAGGTGAAGTAGCATAGTGGTTAAAAACAAGACTCTGGAACTAGACTCTTTAAATTTGAATCCCAGCTCTGCAACTTAGTAGCTTAATAAACTTGTTCAATTACTCAGCCTCTGCCACCTCCTTTTCTTCGCCTATAAAATGGAAGTAATAATACCTAAATCATTGTCATAGGTTGTTGTGAAGAGTGTATCTATTTAATAGGATTGTTAGGATTAAATTGGCTGATATACATAAAGCTCTTAGAAGAGTGCATGGTACAGAGTAAGTATTGATTATTTCTAATATTAATGAATTGTCATTTTTAGGTGGATAAATTTTCTGATATTCTTAGTATGTCAAATATGGTCAAGAAATACCATCTTAAAGATAAGCAAGAATATTCCCCTAACAATATCCTGGGAATTCTTATCTTCTGTTAAAATGTTATATGGCATTGTATTTTTGTTTAGGTATAAGGGACCTGCTTCTTACTTGGATTACCACATTTTCTGAAAGATTGAGTTGTTACCAATAGTATTACCATAATTTTTGTAAGTTTAATTTTTAAGACACACTAGCACCTTTGCTAGTTTGAATTGGTAGATGCTCATACCATTCACACCTTTTGTTGAACATGTTAAATATCACCCTGTATTAGTCATCATTCTCCAAAGGGGCGTGGGTGTGGGTGTGTGTGTGTGTGTGTGTGTAGAGAGAGAGAGAGAGAGAGAGAGAGAGATTTATTTTAAGGCAGTTGTTCACATGGTTGTAGAGGCTGGCAAGTGCAAGTGCAAAATCTGCAAGGTAGGCCAGCCAACCGGAGACCCAGGGAAGCATTTCAGTTTTGAGTGTGGAGGCAATCTTCTGGCAGAATTCCCTCTTGCTTACAGGAGGTCTCTCTTTTCCTTAAGACCTTCAACTGATTGGATGAGGCTAACCCACATTATGGAGAGCAGTTTACTTTACTCATAGTCTACTGATTTAAATGTTAATCCAATCCAAAAAATTCCTTCACAAAACAACTGTGAAGTTTGACCAAATACTTGAGTAGCCAAATTTGATACATAAAATTAGCTATCACACTCCTAGTACCTCATATGGAAGTATATTGTTGTGAAATATATATATATAAGATATGTAACTTTTGATCTTATTTGAAAAATATAATTTACACATGTAAACTAATTAGAAAAAAATGTTTAATGGTATAAATAAAGTGCTGAAATGTATTTGAGCCACAATAAGAATTAATAGAAGACACTTCTATTTCTGTCTTACTATTTTGGGGAAACTGCCTTTTAGAAAGAGAAGATACTGCTTCTTGCTTAAATATGTAAAACACTCCATTACCGAAAAGGCGTTTATTTTTTTTAGTAGTAAAATTTAATTTCAACCCCTGTAACAGAAAGAATGTTTAATGAATGAGTTCTTGTGAAATCAAAAAAAAATGAACTAATGAACAAGGTAAACCACACTGTCAGAATAATGCTGGCAGGAAACATTCTTGGTGTTCTGTCCTGAATTGCACAGTTAGTGTGAAGTTAAAAACAAGTCTATTCCTCTTCAACACTCAGGAGAAGACAGACAGATATCAGATAAAATACTACCCCTGGGAATTTATGGTTTAAATACATACCAACTTACCTACATATCTACCTACATATATACATAAAAACACTATTTTCATCTTTGTGCTTCACTCATCAAGGTTCACATTTGAGTATGGACAAGCAATGAAAAGCACATACCTAATGAATTAAAATTATATTAAAATTTTAATTAGCAATAAAAACCTTTCCACAAAGAAAAAAATGAAGACAACCAAAATGTTGATCAAGACAGGAATGGCTAAATATGCTAGTGTATTAATAATGAGGATTATTACTGACAGAAGTTAAAAAATAGTGAGATAGACTAACACAAGATTTCTCCAAGTTATATGATGTAATGAAAGAAGCAAGTTACATATATACGTTAACATACAATTTATATTAAATTAGCATCACATAAAGCAGTACTATAGAGCAGGGTTCAGCAACCATGGCCAACAGGCCCAATCCAGTCTGCTGCCTTTTTTTTTTTTTTTTTTTTTTGGTAAAGTTATTTTGTAACATGCTATGCCTATTCATTTACACATTGTCTATGGCATTTTTCATACTGCAATGGCAAAGTCGAATAGTTGTGACAGAGACCCCATGCACTGCAAATGATGCTGCAATCAACACCCTTATGTATCTCTCAGTACATATGTATGAATCTTTCTCTGCAATAGATGTCAGGCTCTAGAAGTGATCCAGCTCCATAGTATGGTTTAAATAAATATTGACTAAATGAATTATTAGTCCCTAACTCTGATTTATCTTAATATGCCTTTAAATGAGTCAAAATCTAACCAAGCTTGGTGTTGGGAGAGAGAGACAGGGTATACTTCTAACTAGGCATTTAAACCTGCTCTATTATTATTTAATCATTTAAATCTTCACATTGGAAAAAAAACTAGAAATTATATTTTTTAAAAATCTTTATGGAAAAATAAAGGAGCATGTACATCAAAATATAGCATTTTTAATACTGAGATATTATAGTGCAGTGTATTGGACCAATAATAAGCTCTGAAGCCACAGCCTTAGATTCAGATCCTGGCCCCACCATTTACTAGCTAAGTAGCATGGTCAAGTTTAATTAAACTTTCAGTTTTTCAGTTTCATTATCTGTAAAATAAGAATAATAATGGTATTCACCACAGGATTGTCATGAGAATTAAAAGAGATAATACATGTACTGTACTTAGAGCCTGGCCTACAGCACATGCTGAATAATATTACTGTGATAGTGATGATCTTAAGCATCAGTTGTTCTTTCAAAAATGGAAAGAGAAAATTGAAAAAAATTTCTGATGGTAAAAAAGTTGATAACTGATTTGTAAAATTGAATTTTAATCATTCATATGGAATATAAACAATTTCACTCTTAATTGATACAAAAGAAAGGAATTCTTTATGATTACCTCCCAACACAAGCTATCAGAGCTATCTAAGGACATACTCTATTTTAGGAAAGAAAAAAACAAAACAATTAACATTCAAAGGAGCCAAATGATTATCCTTTTTCTTCTAAGCTTGTCCACAAAATCAGCTGAGAATGTGACATACAGTGGTCATTACTGATTCATGGGATCTTTGCCTAAGGCTTAGAAATATTCAAAGTGAAAGGGAAATGACTTTGATCATATAGAAAAAGTGCTGTTCAACATCATAATTTTATCAATATAATACTCATTATAGAAAGAATAGTATATCTCATGAATCATTCTGAAGTTTTCAAACTTAAAATTGAGTTTGTAATTGTAAAATGAATCATCTAACACTTTCTACTGATTGAATTTATTCCAAGTCTTGGTTGTGACTTATATTTATGACTTGACAAATATCTCAGACAAAAACACTTGGACACAGTGTACCTATTCATAACTGTGCTTACCTTGTATTTCATCCAGAAGTTTTTACAGATGGACACAATTATACTCTGTCTCACTGCTTTTGTTGCTCCTGTGGTTGGACCGTTTATCTTCTTCCTGCTTTATTTATTTATTTATTTATTTATTTATTTATTTATTTATTTTTATTTATTTTTACTTTTAACTATCACAACATTGCTAATCAGCTATATCCCAATATAAAATAAAAAGTTTAAAAAAAAAAAGCTTGTCTGCATCGACTGAGGAGAAGTTAGGTGTTCTAAAATATTTCCACATAATCTTTATTATAGTAGGATTTATTTTCTCTGTTAGAGCTGGGCTTAATATTTAAAATGTGCATTGTCAAGATTAGATTTGTATTAAAAAGTACTTATTTTGAACTGAAATAATGGTCATCTCATTACATTAATGTCCATGTAGTTGAACAACAGTGTTTTGAGACATTGTGGTTCTGACTAGAGAATCTGCATCTAAACAAATAATTTAAAATTCGTTTTCTCTGAATGGATGTGAATTTCTAGCACAGTGTGAGTGGGACATACTATGTATGGGAAACACGTTTTAAAAATAGACATGAGTTTTTAAATTCCCATATTAGCATTTAGAAACGAGTGTTCCATTTTGAATTGCACAAGTCTATGGGCTGTTAGAAAAGGAAGGAAGAAGAGTAAAAGTTTACATAAAAATTAATAGGGTTGGATCTTGATTTGAAATAATCAGAATACAAAAATTGTATAGTATTAGAAAAATTAAACGTTATATTGTAAAAAATTAACCTTATCCAAAGAGAGGTCCAGTCTTGACCCTTGGCTCCTGGAAGGTGATTGCTAAGCCCTTGGCATGTTATGCCTAATGAGAATGTCTTTGTTTACCTGGGGTCTTTGGGCCAGGTCAGTTAGTCTAACAATGTGTTTTAGAGTAATGTCTAGAGCCTGAGGTCAGCCATGTGGATGGCCAATCAAGTTTAGGAGACCAAGCACCAATAAAACTCTGGACTTCAAGGTTCTGGTGTACTTGACTGGTTGGCAGTAGTCCGTATGTATTATCATACAGCATCTATGGGAAATTAGCATTGTCCATGACCCCAGTGGGAAAAGGTAAGTGAAGCTCCACATTTGGAACTTCCCTGGACTTGCTCCATATATCTCTTTCACTGGCTTATTTTAGTCTGTAACCTTTCACTGTAATAACCACGAGTGCAACAGCTTTCAGTGACCTCTGTGAGTCCTTCTAGCAAATTCTCAAACCTGAGGGTGGTCTTGGGGACACCTGGACTTGCAGTTGGTGTCAGAGTGAGGGTGGTCTTGGGGACTGTTCTCTAACTGTATAGACTTTTTTTCTGATTTTCTGCCTTTTTATTACTGCTTAAAAATCTTCAGGGAGGTAGTGAAGTTCAAAACATAATTTGCTTTTCTATTTCCAGTATGATACACATTGCAGATATAGATATTTATTGATAGTCTGTTATCTTGGTAAGTTCTATTTAGTATGCCTCAATATACAACAAAGCATAATGAATATTGATGGTTTTTTGTTGTGTTTCTCTTTCATAAAAGAAATGTAAAATTAAAGGCTTGGTTTGAATTACCTGAATTGGATTTATAAAATTTCAGCAGTAAATAAGTATGAAGACCTTTATTTTTCATAATTGTTTTAGTTTTCTTTCTTTTTTTCCTATTTCTTTGTTTATTTAATTTTATTTATTTATTTATTTATTTATTTATTTATGGCTGTGTTGGGTCTTCGTTGCTGCACGTGGACATTCTCTAGTTGCGGTGAGTGGGGGCTACTCTTTGTTGCAGTGCACGGGCTTCTCATTGTGGTGGCTTCTCTTGCTGTGGAGCACAGGCTCTAGGCACGTAGGCTTCAGTAGTTGCAGCATGCAGGCTCGGTAGTTGTGGCTTGCGGGCTCTAGAGCGCAGGCTCAGTAGTTGTGGCTTGCGGGCTCTAGAGCGCAGGCTCAGTAGTTGTGGCACACGGGCTTAGTTGCTCCGCGGCATGTGGGATCTTCCTGGACTAGGGCACGAACCCGTGTCCCCTGCATTGGCAGACAGATTCTTAACCACTGTGCCACCAGGGAAGCCCTGTTTTAGTTTTCTTGATTGTTAATTTATCAGAATATCCTTTTCTACATGTTTTTTGCAAGAACAAAATTTATTTAGCCTTCTGTATTGACTGTCTTCATATTAGTGGGTACTTAGACACAAAATCCCATTGTTTTCTTCCTATAGACCAGATTTTCCTTTCATAGTCACATAACATGGCTTAAAAATAAAAGTTCTTCATTGTGAAAAGGATCAACTTCATGCTTAGTAGATTTTATTCCCTCACATTAGGCTTTTGGCAACTAAAACAAACCCTTCATTGATTTTATGTCATTTTCTCCCAGACAAAAACAAAATGAACAAATAACAATGCAAGTAGCCTTAAAAGTTAGTTTTCTAAAAAGAAATGTCAGTAATAAAACAAGTAAATTCATTTCTTTTGAACCAGCCCATTGCTATACTCACATAGTTTTCTTGATTAATTAAAAAATTTGATAATTTAAAAATTACTTTTATGTATTAACAATTATAAAGTTTTTGATACTGTGCTTCTCTGAATTTAGTATCTTAAATATAGCAGCCATTTATGTTTTTTTTTTAAACATCCTAAGCTCTTTTTTTTTTTAATTTTAATTTTTATTTATTTATTTATTTATGGCTGTGTTGGGTCTTCATTTCTGTGCGAGGGCTTTCTCTAGTTGCGGCAAGCGGGGGCCACTCTTCATCGCGGTGCATGGGCCTCCCACCATCGCGGCCTCTCTTGTTGCGGAGCACAGGCTCCAGACGCGCAGGCTCAGCAATTGTGGCTCACGGGCCTAGTCGCTCCGCAGCATGCCGATCTTCCCAGACCAGGGCTCGAACCCGTGTCCCCTGCATCGGCAGGCGGACTCTCAACCACTGCGCCACCAGGGAAGGGAAGCCCCCATTTATGTTTTAATTGTGTGTGTATGTATGTGTGTGCAAGTTTCCCGTGGCTGATACTACAAATTACCACAATTTTGGTGGCTTAAAAATACAGAAGTTTATTGTCTCACCAGTCTGTAGGCCAGGATCTGAAATGCCACACTCCCTCCAGAGGTTCTAGGGGAGAATCCATTCCTTGCCTCTTCCAGCCTCTGGTGGCTATATCACTCTCTTTGCCTCCATGGGTACATTACCTTCTCTTCTTTGTGTATGTAAAATCTCCCTTTGCCTCACTCATAAAAAACACGTGTGAGTGCATTTAGGGCTCACCTAGAATATCCAGGAAATTTTACCTACCTCAAGGTCCTTAAATTCATCATATCTGTAAAGGTCCCTTTTTTCCATATAAGGTAACATTCACAGGTTCCAAGGATTAGGACATGCCTGGGTTTTGTTTTTTTTTTTTTGCATTTTCAGCCTACCACAGTGTACAAGACTACCTTATAATTTTGTGTGATCATTGGGATCCCAAATCTATGTTAAAGTAACAGTATTAACTGTTGTCTCTGTGTGTTAGGTTGATAGATTTCTCTCAAATCATGGTTCTACTTTGTGCTTTTTCTATTATTATGTTTTCTATATGATCAGGAATATTTCAAGTATATATTAGGTAAATAAAATGTAAATTTTAAGACTTTTGTGGAGAATCAGAAATCTGTTGAGAGAGAGAGAGAGAGATCGATCTCCATTATTCAAGGAATTAAAAAAAGACTTTTCTAACATTTCTCTAAAAGTCCTAAGTAACATTTAGAAAAAATAATGGCTTTTCATCATAAGAAATGACCTGAATTTTACCAAATATTCTTTTATCTCAACGAGTTTTCTTCTCTCCATCCCTAGATTCACTTTTTTAATATTTTTAAAATATTAAAATTAATTTTTGATACTTTAAATTACCTTTCCAAAATTAAATGATTAAATCTAACACCCCCATGGTATAATTTTAGTTTTGTGATAATGCATGATTTCAAAAGTGTTAATAGAACATATACATTAATTTATTCTTATATTCCCACCTACAGAACGACCTCTACTAGTCATATGTAATAGTTCATTTCACATAAGAGAAAGGAGGTTTATTTTCTGTCACTAAGGACTGGGTATTTTATCGTTTTGAGATAATACCTTCATGGTTGAAAAGATATGCATTCTTTCTTGTAGAACCAATGAAATATGAGTCTAGAAGAGAAGGGTGAGAACTATGAATAAAAGTGCAATGAAAAATGAGAGCAATTAAGAAAAAGATGATATGAACTGTCAATTTACATCTCTGTAAGGCAGACCAAAATGCTGGCCAGGTTTTATAACATGAAGATAGTCTAACCATTTATAAATCTATAATGGTAACTGTCATGAACAGATGTGTGGGAAAATACCTCCCTGAGTGGGCTGATTTAGTTGTTGCTATGCTGTAGAATAGCCTCAGAGGGTGGCTGTGCCCCTTAGTGTTCAGCTGAAATACTAAGCAGAAAAAGTGAGATTGCTGTCCCTCTTTGTCAACTGCCAAATGTATTCAAGAAATTTTATGTGACTAGTTATGAGGGGAAATGCGTACTTACTCTGTGGCCATTTAGAAGGACTTGCCTAGGAAAACCTAACTTAACGTCTAGATGCTTCTGTCCATCAGATCTTTTTCTTATGCAAAAATGTATCAGGCTAGAGTAGAATTGTTAAAAAAAATTCAAAATTAAAGTGAAGCATTAGAAGCAATATCTAAATGAAATTACGATGGAAAAAGAAGGAACAAAGAAACAATTGGAAAAATTGGGGGGGAGAAGTCATTTATATTCTTCCGCTCCTGTATTGTCCTCCAAAATCCTTGCCCTAAGAGATGAGTTTAGTAAAATTATCTACAAAGAATTTCCAGTTCTAGTATCATAAATGGTTATGAGTTCTAAGAAATCTTCCCATTCCATAACAACTATATCTCAGATCAAATACAATTTTTGGAGTCCTGTTCATTTTTAAAAGGTAAGAGAGAACTCAACAAATACTCCTATTATAGCAAACAATGGAAATAATTGAAAACCAACCAAATGAGAAAAGCAAAGACTATTTATTCAGAGCTTGCTCTAGCAAAGGAATCTGCCTCCATTACTTGTGTTTTTGTAGAGACTCAAGGGCAAGCAGAGGAGTGGGAAAGCTTTATAAGTGGGAAAAATGGATGGCTTTAGTCATGGCCTGATTGAAGGCTGTTGGCATAGAGGAGGCTTTAGGCAAGCTAACTAGAAGTGGGGTATCCTATGTGATTGATTAGGAGTGCATATTTGTCTTTCTCTGGTTGGTCCTAATTTGGAAGCACAGACAAAAATTAGAGAAGTGTCAAGTTATTCGTCAATTCCTAGCCATTTGGGCCAATTGTTACAGAAGTTATTGTTTACCTTCCTAGTTTGTTAATAGAAATATCAATTTGGCTTCCTGCAAGTCTAATCTGTGACATCCTGGCTTCCTGCACTGGAGGGGTTGGTTTACTGTGTGGGTTGGTTTCCTGTGCAGGTTGGTACAGGTTATGGGTCAAAGTTCTAATTTTATATATGGTCTGGCCATTTTTTATACATTCAGTCTCTCAAAACAAATAAAATAAACCATGGCTAGGCCCACAGTGAACCAAGGCTGTGCTTGAAGGCCAGGAGATGGGCTTTGGTGGTCCCCTAGGCTTCAGCAACTGGGAGGTTAGGCCACAGAAGTAGGAACCTAGAGCATCAGGGCACTTGCCCAGCTGATAGTTGAAAGGATGGGGGTTGCCCTAGGGTTGGATTCCTCTTGCATATTCTGAATTTTGGAGGAAAAGAAAGGTGAGGAACCTGGATATTTAATTCCTTTTCTGAACCTAAACCGTCAAGGATACTGAAATGGTCCTAGGTTGGGAATACTCTCAAACTACTAGCAGAACAGAAAAAAAATCTCTTATTCAAAGTTATTTCTGCAAGACTCCCATAAAATACAATAAGAGTGAGAAATAAGCTCACCAAAACAAACTATCGAAAATACTACAAGGCAAACCACAATGATAAGAGTTAATAGAATCAAAAGCAACAAGTTAACCCCCTAGGTACTACAGAAATTTCGAAGATCAGATTAAAAATGTAGAATATGCAATTCTTTTAAATACAGGATTCACTGAAACATAAGGAATTGTCAAGGAACTATCAAAATAAACAGGCAGAAAAGTGATTTACTTCCTGAAATGAAAAGCATAAAGTGAATAAGAAACTCACTAGACAGGTTAATCCCCAGGTTAAACGTAGTTGAAAGGAGAATTAGTGAACAGAAAGATATATGAAAAGAGGATATTAGGAGACATGGAGGATAGAGTGAGAATGCCAGAATGCATATCAAGAGACTAGAGAGAAGAACATAGAGCTAATGGATCAGTTTCTAAAACTGACAGCAAGAATGATTCCATATACACTAGAAGCATAACATGTATCAGATAAATAAGAGAAATGTATACTGTAATGATACTTTTCTTTCTTTTTTTTAAAATTCACCAATTTTAAAATATTTTTTAAATATATTTATTTATTTTATTTATTTTATTTTTGACTGTTGGGTTTTCGTTGCTGCACACTGGCTTTCTCTAGTTGCGGCAAGCAGGGGCTACTCTTCGTTGCAGTGCTCAGGCTTCTCATCGCATTGCGGTGTCTTCTCTTGTTGTGGAGCATGGGCTCTAGGTGCACGTGCTTCAGCAGTTGTGGCACGTGGGCTTGGTAGTTGTGGCTCGCAGGCTCTAGAGTGCAGGCTCAGTAGTTGTGGCACACGGGCTTAGTTGCTCTGCAGCATGTCAGATCTTCCCAGACCAGGGATCGAACCCGTGTCCCCTGCATTGGCAGGCGGATTCTTAACCACTGCACCACCAGGGAAGCCCTACTTTTCTTTCTAAAGACTATATATATATATATATATATATATATATATATATATATATATATCTTGAAGGGAACTAGAGGAAAAAAAAATGCACTTAAGTATTAGTATTTTATTTCTAGCACTCATGTTCATCCTTGAGTTAAGACGATCTAGTAGACTCTAGGGGACTCTTTCTAAATACATTTATCTACTTGTGACGGAAAAATCAACCGGAACTAGCACAACATTTTTTATTTATTTACATAATATATCTTCTACAGGGGACTATTTGTCTTAGCACTCTTGGCAGCTCCAGTGCAATCTCACAGAGCATCCTAGGGTTTCACTGATCCACACCTAATGGTACCTGAAAAAATCTATTCTTCCTACCTTGTCTCAGAATCCCTGAAAGTCTGCACGTTCTCCCAGCTCTAACAGCAGTGATGTTTACTAAAATCAGCATTTTGCTTTGCTGAGGCATAGGCAACATCTGACAGTAAAGAGGGTAACAAGACAGACAAGGGATTAATTTCCAAAATATACAAACAGCTCATATAGCTCAATATCAAAAAAACAAACAACCCAGGAGGGGAACAGAGGGAAGTTGGAAACTTTGTTTCATGTGCAAATGAGAATGGATTAACCTTAGCCCCAGTAACTCTTTAACTTAAGCATGCATCAGAAATACCTGAAGGACTTCTTAAAATTAAAGCACAGATTCTTGGGCCTCAACTTTTGACTGCCTAATTCAGTAGGTGGAGGATGGACCCCCAAATTTGTATTTTTAACAAATTCCCAGGGAACATTGATGCTGCTCGTCAAGAAACACGTGTTGAGAAACTTTGCCTTAGCCCTACCCTACAATTTAATTTTGATGTTGACTGAGAGAATGGTTGCAGCTAGACTCTCCAAGAAGTGTATACGTTATGTGGTAACTAGATTCTCTCCTTGGTCAAACTCTACTCAGGCACCCCTGAACTCTTTTTCAAGTAGGATTCGACTTTTGGACTTCCATGTTCCTCTCTGCCTTGTTCAATTTTAACAAGAATCCTGCTAAGTCGGTTTAGCCAGAATTTCCCATCCTCCATATCAGATCATCCTGGGTATCTATCTAATCAGGTTCTTATCCTCCACCATCCTACAGGTGATGTCTGAGCACCTTGGCCTGCCTTCAGCGAGAATCCTATAATGTCAGTTTAGTTAGAATCCCCCTTCCTTTGATGTTTCCTCTTGGTAATTTTGCTTCTACTGACCCATAACCTGTCCCTGGCTATAAATTTCCACTTTTCCTTGTTGTTTTCAGGGTTGAGCCCAATCTCTCTGGCCACTGCAAGACTCCATTGTACTTATCCCTATCACTATCACAGTAGTCTTCCCTTCAAGAAAGTCTTCCTTACTATCTTTAACAATTGTCATTGGATGAGTTTTTTCTTTAACAGTTTGAATATTATTATTTTTAACAGTGACCAAAGTCTGTTCTTCTCTCTATTCTTAAAGATAAATCTGTTTACTTGATCTACTCCCAGGACATATACTCTTGGAAATATGTAATTGATGGTACTCTTCGCATAAATCACTTGCCAAGAAGCCAGATTTTAATCTGTGGTAACACTTCTTAAACAGTTTTCAAAATAACAGCTTTATTCAGCTCTCTAACAGGTTTCAAAAGTTGGCTTCAACATGATTGCTTTGTTTCCTGAGGAATCCCAGCTGGAAATCATGATAAAGAGAAGAATCAGAAATGTTTGCTTAGATTGCTCAGACTTTCCTTTTCTCAGAATCCAGCTTCTTGCATTTTCTATCATGACATGCTAGTTTCCTATAATAGCTTCTTCCTCTAGAGTAGTGGTTTTCACCCAGAGCAATTTTGCCCATCAGGAGACATTTGACCAAGTGTGAAGACATTTTGCTTTTCACACTTGGGAAAGTGTCACTGGAATCTAGAGGTTAGAGCCCAAGGATGCTGCTAAACATCCTACAAGGCACAGAAAGGCCTCCCACAACAAAGAATTATCCACTTCAGTATGTTAATAGTGCCGATCTTGAGAAACCTTGCTCTAGAGAAAGGGCGGCGAACTATGGCCCATGGGCCAAATTCGGCTCCACAACCTGTTTTTGTAAGTAACTTTTCATTGGAACACAGCCGTGATCATTTGTTTACATGTTGTCTATGTCTGCTTTTGAGCAACAGTGCCAGAGTTGAGAAGTTGTGACAGAGACATATGGCTCACAAGCCTAAAATATTTATTATCTTGTCCTTTACAGAGAAAAGTTTGTTAACTGAAGGTGATCTCTGAACCAACATTATCATCATCATCACATCATCCCCATCACCATCAGTTGGGAACTTGTTAGAAATGTTGATTCTGGGGACCAATCCTAGATTGACTGATTTGAAATTTTTGGCTATGGGACCCAACAATCTATATTTTAACAAATCCTCCAAGTGGTTCTCATTTTGGCCAAATCTTGAGAATACTGCTGTAGCGTATTATATTCTATAAAATATTACCCAGATTAACCTATAGTTTGTAACATGATAATTGCTTTCTTTTCTATTGGTGCACTTAATATTCTATAAATATATGTTGTTAGTAGACTTTGCAATGAGGCAGGACTAAGATTAATAAGATCCACAATCCATTATCCCAAACTCAGAGTCTGTGTTGCTTTACAATAGACTGAAATCCCCAAGCCATCTGTGGAACTTGTAACTATTTTTCTTCCCAATCTTATTACAATACAGATTCATGCGTCCTACCTTGGTTCTAATGAATTAGAAGCTCCATTGATATGATCTGGGTTAGTGTACTTATAAGAACCACTTTAAGTGATTTTTGGTGCCAGCCAGACCAAGAAAGAACAGAATTTTACAAGACTTTTTGATTTCTGGGGTCAACAGAGGGAGAAGTGGAAGTCAAAGGTGAAAAAAAAAAAAAATATATATATATATATATGTATGTGTGTATGTGTATATATATATCTCCCAGATTCCCAAATATACATACATGGGATCTGAGAGACTAACATGTTGCAGTTAATCAACTACGCTAGTAAATGGAGAATTCTGAGTTTCCAAAGCATAAGCACGCCACAAAATATCATCATATCAGTTAAGAAGAAAACTCACTAACTTTGGCTTAAATCCTGGAGAACATTCATGATGTGCTTTAGGCTTTAAATTGCATTTTAGAGGTAGATGACCCGGCATTGGTTATCAGTGTCATCAAGGATCCAGGCTCATTTGGCCCTTCCCCCTTTTCTATCCCCAGTGTGATGGCTGACTCTCCATCTCAATCTGATGCCAGTATGGCTGCTACAGCTTTAAGAATCATGCCTTCCTCACATGACAGCAACATCTAAAATAAGGAGAAAAGAGTTACTGGAAAGAAAGCTTTTTCTCCTATACCTCTCTTGTCATGGAACAGAAGTTCTCAGCAGATGTCCCATTATGTCTTATTGACTGAAACCAAGTCCTATGCGTACTCTTAGAGCAATAATTGACAAAATGTGATGAGAAAGCCATGAATTGCTTAAATTATGATTTATCCCTTTAGACCGGGCACATTACTACCCTAACGAAATCAGAGAAATGGCTACTGGGCAGCAAGCAACCAGTAGTGTCTGATGCAACCATGAACACTAATAAGCTATTGAAAGTAATTTATTATTTAATTATTGCAAATGTGTTTTAGCATGCTATAGTTCTTCAGGTCACATATATGAACACAGTTTCCATTAAATTTCTTGCAGAAATAGAGCCATGAGCCTGGACTATTTTATGCATGTATTTTACTGCCCTTGGCTTAAGATCTTCACATTTACCTCCCTCATTTTCTTCCAAAACATTTTCTTCTAAATCTCCTTGTTATTTGGTTCAGAAGTCTATCTTCAGATATTTAACTTACTAAAAAAACAGGTTAGGGAAGTTAGGACATTTTGGTAAAGCCAATATACATATTTTAATAACATGCAAACTTCAAGACTTGCTTAAATATCTCAAAGTTCTATGAGAGTGTTTTCAAGCATCCTTTATTCAAGAATATGAAATAGTTTCATTCTTGGGGTTGAGTGATTTTTTTTTGATATTGGCCTCTCCCAACTCTTTAATAATAATTGCAGTCCTTTGATTATAAAACTTGAAAAACTGATATGGTCAAATATTCCATATTACAAATCCTGAAATTATGTTAATTAATTTCATTTCACATTAAAACTTAGGTTTTTTTATTTTTCTTGAAATTATATTAATGACCAGCTGCTAAGAACCCAAGTTTCATTGTTTTTGCTAACATGAAGATTGGTTTAGTAAGTGACACAGACTTTGTTTTTTTATGACTAGTGTGGCATATTTGTGATAAAGATGACCTGCAGTGGAGATGCAGTGGAGATGATTTGCAAAGAAAATGGCTCGTCTTCTCTACAGAGCTCTTAGAGACATTTCTGATTACAAATATATATATATACATACATACATATATATACACAAACACATCTATATATACATATATATTCATTTATATATATAAATAAAATATAAATAAATGTAGAATATAAATAAAACTATATATATAGTTTTTCATTTAACATATGTATAGTTTTTTTTAATTTATTAAAACCTGAAATGTTGGTGACAGAAGTTTCCATTTAAGAAAAGTAAAAATTTTAACCCATTCCTCTTTAAGAAGTGACCTTTGTAACAAAAAAAACAATGTGCTCCTTTCTCATTGCAAGATCTAATTCATAATTTAATTCCCTCAGGAATTCACTGTGGGTTATAAGAGATTTTTAGTGTTTTGACACTGTGCCTTAACTATGCTGTTGTCAATTGTAGGTCATGTTTGTGAGTGTTTCTGCTCTATAAATTGATAGTCATTAGAATTCCCTGTTTAATTTTATACAAGTTGATTGAATTGTTTTACATGTTTAAAGTTTTATAAACTTGAAAAAATATAAAGTACTAATATGCCATTTGCTAATTATGAACTTGCAAGGAATCTTGAAATTACTGGTTTTAATACTCTATTTATAGGATTTCCTATTCCCTGGTTCCCTAGTGACAAGAATTGATGAGTATGAACAAGTAATCAAACGTTATCTGTGTTAAAGTATGAAGTGGAACATAGTTTCCACTGCCATAAATTTTTCTGTCCATATGGTAAAGGTACAATATTGGCACTGAAGCTTGTATGTCCATCTGGACAGAACCTAATTTTCCTGGATAAGGCAGAGCTTTCTAAATCAAGCCATCTGTTTGTATGCCTTAAAAGAACCTGTAAATAAAATAAGGCAATATGTGCATGTGAAAAGAGATCAGAGTTAGCTTGACATTTATTTAGCACAATAGGCAGACAGTTATGACCACATATTGATTATTGTCAAATGTATTATTTTTTCTGCTTTGGACCAATTAGTGTTGTCTATGACCTATAAAGAATAGTTAATGCATGTATTAATCATCAGTATCCAAAGTGCATAAAGCTAGAAAGTACCCCAAATTTTTGTCAGTCCACCCAGCTACTCTTCTTGGCCATTGAAGAACCTCCACTTGTTGCTTTTATCACTGCATTTTATGAAAATCTTTCAGAAAATTTTAACAGAGTATGTCTTAAACAAGAAAATATAAGCAGTGTGTATGAATGAACTGCTCTGGAAAAAGATGTGTTCAGAAAAAGTTAATACCTGCCTGTTATGAAGTAGCTTTAATATTTTGTTGTAGTAGGCAGAATTCTGAGATGGCTTTCATGACTTTGCCCCCTTGGTGTTAGTCCTGTACTTATGTTACCTTACATGGCAAAAGTGCTGTTGCTACTATAATTAAGGTTACTAACCATTTGACCTTAAAACAGGGAGATATTCTGAATGGGCCTAACCTAGTCATAAGAGCTCTTTAAAAGCAGAGTTTTCTCCAATTAATAGCAGAAGAGAAAGCCAGAGAGATGTGCTCAGGGTAGCCTGAAAGGAAGTAAATGTGCAATTTTTGAATTGCCTTTGGATGCCACGTGGAAAGGTGGAATCTAGGAGATGAGAACTACCTGGCCAACAGCTAGTAAATGTGGACCTCAGTCAACTAATTGCAGGATTTAAGTTATATCAACATGCATATAATAGCCACAGACTTTCAAAATACTTTGTCCTTCTCCTTTTAGTACTGATGAAGTGTATGGATGCTGAATATGTGGGTGTTGAATCATCTAAAAGTGGCCTGACTTCATGCAGAACACATTTTCTCTGTCTTTTATAAGACTGTTGGAAGGAGATAACTATGCTCTAGAAACAGCCAATTGCTCTAGAATAGTAAGTGTGATGTCCTTAGGTACACATTTATGTATATTGTTTATTGTCACAGTGATGTGAAATAAATTAATCTTATATTCCTTTAGTTATGTGGACAATAACGGTTGTCCACCATGTATTTGGGTATAAATAGCATTTCACACTCCTTAGTGTTTTCTACAAATGTAATTTTTTTCTTAGTTTATTAGTTTTTTAATATACAAAATCAGTTGCTGTGGTAAATTTTCACAAACTACATACAATTAATTATAATCATCAATAATGAAAATAACACAAGTTCTCAGACATACGCACGGACACTCACGTTTGTTCTAGATTGGATTCCCCAATATATAGGGTTCTCTTTTTATTTATTTATTTATTTATTTATTTATGGCTGTGTTGGGTCTTCGTTTCTGTGCGAGGGCTTTCTCTAGTTGCGGCAAGTGGGGGCCACTCTTCATCGCGGTGCGCGAGCCTCTCATTATCGCGGCCTCTCTTGTTGCGGAGCACAGGCTCCAGACGCGCAGGCTCAGTAATTGTGGCTCACGGGCCTAGTTGCTCCACGGCATGTGGGATCTTCGCAGACCAGGGCTCGAACCCATGTCCCGTGCATTAGCAGGCAGATTCTCAACAACTGTACCACCAGGGAAGCACTATAGGGTTCTCTTGAACCCAAACATTTCTTGCCAAATTCCAGGTTGAGAGTTCACCTTTTCCAATTTCACATTTCCCCATAGGCCTCTCTAATTCTTCTTGGAATCCTGTGGGCATTCTTTTTCCCTTAGACTAGGATTGTGGAGTCTTTAAGAAACCCTTAGAAACCCTAAGAAATTAGTTACTTCTGAAGCACCACCAGATTTTGTGGTATGATGTGATGGACAGAGAAGAAACCCAGGAGGGGTCTTGATAATGTGGATGGACTGGGAAAAGTTAAAAAAAAAAAAAAGAGAAGTAAAAGACCTGTTTCTTCTCATCTTCCTCCCCAAGTGGACACCAGAGCCAGGAATATGCATTCAAGGCTTATTTAAATGGTCCCTCTACCCAAATAAGTTATATCTACCTGTTTACTATTATTAAACTTTATATAACAAGAAAGACTTCAACTTCGTAGTTAAAAGATAAAGTCTTTTAAAAGGCAAACACATGGGAGAATTTTCACATTTAAATAAATGTGCATCACAATATGTAATATCATATCAGATATGTTCCCCTTTTGGGAGGGGAAAAGTGCTCAAAGTCACCACAGTGTTTGAATTGGGAAAAGAAATTTCATTAAAGGTGATAAAGAAGTAAAAAAGGATTGTTGGTGACTCAGAACAGCTCTCTTCATCCTGACAAGTTTGCTAATTGCTGTACTATTTATCTCAATTTGTATGAAAAGGAAATTTGAGTACTGAGGGTATATAAAAGTCATACCTTGTAGACCTGGGTGCCTGGATATGCAATGTACACACGTGAGTAGCTTGGAGGAAACTACATTTCACAACTAAACCACCTTCCACTAAATGTCTGCCTTCAAACCACCTCTGGACAGCAGGTCACAGATAGGCAACTCCTATGCTATAAAGTGTTTTCAAATGATGTTGACAATGTAAAAGACCCACATTTAGTAGGAAAAGCGAGACATCATTTGGTTCCAAGAGATTCAGTGTTAAAGACTGGAAGTATAACTGTTGGACATTTTGGGCAACACTCCTTGGCTAATCTTATGCCAAGTTGGGTAGGAGAGAGACTGGGGAGACATGGCATGGTGTAGAAGGAGAGAGGTGTGTAATGGCCTTCCCCAGGTTTAGCATATCAAGGATGTTTGATCTTTCCCTGGGGACCTGAGACACTTAGAGAAGTTGACTGGGCTAGTGCTATCTTGCGGTTTAGAGGACCCCCAACAGCAGGTTGCTCTGGAGTTAAACCCTATTTGCCACAACTGAAGAAAATGTGAAAGACTGAGCTGAAACTGGAACACCCTATGGAGATCTGTAGAAATGAGAGTGCTTACAGAGCACTGGAAATAATTCACACAAGAGCCTAAAGAAAGCAAGCTCACAGAGAAGGCACTGAGGATCAGCAGAGTTGTC
This sequence comes from Eubalaena glacialis, assembly GCF_028564815.1. Taxonomy (NCBI): domain Eukaryota; kingdom Metazoa; phylum Chordata; class Mammalia; order Artiodactyla; family Balaenidae; genus Eubalaena; species Eubalaena glacialis. Next base: position 97,122,776 of record NC_083723.1, on the reverse strand, counting down.
CAGACAGTCGGTTGACAATTGAGAGAGGAATGTAAGAGCCAGCTAAGTAGAGAGATATCTGTCCCTTTTCCAACCACCCCTAACACTAACACATCTCTTCTTCACTCTAACACATAAAAAGAAGTAGGATTTCAATAAAAAGGATAAAGCGGGTATCTCAGAACCAGAATCATTCCCCATCCCTTCCCCAAATGGTAAGGATATCAGCTCAAGACTTAACAAGAGGGTGAAAAGTAGATAGAATGTAAATAGTTTGAGCTTGGAATATTAAATTGAATAGATCAAAAATGACTGGAAAAGTGTATTATCTGACTAAAAATACAGAAAATAGCAATTCAACACAGTATGATTTGAGGTAGTGACAAGAGAAAATATATCACACTGTGTGAGTCTGATTAAGGACACAACAAAAAACAGAAAAGTATCACTTAGGGCTTCCCTGGTGGCGCAGTGGTTGACCATCTGCCTGCCAATGCAGGGGACACGGGTTCGTGCCCTGGTCTGGGAAGATCCCACATGCCGCAGAGCAACTAGGCCCGTGAGCCACAATTACTGAGCCTGCGCGTCTGGAGCCTGTGCTCCGCAACAAGAGAGGCCGTGATAGTGAGAGGCCCGCGCACCGCGATGAAGAGTGGCCCCCACTTGCCGCAACTAGAGAAAGCCCTCGCACAGAAATGAAGACCCAACACAGCCATAAATTAATTAATTAATTAATTAATTAATTAATTTAAAAAAGAAAAGTATTTAAAACATATGTGCTAATTGTATTTGTCAAAGACTTCTAGATATAACTAGCCAACCTGTGAAATTCTCTAGATGTCCAATTGCCACTAATCAATTTGTATTTATCCCACTAATGCAGGAAAATACCTATGCCCTCTACTAATTCAGAAAACAAACTTTAAACTTAAAAATATTTTTATACTAAAATGTCTTCTACTGAGCCCTCAACTAAGTAGAACATTCAATTTCATAAATTTTCCTTTCTTCTAGCATTCTGTTTATTTGAATGAAGAAACTGAACAAATACAGAAATACAATGATTCTTATTTTCTCCAATAATTCATTTATAACAAAGGTTTAACTATTTGTAATGCTTCGTGAAATCTTATTAGGGAAAAAACAGAAAAATTTAATCTTAAGGTAACTTTAGTACTGAAAGTATTGCTTTATTGATTTTAAAGGAATAATTTTGAGGTAACTCCAAGTGCAGTAAATCAAGAGTGCGTATTAAAAACCATAAATGTGTAAATATTATTTCAAAAAATTCATTAGATCTTTGATAATTTGATCTGTATTTTCTCATATGTTTACTTATACATCTTATTTATTCTTGCACACTAATTAACAAACTCCACTTTTGTGCAAAAGTCCTAATCTTAAATTTTAAGTCTTGATATAGAGCCTTGGAGCCACCTAATTCTATAGTTCCCTCATGTAGTATTAGCATATCTGCTAATTCTAACAGGAAGTGATGACTTGAGTGAATGCTGAGTGCATTTGTGATGCATGGGAGTGCAAAACATCTTTGTCTTTGTGATTTGGATTTTATCTATAATTGACAAAGTTGAGAGAACAAGCTCTCCAAAAGTAATGCACTCTGTTTTAAAATCAAAACAGTTGTCAAGTTAAACAAAAAATCTCAGAAATACCAAACAGACAGCAGATCATTAATCATAGGACAGTAGGATTTCATTTTCTTGTAGAAACAAATTGTATCTGTTCTTCTAGCTAGTCACTGAGTTTTTCATTTTATGACATGAAGAAAAGCTATTATGTCTCATAATCAGATAAAGGTAACTATTGAGTCTTTAAAAACTGCTTTGAATACTTTGGATGGCACATCTCTGATATTTTCAGGATATAGAATGATGAGCTAGAGAAATGTTCATTATACTACTGATACGATAAAAGAAATGGAACCCATGACAAATATTTTTCTCTGGAAAATAATGAAGTGTTTTGTGAAAAGTACATTTTGGGGGCAAGATTATAATGAAAGTCAATGACACTGAAGAGGAAATACTTCCTGAGATACGTGAGCTTCAGTAACACTCTCATAGATTCAGAAAGTTCCCAGTATATGTAAAAATTTTAGGTCATATGCTTAAATGTAGTGACATATAAATATATCAATTTATTGTAAGTATACAAATAATGTCATTTTAGCAATAATGATAATTGTGTATGTATGTATGTGTTGTTGACTATAGTACAGTGAAAAAGGGAGCAAAGGAGCAGGGTTTGAAGTTAATTTTTCAACTAAAATAATGATATTGGACTAGTCCCATATTCAGTTTTAATGTCAAGCACTTAATCTTCAAAATAGCAATAATAATGCCAACCTTACTATTTTGTTAAGAGAATTAAATTAAATGGAATAATATAGATGGCAACTAACAGTGCTTGAAATACAGAAAGATACCAATAAACATATATCAGAATCTTACTATATACATATTATAAGCAATATTAGTTTTATTTGTTGGACTCCAATTTTATTAAAGCTTTATAATTGTTAATATGTACAATGTTTCTTAAACACCTAGGCAGGAGACCTTCAAGATGGCAGAGGAGTAAGACGTGGAGATCACCTTCCTCCCCACAAATACATCAGAAATATATTTACAAGTGGAACAACTCCTACAGAACACCTACTGAACGCTGGCAGGAGACCTCAGACTTCCCAAAAGGCAAGAAACTCCCCACGTACCTGGGTAGGGCAAAAGAAAAAAGAAATAACAGAGATAAAAGAATAGGGATGGGACCTGCACCAGCGGGAGGGAGCTGTGAAGGAGGAAAGGTTTCCACACACTAGCAAGGCCCTCCTCGGGTGGAGACTGCGGGTGGCAGAGGGGGGGAGCTTCCAAGCCACGGAGGAGAGTGCAGCAACAGGGGTACGGAGGGCAAAGCTGAGAGATTCCCGCACAGAGGATCCGTGCCGACCAGCACTCACCAGCCCGAGAGGCTTGTCTGCTCCCCCACCGGGCGGGCGGGGCCTGGGAGCTGAGGCTCGGGGTTCGGTCGGATCGCAGGGAGAGGACTGGGGTTGGCTGCGTGAACACAGCCTGAAGGGGGCTAGTGCGCCTCGGCTAGGCGGGAGGGAGTCCGGGGAAAAGTCTGGAGCTGCCAAAGAGGCAAGAGGCCATTGTTTCGGGTACGCGAGGAGAGGGGATTCAGAGCACCACCTAAACGAGCTCCAGAGATGGACGTGAGCCACGGCTGTCAGCGCAGACCCCAGAAACGGGCATGAGACGCTAAGGCTGCTGCTGCCACCACCAAGAAGCCTGTGTGCAAGCACAGGTCACTCTCCACACCTCCCCTCCCGGGAGCCTGTGCAGCCCGCCACTGCCAGGGTCCCGTGATCCAGGGACAACTTCCCCGGGAGAACGCACGGTGAGCCTCAGGCTGGTGCAACGTCATGCCGGCTTCTGCACCACAGGCTTGCCCCACATCCATACCCCTCCCTCCCCCGGCCTGAGTGAGCCAGAGCCCCCAAATCAGCTGCTCCTTTAACCGTGTCCTGTCTGAGCGAAGAACAGATGCCCTCAGGCGACCTACATGCAGAGGCGGGTCCAAATACAAAGCTGAACCCCGGGAGCTGTGTGAACAAAGAAGAAAAAGGGAAATCTCTCCCAGCAGCCTCAGGAGCAGCGGATTAAATCTCCACAGTCAACTTGAGGTACCCTGCATCTGTGGAATACCTGAATAGACAACGAGTCATCCCAAAATTGAGGCAGGGGACTTTGGGAGCAATGATACATATATTTTTTTCCTTTTTCTCTTTTTGTGAGTATATATGTGTATGCTTCTTTTTGTGATTTTTTCTGTATAGCTTTGCTTGTACCATTTCTCCAAGGGTTCTCTCTATCCGTTTTTTTTTTCTTTTTAATTTTTTTATTTTTAATACTTATTTTTTACTTTTTATTTTAATAACTTTATTGTATTTTTTCTTTCTTTCTTTCTTTCTTTCCTTTTTTCTCCCTTTTTTTCTGAGCCATGTGGCTGACAGGGTCTTGGTGCTCCGGTCGGATGTCAGGCCTGAGCCTCTGAGGTGGGAGGGCCAAGTTCAGGACGTTGGTCCACCAGAGACCTCCCAGCTCCATGTAATATCAAGCAGCAAAAGCTCTCCAAGAGATCTCCATCTCAATGCTAAGACCCAGCTCCACTAAATGATGAGCAAGCTCCAGTGCTGGGCACCCTATGCCAAACAACTAGCAGGACAGGAAAACAACCCCACCCATTAGCAGAGAGGCTGCTTAAAATCATAATAAGGTCACAGACACGCCAAAACATACCACCAGACGCAGTCCTGCCCACCAGAAAGAAAAGATCCAGCCTCATCCACCAGAACACAGGCACTAGTCCCCTCCACCAGGAAGCCTACACAACCCACTGAACGAACCTTAGCCACTAGGGGCAGACACCAAAAACAACGGGAACTATGAACCTGAGCCTGTGAAAAGGACACCGCAAACACAATAAGTTAAGCAAAATGAGAATACAGAAAAACACACAACAGATGAAGGAGCAAGGTAAAAACCCACCAGAACAAACAAATGAAGAGGAAGTAGGCAGTCTACCTGAAAAAGAATTCAGAGTAATGACAGTAAAGATGATCCAAAATCTTGACAATAGAATGGAGAAAATACAAGAATCGTTTAACAAGGACCTAGAAGAACTAAAGAGCAAACACACAATGATGAACAACACAATAAATGAAATTAAAAATTCTCTAGACGTAATCAATAGCAGAATAACTGAGGCAGAAGAACAGATAAGTTACCTGGAAGATAAAATAGTGGAAATTACCACTGCAGAGCAGAATAAAGAAAAAAGAATGAAAAGTATTGAGGACAGTCTCAGAGACCTCTGGGACAACATTAAACACAACAACATTCGAATTATAGGGGTCCCAGAAGAAGAAGAGAAAAAGAAACGGACTGAGAAAATATTTGAAGAGATTATAGTTGAAAACTTCCCTAATATGGGAAAGGAAATAGTCAATCAAGTCCAGGAAGCACAGAGAGTCCCATTCAGGATAAATGCAAGGAGAAACACACCAAGACACATACTAATCAAACTATCAAAAATTAAATACAAAGAAAAAATATTAAAAGCAGCAAGGGAAAAACAACAAATAATATACAAGTGAATCTCCATAAGGTTAACAGCTGATCTTTCAGCAGAAACTCTGCAAGCCAGAAGGGAGTGGCAGGACATAATTAAAGTGATGAAAGGGAAAAACCTGCAACCAAGATTACTCTACCCAGCAAGGATCTCATTAAGTTTTGACGGAAAAATTAAAACCTTTACAGGCAAGCAAACACTAAGAGAATTCAGCACCACCAAACCAGCTTTACAACAAATGCTAAAGGAACTTCTCAAGGCAGGAAACACAAGAGAAGGAAAAACCCTACAATAACAAACCCAAAACAATTTTTAAAATGGTTATAGGAGCACACATATCCATAACTACCTTAAATGTAAATGGATTAAATGCTCCAGCCAAACGACATAGACTGGCTGAATGGATACAAAATCAAGACCCGCATATATGCTGCCTACAAGAGACCCACTTCAGACCTAGGGACACATACAGACTGAAAGTGAAGGGATGGAGAAAGATATTCTATGCAAATGGAAATCAAAAGAAAGCTGGAGTAGCAATGCTCATATCAGATAAAATAGACTTTAAAATAAAGAATGTTACAAGAGACAAGGACGGACACTACATAATGATCGAGGGATCAATCCAAGAAGAAGATATAACAATTATAAATATATATGCACCCAACATAGGAGCACCTCAATACATAAGGCAACTGCTAACAGCTATAAAAGAGGAAATCAACAGTAACACAATAATAGTGGGGGGCTTTAACACCTCACTTACACCGATGGACAGATCATCCAACATGAAAATAAATAAGGAAACAGAAGCATTAAATGACACAATAGACCAGATAGATTTAATTGATATATATAGAACATTCCACCCAAAAACAGCAGATTACACTTTCTTTTCAAGTGCACACGGAACATTCTCCAAGATAGATCACATCTTGGGTCACAAATCAAGCCTCAGTAAATTTAAGAAAATTGAAATCATATCAAGCATCTTTTCTGACCACAACGCTATGAGATTAGAAATGAATTACAGGGAAAAAAACGTAAAAAACACAAACACATGGAGGCTAAACAATACGTTACTAAATAACCAAGAGATCACTGAAGAAATCAAAGAGGAAATCAAAAAATACCTAGAGACAAATGACAATGAAAAGAGGACGACCCAAAACCTTTGCGATGCAGCAAAAGCAGTTCTAACAGGGAAGTTTATATCAATACAATCCTACCTCAAGAAACAAGAAACATCTCAAATAAACAACCTAACCTTACACCTAAAGGAACTAGAGAAAGAAGAACAAAAAAACCCCAAAGTTACCAGAAGGAAAGAAATCATAAAGATCAGATCAGAAATAAATGAAAAAGAAATGAAGGGAACAATAGCAAAGATCAATAAAACTAAAAGCTGGTTCTTTGAGAAGATGAACAAAATTGATAAACCATTAGCCAGACTCATCAAGAAAAAAGGGAGGAGACTCAAGTCAGTAGAATTAGAAATGAAAAAGGAAAAGTAGCAACTGACACTGCAGAAATACAAAGGATCATGAGAGATTACTACAAGCCACTATATGCCAATAAAATGGACAACCTGGAAGAAATGGACACATTCTTAGAAAAGTACAGACTTCCAAGACAGAGCCAGGAACAAATAGAAAATATGAACCGACAAATCACAAGCACTGAAATTGAAAATGTGGTTAAAAATCTTCCCAGAAACAAAAGCTCAGGACCAGATGGCTTCACAGGTGAATTCTATCAAACATTGAGAGAAGAGCTAACACGTATCCTTCTCAAACTCTTCCAAAATATAGCAGAGGGAGGAACACTCGCAAACTCATTCTACGAGGCTACCATCATCCTGATACCAAAACCAGACAAAGTTGTCACAAAAAAAGAAAACTACAGGCCAGTATCACTGATGAACATAAGTGCAAAAATCCTCAACAACATACTATCAAACAGAATCCAACAGCACATGAAAAGGAAAATACACCATGATCAAGTAGGTTTATCCCAGGAATGCAAGGATTCTTCAATATATGCAAATGAATCAATGTGATACCACCAGATTAACAAATTGAAGGATAAAAACCATATGATCATCTCAATAGATGCAGAGAAAGCTTTCAACAAAATTCAACACCCGTTTATGATAAAAACCCTCCAGAAAGTAGGCATAGAGGGAACTTACCTCAAAATAATAAAAGCCATATATGACAAAGCCACAGCCAACATTGTTCTCAATGGTGAAAAACTGAAACCATTTCCACTAAAATCAGGAACAAGACAAGCTTGCTCACTCTCACCACTATTATTCAACATAATTTTGGGAGTTTTAGCCACAGCAATCAGAGAAGAAAAAGAAATAAAAGGAATCCAAATCAGAAAAGAAGTAAAGCTGTCACTGTTTGCAGATGACATGATACTATACATAGAGAATCCTAAATTCGCTACCAGAAAACTACTAGATCTAATCAACGAATCTGCTAAAGTAGCAGGATGCAAAATTAATGCACAGAAATCTCTTGCATTCCTATACACTAATGATGAAAAATATGAAAGAGAAATTAAGGAAACACTCCCATTTACCATTGCAACAAAAAGAACAAACTACCTAGGAATAAACCTACCTAAGGAGACAAAAGACCTGTATGCAGAAAACTGTAAGACACTGATGAAAAAATTAAAGATGATACAAACAGATGGAGAGATATACCATGTTCTTGGTTTGGAAAAATCAACATTGTGAAAAAGACTATACTACCCAAGGCAATCTACACATTCAGTGCAATCCCTATGAAACTACCAATAACATTTTTCACAGAACTAGAACAAAAAATTTTACAATTTGTATAGAAACCCAAAAGACCCTGAATAGCCAAAGCAGTCTTGGGAAAGAAAAACAGAACTGGAGGAATCAGGCTCCCAGACTTCAGACTATACTACAAAGCTACAGTAATCAAAACAGTATGGTACTGGCAAAAAACAGAAATATAGATCAATGGAACAGGATAGAAAGCTCAGAGATAAACCCATGCACATATGGTCACCTTGTCTTTGATAAAGGAGGCAAGAATATACAATGGAGAAAAGAAAGCCTCTTCAATAAATGGTGCTGGGAAAACTGGACAGCTACATGTAAAAGAATGAAATTAGAACACTCCCTAACACCATACACAAAAATAAAATCAAAATGGATTAAAGACCTAAATGTAAGGCCAGACACTATAAAAACCCTTAGAGGAAAACATAGAACACTCCATGACATAAATCACAGCAAGATCCTTTTTGGCTCACCTTGTGGAGAAGTGGAAATAAAAACAAAAATAAACAAATGGGACCTAATGAAACTTAAAAGCTTTTGGACAGCAAAGGAAACTATAAACAAGACAAAAAGACAACCCTCAGAATGGGAGAAAATATTTGCAAATGAAGCAACTGACAAAGGATTAATCTCCAAAATTTACAAGCAGCTCATGCAACTCAATATCAAAAAATCAAACAACCCAATCCAGAAATGGGCAGAAGACCTAAACAGACATTTCTCCAAAGAAGATATACAGATTGCCAACAAACACATGAAAGGATGCTCAACATTACTAATCATTAGAGAAATGCAAATCAAAACTACAATGAGGTATCACCTCACACTGGTCAGAATGGCCATCATCAACAAATCTGCAAACAAATGCTGGAGAGGGTGTGGAGAAAAGGTAACCCTCCTACACTGTTGGTAGGAATGTAAACTGCTACAACCACTCTGGAGAACAGTATGGAGGTTCCTTAAAAAACTAAAAATAGAACTACCGTACGACCCAGTAATCCCACTACTGGGCATATACCCTGAGAAAACCATAATTCAAAAAGAGCCATGTAGGTGAGAGGGAGGGGCAAGATGGCGGAAGAGTAAGACGCGGAGATCACCTTCCTCCCCACAGATACATGAGAAATACATCTACACGTGGAACTGCTCCTACAGAACACCCACTGAACGCTGGCAGAAGACGTCAGACCTCCCAAAAGGCAAGAAAATCCCCACGTACTTGGGTAGGGCAAAAGAAAAAAGAAATAACAGAGACAAAAGAATAGGGACGGGACCTGCACCAGTGGGAGGGAGCTGTGAAGGAGGAAAGGTTTCCACACACTAGGAAGCCCCTTCGTGGGCAGAGACTGCGGGTAGCAGAGGGGGGAAGCTTCGGAGCCACGGAGGAGAGCACAGCCACATTGGTGCGGAGGGCAAAGCGGAGATTCCCGCACAGAGGAGCGGTGCCGACCAGCACTCACCAGCCCGAGAGGCTTGTCTGCTCAGCCGCCGGGGCGGGCGGGGCCTGGGAGCTGGGGCTCAGGCTTCGGTGCTAGCCGGGAGGGAGTCCGGGAAAAAGACTGCAGCTGCCAAAGAGGCAGGAGAATTTTTCTTGCCTCTTTGTTTCGCGGCGCGCAAGGAGAGGGGATTCAGAGCGCCGCCTAAACGAGCTCCAGAGACGGGCGCGAGCTGCGGCTATCAGCGCGGATCCCACAGCAACAGGGACGCAGAGGGAAAAACGGAGAGATTCCCGCACAGAGGCTCGGCGCCGAGCAGCACTCACCAGCCCGAGAGGCTTGTCTGCTCACCCGCCGGGGCGGGCGGGGGCTGGGAGCTGAGGCGCGGGCTTCGGTCGGATCCCAGGGAGAGGACTGGGGTTGGCTGCGTGAACACAGCCTGAAGGGTCTAGCGCACCACAACTAGCCGGGAGGGTGCACGAGAAAAAGTCTGCAGCTGCCGAAGAGGCAGGAGACTTTTTCTTGCCTCTTTGTTTCGCGGCGTGCAAGGAGAGGGGATTCAGAGCGCCACTTAAACGAACTCCAGAGACGGGCGCGAGCCGCGGCTATCAGCGCGGACCCCAGAGACGGGCATGAGACGCTAAGGCTGCTGCTGCTGCCACCAAACAGCCTGTGGGCGAGCACAGGTCATTCTCCACACCGCCCCTCCCGGGAGCCTGTGCAGCCCGCCACGGCCAGGCTCCCGTGATCCGGGGACAACTTCCCCGGGAGAGCGCACGGCGCGCCTCGGACTGCTGCAACGTCACGCCGGCTTCTGCCACCGCAGGCTCGCCCCGCCTCCTCCGTACCGCTCCCTCCCCCCGGCCTGACTGAGCCAGAGCTCCCGAATCAGCTGCTCCTTTAACCCCGTTCTGTCTGGGCGGGGAACAGACGCCCTCAGGGGACCTACATGCAGAGGCGGGTCCAAATCCAAAGCTGAACCCCGGGAGCTGTACGAACAAAGAAGAGAAAGGGAAATCTCTCCCAGCAGCCTCAGAAGCAGCGGATTAAAGCTCCACAAACAACTTGATGTGCCTGCATCTGTTGAATACCTGAATAGACAACGAATCATCCCAAATTTAGGAGATGGACTTTGGGAGCAGGATATATTAACTTTTCCCCTTTTCCTTTTTTTTTGTGAGTGTAGATGTGTATGCTTCTGGGTGAGATTTTGTCTGTATAGCTTTGCTCTCACCGTTAGTCCTAGGGTTAGGTCCGTCCGTTTTTTTTTTTTTTTTGGCTTAAAAAAATTTTTTTTTCCCTAATAAATGTTTTCTTAATAATTTTTTCCTTATTTTCTATTTTTAAAAAAATTTTTAATAAGTTTTTTCACATTTTTTATTTTAAAAAATTAAAAAATTTTTTTTCTTAATAAATTTTTTCTAAATAATTTTTTTCTTATTTTTAGTATAAAAAATTAATAAATCTATTTTTAAAAATTAAAAAAAATTTTTTTTTCTTAATAATTTTTTTTCTTATTTTTTATTATAATTGCTTTATTTTATTTTATTTTATCCTCTTTTTTTCTTTCTTTCCATTTTTTCTCCCTTTTATTCTGAGCCGTGTGGATGAAAGGCTCTTGGTGCTCCAGCCAGGCATCAGGGCTGTGCCTCTGAGGTGGGAGAGCCAACTTCAGGACACTGAGGTCCACAAGAGACCTCCCAGCTCCACGTAATACTAAACGGCGAAAATCTCTCACAGATCTCCATCTCAACATCAAGACCCAGCTTCACTCAACGACCAGCAAGCTACAGTGCTGGACACCCTATGCCAAACAACTAGCAAGAGAGGAACACAGCCCCATCCATTAACAGAGAGGCTGCCTAAAATCATAATAAGGCCACAGACACCCCAAAACACACCACCAGACGTGGACGAACCCACCAGAAAGACAACATCCAGCCTCATCCACCAGAACACAGGCACTAGTTCCCTCCACCAGGAAACCTACACAACCCACTGAACCAACCTTAGCCACTGGGGACAGATACCAAAAACAACGGGAACTACGAACCTGCAGCCTGTGAAAAGGAGACCCCAAACACAGTAAGATAAGCAAAATGAGAAGACAGAAAAACACACAGCAGATGAAGGAGCAGGGTCAAAACACACCAGACCTAACAAATGAAGAGGAAATAGGTAGTCTACCTGAAAAAGAATTCAGAATAATGATAGTAAGGATGATCCAAAGTCTTGGAAATAGAATAGACAAAATGCAAGAAACATTTAACAAGGACGTAGAAGAACTAAAGAGGAACCAAGAAACGATGACAAGCACAATAAATGAAATTAAAAATACTCTAGATGGGATCAATAGCAGAATAACTGAGGCAGAAGAACGGATAAGTGACCTGGAAGATAAAATGGTGGAAATAACTACTGCAGAGCAGAATAAAGAAAAAAGAATGAAAAGAACTGAGGACAGTCTCAGAGACCTCTGGGACAACATTAAACGCACCAACATTCGAATTATAGGGGTCCCAGAAGAAGAAGAGAAAAAGAAAGGGACTGAGAAAATATTTGAAGAGATTATAGTTGAAAACTTCCCTAATATGGGAAAGGAAATAGTTAATCAAGTCCTGGAAGCACAGAGAGTCCCATACAGGATAAATCCAAGGAGAAACACACCAAGACACATATTAATCAAACTATCAAAAATTAAATATAAAGAAAACATATTAAAAGCAGCAAGGGAAAAACAACAGATAACACACAAGGGCATCCCCATAAGGTTAACAGCTGATCTTTCAGCAGAAACGCTGCAAGCCAGAAGGGAGTGGCAGGATATACTTAAAGTGATGAAGGAGAAAAACCTACAACCAAGATTACTCTACCCAGCAAGGATCTCATTCAGATTTGATGGAGAAATTAAAACCTTTTCAGACAAGCAAAAGCTGAGAGAGTTCAGCACCACCAAACCAGCTTTACAACAAATGCTAAAGGAACTTCTCTAGGCAAGAAACACAAGAGAAGGAAAACACCTACAATAACAAACCCAAAACATTTAAGAAAATGGGAATAGGAACATACATATCGATAATTACCTTAAATGTAAATGGATTAAATGCTCCCACCAAAAGACACAGACTGGCTGAATGGATACAAAAACAAGACCCATATATATGCTGTCTACAAGAGACCCACTTCAGACCTAGAGACACATACAGACTGAAAGTGAGGGGATGGAAAAAGATATTCCATGCAAATGGAAATCAAAAGAAAGCTGGAGTAGCAATTCTCATATCAGACAAAATAGACTTTAAAATAAAGACAATTACAAGAGACAAAGACGGACACTATATAATGATCAAGGGATCGATCCAAGAGGAAGGTATAACAATTGTAAATATTTATGCACCCAACATAGGAGCACCTCAATACATAAGGCAAATACTAACAGCCATAAAAGGGGAAATCGACAGTAACACAATCATAGTAGGGGACTTTAACACCCCACTTTCACCAATGGACAGATCATCCAAAATGAAAATAAATAAGGAAACACAAGCTTTAAATGATACATTAAACAAGATGGACTTAATTGATATTTATAGGACATTCCACCCAAAAACAACAGAATACACATTTTTCTCAAGTGCTCATGGAACATTCTCCAGGATAGATCATATCTTGGGTCACAAATCAAGCCTTGGTAAATTTAAAAAAATTGAAATCGTATCAAGTATCTTTTCCGACCACAACGCTATGAGACTAGATATCAATTACAGGAAAAGATCTGTAAAAAATACAAACACATGGAGGCTACACAATACACTACTTAATAACGAAGTGATCACTGAAGAAATCAAAGGGGAAATCAAAAAATACCTAGAAACAAATGACAATGGAGACACGACGATCCAAAACCTATGGGATGCAGCAAAAGCAGTTCTAAGAGGGAAGTTTATAGCAATACAAGCCTACCTCAAGAAACAGGAAACATCTCGAATAAACAACCTAACCTTGCACCTAAAGCAATTAGAGAAAGAAGAACAAAAAAACCCCAAAGCTAGCAGAAGGAAAGAAATCATAAAGATCAGATCAGAAATAAATGAAAAAGAAATGAAGAAAACAATAGCAAAAATCAATGAAACTAAAAGCTGGTTCTTTGAGAAGATAAACAAAATTGATAAACCATTAACCAGACTCATCAAGAGAAAAAAGGAGAAGACTCAAATTAATAGAATTAGAAATGAAAAAGGAGAAGTAACCACTGACACTGCAGAAATACAAACGATCATAAGAGATTACTACAAGCAACTCTATGCTAATAAAATGGACAACCTGGAAGAAATGGACAGATTCTTAGAAATGCACAACCTGCCGAGACTGAACCAGGAAGAAATAGAAAATATGAACAGACCAATCACAAGCACTGAAATTGAAACTGTGATTAAAAATCTTCCAACACACAAAAGCCCAGGACCAGATGGCTTCACAGGCGAATTCTATCAAACATTTAGAGAAGAGCTAACACCTATCCTTCTCAAACTCTTCCATATATTGCAGAGGGAGGAACACTCCCCAACTCATTCTACGAGGCCACCATCACCCTGATACCAAAACCAGGCAAAGATGTCACAAAGAAAGAAAACTACAGGCCAATATCACTGATGAACATAGATGCAAAAATCCTCAACAAAATACTAGCAAACAGAATCCAACAGCACATTAAAAGGATCATACACCATGATCAAGTGGGGTTTATTCCAGGAATGCAAGGATTCTTCAATATACGCAAATCAATCAACGTGATACATCATATTAACAAATTGAAGGAGAAAAACCATATGATCATCTCAATAGATGCAGAGAAAGCTTTCGACAAAATTCAACACCCATTTATGATAAAAGTCCTGCAGAAAGTAGGCATAGAGGGAACTTTCCTCAACATAATAAAGGCCGTATATGAGAAACCCACAGCCAACATTGTCCTCAATGGTGAAAAACTGAAACCATTTCCACTAAGATCAGGAACAAGACAAGGTTGCCCACTCTCACCACTATTATTCAACATAGTTTTGGAAGTGTTAGCCACAGCAATCAGAGACGAAAAAGAAATAAAAGGAATCCAAATCGGAAAAGAAGAAGTAAAGCTGTCACTGTTTGCAGATGACATGATACTATACATAGAGAATCCAAAAGATGCTACCAGAAAACTACTAGAGCTAATCAATGAATTTGGTAAAGTAGCAGGATACAAAATTAATGCACAGAAATCTCTTGCATTCCTGTATACTAATGATGAAAAATCTGAAAGTGAAATTAAGAAAACACTCCCGTTTACCTTTGCAACAAAAAGAATAAAATACCTAGGAATAAACCTACCTAAGGAGACAAAAGACCTGTATGCAGAAAATTATAGGACACTGATGAAAGAAATTAAAGATGATACAAATAGATGGAGAGATATACCATGTTCTTGGATTGGAAGAATAAACATTGTGAAAATGACTCTGCTACCCAAAGCAATCTACAGATTCAATGCAATCCCTATCAAACTACCACTGGCATTTTTCACAGAACTAGAACAAAAAATTTCACAATTTGTATGGAAACACAAAAGACCCCGAATAGCCAAAGCAATCTTGAGAACGAAAAATGGAGCTGGAGGAATCAGGCTCCCTGACTTCAGACTATATTACAAAGCTACAGTAATCAAGACAGTTTGGTACTGGCACAAAAACAGAAATATAGATCAATGGAACAGGATAGAAAGCCCAGAGATAAGCCCACGCACATATGGTCACCTTATCTTTGATAAAGGAGGCAAGCATATACAGTGGAGAAAAGACAGCCTCTTCAATAAGTGGTGCTGGGAAAATTGGACAGGTACATGTAAAAGTATGAAATTAGAACACTCCCTAACACCATACACAAAAATAAACTCAAAATGGATTAAAGACCTAAGTGTAAGGCCAGACACTATCAAACTCTTAGAGGAAAACATAGGCAGAACACTGTATGACATAAGTCACAGCAAGATCCTTTTTGACCCAGGTCCTAGAGAAATGGAAATAAAAACACAAATAAACAAATGGGACCTAATGAAACTTAAAAGCTTTTGCACAGCAAAGGAAACCATAAACAAGACCAAAAGACAACCCTCAGAATGGGAGAAAATATTTGCAAATGAAGCAACGGACAAAGGATTAATCTCCAAGATTTACAAGCAGCTCATGCAGCTCAATAACAAAAAAACAAACAACCCAATCCAAAAATGGGCAGAAGACCTAAATAGACATTTCTCCAAAGAAGAGATACAGATTGCCAACAGACACATGAAAGAATGCTCAACATCATTAATCATTAGAGAAATGCAAATCAAAACTACAATGAGGTATCATCTCACACCGGTCAGAATGGCCATCATCAAAAAATCTAGAAACAATAAATGCTGGAGAGGGTGTGGAGAAAAGGGAACACTCTTGCACTGTTGGTGGGAATGTAAATTGATACAGCCACTATGGAGAACAGTATGGAGGTTCCTTAAAAAACTAAAAATAGAACTACCATATGACCCAGCAATCCCACTACTGGGCATATACCCTGAGAAAACCATAATTCAGAAAGAGTCATGTACCAAAATATTCATTGCAGCTCTGTTTACAATAGCCAGGACATGGAAGCAACCTAGGTGTCCATCATCGGATGAATGGATAAAGAAGATGTGGCACATATATACAATGGAATATTACTCAGCCATAAAAAGAAATGAAATGGAGGTGTTTGTAATGAGGTGGATGGAGTTAGAGTCTGTCATACAGAGTGAAGTAAGTCAGAAAGAGAAAAACAAATACAGTATGCTAACACATATATATGGAATCTAAGGGAAAAAAAAAAAAAAGAGGTCATGAAGAACCTAGTGGCAAGATGGGAATAAAGACACAGACCTACTAGAGAATGGACTTGAGGATATGGGGAGGGGGAGGGGTGAGATGTGACAGGGTGAGAGAGTGTCATGGACATATATACACTACCAAATGTAAAATAGATAACTAGTGGGAAGCAGCCGCATAGCACAGGGAGATCAGCTCGGTGCTTTGTGACCACCTAGAGGGGTGGGATAGGGAGGGTGGGAGGGAGGGAGATGCAAGAGGGAAGAGATATGGCAACATATGTATATGTGTAACTGATTCACTTTGTTGTAAAGCAGAAGCTAGCACACCATTGTAAAGCAATTATACTTCAATAAAGATGTTTTAAAAAAAAAAAAAAAAAAAGAGCCATGTACCACAATGTTCATAACAGCTCTATTTACAATAGCCAGGACATGGAATCAATCTAAGTATCCATCGACAGATGAATAGATAAAGAAGATGTGGCACATATATACAATGGAATATTACTCAGCCATGCAAAGAAACGAAATTGAGTTGTTTGTAGTGAGGTGGATGGACCTAGAGGCTGTCATACAGAGTGAAGTAAGTCAGAAAGAGAAAAGCAAATACCGTATGCTAACACGTTTATATGGAATTAAAACAAACAAACAAACAAAAATGGTTCTGAAGAACCTAGGGACAAGATAGGTTTAAAGACGCAGACATAGGGAATGGACTTTAGGACATGGGGAGTGGGAAGGGTAAGCTGGGACGAAATGAGAGTGGCATGGACATATATACACTACCAAATGTAAAATAGAAAGCTAGTGGTGAGCAGCTGCATAGCACAGGGAGATCAGCTCCATGCTTTGTGACCTCCTAGAGGGGTGGGATAGGGACGGTGGGAGGGAGACGCAAGAGGGAGGAGAGATGGGGATATATGTATATGTATAGCTGATTCACTTTGTTATAAAGCACAAACTAACACACTGTTGTAAAGCAATTATACTCCAATAAAGATGTTAAAAAATAAATAAATAAATAAAATTTTTGAAAGTAAAAAACAAAAAAAATAAACACCTAATCCCATTACTTGTGATGGTAGAACACAAGTCACTCTCAAGTCTAGTTTGTAGTTTGGGATTGAATCCCTAAATCAGACAACAAGAACAAAATTCCCTTGCTGTTTTGAAAAGGGCTTAAATTAGGTCCAATTTATGCAAACACCTGTATACTTGTTTCATAATCAGTAGTGTAGCTGTAGAGAGCAACTTTGTATCCTCTACTGATTTTACAACACGAGGCAACCTTCCCACGTCAATGCTGGCCTAACTCATTCTAGGTTATAAAAGCATAGGGGATCATTGCTGTATATGTATAATGGTGAATAACTGGCAGACCTAAGATCATTCTTAGTCATGAAAAGAATGATCTTAGGTCTGCCAGTTATTCACCATTGCTTCTGTGGCTTATAGAAGTGGTATGACTCATTCCAAAGTGAAGGTCATTATACCATACATCCTAAATCATTCTGACACAAAATAAGTTTTCCAAATTTAATTTTCTGAATATGTTTTGATCTTCTTTGTAGTCAGCATTTGTGACTATAGATGATTCAGATAAAGTACGTGACGAGACCTCTGCCCTCAAGGGACACAAAACAAAATATGACTAGTAATTAATATTTTAATCAAATGAATTAAGCAATCAATGTTCTAGGAATCAGAGAATATTTAGAAATTAATGTTGATTCCAATAACCTCAGAAAACCCTCTTGGGAGAAAGTTGATTAGAGTTGGATCTTGAAGAATGGTTGCGCTTTAGATATGTGAAGAGAACTAAGAAGGTAATTTGAAGGAAGAGTCTGAGTGCAGTGAGAGACCATTCATTTTGGTGAAGGTGAATTCTGAGTTCTGTGTTGAAACATTCTGCTAATCCAGAGGCTTTATGTTGGGTGGGAATGATGGTTGACTAAATTGGAGGGAAAGACTTGGATACAGGTAGAGTTGAAAATATAACTTTACATTCAATAAAAAAGAATATAGGATTTTGAAATATGAAATTGATGAAAGCAATACTTAGAGTGTTATCCTAATGGCATAGTTTTGAGTAGAAGGATACTAAAAGGATGAACTGGGGAAGTCATTGTCATAATTCAGGTGTTATGTGGTAAGAATATAAACTGGAGTAAAAAATTGAAGGTTGTATTAAAATAATTATTAGATAGATAAAGAAAGATATATAAATTAAATTGATGAAAGAATACAAATACAAAACTAACGAACAAAGAGTTTGAGTGATCTAGTTAGATTAGAGTAAAAATGAGAATCCAGATATTATGGCTCCCAGCACTGGATATTTTCCATTAAATAAAAAATTCCTGTGATGACATCATGGTGGCAGGAGAAACTCAATTCAAATTCTTTATAATTTGTTTTCATTAATACTACTACTCTCTCCTTCATTCAACCTGTTTGTTATTTTCCCTCTGAAAATATTAAGAAAAATTTATTAAATGTGCCACTGAGTCATGGAATTTTTTAGCAATCTCAAACCCTAAAATATCTTCTTCATAGGGTGGGTGTGAGTACCAATGATATATAAAGCATCTAGTACACTACCTGGCACATAATAGCCCTCCATAATACCTCCATAATGGTAGTGAATAGTATTATTGTGGAGTATTGAGATTCAAATATTTCTATCTATAAAAATATATTACTAAAGCCTGTGTCAGTTTCAATGAAAATATTCATTATATTTTGCTTTCTATCATTTCCTTTAACATTCTCTTGCTGTTTCTTTCTAAAACATCCTTTCCCATCAACAGGTTCAGTCCCCTCTATCTAACTAACTCTTGCTTCTTCCTTAAGACTCAGGCTTCCTTCGCAGAAATTTTCCTGACCCCATTAAATTGGGCTAGGGTCCTTTTTCCCATAGTATCCTCTAATCATTCTTTTGTAATAAATATCGTACTTATATGCTTTTATAAAAGATTACAAGCTCCAAATTCCATAAGGGCAAGGATTGTGTATGTCTTTTCCACCACTGGATTCCCAGTATGTATACTACCTATACCCAAAGGTACGAAATAACTATTTCTTGAATGAATAATGAGCTAAAGGAATTGCCGTTTGGCTGTTAGCATACTCTAGCTGATCTCTGGTAATCAGAGAATTCTTTCTAAGTGTTCACAAGACATGTCTCCATTGTGTCCCCAGCAGGGTTAGTGGCTTTGTCTTTTGTGCCCCATAGTACCTTACTCTAGTGCACCTACATTGCTAACCACAATATTTGGTAATTCCTCATTTGTATTTTGTGTTCAGGACATCATTGGTATCTGAGAAAGCAGGCTTTTGGCTTGTAATAATAGTGGGGGCATCTGTCACACCAGCTGATTAATTATGTTACCTCTCTGAATTTGTCTCTTCCAGTATGGAATGGGGATAATAATGGTATGCACTTCCTAGGATGTTAGCGAGGGTTAAGTAATTCGAATTAAATAAGACATATCATGTGGATATACACAGTATACATCCTGTCAAGTAGTATGTTTTTAGTATATCTGTATTTCTTTCTCTTCCTTCTTGTTTCTTTCCTTCCTGTTTCTCTTCCTCACTTCCTTCCTCTTTCCATTGGCCTGAGAATAACACAAAATCAAGTAATGCTATTTAATTTATTTTGTGCCACTAGTACTTAACAGAGAAGCATAGTAGCTGCAACATAATGGTCATTTGATAAAGATTATAGGATGAAAAAATCAATTAATTAATGAGGAAGTCACTGATAAAACAAGCATTATTAAATAAGTCATTTCTGCCCAGTTTTGGAGGTTAAATCTGGATGGTAATGCTCTGCTCTAAACAAAATCTG
The DNA here is from genome assembly GCF_028564815.1 of Eubalaena glacialis. NCBI lineage: Eukaryota > Metazoa > Chordata > Mammalia > Artiodactyla > Balaenidae > Eubalaena > Eubalaena glacialis. Next base: position 97,102,653 of record NC_083723.1, on the reverse strand, counting down.
TATGGACAGTTGCCAAAGAGATGGAGAGCGCCTCTCTGTGATCCCTAAACACTATATACCCTCTCATCTCTGAGTCTTAAGGATATGATAAATTCAATAATCATGGAACTATAGAGAAAATATTTTCTAAAATATTTTCGGTTTCTGAAATGTTAGGGCTTTCTGAGCAAAGAAATTTGGAATATAAGTTAAAAGGACAAGTTTTGGAAGTTAAAAGTGATTAGATGGCTCTGAGAACTCCAGAAAGATTTATCTTCCCAGAGGTTTTTGTTTACATGTCAGTGGGGAACAAATCCTTGAACCACGGAAACATATTAAAGGTTATAAACCCTGAAATGTTTGTCTTATCTCCTCTCCAGAGATGTTTATTTACATTACATAGGTTAAGAATCCAGGGGCCTTCCCCTTCTCTTTCTAAAGATAATTTATTCACATTAGGGAGATAGGTTCTTTTCTCTCTCTCAGGAGGGGAGCATGGCCGCTGGACATTCTTCCAGGTTCTTAATTTCAGGGTTCCTCTTCCTTGTTGTAAGAAAACCCCCTTTGGGCAGATACAGGTCTATCCATCTGACTCACCGCATCATCCCAGAGAGTGATGAACTGGGGTGTGTTTATTGCTGTAAATAAGTAGTAATAAATCTGTCCCCAATTCTGAAATTTTTGCTTGCATGCAGGATAATATAAATAAATAATGATAATAAAAATTATCAGTTATTTATTTGAATAAGATTTTAGGGCATTGAAAATGTATATATGAAGGCTAAAGCAATGGAAGACACTGATACTGTAGTGGCAATGGGTTTCAGGTCCTTTCTTCAAGGAAGATTTACTTGTTTATTTCTTTTTTGATGCCAACAATGAGAGCACTGAGCCTGTAGAAAAAGAAGGAAGGGAAAGACACAGAAAGGAAGCTTGGGCAAACCTGAGAAGAAGGTGCTATGATCAAGAGTATCATGATCATAGGAAAACAGGTCCATGGAGTAGAAAGACCTCACGTCAGAAGAACAGGGTTCAGATTGCCACGAGCAGCCGGGGGATGAGGACAGACAATTAATCTTTCAGATTCAATTTTCTAATCTGGAATACAAGGAGCTTGGACTAGAGGGTTTGATAGTCATTTTCAAATACCTGGCCTCAGTGCAGCTGCATCAGAATCACCTATAAAATAGGGCTTCCTGGTCTCTGTTATCAGATCTTGATTTTTACTGATCCTGAGATCTTTATATTTACCCAGCTCCCCCAGTGATTCTGAGGTGAAGCTAAGAGTTAGAGGCACTGCTGCTGGTAGTATGAGCATTCCAAGTTTGCATGACTCTTCAGGAAAAATAATGAACATTTCTTCCTTCTCTTCTGCAGCATTGGTTGTAGTGTTTTCTTGATGCATGATACTTCTCTGAAATAAGTAAAGTTTGTCTCCCCAGTACCCCTATTAATTATGGTTCCTAGTTCAATCACTGACATAGTTTATGTAGGTGGAGCAGCTCAGCAAAAAAGATTATTTGATGAAAAGTCCTCACAGCCCTCTCTACAGGGGTGGATGATGGATATCAGACCCAGAGTTCTGGGAGAATTCCTGCATCAAGCATCATGATTTCTGCTTAAATCCTCTAAGGAAAAAGTTTTTTTTTCCCTTTGGTCTACCACTGATCTCTTTTTCAAATCCTGTACCTTAAAAGAAAAATGAGAAGATATAATGTAACAGAAGCTTTCTGAGGATATATCAAAGTATGCCAGTAAAAGAAACATGTGTTGGAATACTCAGAAACTAAAATAAAATCCAGGAGAGTCTGAAAAGTAAGCAGCTGCTTATAGACCAGGGGCTGGAAAAATATGACCCTTGAGCCAAATCTGGGCCACTGCCTATTTTTATAGTTTTATTGGAACACAGCCACACCGCTGTATTTGCATAGTGTCTATGGATGCTTTCATATTACAACAGCAGAGCTGAGTAGTTGCAATATAGCAGTAGTAACCATGTGTCCTGCAAAGCCTAAAGTATGTACTATCTGACCCTTTACAGAAAAAGTTTGCCAACCCCTGCTATAGACTTTCTTTTGCCTCTAACATATTTTTGTTTCACAGGAAGTCTGTGGGTAACACATGTCCATAGATGCTATCAGAACAGTTTGTCCTTTCTTAACCCAGTAGCAGAGGGGGACAGAAGTACAGATGAGAAAGGATGTCATTGATAAAAATGCCTGGATTAGAAATAATAATCATGGTCTAAATGTAATATTAAATGAACAAAATCAGAGAGAGAAATGCAGCAGTGAAAACTGAGCATTCCTAAACATTTGCAACTATCAAAAATTATTCCTAAAAGGCAATTATTTGTAACTACTTTACAAGAATCAGAAGTGTTCAAATATCTGCCTCAGAAAATAAACAAGGAGACAAACCCCCTGGGAAGCTATTACATTGTTTATAACATAATGCCAAGTGATCTGGAAAGCAACACAGTATCCTAAATCAATAGCAAATGTGTGGATGGGAAACAAGATGGCCAAGTAGAAGGACGTGCTCTCACTCCCTCTTGTGAGAACACCAGAATCACAACTAGCTGCTGGACAGTCATCGACAGGAAGACACTGGAACTCACCAAAAAAGATACCCCACATCCAAAGACAAAGGAAAAGCCACAATGAGATGGTAGGAGGGGCGCAACCACAGTAAAATCAAATCCCATAACTGCTGGGTGGGTGACTCACAGACTGGAGAACACTTATACCACAGAAGTCCACCCACTGGAGTCAAGGTTCTGAGCCCCACATCAGGCTTCCCAACCTGGGGGTCGGGCAACAGGAGGAGGAATTCCTAGAGAATCAGACATTGAAGGCTAGTGGGATTTGACTGCAGGACTTCGACAGAACTGGGGGAAACAGAGACTCCACTCTTGGAGGGCACACACAAAGTAGTGTGCGCATCAGGACCCAGGGGAAGGAGCAGTGACCCCAGGGGAGACTGAACCAGACCTACCTGCTAGTGTTGGAGGGTCCCCTGCATAGGCGGGGTGTGACGGTGGCTCACCATGGGGACAAGGACACTGGCAGCAGAAGTTCTGGGAATTACTCCTTGGCATGAGCCCTCCCAGAGTCTGCCATTAGTCCCACCAAAGAGCCCAGGCAGGCTCCAGTGTTGGGTTGCCTCAGGCCAAACAACCAACAGGGAGGGTACCCAGCCCCACCCATCAACAGTCAAGTGGATTAAAGTTTTACAGAGCTCTGACCGCCACAACAACAGTCAGCTCTACCCACCTCCAGAGCCTCCCATCAAGCCTCTTAGATAGCCTCAACCACCAGAGGGCAGACAGCAGAAGCAAGAAAAACTACAGTCCTGCAGCCTGTGGAACAGAAACCACATTTACAGAAAGATAGACAAGATGAAAAGGCAGAGGGCTATATACCAGATGAAGGAACAAGAAAAAACCCCAGAAAAACAACTAAATGAAGTGGAGATAGGCAACCTTCCAGAAAAAGATTTCAGAATAATGATAGTGAAGATGATCCAGGACCTCGGAGAAAGAATGGAGGCAAAGATCGAGAGGATGCAAGAAATGTTTAATGAAGACTTAGAAGAATTAAAGAACAAACAACCAGAGATGAACAATACAATAACTGAAATGGAAACTACACTAGAAGGAACCAATAGCAGAATAACTGAGGCAGAAGAACAGATAAGTGACCTGGAAGACAGAATGGTGGAATTCACTGCTGCTGAACAGAATAAAGAAAAAAGAATGAAAAGAAATGAAGATAGCCTAAGAGGGACAACATTAACCGCAGTGTAACCTCTGGGACAACATTAAACACAGCAACATTCGCATTATAGGGGTCCCAGAAGGAGAAGAGAGAGAAAGGACGAGAGAAAATATTTGAAGAGAGTATAAATGAAAACTTCCCTAACATGGGAAAGGAAATAGCCAACCAAGTCCAGGATGCGCAGAGAGTCCCATACAGGATAAACCCAAGGAAAAACACGCTGAGACACATAGTAATCAAACTGGCAAAAATTAAAGACAAAGAAAAATTATTGAAAGCAGCAAGGGAAAAACGACAAATAACATACAAGGGAACTCCCATAAAATTAACAGCTGATTTCTCAGCAGAAACTCTACAAGCCAGAAGGGAGTGGCATGATAAACTTAAAGTGATGAAAGGGAAGAACCTACAACCAAGATTACTCTACCTGGCAAGGATCATTCAGATTCAATGGAGAAATCAAAAGCTTTACAGACAAGCAAAAGCTAAGAGAATTCAGCACCACCAAACCAGCTCTACCACAAATGCTAAAGGAACTTCTCTAAGTGGGAAACATGAGAGAAGAAAAGGACCTACAAAGACAAACCCAAAACAATTAAGAAAATGGTCATTGGAGCATACATATTGATAATTACCTTAAACGTGAATGGATTAAATGCTTCAACCAAAAGACACAGGCTTGCTGAATGGATACAAAAACAAGACCCATATATATGCTGTCTATAAGAGACCCACTTCAGACCTAGGGACACATACAGACTGAAAGTGAGGGGATGGGAAAGATATTCTATGCAAATGGAAATCAAAAGAAAGCTGGAGTAGCAATGCTCATATCAGATAAAATAGACTTTAAAATAAAGAATGTTACAAGAGACAAGGAAGGACACACTACATAATGATCAAGGGATCAATCCAAGAAGAAGATACAACAATTATAAATATATATGCACCCAACATAGGAACACCTCAATACATAAGGCAACTGCTAACAGCCATAAAAGGGGAAATCGACAGTAACACAATAATAGTGGGGGACTTTAACACCTCACTTACACCAATGGACAGATCATCCAAAATGAAAATAAATAAGGAAACAGAAGCTTTAAATGACACAATAGACCAGATAGATTTAATTGATATTTATAGGACATTCCATCCAAAAACAGCAGATTACACTTTCTTCTCAAGTGCGCACGGAACATTGTCCAGGATAGATCACATCTTGGGTCACAAATCAAGCCTCAGTAAATTTAAGAAAATTGAAATCATATCAAGCATCTTTTCTGACCACAACGCTATGAGATTAGAAATGAATTACAGGGGAAAAAACGTAAAAAACACAGACACACGGAGGCTAAACAATACATTACTAAAAACCAAGAGATCACTGAAGAAATCAAAGAGGAAATCAAAAAATACCTAGAGACAAATGACAATGAAAACACGACGATCCAAAACCTATGGGATGCAGCAAAAGCTGTTCTAAGAGGGAAGTTTATAGCTATACAAGCCTAACTCAAGAAACAAGAAAAATCTCAAATAAACAATCTAACATTACAACTAAAGGAACTAGAGAAAGAAGAACAAACAAAACCCGAAGTTAGCAGAAGGAAAGAAATCATAAAGACCAGAGCAGAAATAAATGAAATAGAAACAGAAAACAATAGCAAAGATCAATAAAACTAAAAGCTGGTTCTTTGAGAAGATAAACAAAATTGATAAACCATTAGCCAGACTCATCAAGAAAAAGAGGGAGAGGACTCAAATCAATAAAATTAGAAATGAAAAAGGAGAAGTTACAACAGACACCGCAGAAATATAAAGTATCCTAAGAGACTACTGCAAGCAACTGTATGCCAATAAAATGGACAACCTGGAAGAAGTGGACAAATTCTTAGAAAGGTATAACCTTCCAAGACTGAACCACGAAGAAATAGAAAACATGAACAGACCAATCACAAGTAATGAAATTGAAACTGTGATTAAAAATCTTCCAACAAACAAAAGTCCAGAACCAGATGGCTTCACAGGTGAATTCTATCAAACATTTTGAGAAGAGCTAACACCCATCCTTCTCAAACTCTTCCAAAAAATTGCAGAGGAAGGAACACTCCCAAACTCATTCTATGAGGCTACCATCACCCTGATACCAAAACCAGACAAAGATACTACAAAAAAAGAAAATTACAGACCAATATCTCTGATGAATATAGACGCAAAAATCCTCAACAAAATACTAGCACACAGAATCCAACAACACATTAAAAGGATCATACACCATGATCAAGTGGGATTTATCCCAGGGATGCAAGGATTCTTCAATATATGCAAATCAATCAATATGATACACCATATTAACAAATTGCAGAATAAAAACCATATGATCATCTCAATAGATGGAGAAAAAGCTTTTGACAAAATTCAACACCAGTTTATGATAAAAACTCTCCAGAAAGTGGGCATAGAGGGAACCTACCTCAACATAATAAAGGCCATATACGACAAACCCACAGCAAACATCATTCTCAATGGTGGAAAACTGGAAGCATTTCCTCTAAGATCAGGAACAAGACAAGGATGTCCACTCTCGCCACTATTATTCAACATAGTTTTGGAAGTCCTAGCCACGGCAATCAGAGAAGAATAAGAAATAAAAGGAATACAGATTGGAAAAGAGGAAGTCAAACTGTCACTGTTTGCAGATGACATGATACTATACATAGAGAATCCTAAAGATGCCACCAGAAAACTACTAGAGCTAATCAATGAATTTGGTAAAGTTGCAGGATACAAAATTAATGCACAGAAATCTCTTGCATTCCTATACACTAATGATGAAAAATCTGAAATAGAAATTAAGAAAACACTCCCATTTACCATTGCAACAAAAAGAATAAAATATCTAGGAATAAACCTACATAGGGAGACCAAAGACCTGTATGCAGAAAAGTATAAGACACTGATGAAAGAAATTAAAGATGACACCAACAAGATGGAGAGGTATGCCATGTTCTTGGATTGGAAGAATCAATATTGTGAAAATGACTATACTATCCAAAGCAATCTACAGATTCAATGCAATCCCTATCAAATTACCAATGGCATTTTTTACAGAACTAGAACAAAAAATCTTAAAAATTGTATGGAGACACAAAAGACCCCGAATTGCCAAAGCAGTCTTGAGGGAAAAAGACGGAGCTGGAGGAATCAGACTCTCTGACTTCAGACTATACTACAAAGCTATGGTAATCAAGACAATATGGTACTGGCACAAAAACAGAAACAGATCAATGGAACAAGATAGAAAGCCCAGAGATAAACCCACGCACCTATGGTCAACTAATCTATGACAAAGGAGGCAAGGATATACAATGGAGAAAAGACAGTCTTTTCAATAAGTGGTGCTGGGAAAACTGGACAGCTACATGTAAAAGAATGAAATTAGAACACTCCCTAACACCACACACAAAAATAAACTCAATATGGATTAGAGACCTAAATGTAAGACCGGACACTATAAAACTGTTAGAGGAAGACATAGGAAGAACACTCTGTGACATAAATCACAGCAAGATCTTTTTTGATCCACCCCCTAGAGTAATGGAGATAAAAACAAAAATAAACAAATGGGACCTAATGAAACTTCAAAGCTTTTGTACAGCAAAGGAAACCATAAACAAGACGAAAAGACAACCCTCAGAATGGGAGAAAATATTTGCAAACGAATCAACGGACAAAGGATTAATCTCCAAATTATATAAACAGCTCATTCAGCTCAATATTAAAAAAGCAAACAACCCAATCCAAAAATGGGCAGAAGACCTAAATAGACATTTCTCCAAAGAAGACATACAGACGGCCACGAAGCACATGAAAAGCTGCTCAACATCACTAATTATTAGAGAAATGCAAACCAAAACTACAATGAGGTATCACCTCACACCAGTTAGAATGGGCATCATCAGAAAATCTACAAACAACAAATGCTGGAGAGGGTGTGGAGAAAAGGGAACCCTCTTGCACTGTTGATGGGAATGTAAATTGATACAGCCACTATGGAGGACAATATGGAGGTTCCTTATAAAACTAAAAATAGAATTACCATATGATCCAGCAATCCCACTACTGGGCATATACCCAGAGAAAACCATAATTCAAAAAGACAAATGCACCCCAATTTTCATTGCAGCACTGTTTACAATAGCCAGGTCATGGAAGCAACCTAAATGCCCATCGACAGACGAATAGATAAAGAAGATGTGGTACATATATACAATGCAATGTTACTCAGCCATAAAAAGGAACGATATTGGGTCATTTATTGAGACGTGGATGGATCTAGAGACTGTCATACAGAGTGAAGTAAGTCAGAAGGAGAAATCAAATATCATATATTAACGCATATATGTGGAACCTAGAAAAATGGTACAGATGAACCGGTTTGCAGGTCAGAAATTGAGACACATATGTAGAGAACAAACGTATGGACACGAAGGGGGGAAAGCGGCGGGGGGTTGGGGGTGGTGGTGTGATGAATTGGGCGATTGGGATTGACATGTATACACTGATGTGTGTAAAATTGATGACTAATAAGAATCTGCTGTATGAAAACATAAATAAAATTAAATTTAATAATTAAAAAAATATAGCAAATGTGTGTTTCTTTTGTAGTTTTTTCATTACCCAGTAGATATAGATGATTATTTATTTGGTAAAGTCTGCATCATCCTGCATATTTCTGATTAGATTCGCTATTGGTATTTTGAGAGCTCTTTTGAGAAGTCTTGTCAACATTTTGTTAAACATTTTTATTAATCTGTACATTTCAAAATATATTTGTACAATTCCTGGAAATGCTGAGTTTCACTCTTCTTCAGTTTCAAGAAAACATAAAGTATCTCTCCCTAATGCTGTTTCCCAGTTATCCCCAGCCACACTGAGCCTTTAAAATCAATCCTACTTCATTCATTTTTCATCATACCAGGACAAAAGAGGGACACAAAATTTCCCACCTGCTTTGAGATTGTAGATTAATATGTAAAATGTGCTGATGTAATCAGATTAAAGTTACATTAACCACTGTATGAGAGAGCATTTTCCCCACGTGCTGTGCTGTATACTTCAACTTGAAGGTGCTGGCTTTATCCTTGGTAGGTGCATAGTTCTGCTTAGGAAAGTGAGCACAAACAAAAAAACATTGGATAAAGGGAAGCAATAAGAAACAAAATTGACTAAACCAAAATCGTAGGCAAATTATGATATTTTAATTAATGAAAATGTAATTATGGCATGCGTTTTCCTTTAAAAACTGAACAAACTTGTTCAGTCTCAAAAAGACCCCAGCTTATCCTTCTCACAGAGCCTGTGGGCCCAGTTGTGTTTATCCCTGCAGCTTCTGTTTACCGCAGCCTGGGTGCTGCTCCCAGGCAGCTGCTACCAATTAGTAGTTTCAACCTCCAAGACCCAGGCAAGGTACATGGGATTGGCCTCTCTCTCCCTTATCAGAATTTACTGAAAAGTCTTTAGATGAACCAAAGCAGTATTCCGGTTTTTATTACTGTTGTGTGAGGGGGTTTTGTCACTGGCTTCTGACGAGCCCTTTTCTCCTGTATGCTTCTTGGCTTTTATGTGATGTCTTACCCTTTTGAGCCCCCATTGTGTGCCTTGCTTTCTGCTTTAATGATTGGTAATGCTGTCCATCACATAACTTATGACCTACCTCTTGTCTGACCTTCTCTGTCAGTGATTCCCTTGCAGAAAAATAAACAAGCTCCAATACGGCTGTAAAAAATATTCTCATTCTCTTATCATCATTATTCATTATCATTTATTATTCATTATTCATATCTGTTATGTCTATGTGTACCACCCTAGCCCTTGAGCAGCTACATTGCCTAGTTCTTAAGGGCTAGAAGGTAGGAGTAAAAGCAGCTGGCCTGTGGTCCATTCAGTTCTTGGTTAGGGAGACCAAGAAAGAAAAGATGACCTGAGATAATCTCCTTGTCAACTCAATAACCAAGTCAATAAACTAATGATATTTCCCAGGGAGAAGAGACCTAATGTACCTAGAAATATTTCCCTTGTTAAGAATTACCTTTAGTAAATAGAACCCAAATATGTGAGGTATGTCTCCCTGGAGAAAGTCATGTACTTGTTAATTTTAATGTTTCCTATTGCATGAGGTGCTCTTAGGAATCTCACTTCAAGACATCTTACTGGATCAAAGGGCTATGTTCAGTGAGGGGAAAATCTAGGGAGATACTTTTGACATTTCTATGCTTCATCTGAACCTTTACTTGGCTATAGCCTTGATATTATTTAATAGAGCTTGATACTGGGCATAATCTCTAATTTGTTTTATTTGACAGTTTGACCCTGTGTGTTAGCTCAGAGTTTTGGTCCTTGTATGAAGCTGCATGGATTTGAATCCCTGTTCTCTCAGTTATTACCTGTGTGAGTTTGGGCACATTAATCCTAATCCTCCAGTCACTTAATTTCCCTACCCTTAAAATGGTGATTACGAATAATTTCTATTTTGAATTAATTTATATAAACCTAAAATAGTGGTTGAGTCATAGCATTATCATTAAGACTCAATTCCAGAAGTTTGCCTAGTACTTTCTAACATGAATTCTTCATACATTATGTGCCAAATACTGTCTTAAACACTTTATAAGAATTATTTCTCCTCTCATAACTTTCTGAAGTAGAGAGCAGTATCTGTACAAATACAGAAAAAGAGGCTGAGACTGGAGTTTTCCCTATGTATTAACAAGGCATATATTTAATCTGAAATAAAATATAATTGCATATAATTTCCCTCTTCCAGCATCTGACTATTCAAAATAGTGTCTACAGCATCTGTTTCTCCTGAACTCCACCAAAGACCTACTGTATCAAAATATGCATTTTTAACATGATGTCCATGTAATATTTCAATGTGTATATTTTAAATACTAGAGAAACCACTGAAAATATTTTAAAAGAGGAATTAATAATGATCCCATGGTGGAAAATAAAATCATAAAAATATTGAATTAATACAAAACAAAGCAGAAAAAGAAGAAAAATGAACAAAGAACTATGAAACAAATAAGAAATAACTAGCAATAACACTAATAATACTGAATAAAAGACAGAAATCATCATACTGGATAAAAAAGCAAGACCCACCTATATGCTGTCTATAAATAATCATTTTAAATATGAAGACAGAAACAGGTTAATGTAAATGAATGGAATAAAAAATACCATGCAATCGTCAATCAAAAGAGATTTGGAGGGTCTCACAGCCCAGCTCTTATTACCAGATATTTTTTAAAAGGAACATTATAATTACAATGGTGTATGAAGACATATGTCTTCACTATGCAGACATAACAATCCTGCAATACTTATGCACCTAATGGAGGACTTGAAAATATACAAAGGGAAAACTGATGACACTGAAATAAGTACAACGATCTGTAAAAATAGTTGGAACCATTAATGCTCCTCTCTCAGTAAACAACAAAAAATTAGTCATAAAATTAGAAATATTGAGTACCAAACAAAACTAGCAATATTATTGACAGTTTTGTGAAACCCCTCCCCAAATCAGAAAATATATATTCTTAAAATGTGCAAAGGATTCACCAAAATAGACTATATTCTGTCCACTAAAGTGCACATCAACAAATTTAAAACTTGAATTCATGCAAAGTATCTGCTCTGACAAGAAAAAAATTAAACTAGTAATTAGTACAGTAATTAATAATTGAATATCTGTCACTAAATAAAATATGTCTGCAAAATCTCCAAATATCTAACAAGTACAGTATACTTCTATATAACCTGTGTGCCAGAAATGTCATAAAAGAAATTACAAAATAGTTTGAATTAGATGAAAATAAAACTATAACATATCAAAATTTGTGGACACAGTTCATCAGTGCTTAGATGGAAATTTATGACATGAAATATGTTAGAAAAAAAGAAATGACTAAAATCAAAGCTCAAGGTTTCTATCATAAAAATTGAAATATTAGAGAAAATTCAACTCAAAGTAAACAAAAGGAAAGAAATAATGAAGAGAACACATAAAAAATGAAATTGAAAACAAAATAACAATAGAGAAAATCAATGAAAGCAAATCTGTTTTTTTGAAAGGATTAATAAAACTTATAAACCTCTGGTCAGACTAATCAAGATAAAAAGAGAATAAACACCAGTTACCAATATCAAGATTCGAAAACTGGACATCACTACAGATCCTACATACATTAATGGAATAAGAGAATATTATGAATTTTATTCTAATACAATTGGCAATGGATATAAGCAAATGCCTTGAAAAATACAAATTATAAAACTCACTTAAGAAATCATCTTAAAAATCATGTACAGGCCTACCTTGGAGATATTCATTCAGTTCCAGACCACCACAATAAAGCAAATATGGTTTCCCACTGCATATAAAAGTTATGGTCATACCATATTGTAGCCTATTAAGTGTGTAATAGCATTATATCTTAAAACATGTACATACCTTTATTAAGAAATACTTTATTGCTAAAAAATGCTAACCATCATCTGAGTCTTCAGCAAGTCATAATCTTTTTTATTTTTATTTTTTTACTATTTATTGTTTATTTTTGGCTGTGTTGGGTCGTCGTTTCTGTGTGAGGGCTTTCTCTAGTTGCGGCAAGCGGGGGCCACTCTTCATCGCGATGCACGGGCCTCTCACTATCGCGGCCTCTCTTGTTGCGGAGCACAGGCTCCAGACGCGCAGGCTCAGTAGTTGTGGCTCACGGGCCTAGTTGCTCCGTGGCATGTGGGATCTTCCCAGACCAGGGCTCGAACCCGTGTCCCCTGCATTGGCAGGCAGATTCTCAACCACTGCGCCACCAGGGAAGCCCATAATCTTTTTGCGATAGTATCATGAAAGATCACTGATCACAGATCAGCAAACCAAATATAATTATGGTGAAAAAGTTTGAAATATTCGAGAATTACCAAAATGTGGCACGGAGACACAAAGTAAGAAAATGCTATTGGAAAAATTGCACTGATAGACTTGCTCAACACAGGGTTGTCACAGACCTTCAATTTGTAAAACACAGTATCTGCGAAGCACAGTAAAGCCAAGCAAAATAAAAGTAGGTACGCCTGTATTAATAAACTTAATTTGTGTTCAAAAGTTTTCCAGTAAAGCATACTCCAAGCAGAGATGGATTTTTTGGAAAGTTCTACAAAACACTTTTAAAAAAAAGCTAATCCAACACAAGCTCTTCCAAAAAATAAAAGATGAGGGAATACCTTTTTAGTCATTTTATCAGGTTAACATTGTCTTGATTCCAAAACCAGACAAATACATTATGATAAAGAAAGCAATAGACAAACATTCCTTGTGAATGTAGATGTTAAAATCCTCAACAAAATATTAAGAAATTTTTAATAAGGTAATACATCATGGTCAGTTGAGATTTTTCCCAGTACCTGGTTCTAAATTTGAAAGCCAATTAATGTATTTCAATATATAGATATATACAAATCAAAGAAGATGTATCATATGCACATTTTAATAAATGCATAAAAGCTTTTGACAAAATTCAAACTCATTTTCAAGAGAAGGAAAACTGAACAATATAAGAACGTTTCCAGTAAAACTATAGCTAACATCATCTTCAATAATGAACGACTGAATGCTTTTCTCCTAAGATTGCAAAAAAAAAAAAAAGATATATACTTTCACTACTCCTATTGAAATTCATAGTAGAAGTCTTAGTGCAATAAAGCAAGAAAAAATAAATGCATGTAGATTTGCAAAAGAAGGAATAAAGTTGTCTCTATTTTTAAATTACCTGATTATCTGTTTAGAAAATCCCCCAAAATTACAAAAATGCTTTTATAACTAGTGAGTTTAGCATTGTTGCAAGTTATGAAGGCAGCATATAGAAATTGTGTCACTGTATAGTGAAATTTGAAAATAGATCACTGTTGTTAAGAGTGGGAATCATCAATGCAGTATTGATATAAGGTAACTTGGGTGAGATGGAAAGTTTTGTGAACATCATTGCAAACCTTAGTTAAAATCTGTGTGACTAACTTGAGAAATGAAACAAAAGATCACTTTAAGCAATACTTGAACATTTACACTGTGCCAACCACAGCACGTGTGCTGTTGATGAAAATAAATAATAGTAATAGTAATAACAGTAAGAATAATAAAATTCAGCCTTCAAGGAAACTTGGATAATCACTTTGTTTTTCAGATTCAAAATTCCATCAGTATTTAAGGAATATATAATTTTATTTTAAGAATGCACTGTGGTAACTACATATTTTTTTAAACTACTTGATGGGCCGCCATGCTACTTTTAAAGGATAGGAACATCATGCTTTTTGTTCATAACATTTATCTTGTTTTCCTGCTATGGTGAATACCAGGCATGTGTATAAATGTCATCAGAAGTTTTATCCCTTATCTTTGAAATGGTTTTTCAGTCTCTTTATTTGATATACTTAATTTCAATTTTCAGTATATTGAGCCTTACTAACACTGCCATATTTGTAGTAAATTGCCAATGAGAGCATTCATAGTTTGTTCAAATTGATTAAAAGTAAGATTTTAGTATATAATGATTATTGTTATCAGGAATTATACTATATTTTATACATGATTTTAGTTAGCCATGAAGTTCGGTAAAGGACATTAATAATTCATAGATTTTTGAAAGCTGTTTTGAAGTTCTCCAAATTATCCCAAGCCCCCTTTTTGGAGTTCCAATAGCATTTTCCTCCTTGGCAAATTAATGTATAGTGTGTGCTTATATTGATGGTTGAAGAACAAAACAAAGGTAAGTGAAGTGTTTTACAGAATGAACAATATCATAAATAATTAGACTCCAATAACAACTTTTATTTCATTCATATGTATACTTTCCTTAATTAGAATAAATATATCTGTAACTTAAGATATAATATCTTTTAAAATTCTGGTAATACTGATAAGGCAACTTCAAGGATACAGAATGAAGGATTTTGCCTTTATATAAGGATTTTTCCAATTGCGTTCTCTGAGTACTATACCAAAATGTTATTGAAAGTTCTTAGTTTACAAAAATCTCACATTGAGTTGTATGTCTCTGGTGTCATAGCATTCCAGGTATCTGATTTTTAAATTTTCTTTTTATGAAACAAGTTAGTAGAGGTTCTTAAGCTGGGCATGTTAAAATACCCAAATGAAATGAGATGCAGTGTGATATCATGAAGGAACCTGGGCTTTGGTGCTGGATGGATACATCCCTAAGCTCAGCCACTGACATGCTTCGTGATACGTTCTCAAGCCCTTGATACGTTGTGTCTGTTTCCTAATAGTAAATTTTAGTTTATTGACTAGGGAAGAAAACTAGTATAGAGGAAATTGAGCATTGAATAAACTCATAGTTATTTATAAACACTGGAAAAAGCAGAAGGCAAATTTTGTAAACCTTCTATATAAGACCAATCACATCATGTAATTTTTTTTAGGATAATTAAATGTTAGAAAAAATGAGAAATCTTAGTGTTGCAAGCAATGGCCATATGCTATAATTTATATAAATAAGCTGAATCTGAGAATGGTATGTTTACTCAATACTTAAAAGTTTACAAAGTTAGTGACTTCTAAGACTTACAGGTATTTAAATATTTTTGCAATTTTTTTGTAGGTTTTCATCTTTGCTTTTTAATGGATTCTTATACTGCTAAAATTTTTAATTAGTACAGGTGAGATTCATTAAGCAGTTAGGTGGCTTAATTTCTTCTTTCCTTTTTTTCTTTGAAAAAATGTCAGAAGAACAAAGATGTACTTGAAAGGGATTCAAATTTGACGAAAAATAGGATAAAGATATTTTCAAAAGCTCAATGAGGTTTCAGGGACTAGGGTATCAAAATGGCTTATGTTTAATGTTTTACATGTATATATATGTTTATAAGATATATAGGTAAATGTTTTTATATGTGTATATGTAGTTTGCTTCTATTTTAATTTGCCTTTTAATATCTCAATTAACTCATTTGAATATTTAATTTCAACAATTGAAAATGAGTTCTTCCTTAATCCTAAACAAAGTGAGTGTGTTCTCCATGTCTCTTAATACCACTTGAACCCTTCACCCAAAAAAGTGTCTTTTTGCCAAAGATCCATCCTCAACCTTGCTTCTCACGTTTGTAATATCTCTTTATTTTCAAACCTTTGTCACACCCATGTCAGAGCTCAGAAAAATAAAAGGCCCTGCAATTAGCAGGACCCATCCATAGAAGCAAGCCATCTGCAGACCTCCTTTGAGGTCTGTCTTTGGAATCTCACCCCACCGCGAACAATGACTTCTCCCCAAAGTGACTTTTCCTTCTTTTGAATACATACAACACTTCACTCAAGGTAAAATTTCTTATTGGTTCTTAAGAGCATACAATTTATCCAAATCCATACATAATAATCACCTGGTTTTACCATATGTACTGCATTTTAATATTTTATTTTAAGGATCCCTTTAAAGTACACTTAATTTTTAGTTATTTACCAAATATTAATACAGATAACATTAGTCTCAACTTTAAAAGGAGAACAGTAGAAATTATGCTCTGTAAATGTAAATTTCAAAGATGGAAAACATGAAATTTTAAACGACAACATACTTTCATTTTTAAGTGTGGAGAATTATACAGCTTTTGAACTCTTGGGGGGAAGGGACTCTCCATTCCCAAAATTGTAGATCTCCATACATAGATGGTATGACACTATAGAAGCAACTTTTCTTATGTTCCCTATATGAGAATTGGAACTGCTCTGTAGATAAATTAATTTTACTTTCTTTTCTTTTCTTTAAAAACTAATAATTGCTGAAGAGAAAAACACATTCATTGCCACCATTTAGGATGCATTGTAAAAAATGGGATATAAAATATTAATATGCTGGCCAATTTCTATATTTTGTATATTCAGATTATTTTAGATGGGGAAAATACACATTTTAAAACTCTATATATTTCTGGTGATTAAGTTTTATTTGGGAAAAAAACAAGTTTGTATATCTCCTCTTGACAATTATACAATTAATTGAAGTCACTTGCTGCTTGTCCAAAAGAAGAAAATACAAGTGGGAGAGCCAACAAGTAAGTGATTTATCTGTTAGATGTGCTCTCAGTATATGATAAATATACCTACCATATATTTTAAATCAAATAAATTGCATATACTTGACGTTGAAATCCATTTCTGTTTGACCAACTCATTGCAAGGGGACATACACACTCTAAGTTTCATTGCAAATCAATGTGTGACATTACTAATATCCACAGTCTTTCTATGAATTGCCAGGCTTTCTACATATCCTATATTTTCAAATGCTTCAATAAATCAGATGGTTACAAATCTGAGGAGTTAGACAATACCTGTCTCTTTGTGATATAGAAATACAGGGAAATAGAAGATTCCTTCTTCTGGAAAGCATGTTATATCTTATACTTTCAGAAAAATGGTTTCAGTGAATTTTTCATACATTTTTTCTATAATTCAGAAGACATAGTTTACTGTTATATCCAAATTATGATAATTTCTTTTGTTTGATGCTACACAGGTACTTCATTAAAATGTTTATTTATCCTCCTCTAAATTGGTAATTTGATTTTTTTTTAGACAAGTGTTCTTGAAACATATTGATTTTCTTTTAAAATAAAAGTAATTATTCTTAAAAAATTTCAAATCCATGTTTAAAAAGAGGCAGCTTATGTGGTAAATAGAGGAAATCATAAAATATAGATTTTAAAGTTAGAAGGTCATTCTTTTAATAACAAAGACATAACCTTTTAGATACTGCTTGACAAAAAGAAGGAGTGAAAGAATTACAGCATATTTAAGTATAACCCTCAAATCTGTGTAGCAAAACTGCTTGTTTGATTTCTCCTTATCCCTGCAAGTTTTGCTGAGAGACTTAATGACTTATAGTAGACTATAGAATACTTGAGAACTTAATTAATTAATATCCTTAATATGTTGGTTAGGGATTAGATACAATTAAATCAGTGAATTCAAATGACAACACTTGATAGGTAGTTACAAATTAGTGTGATTTAACAGTGTTTTAAATGTTAGAAAATGTCTGAATTATGTGGCATAATTTTTGTTTCCTAGAGAAACAATAGAAAGAAGCATATCCATGGAATTTCATAAAATTGAGAACTTCAATATCCTAATACAAATATTAATATTATTTTTAAAGTTTTGAAGGGGACTTAAAACATTTCTTATGTTCTTTTATGCCAAAACTAAAATAATAGGGACATTATTTATGTAGTATGACTTGCTCCCTTCAAAGCTGATTATCCAAGCTTTTTCTTGCCCACACAAGGTAGATTATTTTCCTTCATACAATATAATATTTTTCATTTATTTTTCCATATTTTTCTTAAAGCAACATTTAATTTAATAAAAGAAATAGGCACTTTTTTGCCTTTAACTGTTCAGACTGAGAAAGCAGTAATATACACATTTACATAGGGCATTTGATTCCAAGTGCTTTAAGTGCTATGTTTATAAGTTTTTTTTCAGGACATTTCTGTTACTTCTCATAATTTTTTTTCTTTTGGCATTCTCTATAAATTCACAATTATTTCTAAAACTTCAAATTCAAGTGCACCTTTTTTTGACCTCTATCTACCCCTTTGCTCTCTTACCTTGATCCTCTCTTCCTTCAGGAACAATGGGTTGGTTGTCATTCGTTATGTACCTCGGGCTATTTCTTCCTTCTGTGTCCTCGCACATGGCTGTGAAATGGCTTTACATGCCCTCCGCACCTGACTGGCTTCCAGTCAGTGTAGTCAGACTGAGCTCAAGTGTCACCACTGTAAGAAGGCTTCCCTGATCCCAGACTTGAGTTAGATGAACCCCACCACCATAATGCACCCACTTTTGCTCCCATGGTAAGAATACTTAGTAATGTGAGCAACACATGTCTTCCACCAGACTGTGAGCTCCTTGAGGGTAAGGGCTGTGGAGTAATTATATATGTAGTCCCAAAGTTGAGACCTCATTACACTCAGTAATAATTTAAGAAATCAAATAGATAACTGGGTAGCTGCATGGCTGGATGAATTGATGAATAAATGCACAAACAACCTTGTGTTGGTTGATTATACTTCACCCATCATCTTAGTAGAGTGGTACAAAGAGCCATTTTAAGTAGTTTTGTTATTGTTGTCATTTTCTGAAAATCTGCAGTGTATAATTTAAAGTAACTCTTTTGATTCAGCTTACATATTGTAGGGAAAAGCCACTATAGTTCATTCATATGAGAATCATCAGTTTTTCTGACATTGCACATCACTTGGATAAATCTGAACTCATTTTCAGCTGCCAGATGTATTATGCTAACAGATAGTATTTACTGCCACAGATCATGATTGCTATAGAGAAAGACCAGCAGTTTTGATGAATAGAATCTGTTGGTTGAAGCTATGTGCTTAATGTTTATAGGTGTATGTTTAGGTCCAATTGGTAGGCAGAGAAGATACGTTTGTGTTTTAATATCATTACATTGAATGATTCTCAGAGTTCCACATTTGTTTGAAAATAACTGATACTTCTGAATTTCTTCCAGGCATTGTACATATTTAGAATGCTATTTCTTTTTTCTTTAAGGAAAGCAGTGTGAATACATATCATCCTTCTTTCTGAAGCAAACAAACAAAAAAGCTGTCTTAGTTCACCCCATGCATGGACTTAATACAGTTTCCAACAATAAAATATATGTTGGTTATTGTTTTGCACTGTTGTAGCAGCCTCATTAGTTTTATTACACAGCTTGAAATGCTTTCATGCCAAATTTAAAATGTAGGTTATTCAAAGGATTAAGGTTGTTAGTTCAGCTTGAAGAAATTTCAAGCTTACCCATATGAAGAATTTAATTTCCTTATCATTCTACTGCAAACCATTTTTCATAATGGTTATAATTATATATGCTATCCTTTTGAAAGCACTTATAGTTAAATTCATAAAAACATATACCTTGTGTGTCCACTAGATAATGGAACTTTTAAGATAGTCATTGTCTGTGACTGATAAAGTACTTGAAAGTTTCAATGCCATGGATCAGTATTTTCCCAGAGTGTTTCACAGAGCACTAATTTACTTGGCTGTTAATGTGTGATATTTAAGTAATTCAATGATCAAATACATTTTGGAAACACTGAATTAAACTATTATGTGAGTTTCATTAATGCAGATGTTCTCAAAGTCTGTTATGTACAATAACTAAGAGCATCAATGAGAGTGAAAGTATTTGACACTCCTTAGTCCCCAATTTACTTCTCAGCCCTATTCAACATCATCAGACTCCTCTTTATTTTCACAATTCAAGTTTTTATTTGATTGTGAAGAAGCAATGCATTTACAAACATCAAAATGTATAATCAAGTATAAAGTGAAAATCTTCCTTCAACCAACTCCATATCCTATCCATTCTCTCTGCGCAGATATTCAGTGTCAGTAGTGTCTAGTTTATCCTTCCACAATTTCTGTATGCATAGACTAGTATTTACATACATTGTTTGTCCTATTTTACACATATTAGCATAGCAATACACAGATTAGAATATGTAAACACATTGCCCTTTTACTTAATAGAATATCCTGGAGATCTTTCCACAACAATACATAAATAGCTTTCTTGTTTTTTTGTTTTGTTATGTTTTGTTTGTACAGCTGGATAAGAGTCTGTTCTATAGATATAACGTAATTGATTTAATCTATTTCTAGAGTTGGATATTAAGCTGTTTCCAAAATATCACTACTACAGACAACACATTACTTTGCAGCTGTGCTGATATATCTGAGTGATGACTTCACCAAAATGAAGTCACCTAGTAAAAAAGTACTGCAGTTATAATTTTGATAGATATTGTCAAATTGCCACCCATTGGTTACATCAAACACATGACAATAGTAACACGGTCTGACCAGCAGAAGGTGGTGCCAGTTTTTTTGTTTTTATCCAATCTGATAGGAAATACTACCTCAGTGTTATTTTAATATATATTTTTCTTAATCTGAGCATAGTTGAGTATCTTATCTTTACACTGGTTTAAGAGTCTCTTGTATTCCCTGATCTGTCTTTTTATATGCTTTGCCCATTCTTCTATTAGATTAATGTTGATCTTTTTCTTATAACTTGATGGACACATTTTTTTTAAAAAAACATCTTTATTGGAGTATAATTGCTTTACAATGGTGTGTTAGTTTCTGCTTTATAACAAAGTGAATCAGCTATACATATACATATATCCCCATATCTCCTCCTTCTTGAGTCTCCCTCCCACCCCTCTAGGTGGTCACAAAATAGGGAGATTTGTAACTCATATCATAGAGAAATATATACATATATATATAGAAAGAGAGAGAGAGAGTTTTAAATTTAACCAAAGTTATTTAATATATTCAGATTATTATATTTAAAAAGTAGGGTTTTCCTCTATAATTGTCTTCCAATTTTCTCATTTCTTATGGTTTATGGTAGTTTCTCTTTTAGAATTTTATGTGGTAACTAATATAATTAATACAGTTATAATTTTGGTCATAATTATTGTATAATTGCATTATAATGATAGTAACTAAATTTAATTAATTATATCTTTATTATAAGATAATTATATTACTGTTATAATAATATATCTTATTAGTATTATATTAATATGTAATTAGTATATATAATATTATTAGTATAATTAGTATATTAGTATACTAGCTCTTCAACTTCTTTGTAGGATCATCTTTCCTTACCTAGACAGTAACTATTAGAGTTCTTCTGGGTTTGTTTTTGAGCCTCTTTCTCTCTTCAATACATATTTCTCTCCCTGGGCGTTAACAACCTTTGGATTTAAATGAGGGAGCACCAACAAGTTTATAACTTCAAGTCAGTATTCTCATGAATTTTTCAGACATGTAGAGGATGTTTCGATATAACCAAAACTGATCTCAAAATTTCCATGCATAAGTATGGTGGACAGACTCTAGGGTGGCCCCCTGATCTCTGCTTTCTTGTTTTCATGCCCTTTTGTGATTTTCTCCCCTTTGGTGTGTTTGAGACTTTGTTCTAACCAACGGAATGCAAGAAAAATGACAGAATGTATATGATCATGTATGTGTGTTTAGGTTATGTAAGATGCAGCATCTGTTTTGTGAGGAAACTGTCTTTCCTTGCTGCCTTTCAGGAAGCAAGCAGCAATTTTGGAAAGGGCCACATGGTAAGGAACTGAGCTTGACCTTCAACTGGCAGTCAATAAGAAACCGTGGCCCTCAGTCTTACAAATCAACAGAAGCAATGCTTGCCAACAGCCACCGAGCTTGGAAACAGGTGGTTTCACAGTTGAGCCTTGAATAATGCTGCAGCCGCAGCTAACGCTTTGATTGGAACTTTGTGAGACCTTAAAATAGAAGACCCAGCTACACTGTTACCAGATTATTGACACACAAAACTAATAATAAAAAATGTGAGTTGAGAAATGTGTCTTGTTTTAAGGTACAAAGTTTATATGATAGATAAATTATGCAATAGGTGCAGCAATAGATGACCATTATGTCACGTATTTGTCCAGATCTCCTATTCCAATGAACATGCCCTTTCCTAACAATTATGCGAACCAGAGACCTAACGTTCATCCTTGTGATTCTCTTCTTGCCTCTCTCTGTATTTAATCTATCCTCTAAGTATCTCATATATCTATTTCATCTCTATCACTAATAGCCTGGGTCAACCTCAGAACATTTGTGATCTTGATCTCAATCTTCAAACTGGTCTATTCAAGATAGCTCTAGTTTAGCTCCAATCTTTTATTTTCACCCAGGATATTCTTGACACATGTATGGTCATTTCATGCCTCTTTCAAATATTTGTTGAGTAGCTCTCTTTCTTTACTAAGAGCAAAACCTTTAATTGCTTAAAGGCTTTGTAAAAGCCTGATCTTCATCACTCCTACAGTCTGGGGTGCTTTCTTTCCCTCTGCGATCTGGGTCTGCTTTAAGTTTGTCTTACAGTGTCATTCTGCCTTCTGCCACTGTGCATTTGCTCATACTTTCTATTCACTAGATATATCTTCCCTCCTGCTTTTCCTACTTAAATACTATGCAAACATTTAATCTCATTTAAATTGTCACTTCCTCACGAAAGCCTTGGTTGAATGCCCAGTCTAATAGGAACCTCAGAATATCAAGTACATTTTGTCTGTATGATATTTTATGACTGCTATTTTAAATACCTATTTGCATGATTATTAATGCTGTCTCCTTGATAAAACATATTAATTGACTCCTCAGGGCAGTCTTAGTTCACACTATAAAACTATTATATAAATGTACATTGAATAAATGAAGTGTGCAAATTTCCAAATGAATTTAATCATGAAACATTCATTTTCAAATGAAATAGCTTGCAAGACCAGAGTTCTGACAAATCTATTTTGAGAAATATTGCATAGAGTAATAAAGCTGAAAGGAAACTTTGAAGCTGAGTTCAATCCCTTCATTGAGCAGAAAATAGACCCTGATACTCAGAGAAGTGAAGTATCTTGGCCTAATTCATGAAGACATAGATATTGACCTGTTCTAGGCTGAAACTAGAATAGGGATCTGTTGGCTCTTAATCTAGTT
This sequence comes from Eubalaena glacialis, assembly GCF_028564815.1. NCBI lineage: Eukaryota > Metazoa > Chordata > Mammalia > Artiodactyla > Balaenidae > Eubalaena > Eubalaena glacialis. The sequence continues at coordinate 97,079,232 of NC_083723.1, read as the reverse complement.
TTATTTCTGTGATGTTATGGAATTAAAAATATACTTCTGTAACTTTTTGTCTGTGTCTTTTAAGTGTTAGGCTTTTTCACACATAATGTAACTGTCTGTTTTATGAATTAAGGAGAAAGTAGGTGAAGCCTCTGTGATCATAATTTTTTTTTTAAATTTAAGATAGTTGAAGAGTTAGATACATTACAAAAATATTTATTACATGAAAGAATCTTCATTTAGATGCACATGCAGAATGAAAAGCAAATTATTTTTACAGACATAAAAGGAACTTTTTTCCCCATGGAAGCCTGCCTTTCTATCTTAATCATCACTGCTACTTTGTACAAAGAGTAGAAAATCAATTCATTTTTCCTGTTTTTACCTTGCAGAGTGATGGATGAGTCATGGTTACTGGAGACTCCCATGAAATCTGTAGAAGCAAAGTCAAAAAACACTCTTAACAAATCCCCGTGCAGCGCAGGAGATATTTTGTAGCATGTAGTTGGAAGAAATTTCAGGTTTCTAAGTTATTTACATTATTAATTTGAGTTTCCTAAAGCCAAACTTGTTTAATTAAATATAGAAGTTATCTTTAATCTTATGGAAAATTGTTGAGTAGCTGTGTGAAAATCACTGGCCCTAACGACAGCTCAGGATCATTAGATAATTGTGTTATCCGTTGTTTCCACTTGGCTGTGCTGACATGTTCCGAGTTCTGGAAACAAACTGGGCATGTTTTCATCAATCTCATTTGACTTATGCAAAGTTCATTATGGATATAGGAGCAGATGGGCTGCCTATAACATCCAGAGATATCTGACATTCTGGCTATCTCTAATTTCATTATGTGTAATTGTTTTAGTTGAAAGGAGGAGAAATCATACACACAAATATAGACATATTTATAAATATATAATACATTTACACATACATATTTATATACATCACATATAAATGATAATATGCAGTAGTCACCACTTTCTCCTGAGTTTTTGCTAAAATATTTATTTTACTCATGAATATTACAATTACTTCAGGTTTAAGTATTTTAAGTAAAATGCCTGCAAGAACCTCATTGCTATATCCCAAAGAATATGAATGGTAGACACAGGCTGTAGTAAGTGGGGATATGTGGTCAATATTCATTGAGAATTTTTGGAATATAATGGTTACCTTGAAACTGGGCCTTGAAAGTGAGTTGTGTATAATAAGACAATCAAAAACATCATTACTGGCATCAAATAATGGATACTTTTTTTGAAATTATGAAATTTATGGTGAAATGGGAATTATTGAATAATACGCTGCATTACTAAAAATCTTTCACATGGGACTTCCCTGGTGGTCCAGTGGTTGGGACTCCACGCTCCCAATGCAGCGGGCCCAGATTCGATCCCTGGTCAAGGAACTAGATCCCGCATGCTGCAACTAAGAGCCCGCATGCTGCAACTAAGAGCCCACATGCCGCAACTAAAAGATCCCACATGCTGGAATTAAGACCTGGTGCAGCCAAATAAATAAATATTTTTAAAAATCTTGCATGTGAATGCCAGAATTTTCTGGAGGAAGCAGGTATCTTTGTTTTCTGTCCTCTTTGGCCAGTGAGGTTTCTCTCAGAAAAGTATAAAATATTTTTTATGCACTATTGCATTGTATTAGGGTATTTTAAAGTTTTGCCCAGTTTGTATGGTCATGATGGTATGAGCGGTAATCCTATAGCCTTTATTTAAATTTTTTCTGAATATTTTTGTGTGATTGAAGGAGTAACTTACATTGAAATTGCTTAATTACAAAACGCTTCAAAGCATTGCTACCTACCTATGAATTTCAATAAGGTTTCTCCCAGTTGTAAAAAGAAACCATTGGTTTAGCCCACATGGTTTCAGTGGTAAATTCTCCCAAGTATTTAAGGAAGATATTATATCAATTCTTTACAGTTTCTTCCAGAAAACAGAAGTGGTGGGAATACTTCCTAACATATTCTATGAAACCAACATTACCCTAATACCAAAACCAGACTAAGACATTAAAAGAAAGAAAACTACAGACCAACATTTCTCGTGAACATAGATACAAAAGTTCTCAAAAAATATTAGCAAATCAAACCCAACAATGTATAAATGAATTATACACCATGACCACAGGGCATTTATTAGAGATGTACAAGGCTGGTATAGCATTCAAAAATCAATTAAGGTAATCCATCACATCAATAGGCTAAAGATGAAAAAAATCACATAATCAAATCAATAGGCAGAAAAGGTATTTGATAAAATCACACACCCATTCGTGACAAAATCAGCAAACTAGGAATAGAAGGGAACTTCCTCAGTTTGATAAAGAAATCTACAAAAAATCTAGTTAACCTCATACTAAATAGTGTGAAACCAGATTGTTTTCTGCCAAGATCAGGAACCAGCAAATATGTTCCTTCTCATCACTCCTTTTTAGCATCTTAGTGCAAGTCCTAGCTAATGCAACAAGGCAAGCAAAGGAAGTAAGAAGTATACAGACTGGAAAAGAAAAAAATAGAACTGTTTTTATTTGCAGTTGAAAGGATTGTCTAAATACAAAATCCTCAAGAGTCAACAAAAAAAATTCTGTGACTAAAACGTGATTATAGCAGAGTAGCAGGATACAAGGTTAATATACAAAAGTCAATTGTTTTCCTATATATCAACAGTAAAAACTGGAGGTTGAAATTAAAAGCACAACACCACATACATTAACACTAAAAATGACTTACATATATTCTAACAAAATATGCGTAGGATCTATATGAAGAAAACAACAAAATTCTGATGAAAGAAATCAAAGAACTAAATAAGTAGAGAGATGTTCCATGTTCATGGATAGTGAGACAATATTGACAAGATGTTCATTTTTCTATAGATTCAATTTAATTCAGTTGATCTACATAGATTCATGCAGTTCTAATGAAAATCTTATTTTGTGGATATCAACAACTGATGGTAAAGTTTATATGGAGAGTTAAAAGACCCAGAATAGCCAGCACAATATTAAAGGAGAAGAAAAAAGTTGGAGTAGTGACACTACCTGACTTCAAGTCTTACTATAAAAACTACAGTAATTAAGACAGTGTGGTATTGGCAAAAGAACAGACAAATCAGTTGAACAGAAGATAGAGTCCAAAAACATACCCACACAATTATAGTCAACTGATCTTTGAGAAAGGGGTAAAGGCAATACAATGTAAGAAAGGCAGTCCTTTCAACAGATGGTTCTGGAACAACTAGATATCCACATGCAATAAAATGAATCTAGACACAGATCTTACACCCTTCACAAAAATTAACTCAAAATGGACTATATACCTAAATGTAAAATGCAAAACTATAAAACTCCTAAAAGATAACATAAGAGGATCTAGATGACACTGGATTTGGCAAGAACGTTTTAGATTCAACACTGAGGGCATGATCCATGAAAGAAAGAATTGATCCATGAAAGAAAGAATTGATAAACTGGGCTTCAGTAAAATTAAAAAACTTCTTCTCTGTGAAGACACTGTCAAGAGAATGAGAAGACAAACCAGGCTGGGAGAAAATATTTGTACTGATAATTGACTGTTAACCAAAAGAACACCTAAAACTCAACGGTAAAACAACAACCCAATTTCAAAACAGTTAAAAGATATAAACAGACACCTTACCAAAGAAGATATGCAAATGACAATTAAGCATATGAAAAGATGATCAGCATCATACTTCATTAGGGAAATGCAAATTAAAACAACAAAATAGCACTACTCACCTATTGGAGTGGCTAAAACTTAAAACACTGCCAGTACCAAATCCTGACAAATATGTACAGCAACAGAAACTCTCATTCATTGCTGGTTGGAGTGCAATATGGTACACCCACTTTAGAATTGAGTTTGGCAGCTTCTTTTAAAACTAAACATACTCTTCCCCTATGATCCAACAATTGTGCTCCTTGATACTTACCCAAACAACTTGAAAATTTATGTCCACACAAAAACCTCCATGTTAATGTTTATAGCCAGTTTATTCACAGTTGCCAAAACTTGGAAGCAACCATTTCTCTAAATAGAAATGAGCTCTGAAGCCACAAAAGGACATGGGGGGAAACTTAAATGCATATTACCAAGTGAAAGAAACCAATCTTAAAAACTATATACTGTATGATTCCAACTATATGATATTCTGGAAAAGGCAAAACTATGGAGACCATAAAACGATCCGTGATTGCAAGCAGCTTGGAAGGAGGGTGGGATGAATAGGTAGATCATAGGGGAATTTTAAAGCAGTGAAAATATTCCACATGACAGTATGATGATAGATACACGTCACTGTATGTTTGTCAAACCCATAGAATGTCCAATACACACAATGAATGTAAACTATAGATTTTGATTGATAATGATGTGTCAATGTTGTTTCATCCATTGTACCACAATGGTGCAGGAAGCTGGTGGTTGGGGGAGTCTATGGGGGTTGGGGGACAGGGAAAGATGTAGATGAGGACTCTACATTCTGCTCAATTTTGCTGTGAACCTAAAACTGCTCTAAAAAAAATAGTCTTAATATTTTTTTCAAAAATCAAGTAGTTTGGTCTTTTTCTGTGCTAAAGTAGAAGACAGACTGAAATATTTTAAGAATCACAAAACTTCACGTGCATTGAACTTTTTTTTTTTTTTTGGCAGCGCCACGCAGCATGCAGAATTTTAGTTCCCTGACCAGGGATCGAACCCGCGATTCTTGCAGTGGAAGTGCGAAGTCTTAACCACTGGACTGCCAGGGAAGTCCTGAACTTTTTTTATACACTATATAAAATTGTGCTTTTGGTAATCTAGCCACAGCTTATTGGTGTTTTCCTTCATATGAGTTGGTTCTGCCTTGTTGCTCTTTGTTCATGAACCTTCATTTGCTAATATTCATTTCACCTCTTATACTATATCCAATGTCTCTGTGAAAATATAATGTTTATTTGGAACCTAAAATAATGAATAAGGAGAATATTCATTATAGAATAATGAGATAGTGGCATGTATAATTATTGACACAGTGGTGTATCTTTTCTGCTCCTGGGCTAGTTTTTGTTAAGCCTACTCCAGTGTCCAAAGGTTTAGAAGTTCTTGAGAAAACCATGACACATCTCCTTTTCATATTCAGCTTTCATAACTTTTCTCTCTAAGTTTCTAAAAGTGGACAGTTGAATAAATGCCTAGTATATTATTGTACATTTTGACCAAAGCATTTGAAATTATTTCCTTCTTGAACACATTTTGAGACCTTTGCTTTATGAATAGAATGGCAATGATTTTAGAGTTTATGGCCTTCATTTTAAACAATCTGCATAGATGAATATATCTACAATATTCTCTTTATAGAGCTGGGAATTATGAAGTAGGGCCGATTGATGAGGATGACCTTTTCATTTCAGATCTTTGTGTAAATTGTCACTTCTTTATAATAACTGAGCCTGCAGAACAAAAATGAGTCAGTCTGATGTTTATTTCATGAAACATGATTATAGAAAATGCACCTGCCATGCTACAGGCATGACTTTTTAAGGAAATTTGCTTGTTTTCACATCTAATAAATTATGCAAGGCATTCTTGGAGCACGGTTTTGGTGTAGTAGCCAGTTTGATTTTAGCACTCATTGGCCATCTAAAGTACAATATGCAATCTAGGGATGATTAATGATTTAATAGATAATACATATGTAATAAGAGATATCATGAATAAGTTATATTCCCCAAAGTGTAAATACAGTTCACAGAAAATGAGGGCATTTGAAAGAATATACACCTTATGGAGAGACGATAGCCTGTAAAGCCTATGAGCATGGACTCTAGAGCCAAACTACTTGAACTAGAATCAGATTTCTGTCATTTACTAGCTCTGTGACCTTGGGAATTCACTTAACTTCTCTGTGCCTGTGCCTCAGTTTCTTCATTTGTAAAACAAAGATAATGTTGTATTTCATCTACTTTAAAAGTTAATTATGGGGAAATTCCCTGGTCGTCCAGTGGTTAAGACTCTGCACTTCCAGTGCAGAGGGGTTCAATCCCTGGGCGGGGAACTGGGATCCCACATGCTGCACAACGTGGCCAAAAAAAAGGTGATTATGGGGATTAAATAGGCTAATACCTGCCTGGTATATAGCAAGCTATCATGATGATGATGACAATGATAATGATGGTGATGATGATGATGGTTGTTACTTAGGTCAGTTCACTGAGGTATAAGGCACTTTATTCATCACTTAGAGTTAGATATGGAGCAGTTGCTTTGAGACACAGTTGGTCTATTTAGAAACAGAGTAAAACTTGATTAATTTGGGCAAGCGGGGAAGGTCTGAATCAATGTGTCTGATAAAGTACTGTTTTATTTCATTCAATTATCCATTGTTTAAGTATCAGCTTTAATTCACACAAGGCACACAAACATAAAATATTTTCATTCCTTCCTTCATTCAAATGTATTTAAAGGAAGCAGTGATGTAGAGTGAATAATAATCAAACAGATCCGGTGTGTTATTTCTACTCCACTATTTTGACAAGTCTTTTAAATTTTTCTGAACCTATATCCACATATAGAAGTTGTGATTTATAAGTTATTATAGGAAATAAATGAGATAGCCTGTGTACAACACTTAAACTTGTACCGGTTCCTTTTGAAGATGTTCTGAGGAAATGAGCTTTAGTAAAAAATACAAAATAAAGATTTAAATTAGCATGAGAATTTCGGGGAGGTTGAAAGTTTATTTTCTTAAGGATATTAACATAGAAATTAGAACGGTCCCTGTTACATAGTGATAAGTTCTTAGTATCTTTATTTACTGATCTTATCCTGAAAGCAAACACAAGTTTTCTGGATCAGAGGCAGACCAATTATTTACTTACAGAATATGTTAGCATTGGTTCCCCATGCCCCATTTCTCCATCAAGTGACATGATCAGGGTAGATGTCATCAATATACTACAGGAGAGAAACACTGAAATTGTGACTTTCGGAGCTTTCCTAGGAATGGCTGCACAGCTATATTCCTTTCCTCCTGAGAGAGGGACAGAAATCTTTGCTCTCTAATGTAATCACACCACTTCTGGGAAGAGAAAAGGAAGATCTTTAAATTGTTACAACACCTTGTAATGTAAATAAATGGCCCTGTTTTGTGGGGGGTTTTTAATTCCCCTTTGAAAAATGAACAAATGGCTACAGGGAAGATAAACCTGTCAGTCTGTCTGGGTGCTTCACTATCTTTCACTTCTAATGCTTGTTTGCCATCTACTCATCCTTTAACCCACATTGCCAGAAATTTTTGTTCAAAAAGCCTTGACTATACAGTAACATGAAAATATCCACATCAGCTCTGTAATGGCTGACTGATTGGAAAAACTAAGGCTAGGACAGATACTCCCGATGTTGCAGAATAAATGAAGAACATATGTATACACACACACAGACACACACATATGGATAAGGCTTTTCCCAATCTGGGCTAAAATTTATACACTTTAGAATATGTAAGTTATATCCTAAAAAGAAATATTCCTTTGACTGTAATTGAATTTTGGCATTATTAGATACATTTTAGAATTACAACTTTAGTAATATTCATTACAAAAAGGTGTTCGGAGTGCATTTACTTTAGCGATCAAATTAGAAAGAATTGACATCTGTGCAATGTTAAGTCTTCTAATTCCAAAATAAGGTGTATCTTTCCTTTTATTAAAGTGTTTTTCATTTTTCTCAAAGATTTCTTATACTTATATACATAGAGTTTTTAAATACTGTTTTAGATTTATGTTTCATAATTTTTCTTTCTGATCCTATTGCAAATTTTTTTTTCTGTTTGCCACTGAGGATTCTTTCTCATTTCTCTTATAATTCACTGGACCTTGTTTAGTTCTTGATAAATAATAAAGTTTTCAATTCAAGTTTATGGTATTTGAAGCAAAGGTAATACTACAGGTCAGCTCCTATCTCTGAATTTTCAATAATTCTGAATTAATACATTCACCTCTAACATGTTTCTATACTGTACATTTAAACAAAATCTGTGAGACTCAAATATTTTGATTTTCTTAAAATAATAGCAACCATTTATAATCATAGCAAACATTTATTGCATAATTGCAATATGCCAAGCACTGTGCCAAGCAATTTACATATGTAACCGTAGTTAATTTTTACACAAACCTAAGCTTTAAGTTCCATAATTATACCTGTTTTTATAGGTGAGGAAACAAAAACATAGATGTTAATATCCCTGTGATACCAACTGTGATACCACAGTTGGAGGCAGAGTCAAGTCAGTGGTTCAGGTCTTTTTGACTCCAATGAGAAAGATTTTAAATATGATTTAATTTCCCCTTTATTAATTATAAGATCCATCCAGTATGATTATTGATTAAAACATACCCATGCTTCCTTATCACATGATTTAATATGACAAAGACTATTTATAAACCTTCTTTTGTATGGGGTTTAATTATTTGAATCAATTGTTGATTAAGCTTAAATACTGATTAAGAGCACATTTCATCATATTGAAAAATAATTCCACTTCATTATTAGCTCAGTTCTTACTGATATTTGCCAAATAGTGTTACAGACTGTATTATCTGTTTAATGTGGATACAAAATATGTATAGGTCCAAATATGCTCTGATGGGCAATTTTTTAGTGAAAAACACAGTGCTTTTGCAAGTAGACAATAAATTTAGTCTGTGTTTTAAAAAAATGAAAAAAATATTTTCTATACTAGGTTAAAATTTATATTGAAGTTTAAAAGTATAAAATGGCCATCAAAATATAGTGGAATATATGTATAATAATTGCTGCTATTATAAGCATAGCAATCATTTGACTTTCTTGACATCATTTTGCAAATAAGTTGATTAATTGAACAGAAATTTTAAAATAAATTCATTAAGTCATCTTTAGTTTAATACTCACAGAAGAGGATCATGGGTCTCCCAGCAGGTAAAGCATTGTCAAATGCATTATTTTAAAAATGTCAATGAGCCAGCTGATTTTTACTAAAACATAAACCATGTAACCAAAATGAAGTTTGATTCTGCACAGTGAGGAAAAGGAAATTACTTAGATAAGACTCTATCACTGTGTGGGTAATGGTGGCAACCACTTCAGTTTAGAATGAAAGATTTTATAGTAGTAAAACTAATTTAATGGGCCAGTTCACTGTGTGTCAATTATACTGTTAAAATTTACTATTGAAATACTGTAGGGAATTACCATCCATTCAGTTTATTTGCAGCCTCTGTCCTGTATATCAATAGAACGTTTTTTCTCAGAAAGCTGAAATAGCAACAGCACAGTAAATCTGAAAACAACAAAAGCAATTGTGCTTTTTAAAGAAATGGAAAACATGTACATATACATACACACACGACATATATAACGCAAACTCATAGGTTTTGAGCTTTTTTTGTTTTAGAACTTCACACCATAAATGACATATTTCAAGCAGATTAAAAATAGAGGTTATTTTGTTATTTAACCCACTCAGGGTATACTGAATTTAAACAGTAATATTGTGTAAACAAATATCTTGCTAGTGTCATAGAATTAATTATACGCACACTATCCAATTTAATGAATCTCACCTATATATGGATTCTACCCAAAGGAAATTGATTAAATTAATTCTTATCGTTTTACCTGGGAAATATTGATCTCTTTTATCTAACAGAACTTTCATCAATGCTCTTAAACTTAAAATTTTTTTCTTTCCCCAAACTCTTTTAAAAAGATGAGTTGAGAGTTATATTAGCCAAGTGGCAGAAGAAGAGGTACCTGACTTTTCCTCCTACAAAGGAAGTACTAAATACACAGTTACACATGGACTATTCCCTCCAAGAAAAATCTATAAATTAGTTGAGAGCCTCCTATATAACAGGTGACTGAGAAAATATCTATACTGAAACAGGTAGGAAAAGCTGAGACACACTCCAGCCCCCATCCCCAGCACAGCACTTTACAATTGGGAGGGAATCCCCAACACCCAGCTCCCCCTGAGGAACAAAGGGATTGGACCACAGATCTAGCATCCCAACTTTTATGGCTGCCACCCAAGGGACTGGCTCCCAAATCACTTAACTCTGAGAGCCCATAGGGCTCTGCATTCACAAGTCTCCTGGGACCCCAGAAAACAGAGGCAGTTTTACACAGCTATCTTCCCTGGCTCAGTGCAGAGGGAGTAGGCAAAAATTTCCAGCTCCCAAGGGAGTTACTGAGCACAGCATCAAGTTAAATATGTAAGTACAGAGTATATACATAAGTATAGATTAATGGTATTACTGACCCATTCCATTAAATTATATAGGTAAAATTGAAGAGTAAAATAAAATGCTCACATGAGTGTAATTTTATACTCAATAGGTTTCTTTAAAAAATTTAAAATCTAAAACTAATTTCTACAATTTAGTGAACTTTTGGGTCATGTTTGGCATTTCTATACATATTTCTTACATTTTTTCCCAAATTTTTAGATTTTTCCTTAATTCCATGTTCAGTGAATTAGAACTGTTTCACATTATTGGTATTATTAGAGAAGTCTTATGTTTTGATTTTTATTACATTGCATATGATTAGCTTTATTCATACTGATCAGGATTACTTTATTCAGAATTGCAAAAGTTTTCCAGGCTGCAAAAGGTTTCCTTTGAATTATTCATATTGTGATAACTAGGAAAGCAAAACATACAGAAAAATAATAGTAACTGTTTAGTGCATGAGAGAGAATGCATTATTGTGAGGATGTTAGCTTAGTTTGTTTACATACAAGCAGTATTCCTTATAAGTGATTATTATCTATTTTCTACATCAGAACCAAATGAATTTCAAATATGTAGCCTTTAGCATCTAGAACATTGCTTCCTATGTGCTACATGTTCTTGAAAGAAATAAATTTACCTTTCTGGCTATCTTAATTTGGATTATCCTTATAATTAGTAAGATTTTATTGCATATAAAGATCTAATGTGAGAGGTTTGGAATACGTTATCAGATACTTTCATGTATTCAAAAGTAAATTCTTTAAACCAGACTTTATAAATGATTACCAGGTGCAGACGTTGACACACCCCTGGTCTATTGTCCAGTCTTCAGTCTTGCATTAACTAGTAGGCACAGTAATGGCCACTACTATGGCTGCCCACTAACGCTTACTGAGTTTATAGTTTATGATGTTACATGATTTAAGTTCTGTCTATAAAATTTTGTATCCAACTTTGCAAATGCTTAGTTTGGCCTATGTCTATGGATATGTTTAATACAGCATTGTACCTGATCTGCCAAAGATTTTTTCCATCATTAACTGTGAGAGTTAAGGTACTATACAAAAGGACGTAGCTCTACCACTTTGTCTTGGAAAGGGCCAGAGATATGAGTGGGTATTAAATCAGGCATTTCAACAACCCAGAAATATGTTTAAAATATCCCCAGATTCAAAAGGGTTGCTCTGCATACTTTACCTACCCATTCTATAAGGTGGTAAACACAATATAAGGAATTCAAAAAAGAAAGAAAGCAGGTGCAAACAAACAAAAAGATCTAATATACTGGACTCAACATTTATGTTTTATATAATTCAAACTCTATATAATGTAGAATATATGCATACATATATAAATATGAAAATAATAATATCCCATAGAAATCATGGGAAGAATAAAAAAAGAATCACTTAATTTTCACAAGACAAAAGGAATGTAGAACTTTTGGTAATAAATATACCCTAAAAATCCATTTTACTTTAATTACATATTACATACATATCACATACTTATACATCACAAGTGTGTTTTGATAGCCTATAGGAGGAATCTAATATATGCATTGAATATCTTGCTGGTTTCTTATTCAATAAAATACATTCACCAGTTTTAATTATGATGTTTGTAACTTGATTTTTAATACAGATTTTTGAAAACTGCAAAGGTAGGTTAATATGCCTTCCTACATGTTTTTTCTATTTAGTACCATTTTTCCTTTTGATTACTAGTTTGCCATGTATATATGATGATATACTTCAGTAGTTTATTTCCCTGATTACCCATTTAGATTGCCTAGGGAATTTTTAAATATACCAGTGCCGGCTCTCCAAATATCCTAATTAAATTGATATGGGCATGAACTAGGCATGGCTATTTTAAAAATAACTCCTAAATTGATGCTAATATGCATGCAAAATTGATAACTCTTGGGATCTGGGATAAATTGAATGTTCTCATCCTACACAAAAAAAGTTATTCATTTCTCAAAATCCTTACCACAAAACAAACAATTAAAATGAAGAGAAGGTGCAATGGGTCCCATGTTTATTCCTTTGACTTTAAACTTTCTGTATCAACTGTTTTTTTTGTTGCTTCTCGGGTCTGCCACTTTGCTAGAATTCCATCTATGGCTGGCCCTATTTTAATTAAACATGTAGCATCATGTGTAATACATCTAGATAAGAATTAAGACTTGTTAGAATTTTAGAGATGCAATTTATCACTTTGGAGTTGCCCACATTGGATACCATACTCTTGATTTTAATAATCAACATAGGGTCCAACTGGTGATTTTACTTATAAGTGAGTGTTAAAAATTAAAATAAAAGGATTCTTAAAAAACAACCAACACTTCGAAATTACTATATTGGCCTAATATATAATGAATTGAGACAAATACATACACAGGAACATTGACTTTTGTTTCATGGATTTCAGCTTTCTGATCACTGTGGACTTAGTGAATGAATGCATGCTGCTTCTTAATTATATCTCTTCTTACTGCTACCACTATTATAAAAACATGAATTCACATGTATTGCTTGCTTTCTATATGCCAGGCTCTGTTCTTAAACATGGGACATGAATTATTTTAATTCATATAATAATCTTCTATACAGTTGTATACAAATCTACAACAATAAACAATACAATATAAATTAGGTACTATTATCTTACCCATTGCTCAAAGATAAAGATTACACACACAGAGGTGGAATAACTTGTCTAAGTCCACACAGTTCATGAGATGGGGCTAGAAATTGAGTCAATCTGGATTCAAGTTTGACACTCTTAGTCTACACACTAGATTATCATACTGAGTGAAGTAAGTCAGACAGAGAAAGACAAATATGATACCACTTATATGTAGAATCTAAAGAAATGATACAAATGAACTTATTTACAAAACAGAAATAGACTCACAGACATAGAAAATGAATTTACAGTTACCAAAGGAGAAGCAGGTGGCAGGGAGGAATAAATTAGGAGTTTGAAAATAACAGATAAACACTACTATATGTAAAATAGATAAACAACAAGGTCCTACTGTATAACACAGGGAACTATATTCAATATCTTGTCAATAACCTATAATGGAAAAGAATCTGAAAAAGAATATATATATATATTCATATAATATGAATATATATATATATGAATCACTTTGCTCTATACATGAAATGAACACAACATTGTAAATCAACTATACTTCAATTTAAAAAATAAAATACGTTGTGCCAGTAAAAAAATTTTTAAACAACTTAATTTTTAAGTAGTTAAATGATTGTCCCTGTTTATAGTGAAGTACAATAAAAGTTTTAACATCATACTATATTTATAAATAACAAGAGAACGTGGGAAAGTCCTTTAATTCTATTTATGAATGTTAACTTCATCATAAACATACAAAGAAAAAATAATAAAAATATAAATATCTATAAAGTATCATTTGAGATTCTGAATCAATGGAGTGTGGTATGAGGGAATATCTCATAAAAACCTCAAATGGATTTTGATACACAGTGACATTTGATAACCACTGTATTTACTATTTACTAAGGCATATTGCCATAGGATAATTGAGGAAATGTAAAAGCCAAAAAAAAATTTGACTGTTCTTTACTCTAATGGCCTCTGGTCAGTGGGGAAAGACTGCTCAACTATTCTATTATTTTGGTAGTAGTCTTGCAGTTTTACAGATGGTGAAAGACTTTGCAACATATGAAAAAAATTAATATATATGGACAAATATAGACTTTTCAAATAAGACAAGGGAAATACAATGATTATATAACTTTTATGGAGGGAGAAATAGTTGAAACTGTTCTTATAACCTTTAAAGATTCAAATTAATCAGAATGTTAAGATGTCTAGTTTCCTGGATTCATCACCAGCAAAGTTATATTTGAATTACAAAAGAGGCCCATTAATAATGAAAGAAACATACTAGTGAGTATTTAGGTTGCAAAGATAGACTACACTTAATTATTTAGTAGAAGGCTTCAGTGTTAAAGTGTCCTAAGACTGGTGTCTAAGTCTATTGTGTTTAGTAATTCTAGAGCATCCCTGGTTCCTTTGGTTCCTTTTTTTTTTTTTTTTTAATAGAGCATTCCATTCAAAAGCAGTAGAATGTACATTCTTCTCATGTGCACATGGAACATTCTACAGGATTGACCACATGCTGGGCCACAAAGCGAGCCTCAGTAAATTTAGGAAAATTGAAATCATAGCAAGTATCTTTTCTGATCACAATGCTATGAGATTAGAAATAAACTACAAGGAAAAAAAACTGTAAAAATCACAAACACGTGGAGGCTGAACAATATACTACTAAACAACCAATGGATCACTGAAGACATCAAAGAGGAAATCAAAAAATACCTAGAGATAAATGAAAACCAAAGCACAATGATCCAAAACCTGTGGGATGAAGCAAAAGCAGTTCTAAGAGGGAAGTTTATAGCAATACAATCTTACCTCAGGAAACAAGAAACATCTCAAATAAACAACCTAACCTTACACCTAAAGCAACTAGAGAAGAACAAACAAAACCTAAAGTTAGTAGAAGGAAAGTAATTGTAAATATCAGAGCAAAAATAAATGAAATAGAGATGAAGAAAACAATAGAAAAAATCAATGATATCTTATTTTTGATAGAATAGGTTGATGAATATGTTCTTATACAACCACTGCATTCTAGCTTTTCTTTCTGTAACACCACTGTAACTGCTCTTCCCATAGTCAACACTAACTTCCTTAAAGCTTATTTTAAAGTTATCTCTTAGTGTCACCAGCCTTGACCTATCAACAACAGTTGCCACACTTGTTTACTTCCTTATCTTTGAAAGACTTTCTTACCTTGCTTTCCAGGACACCTCTTTCTCTTGATTTTCCTCCTAGTCACTGGAAATTCCTTTTTATTTGCCTATGTTGATTCCTCTTCTTCTCTCAATCCTTTAAATATCAATTTTCCAAGCCTTAGTTCTTGTATCTTTTTGTTTCACTATCTACTTTCATTCTCTGGAGACCTTATCCAGTCCGTGGGCTTAACTAACATCTATATGCCCAAAATGTCTGAATATACATCTCCATTCTACACTTATTTCCTAAATCCTAACTCATGTTTCCAGTTGTTTACTCAACATCTCAATTTGGAGGTCAAATGAATGAACCAGAACTGAAGTCTTGATCTTGCTCCCTAAAGCTTGCCTTCCTATAGTTTTCCTCATCCCAAGATGGCAACTCTGTCTCTCCAGTTCTTCAAGCCATATATTTTGATGTCACTGTTGACTCTGCTTTTTTGAGTCAACAGTATCATATGCCATTCACATACTATATCTAATCTGGCCATTATTAGATCTAGCTGGAAAATATATTGAGAATTCCATCTACTTTCATCACTGCTATCACACTGGTCTAAACTACCATCATATATCACCATACTACTCCTGGCAGGTCTCACTATTTCTGCTCTTGTCCTTCTATCAACTTTTTAAAAAAAACAGTAGCTAGAAGGTTTACTTTGAAACTAAGTCCAATAATTTCATTATTCAAAACTCTTCAATGGTTTCTACTTCTCTTCCATCATCCTGTAAGATCTCCTCATTTCCCCTTCAGTCATTCCACTTTAGTCACACTGGCTATGGAGCATTTTCACAAACCAGACAGTCCCTGCACTAAGGAAGGGCCTTTCTTTTATCAGTTGTCTCTAACCTAAGCACTCTTCCCCAGGTTTCTGCATTGCTAGCTCACATCTCTCTGAAGTCCTTGCTCATATCTCACTTTCTCAATGATGAAAATGTTGACTCTTCTAGTTGGTACTGCAGTATACCCCTACCTCACTTTTTCTCAACTTTGACAATCTCAATATTTCTCTTACTGCTTAATTCTTTTCTTTCCGCATGACTCTTACCACCTTCTACATAAGGCATAATTTACCATTATATGATGTTTATGCCTTACAGTGTGTCTCTTTCTGCTAGAACAAAAACACTGACAGTCAGTGGTTTGAAATTTAACCCTTATCTTGTAAGTAATTAATTGTATAAACTTGGAAAACTCCTTTGACCTTTCTGGGTATCGATTTTCTCTTTGGTTAAAAGAGGAGATTTCACTTGGTGATTTCCAGGTCCCTTCCAACTGTGTCCAACTCTTATTTCTCTTGACAAAACTCAATTGCATTATAAATCTTAAAACTGGATTTTACTCAACAGAGAGTCTATGAAATTGGCTGTTGGAAACATAAGTGCCCAGTAGTAGCATCAATAGTTAGCTTCTTCACTAAAAGTGCATTACTTTTTATTAAAAACTTCCCCCTTTCCCCAGAGATTACCTTTCTCAGGGTAAGCTGCCTTTTTAATTTAATGCATTGTTAAAACCCAAGCAAGTATAAAGGGTTTTTTATTGTAATTACATGCTTTATTTGAACTTAGAGTACAGCTACAGAATTGCTGTAAAGACTTATTCTGTGTTGAATGCAAGTGGGCTGCACGATGAAATGCACCTTTACTATACAAATAAAGAAGCTTGTACGATACATACACAGATATGATTGTGAGGTACAATTACAAGATAAATTGAGTTTTTAGTCTTTGAATTCACATATCTCATTTTGAGTGGAAAATAATAGTTTACCTAAAGATGTTGCTTTAATTAGCTAAGCAAAAGATTGGTTGAATAATATTACACACTTCTAATTTTATGTAGATAGGTCTGTTTTCAAGTTCCTTTTGGGAAAATGATGAATTTTGTTTTAATCCATAGGATATTACTCCTTCTAAACTGTCAGCTCAGGCTGAAAACTTGTTGGAGCATGAGAAATAGGTGGTCATTTCTGCAGGTCTAGCACTTGCTTCAGCAGCCTTCTCAAGAACTCAGTGGCAGAACCAAATTATCAGAGATCTTAAGGAGGCTGCTTCTGGCAGTGAGCATCACACTGGAGACCCATCATTAATGAAGCCATAATTTTTACCAATGTTACACATACAGCGCCCAGAAAATTCAAGACTGACCAGTCCACCCACACCCCAACCTGTAAATTGATGCCAGTTCACAAGACTCTGGATTCTCAATAAAATCTGACTTGTTAAAAACCAGTCGATTCTAGTAATTCATTTAACTTTGAAAGTATTGTTGGCAGACTCTTTCCACTTCAAGTATCTTTTGTATTTGAAAGTTATTTTGCTCTGATGAAATACACACACACACATATATATTTACTTTTTATAGAGTCCTCTTCATTGTAATTCAAAAGATTTATTTCTTGAACAGCATAATTTGTGTGTGTAGTAATACAAATATTGTTTTTATTGAATTCTTCATCTATGTTTTGTGACAACTATATTTTTACTTGAAAAATCCCTATGGGTTTGAACTGTATTCTCACTCATTGTCCCTGTAAGCTCATCCCTGAACACTTTTGTTTCATTGTTGTTGTGTTGTTGTTTTTATTTTTTATTTTTGGCCACACCGTGTGGCTTGCGAGATCTTAGTTCTGCGAGTATGGATTGAACCCGGGCCACCACAGTGAAAGCGCCGAGTCCTAACCGCTGGATTGCCGGGGAATTCCCCTGAACATGTTTTTATATGAAGCAATTGGAACATAGCTAGTTTTTGCTTTTGAGAAAAACAGCAGACTTGGATTGATTTATATATCTGAATCCTAAGTGTAAAGATGTAATAGAATATTTACATATAAAAATACATTTGAATACTTTATCATTCAATGTGTAGAAGCAATTCATTTTTCAACTAAATTCATGTTTATTTTTTAAACAATGAAATTTTTACTTCTTTTCATGACATAACTGACTATAGGCAATATTTATTATGATTCACTGGAAGAAAGGGTAAAGAGGCATAAAATAAGAATCTATTCCCATAATATATATGACATATTCCAAGAGATACTGTCATTTTTACTTAAGTATGACTTAAGTATTTGACTGACTGTGTATATATCTGTCCATTTTCTGGAACTACCCTAGCAGACCTACTTTGACCAGTGCATTTCACAAGCCACACTCATCCATTAAAATTTGAAATGACTTTGCCAATGCAGCTTGTACAAAAAGCTTGGTTACCAGGGGATAAGGGAGGGAGAGGGATAAATTGGGAGATTTGAAATGACATATACACACTACTATATATAAAATAGATAATAGGAACCTGCTGTATAGCACAGGGAACTCTACTCAATACTCTGTTATGGCCTATATGGGAAAAGAATCTAACAAAAAAAAAGGAGAGAGTGGATATATGTATATGTATAACTGATTCACTTTGCTGTACACCTGAAACTAACACAGCATTGTAAATCAACTATACTCCAATAAAAATTTTTTTTTAAAAAGCTAATATATTTTAAGCATGTCTCTCGTATAGGGCTATCTTAACACTTTTGTCTGAAGACTCATGCCAACAATTGCCTATTTTTGAATCCTATGGAACATAGACCTAAACAGGAAGGCTGAGACTAATAAAATACAAAGAGTTCAGTAACTCTTATGTCACAGCTTGTCACACTGTCTGGAGTGACTGCAAAATATGCTTAATTCTATGTTGGAAGATATCAGAGTTAGAAAAACAGATATTAATGTAAAACACTGAAATGTAGAATGCATAAAGTGAAGCAGACAATTCTTAATATGCTCGTTATGCATCTTTATTAATAATATAATTAATCATTGTACCTTAATCTAATGTTTAGTTTCACTGTCTCTAAACTCAAGAAGCATATTAAATAAAAATAGCATTCGCCAAAATTCGTTTAGCAATGATCACTAATTTTCTATAATAGAACTCTGTGAACTCAATTTAATATTCAGAAATAGATGTGAAAAAAACTTGAATCATGTAAATTAGCACTCATATGGTCGGTAACTTCTTATTAATTCATAATTTAGGAGATATTTTATAAAGATCATTGAGGGCTTCTTAAAATATAAATATAAATATCATTGATACTTAGGTAGTTTAAGGGTTCAGATGTCCTGCATTAAGATTAATTTGACAAGAATATTATAGAGATAGTCATTTGATTGGGATACACGGATGGGGAAAAGAGTTAGCTAATTATAGCGATCTCAACTTGGAAATTATGTATACTTATTCGTTGAAAACATGGTATTATAAAACATTCTATCATTCTAATCCAGATTTTATTTTTAATCTATTTCCACTAACATAATTATCTATTCTATCAACTGTTAAGCAAATAATACTTTCCTTTTGTGTGTAATTATTAGTGATGAGCATTGACATTCATAATATTTTAATGTAGTTATTCAGATCAACATAATACTGGCCTCACTGAATGAGTTTGGAAGTATCTTCCCTCTTCTATTCTCTGAAGGAATTTATAAAGATCTAGTATTATTTCTTCTTTTTATATTTGCTTGGACTTGACTTTTATTTGTGGAATGAATTTTAATACTAATTCAATTATTTTACTTGTAAATTCATTCCAATTTTCTATTTTCAGCTCCTTTAGAGAAAAATGGAAAAACAGTATGAAATAATAAGAGTAGATAAGCCTAGATTTTTATGATTTATCCAAATTTATAAAGTTGTATCAATATTAATTTAACATCAAGTTTTAGCAATTCACTTTTTTGGTGTAATTCCAAAATATTCAACTCAGTTATTTCATAGAAATAACTCTGTTTCAAACTCAGAGTTCACTGCTCTATAATATTTAATTAAATTATATGATTACAACAAGAAGTACAACTAGGATAAAAAGTTTTGATGACAAACACAAAAAACTTTAGAGACTCACTGATGGGACAAGATTACTCAGAAGTTCTCTGCATTCTGTTAAATATCAATGAGTATATTTTTAGAGGAAATGATGATCATGGTTTAACCTAGATAGGTATTTAAGCAATGACTAATTGAGAACTTCTCTCATATTTATTTATTACACCTCCACAAATTATTCACTTAAAAACTGAAATGAATTCACTTTCACCAATTATATTAGAAATTATTTCCATCATCTGGAAGTACTGGCTCCTCCATTTAAGTATCTGAAAGAAAAAAAAAATCATTATGTACTTTATGGCTGTAAATGTTACAAAAGATGTCATATAATCATGGCACAATTACCCTTTAACACAGTCATTTATTACAAGAGTGGCAAGAAAATATCAGTGAAATGGTAATTATGAGGCTCTTGGAACGTGTCTTATCTAAAATATGCATTACTACACATAGATTTTTGTATAAAATGAAATACGGTGAAAATATGCATGACAAGTAAGTTCTGCAGTGGCCATGCACAGGGATTCCTTAATCTCTTCACAGCAGGGAATGTCTGCTTTATATTACTCTGAGACTGACAAAGTTAAAAGAAAGGCTGATAGAAATTTCAGTGCTGTCTAACAGACTATCTTTTCCTCCACACAAAGCATAACAAAGCAAAATGTGATCATCTGGAGGTAATCTATGTTGACAATATTTGTGTTTCAGCACATCATACAGGACCCTCCTATAAGAGTCTTTAAACTCCATGATATTTTAATGAAGCATTTAATAAATGTTATAGACTAAATTGTATTCTCCCAAAATTCATATGTTAAAGCCCTAACCCCTAACGTGACTGTATTTTTAGACAGGTCCTTCAAAAAGGTAATTAAGGTTAAATGAGATCACAAGGATGAAGCCCTAATTCAATACAACTGGTGTCCTTATAGGAAGATAAAGAAACACCAAGAATACACAGGCACACAGAGAAAGAGGCCCAGTGAGGACACAGCGAGATCATGGCCATCTGCAAGTCAAACCTGCCAACACCTTGATCTTGAACTTCCAGCCTTCAGAACCATGAGAAAACATGTTTCTGTTGTTTAAATCACCCAGTCTGTGGTATTTTGTTAGAGCAGACCTAGCAAATTAATACAGTATGCAACTCTGATGAAAATAGCATAGCAAACTCAAAATTAGTAATGAGAGTTTAGTAAAGCATATCCATGTCAAGTTTTCTTTACAGTTGTTTTTAAAGAAAGGATTAGCTGAATATAATTAAGTACTGTGGTTTATGCACCTTAATGTTTACCCCCTTTATCTTCTGAAACCATGCTAAACCTGCTCTACATACTCTCTCGATGGAAGGATAGGATGAAATTATTTTTCAGTCATAGACTTTAAGGTGAGGTGGAAGAGATTATATATTCTCTGGAATCCTACTTAAAATCCCAGTAGGGAGACCCTCTTTTTGTCTACTCACACAAATTCTTAATGGTGTGATACTGATCCAGGGCCCTTGACAATGGCCACTCTTCTGCCTTTGTGCTTGGATTGAATTCAGTTATTTTTTCAGAGCTGAGAACTGAAGGACCAAGTACAGCTACCAAGGAGGCAGCACCACACAGTGACCCACTTCCAAGGTTCTGTTCTCCTGTGAGGGAACATGATCTCCCAACGGGGTGAGAGTCCTTCAAAATTCCAATCCATTCCTAGTCATTGTGAGAAACTCTCAAGACACCCCTCTGCTTGCATTCACACCTCCCAACCTAGGTTGCTTTTATTTTTTGATTTTGTTTTTTTTAATTAAAGCAATAAAAGTTTGAGCTAAAATTTTTTTCAGAAGTCCTGGACACTACTATCATTAACAGATCCCAGGGGAAACCCAAAGCGTTAGTTACCTTCTGGAAAATGAGATTTAAGAACATCTCCCATTCCTTCCAGCCATCTAGAGTAATAGGAACAAATGATAAATTAATTTCTCAATAATTATCCCACCACCTAAAACTCTGTCCCATGATCTGGTTAGGAAGAAGACAGAAGTGAACATCAAGAGGCATGTTCAGTAAACTACACCATCTATGTTAATCAAAGCATTGCACAAATGAATACAAAAATTTAACTGTGTTAACTATTATGAAGGAGAGAGAGGAAAAGAGAAGAAGGGGAGCAGAACATAATAAAAAAATTAATTTTTTAAATTAAATAAATGAAAAGATTATTAAATCTCAGGGACATGGATTAAAATTCCAATTTATATATTATCTGAACATGGCCCTTAAGCCATGTTCTTATTCCATTTTCCTCTTTTTTAAAATGGGATAATGACATTTATATCACTGATATGAAGTTAGATATAATCAAGGAAAAGATGTCACACACAAAGCAATTTGGGGGCAGTTTGCACCAGCTCATCAGCATTACTTATTGAGAACAGTGAAATTCATGATTTGCTCCTGATCTCAGTGAGACCCTAGGGTGATTCTACACTGGGGAGAGATACATAGCAAGAATGTATATGACCAGCAGGGTATTAAAAAAAACCTTGTTCAAGGTTCCATTTTGGGTTCCCTGATTTTGTGGTGCCCCATGCACCTTGAGAGAGAGAGAAGGAGAGAGAGAGAGTACAAAAGAGCACTGGTCCTGGCTTCTCTGTACCCCTTGCTGTGAGGCAGCTCAGCAATTATGAATATCCTTACTCTAACGCTGTTACCATTTATATCCTTTTCCTTCAATAAATCATTCATTTTTAAGCATTGGTCTTTGTAGTCTTGTGAGTCCTCTTTAGCAATGAAACCCTGTGTAACTCTTATGGTTAGCGAAAGTTCTTATAATACTTCCATGTTGTATCATGATTATTTTTGTCTATTAGGTTATAATGTGAATATTTTAGAACAAAGCCCATGTTTTGTTATTCTGAGTATTACTTAATATAGTGCCAGGAATCCAGTCCTTGAAACACGTATGCCATTGGCATATGCAAAACAGTGTTACATTTTTTAAAATTTCTTTTAAACCAAATTAACTTTATTCTGAGATCTGATCATGCTAGATTGCTAGAAAATGTGCTCTAAGTCTTATTGGAGCTCCCTGTTCACCCATGCTCACCAAAAGTTCTGAAATATCTGCAGAACAAAACAAAACCAGAGATGGAAGCATTCTCCTTTGGTCCACACTGATTACCATTGGAGTACTAGAGGGCCTGGCACATATGATTCGTTAAAGTGCTGATTCTTCTGTGCTATGCCTGGGTACTGAGGCTGGGAAATGGTGCTTAGGGTATAGCTTCTTAGCTTTTCCATAGATCCATTCATCCTCCTTGCCAAATTTACAATACCTACAAGGCCTATGGACCACTTTCCCCTTCTCAGTAAGGGGATATCTCTTTCATTCCATATTGCTGTTCCTTCCCTCAATGCCTCTACTTAATAACCCATTCCAGGAGCTCAGGGTTAAGGATAACTGGAACTTGGAAGGATGTTGTTGTTTGACTTTCTGCCCTGCTAGTAGGTGAGAAAGAAAAAAGTCTGGCTACCTGAATGAAATGGAGTGGAGATGTGGAAGGGAAACATATTCAAAAACGTAAATTACTGGTGGCATCTCAATAAAGTCATTCTCAATGTATATCTGTATAATTGAATCAATGTTTTTGGAATTAGTAAGAAATTAGGCTAGAGACAGAAATTCTAATTACATTTATTTACTACTTTATTGAGGTGTGTTCACGTACCATGCAATTCAGCCATTTAAAATGTACAACTCAATGGTTTTTTAGTATATTCTCAGATATGTGCAACATCACCACAGTCAATTTTAGAACATTTTTATCACCTCAAAAAAAACCCTATACCCTTTATTCATCACCCCCTATTCTCCATCCCCCAGCATTAAGCAACTACTAATCTACTTTCTATCTCTTTAGATTTCCTTGTTTTGGACACTTAGTATGAATAGAATGAGGTGTTTTGTGATTGACTTCTTTCATTTAGCAAAATGTTTTCAAGGTTCATCCATGTTGTAGCATGTTTCAGAACTTCATTCCTTTTTATGGTAGAATAATACTCCATTATATGGCTATACTACATTTTGTTTATTCATTGGTTGATAGGCATTTGGATATTTTCCATCTTTTGACTATTATTAATAATGTTGCTGTAAGCATTTGTGTATCAGTTTTTGTGTGTACATATTTTCATCTCTCTTGAGTATATACCTAAGAGTGGAATTGCTGGATCATATGATAAGTTTATGTTTAGTCTTTTGAGAAACCAACAGAGTATTTCCCAAAACAGCAACACTATTTTATATTCTCACCATCAGTGTATGAGGGTTCTGATTTCTCCACATTCTCACCAACACTTATTGTCTGAATTTTTTATTCTAGCCATCCTAGTAAGTGTGAAGTAGTATCTCATTGTAATTTTGATTTGCATTTCCCTGATTACTAATGATGTTGACCATCTTTGCTTGCACTTATTGGCCATTCATATATCTTCCTTGAAGAAATGTCTATTCAAATCCTTGGTCCATTTTTAAGTTGAATTATTTGCCTTTTTATTACTGAGTTGTAAGAGTTCTTTATTTGCAAATTATAAATCTGATAAAAGGCATATCCTAATTCCATTTTCATTTCATTGTTATCTAAAGAGAACAACTGATAGTAGTTTTAAGGGTTTCAGAATTCTCTAAATTCTCAATAATGTTTTATTTTTGTTATATTTTGGCAGATTTCCCACAGTTACTAGTGTTTAAACCTAAGAGACTCTGAGTTTGTTGAGATTAAGCAGGAGAGAGTAGGGGTAGAGTCCAGGGTCCTCTCCACAGCAAGCCATGGGACTACAGGTTATAGTGGGGAAAGACAATAGAAATAAAGTGCTAGGGAGCCAGATCCCTAGGGCTGGTCAAAGAAAAGAACATAAGCAAAGAGGCTGACACTGGACGAATAGACTCTGCGGTTTTCATCTGCGGTCTTTACTGCCCTTTTTCTATGCCTGCCCTCCTTGTCTCAGTACTGTTAATCATTTGTATTACTTAGTTCCCATGCGACCTCCTGTTTTATAGATATTATTAGTTTATTACAGTAAATTTTTAGACAGACCACAACAATTCCTTTAGTCATTATTTTATTCCTGTTGAGAAAGAACATGCTGTCACTTTAGTCTGTTTGAAGACAATACCACAGGTTTTCCCATTAACACTATTCCATTTTCTCCTGTTAGTAACCAAAATAAATTAAATTCATGTGCTGATTTGCAGCTCACGTTAAACTTCGTACTTTGCAGGATTTAAATAACTTCAAATATGTCTCTAGGGATCACCCCAATTGAATTAACAGCCTGGTTCCTACAACATAATCTCTTGAAAGGCAGCGCAGTTTTCCATCAAACCTCATTTTTCCATAGAAAACATCACAGACAAACCCAAGAACCTGCACTTTTTCCTTTAATCCTTTCACATTCTCCCCCTGACCACATCCACTCCCTTTTCTCTGCCTATGATATGTGTGTTGGATTTTTCTTTTATTTTCTTTGATATCTCTCTCAGTATCCTAGGTATTTTTTCTCTCTTTATTTTTTATTTTGGAAAGGTACCTATTTTCCAACTTTTCTTATGGCATTATACAGTGTGGTGTTTATTCTTTCTTCTGACCTAACCACATCCCCGCCCTTGCATTCACTTATTAATAGATTGTAAGGTGCACCCACGTCCAAGTTTCAGCTTCTTCTCCAGATTGATCTGCAGAGTTTTCCAGGAAGCATCCTTTCAGCAGATTTAGGATTTTCTAGCTCTCAGTGCTATAGCCATTTTGTCTTTCATTGGCTTCTTACTTCATTGTTATAAATTGTTGGTTTCATTGCTGCTTGTGGTATGTCCCCACCTTAATATCAGGCTTCATGGAAATATCTTGTCACTTAATTCTTGGCTTCTTAATATTTATCTTTATTGATTTTATCCTGAATGCACACATGAGGTGTTTGGTGAAGAAGAAAAAATGTATTAATTACCTTACAGAAAATTTTTTTAAAAATGTGTTGCCCCCTCCTCTACATTGTCTCAGATCTTACCCATGAGGCGACATGATGAGAGCCAATGGACTTTTTTCCTACATGATTGGCTGGACAGTCCATCATCATGGGGACAAGAAAAAAATCTTTTCCTCTTCTTATAAAGTGGAAAGGGCAGCTGGCCCCCTGTCATCCTGAGAGGGTCTCTTCCTTACTCCATCCCATTGTTGTATAGATAAAATCTCTCCAGGAGCTAGATAGCCCTATGTGTCTTGGCTTTAATGATCTAGATATGTGTTTACATTCTAGAGCTTCATAACTTTTGAAACAAAAATACCTACAGAAATAGCTTTATAGCCTTCTTGGCACCTAGGGACCCAGTTCAGTCTGTCATCATTTGGCCCTCTTGGGTCAGAGCAATTAACTACACAAATCTAATTCTCAAGACATGTGAAGAATAAAATGCTTCTAAGAGAGTAAAAGAAAACATTTCTATTTTTGTATCTTATACATTTGTCTGTCTCAGGAGGCTAGGGCTTTTTATAGGAGGATAGAGAAATCCAGAGAAGTTTTATTTCCATACAGTAACCAATATTTTTTTTTAAATCTATATAAATGAATAAGAACAAATTGTTAACTCAGCAGTCCTGGGTTGTTCAAAGTCTGCACATTCCCAAGAAAGGCAAAGAAAGGCAAAGAAAGTCTGCAGGGATAATCGTCGGGCCACATAGTGACAGTTTGATCAGGTAGTTTATGCTAACAACATGATTTATGATGCATGCCTGTTTTTGCTCCAAGGAGTGGAGTCTGAGTAACTGAGGTCAGTCATGCAGATGCTGCATGCCTACGTGACTGACTCCCAATAAAACTCTGAACAAGAAAGCTCAAGTGAGTTTCCCCTCACTGAAAACACTTTGCAAATGTTGTCACACATTGTTGCTGGAAGAACTAAGCACTTCCATGTAACTCCACTGGGAGAAGAAACCTGGAAGTTTGCACCTGGTTTCTCCTTGACTCTGCACCTTTTCTTTACTCATTTTAATCCATTTCCATTCACTGCAATGAACTGTAATTGAGTTCTACGGATCCTTCTAATGAATTATCAATGCTGAAAACAGTCTTGAGGATTCTGGACACCATTGCGAAAAGATTAAGAAATAATAATAAATTTGATATGATCACTTTTAGTCGTTCCTGTAAAATTATAAATGTTTAATTGGATATTAAAATGGAAGTTTGATCTGAGGCACTTTCCAAAGCGAGGTACTAAACTAACATGAATTTTCACAATTTTTGTCTAAGAATCAGTTGAATGACTTTTAAGCTATATCAAGGGCATGAAAGGGCAAGTGGTGGAGCATAGGTGATTCATGAGTGGATTTCTTTGCAAAGAGCTGTTCTGTCTTTCTATTACACAGAGAGGAGTAAGACTGCCTGCACTCCATCTTAACTCAGGGGAGATGCTATTAAGGAGAACTTTTGAACTTGGTGGGAACCCAGTGAACTGGTTTTTTATTTATTACAGAGAACTGCCAAGACCAGGCTAAAGTAGACTGAGAGAGAAAGCAAAGGACTCCTTTGCACTCTCAATTTGTTGGAGTAAAGAATTCAAGAGCTTTTTCTATGGACCAGATATAGAACATACTTTCAAGGAAGTCTGCTTAGGGTTTTCTTAAATCCCATTCGAGACAGCCACCTGGAAGGATTAGAGAAATTTAATGGTAGGAAACTGATTCTCTAGGAGATATTTCAAGCAATCACCTGGAATCAGGAAAGATGAGATCTTGTCAAGGAAACTAATAGTGAGAGATGTGAGACATGAGGGATTTTCTTAATGACCCATCAAATTACTTACAAAATTAACTTACAAAACCTAGAGGAATGATACATCACCATGACAATACCCATCAAGTAAGAACTTTCCTGTTCCGCTTGTCACTGCTCCTTCCCCCCCATCTCCAAATATGGAAGGGTGTCAGTGCACTGCAGTCAGAAACTGTGCTTAGAGAAATAGAGAAGGAGGAGTATAAAAACTACGTGAAGAAGAGGAAAGGAAAGACATCCCCTTCTCTGAATTCAGATTTTGCAACTACGCTTCCTGACTTAAATGCTTACTTTATCTTATATTGGTTCAGCTTCCTCACCTTTCTTTAACTTACTGTTTATATACTACAACTTTTTCCATTTCCTTAAAACTCTTTGTACCCTCACAGTTCATGTTTGTTTCAGTAAGACTGTTATACATTGGTTTTGTTTCTTTTACTCCAGTCTGATGATCTTTGTATTTAATGTACTTATATTTAATGTAATTACTCAGACACTTGGGTTTATATCTACTATCATAATTTTGCTCTCCCTAGCATTTCTGTTTTATGTTCCCCTTTCATTCCTTTTTTACTTCTTTGGTATTAATCCAATATTTTATTACTACATTCTCACTTCTATTAACTTTCTACATGTATTTTTTTTATTATGTTTTAACAGTTGCTCTTTATTTATTACAAAGTAATGCAAGTTCTTACTCTTTCTATTTCTATTTTCCTGTTACACATTGGATTGGGAAGCCAGAATCATTAATAACATATTATAATTATTTGTTTTAATTCTTCTTCCTTTTTTATAGCTTTTCCATTTTACCTTTATTGTCTGTAACCTATCAATAATAGTTATTTTAAAGACCTATCTGTCAAACTCCAAAATCTGAATCAGCTGTTAGTCTGCTTATATTGTCCTATTTTTTGGTACTTATTCATCACACTTTCTTTTCTATTTGCATATCTCCTTTCTAAAATATGCTATGTGGAATATTGTTTATAAAAGAGCTATAGAGGCCCTAGTGGATGTTTTATTCCTCTAGAAAGTTTTCTGCTTTTTCCTTTTTTTTTAGATAGAAAAGTTGAGAGTGGCTTTTAGAAGCTGAGAGTAACCCCAGCCAACAGCAAACAAGGAAAAGAGACCTCAGTCCTCTAACCATATGGGACTGAATTCAGGCAATAACCTGAATGATTATGATCTTGGAAGTAGAATCTACCCCAGAGATTCAAGACAAGGGCCAACCAAGCTGATACCTTGATATTGGCCTTTTGAGACTCGAAGCAGAGACCCAATTGAATTCATCTGGACTTCCAACCTGTGAAATAGTAAATGGGTGATGTTTAAGCTGCTAAATTTGTGGAAATTTGTGGCTCAGTAATATAAAACTAAAATACTCTTTGTTTCTCCTATTTCTCCCCTGGAAGTTGTATACGGAACTCTAAAACCTAAAGGATGTTTTTTGACCCTCAGACTTTCCTAGTCTGGCCCCCCAGTATCCTGATGACACAGCTTCACACTGTGACAGCTGATTTGAAGGAGATAACTGACAGTGAGCAAAAAGCAATCCTTTTCCCACTGGTCTGTCTTTCTAGCAAGGTGTCTTCCTTTCTGAAAATTTTGAATATATTGTCCTTACTGCTTCCACAACTCTCTGATGCATTCAGTTATATGTTTTACTAATTTGTCTGCCTTTTTCTAGTTGATGCCAATGGCAGTGTTAACTTTCACACATTTCATTCTGTCCTGAACCTGAAATTTTAATCACTAATTTTTCAGTTACAGACTTAAAATTACTCCAGTACTTTTACTATTCAGAAATTCTTGTTCCTGACCAAAAATTGGATCCTGGTGAAAGGTAAGAATAACTCCAATGGGGTAAATTTAAAATAAGATTAAGAGAAAAAAAGTTGCTGCATGATTATTTTCCTTAGGTGATTCTTGTTTAGTGAAAATTTTGTACGTGTGCTTATATGCTTTTATTGATAAAACTAAACATTTGTAAACAGAAAAAGGATCACTAGAAGGACACATACAAAAAATGCTTATTCTTTTGAGTCCTAGGACCATGACTCTTAAAATTGCTTTTTGTGTTCCCTAAATTCTTATAAAGAGAGCACATTGCTTTTATACTACATTATATTTTGAAAGATTCAACATGAAATAAATAAAATCACCCTTAGGAGTTAAAATTGCTAACACCTTTGAAATTCATAACTGGGGTATGAAAGAGTCTTACTTATTCTCCTACCCTGAATCAACACTGCTGGTCTTTAAGTTTGTGGTAATTAGTTACAAAGCCATAGAAAATTAATTTACTCTAGTATATTCACAGGCCCTGATTGGGCCGCCATTCTTGCTGTGATGACTCAAGAAGTTGAAATTTTTCACTGTAAATTGTGCATGCCTTGTGCATATTCTGTCTTTCCCTTCTCCTCAGTTCTCTCCTTGCCCCAACAGTAACCAATAAAATTTTCAAAATTTTTAAGGGCAATTGAGGTGGAACTTTTTAATATGCTTACTCTGATGTATTTTTTTTCAAATCCCATTTATGAATTATATTTTGGAGACCTGATACATAAGTTTATGCTGCCAGAATGGTGAGCATTATCAGGCTAACTGCTGTGAGATGAGGCCAGCGTGAAGAAATAGGCACTGTAGCTAGACCTGCCTTGGGCATAAGGAAGATACAGAGCAATTCTCAGTTACTGAAAATGCACAATCTTATTCTTTAAGTATAACAATAAAAGGCATCTTAAGCAAACAGTTCTTTCACGGGGGTAGATGAGTGATGAAAAAGACCTCCTAACGTAGAAAATTGATTTGATTATATTTGATGGCTTTAATAAGAAATCCAAGCAGTCAAGCAGATGGTGTGAAAGATGTTTGTCAATTTACAGCAGGGCCCTAGCAGGGACAAGACAGGCAGCCAGGATAGCACTGGATTATAGAATTTTGAAAAAGTAGGAAAGGGCCCCCTTTCATAGACCAGGGTAAGTGGGATAAGGCAGAGACTGGGACACAGGTAACAAAGCAGGTATTCAGTGACCAAAGCTGAATGTCTTTTGGTGAATAAGTTTGAGAATAAGCCATAAGAGTACTTACTGGAGCTGACACTCACAAAATCACATTCAGAGAAACAGTGACAGTGAAAATGCTAAATCTCATCTGTGAGGGATTTGCTGCTGAAATTGCTCTTAACAAAAAATTCAGTTATATAAGTTGAAGTTCTCAAAACTAATCAAATTAAGTGCTTCAAAATTGATTTAAATTAAAATAGTGACATTAAGTATAAAATGTATAAAAACTTAAAATACTTTCTATTACCTCAAGTAAAGTAAATTTAAATATCATATTAAATACTCGAAAATGAAAAATATAGTCAAGCTCTAATTTCTCATTAAGTAGTCCATTGGATCTCCAGAGAAGTTTGTATAAAAATGGTCTATGAGAACACTAGGAGAGAATTACATTATCACCCCTGTGGTAAAAATTGAGAATACAACAAAATTTATCTTAATTATATTGGAACAAGCTGCAAGTACTGACTAAAAACCCATTAATAGGATAATTGCAAGTATATAAAAGTGATTAAAGAATAGTACAAAATCATGTTTATATACACTTTCTTGTATTCTAAGTATTTTATAATTATTAACTTCATTAATTAACACAACACTGTTTTTTAAGGGTTGCTGTTCAAGATGCAGCTATATGCTAATCTTGCTTTGGTATTCCACTAATGAATATATAAAGTGAAAAATAAAGCAATATGAAAACAAAACATATAAAAATCTCAGGTAAAATGCTATTTCAGATAGGAAAGGTGAGAATTGAATGAGTCCATAACCTAAACATCCAAATTTTAAGTAATATATCAACTACTAAATTAGAATTTATTTATAAAATGTACCAGGCAATTCTTAAAGATAGGACGTATTTTCAGTAATTTTAACAGGTACTTTTTCTTTCCAACAGTAATTTACATACAAAAGATAATATATAATGAAAGACAAATTAAAAGAAAAAAAGGAAAGTTGCATTTAGACTATGGTAAACTGAATGGTGTACTTGTATAACTCCAGGATCCTTCACAGAATTTAGCTTATACCCAGAAAGAAATCTAATTATCAGGCTGCTAACAGCCATAAGTAAAAGCTCAGCTCAGGGTCTAAAGTAAGATAACTGAAGTGTCTTCACCACTTTGGCACTAGTTGGTCATTTGGAGCCTAGGGAGTTTTCAAGAATAACACTGAGAAAATGAAGGGCTTTTGCTGGTCATTGATGTTTAAGTGACAGAAGGCAAGAGCAAAATCAGTCTTACCCCGTGGAAAAATTCAGTAATTTCAGCAAAAACTGTTTAAAAACAAATGTCTCTAAAAGTATCTGTGCTATTTTATTTGCTGTTTCTTAAGCCAAAGCAAGCCATAGCTGATAGTAGATTTAATACCAACAACAAGAGTATTAATGATTTTTATATATAAATTCAACAGTAATAGTATTTTATTTCCTGAAACTTTCATTTCTCATCCAAGCAAAAGGAAAAATACAGATCTTTGCAACAGATGACAGCTTAGAATTACATCTTTTTGAAAGTCTTAAAATTCCACATGTCAAAATACTAGATGTGTGCTACAGATGTTTAGCTACTTCTCATCAATTCCCTTTCAAAATTTAAATGTACAAAAAATGTGGGTGAATTCATTGGAAACTGACCTTCTAAGAAACAAAATACAAGTGAGCCTTGTTAAGCAAGATTTCCTTTCATGAGCAATTTCTGCAAACTATTAGATATTAAGAAATATTAAAACCATATATTTTTCTGAGGCACTTCTCACACAGAGAATTCTTTACCTGTCATTCTGAAAATAACAGAGGTAATATTACATCAAATTATTCAGTCTCACCTAATGTCATCAAACAGGGTCACGTATTCACATACCAGATACCATACTATGCACAAAGTGTCACATTAACTCTCTGCTTTAACTATTATTTTAACTTTACTAATAAGGAAGGAAAATGATTGCTTAACTATTTTTAATTTAAAAGAATATACTTCTATAATTGTCTATAGACAGAATTCAGTAGAGAGTAACAAAAATTAAGAACAAGGCAGTCATGTTTTTGTTTTTAAACACCTTCTGGGACAATTCAGTAGGTACTTCAAGATCAGTCTACACCTGAACACATTAGCTTTCTATTTCTTCTGTATCTCTTAATTTCAGTGAATGACACCATTATCTACCCACTTACATAAGTCAAAATAAGCTAAACATCAATAAATAATATGATATTTTCAAGATGAATATAATATTAATTTTTGATGGAATCCAACATGAAAATAGCTTTTAATATCCACTAATCAAGAATATTAATAAAAGCTACCGTGAATTACACATTTAAAAATAATTTGTATTTCATTTATCACTAAAGGAATATAAAAACTTTTAATACTGTGTGTGTATATTTATCCAATTTTCATACAATGTCTACTTCACATAGTACTCCATGACACCCAGAAGTCTATGGTCCACAGGGTGAAAATACAAAACTCTCTCTTTGAAAATAAAATATATCTGATACTGATATATTTTAGGCACTACTTAAGTCTTGTCAGGCTTTTTGAAATAACCTGCCAAAGGGCTTTTCTTGCTCATGTTGTGACCCATTCTAATACAGTTCAATATGAGAGTTGTTTCTAAAACACAAATATATTTGATAGTCCCTCCCAACTATTTCCTTCAAAGATGTACCTTCAAGTACAGGGTGAATCTTAAACATTTCTAGAATGATATTTAAAGTAATTTTTCATTTGGTACTATCTTATCCACTCCTCCCATATGTACACAATATTGTGCTCATAACAAGATGCTTGTAGTTTGACAGTTTGGCATGTTTTCACTCCTTCCCTTGGGAAGTTGCCCACATTATACCCTATATACACTGTTGAAACATCACCATCTGTCAAGCTTTGCCTGATTTTCTTAAGCAAATGTCAGACCCTCCCTTAACAGCACCTTGCTAATAGCTTAATATGACACATATCCTATTCCATTAAAAATTGTTGGATTAAATGTCTAACCTCCAACTAATGTGTGAGCTCCTTGAGAACTGATTCACCCTTATTTATCATTGTAACCCTAGTAGCTAGCAATGCAAGAAATATAAGGGGGAGAGAGAGAGAAAGAGAGAGAGAGAGAAACATGATTCCAAACCAAAACATCTATCTTTAACTTCAGATTTGTAGAACCATCTGCTTACTTCTAATTTTTAACTCAATGTCTGGTTGATTCCTCACACTCAATAAAAACAAAACAAAACAAGCCACTTGAAGTTATTTTTTCTACTTGCTTTTGTATTTTGTCTTGTGTTATTTTGACCTAGATTGGTCCATAATTCTACTCCTATTAATAATCTATCAACATTTCTACTCCTATCAACAATCCCTCTGTCTCCAGTTCCTCTGGCCCACATTTTTCACCTTTTTCATTTCTTTATTTTTTCACTTAGGCCACTTTACATTCTTTGTGAGAAAAGAACTTGTTATATTGACCCTCTCTTTTCACTAGATTTTAAACATTTAGAGGACAGGTCCTAATCAGTTTCCATTTCCAAAGTTCCTTCCAGAATATCATACACAAAGTAGGTTGCCAAAAATGCTCTTTAAGACAATTTTTTTTTCAAAAAATATTTCCTGCTATGACCAAAGCCATAAAGACATCATCCTATTATTTTCATCTGTATGTTGATTTAACTTATAACTTTGTTTAAGAAATTAAAGTGAAAATGATAGAATACTAAATATGATACAAAACTGTGAAAAGATGAATATTTTTCAAATTCAAATAATTTTTGTCTGTAGACATGGCTTGAATTATTGAAGAAAATGTCATGAAAAGGTAATTGAGAAACACTTTGATATTTCTTTGAAATATAGACTATTAGTTCAGCATAGCATACCAAAAAAATAAAAGAGAGTTAAAGAAGAGAGAAAATAATTCTGTTTCTGAACGTAGTTTTGAGAGTTTATTACTGCTAGGGTAAACAAAATTGTCTTCTCATTGAAATAACAGCATAAAGGAATAGATTAAATTAGACTTTTATGAAAATAGAGATGAGACCAATAAGATTCTCTTTCAGCTAAAAATGCTTAATTTCAGGGAATAATTATATATTCTAATCACAATATATAAAAAGACATCTTAAGAATTCTCTGTTTTATAAAAATTTCCATCTGAATCCCATTTACACAGTAAGTAAACAAAAACATCCTTTTAATCAAATTGAAAAAAAAATAGTAATTGGCCACTGTTGTGTTTCCTGTGGTTAAATCTATAAAGATATTATCCAGTTAGTATTCACATATATATTGATTCATCTAAAAACCTTTAGTTCAATAAATTAGAATGTACAAATGTTTTAATGCTAAATAAGTTACAAAGTCATGTATAAAAAATGTTTTTATATTATTATTGAATTTGCCTTGGATTATTTGAGAAAAAAAGTCATAAAAGCACAATTAAGAAGCACTTTGAGCTGTTCTGAAATACAGATTATTTATTCAGTGTAACATACCCAAAATAAAGGACAGTAAAAAAAAAAAAAATGACAAAAATAATTCTGATCCTGAGCTTATTTTTAGAAAGTTTATTGCATCCAGGGGAAACAAGAACAGCTTCTTATTTAAAGAGCCCAATAAAAGAGTAGATTAAGTAAGTCAACCTATTATGGGAATGGAGATGAGGCCCAGAGGCTTCTTCACTTTCAGTTAAAAGCTTAATTTCAGGAAAACATTATACTTTCCAATCACCATACATAAAAAGACTTGCAAGAATTCTTCTTTTCTTAAGCTCTTTCATAATCCCTTTGCACAGATTTTCCTTTCAATGGAGATTTCAGTGTAAATGACAGTCCATTTGCGCTTCATCTCAGACTCTGACATGTCATGCTGTTGTCATGACACAGTGAACCAAATAAGCTTGGGCATATCTGTCTGAGAGCTTTTGCTGAAGAGATTGGACATGAAGTTCCATTGAATACAACCCAAATAGGAGTATGAGGGTTTGTTTCAAGTACAGGCCCTAGCTAGATTCCATAACTTTGTGTTCTCTGTAGAGAACCTATGGAGACAGATGTTACCAAACCAAGCTTGGGTCCACTCATCTGTGTCCAGTAAAGCCAATCTACTGACACTGAGTTGTGGTGAAGGAAAGTGCAACGTTTATGGCAGTTTATTGTAGGGCACCAAGCAAGGACTCCAGGCAGCTAGTACTTAAAAGACCTGAACTCTCTGATGGCTTTCAGGGAAAGGTTTTTAAAGACAGGATGAGGGAGGGGTGTTATGGGGTAGGTGATCAGTTTGTGGACATTCTTCTGATTGGTTGGTGATGAGGTAATCGGGAGTCAACATCATCAACCTTCGGGCTCCAACCAGTCTGGGGTCTTCATGCTTGTGGGCAGCATACAGTTAACTTCTTCCACCTGGTGGGAGTTTCTGTATCTGCAAAACAGCTCAAAGGAAAGGCTCAGAATTTTACCTATAGCCTTTGAAGAGGAATTAAAGGTCCTTGACTTTGTTTAATGACTAAACTATTAGTATTTTGTCTTACTTGACTCTTTTCCTTTATTTCTGCATTTTCTCACTTCTTTGATTGAATTATTCTTTGGAACCCAGGGAAGGCCTAGGAAACTAAAATTTTTCTACAAACAAGAGACAGGCAGAGGACATGGGTGGGTTTGTCCTGGGAAGGTCCCATAGGGTCCTGCTCATTTACACAGAGGCTACAAATAGAAATGAAACAGACAGTTTTTATTAAGGATTCTATGAAACACAAGCACCACTTCTTTTGACCAAGATTACAAAGTATGAGAAAAATAGAAAGAAAAAAAATAGCCTCCTCATTACTTCTGTGTAGAACACAGTACTGATTGAGACTTGCAATCTCAGAGACCTCCTTTAAAAGGAACATTGAGTGTAGGGTGGAGGCAGGTGGCAGAAGATATGACTATGGCAATGGACCACCACAGGTAGATTCTGAGGCAGAAGAAGTCTATGAGGAAGACTGGAGCAACAGAGCACAGAGAGATGATGTGTGTGACATACCAAGAAATATTTTAAGAGTGAGTGAGGATTTTGCACAGATCTGAGGCTCTTCAACCTTAGGCTGATAGGGAAAATATTCAGTGAAATTTCTTTTTTTTTAATTGAGGTACAGTTGATGTACAATATTACATGTTTCAGATGTACAATATAGTGATTCATAATTTTAAAGGAGATATATTATTCCATTTGTAGTTATTATAAAATATTGGCTATATTCCATGTGTTGTACAATATATTCTGGTAGCTTATTTATTTTATACATACTAGATGGTGCTTCATAATCCCCTACTCCTATCTTGCCCCTGCCCCCTTCTCTCTTCGCAGTGATAACTACTGGTTTATCCTCTATATCTGTGAGTCTGTTTCTGTTTTGAATTTAACTTTTTGTTTAAAGAGAGATCCTTCATTATAGTTTCTCCTAGGAATTTAATTTTTTCAATTGTTATACATAATACAGTTTAAAATTTAAATTTCTATTTATTTCTTGAGTACAGAAATAAAATTAATTGTAGATGTTATTCTTGATTCCAGTAAATGTCTAAATTAATTTTGTAATTATAATATTTTGTCTCTAGATTTAGGGGGGGGCACTTAACATAAATAATGTTATCTGTGAAAAATGTTTTCCTTTTCCAAATCTTCTTTTTTATTTCCTTTCCCTGCTTTATTTTACTGGCTGGGACATCCAGTAAAATGTTATATTGAAGTGGTGATAGCTAGTATACTCATCTCATTGCTGACCTCAGGAGGAAAGTATTAAACATAATGTTTGCTATGTAATATTTGCAGTTATTCTATCAGATTAAGTTATGTTTCTTCTCTATTTTGTATGCTAAAAGGGTTTTTTTTTTTTTGGTAACATAAATATGTCTCTAATTTTATCAAATGCTTTAACTATGATCTTATTTTAAGTGGATCTGTTATAGCAGCATATAAATTGATTTTCTTATTATCCAATCTCACAATCTTAATCTTTTAATTGGAGTATTTAGTCCATTTAGATTAGAAGTATATGGGTTTCTATATAGCATTTTATTATTTATTTTCTACTGAATTTATATGCTTTGCATTCTTTTTATCTCTCTTTTCTTGACTTCATTTGGATTAATCAATATTCTTATTATTATATTTCTCCCCCTGCCCACTTATTAAGCCATTCACTACTTACATATTTTTACTTTTTATTTAGTGCTAACTTTATAGGTTACAAAATGCCTTCATGACTAATAATTTTACCACTTCTCAAATAATGTAATAACTTAAATAACCTTACTTCT
Organism: Eubalaena glacialis; assembly: GCF_028564815.1. Classification (NCBI taxonomy): domain Eukaryota; kingdom Metazoa; phylum Chordata; class Mammalia; order Artiodactyla; family Balaenidae; genus Eubalaena; species Eubalaena glacialis. The sequence goes on along the minus strand of NC_083723.1, from coordinate 97,041,013 downwards.
ATGTCATCTTCTCTCATAATTTGTTATTTATAAAACACATTTCATTTCTATATGTATTTTAAATATCAAAATATATTACTAGAACTGTTTTGTACAGTCAGTATTACTTTATGTTTGTCCATACATTTGCTCTTCTTTGGCTCCTTATTCTTTTCAATATTTTTGTGTATCTACCTGATATCTTTTTAATGTATTTTATAATATATACTGGCAATGAATTCTCTCAATTTTTGTTTACCTGAAATTGTTTTTATTTTCCCCTTATTTTGGGAGGACATATTCCATTTAGAATTGAAATTAATTTCTTTGAACTACATAGCATTCTATTATTTTCTGTCTTCCACTATTTCTGTTGAGATGCCACATCTCAAAATTATTGTTTTTTTCCCTGAAGGAAATATGTTTATTTCCTCTGGCTGACTTTACATTTTTTCTGTCTGTATTTGTCACAAATTTGATCATAATATGCCTAGATGTAGTTTTCATTGTATTTTTCATACTTGAGTCTATAGAGCTTCTGAAATCTGAGGGTTAATATCTTTCATCAGTTTGGATAATTCTGGGCTATTGTCTATATGAATATATTTTTCTGTACATTATCTTTCTCTTCTTTCCATTTTTTCCCACCTTATCCCCCCACCCCTTTCTCCCACCTCTCTTTCCTCCTCCCCACCTCCATCCCTTTCTCTCTCTCACACACACCCACACACATTTCCTTTGCTATATTTTATCTGGGAAAACCCATTCCTCGTATTATACATCATTTTGAAGTAATCAAAAGAGGATGAAAACTACACTCGATCCTTTGCAGCATCTCTGAAAGAAATCTGATAGCCATCAGCCACCTAAAAAGAGAAAAGAAAACTGAATTCATGGAGACAGAAACACCAATTTTAAAGAGGAAAATTGTCAGTAAAGGCCTATTTTGAGAAAATTTCATTGTTTAAACAGCCAGCTCTAAAATCGCTCTAATAGAGCAGTAATAGTCTCCTAGTAAATCCGTAGAACTGAAAAGCAATTACACCCCAGCCACTATGCCAAATAGTCCTATTAGTGGCTCTATCTGGCTTCTAAGGATGCTATGTTCAACCATGTCAAACACAGTTCAGAGAGTTAAGAGCATAAAGGAAGAAAAGTCCCCTTTGGTTCCTTACAAATAAACCCGTAGAGGACGTGGAATTTAATCAGGCCAACTTGTCTAATGGGCCTTGCAGAAAGATGATCTAGGGGTGGGATGAACTGGGAGATGGGGGTTGACAATATATATTGTTGATACTATGTATAAAATTGATAACCAATGAGAACCTACTGTACAGCACAGGGAACTCAGTGCTCTGTGGTGACCTAAATGGGAAGGAAATCCAAAAAAGAGGGGATATATGTATACGTATAGCTGATTCACTTTGCTGTACAGTAGAAACTAACACAACATTGTAAAGCGGTGATACTCCAATAAAAAAAAAGAAAGATGATCTAAAATATATCAAAAAATCTCCATTAACTGAGATGAAAATGTAGCTTGTACTGGCTTCCCTGGTGGCACAGTGGTTGAGAATCTGCCTGCCAATGCAGGGGACACGGGTTCAAGCCCTGGTCTGGGAAGATCCCACATGCCGCGGAGCAACTAAGCCCATGCACCACAACTACTGAGCCTGCTCTCTAGAGCCCGTGAACCACAACTACTGAGCCCACGTGCCTAGAGCCCATGCTCTGCAACAAGAGAAGCCACCGCCCGCACACCACAACGAAGAGTAGCTCCCACTCGCCACAACTAGAGAAAGCCTGCACGCAGCAACGAAGACCCAACACAGCCAAAAATAAATAAATAAAATAAATAAATTTATTTTTAAAAAACTGTAGCTTGTACTAAAGAGTGCCTTTAAAAATTATTTTTTAATAATAGAGGTAGATCTTCAATGGACTGAATTGTGTCTCCCCCTTCTCAAATTCATATGTTGCAGCTCTAACTCTCAGTGTGACTGTATTTGGAAATAGGGCTTTTTGGAAGTAATTAAGGTTAAATGAGATTATAAGGATGGTATCTTAATCGAAAAAGTTGGTGGCATAATAAGATTATAAGAAAAGGAAGAGAGCACTCTCCCCCCACCCTCTCTCTCTCTCTTTATTATATGAGGACCCAACAAAAAGGCAGCCACCTACAAGGCAGGAAAGAACCTTCATCAGGAACCGTATCAGACAGCACCCTGGTCTTGGGCTTCTAGCCTCCAGAATTGTGAGAAAATTAATTTCTGTTGTTTTAGCTAGTCTATTATACTTTGTTATGGCAGCCTGACCTGACTGATACATACTTTATTAAGTTCCTGGCACTGTCCTAGATGTGTTATGGCCATTGCCTCACTTAACCTCATGCCAGTGGTAACAAGTATTTTCTCTACATTGTTAGCAATCAAGAAATTGATGGTCTGAGAAATAATGTTTTGAATTACTCATAGATTTGTTTGGCTCCAGTGATCTTTGTATATCATATAAACAACCCCTCAGCAAATGAAAGATTCAGGTTGGAAACAATTAAAATACATTGAAAGGAAAAGAGGACCCATTGCACTAAACCTCCTGGACAGGGGAGACTTGCAGGCTTAGTAACCCAGGATCAATTAAATATTTCTCTTCATTATTTGGATGCATTGCATGACATAATCTCCTCCAACTCCCTCCCCCAATTATTATATTGTAATATAAACACAAAAACCTATGTATAGCATTTTAATCATAAATATAGAAAAGTTTATCTGAATACTCCAGATCGTGCTATTTTTAGATGGATTGTAAGCTTACTGTGGACAAAGACAGAATTTCATTTTTATTTGTAGCTATCATAATTTTCATTCTAATCCCATGCATAAAGAATGCTGTTAGTAAGTAGTAAATCTAGTGTTTTTGGCATAGTAATGAAAGGAGTTGGGTTTATTTTTACTGAGTGCCCCTGAGAGACATCAGATTGGATAATTATTTTTAAATAGAAATAAACTTTGTCCTGTATTGTTTTTTTCTGGCCCCGTGACGCAGCATGTGGTATCTTAGTTTCCTGACCAAGGATCGAACCCTTGCCCCCTGCAGTGGAAGCGTGGAGTCTTAACCACTGGACCTCCAGGGAAGTCCCAGATTGGATAATTGACATGTTAGCATGGTGTACTATTTGAAGAATGTCCTATCTGCATTTAAAAATTTTTTTTTGATTGACGAATTATCTCAAGTTTGACATATTTGTGTTAGATTTCTAGCTCCAGAACTTACTGTGTAGTCCTGGGCAAGTTACTTAAAAGCCTCTGTTTTATGATCTGTAAAATGGGAAAAAATAGAATTTATTCATAAAGACTGATATAATATTTAAATAATGTATAAAAGTTGTTTAGCACAGGGCTTAGTAAATATTTATTACTCAATATCGTTTGTTTTACTATGTCGTTGTGGTTATATCCTAGAATTTCTCAAATCAGAGTGCCCACAAGTGGATTTGACAATTGGATTTAGTTCTTTCAAGATGCACAGCATCATAAACATACATTTGATACAATTAGATATTTTACATTCATCCACTCATCAAACTAATCAGGACATCTATTTTGGTACATTTTAAGGATCAAACAGAACTCTTTATCCTAAGATTCCAGCTTAGATTTTAAAAGGTTTAGATTATGCAAAATACAAGGCTAAAAGATACAGATTATAACTGATTTGTTAGTGAGATATTAGAGAAATTTATTTAAATGGAAAAACATTGACAATTTTTTCAAGTAACTTTTGAACAAGATCCATGACAGGGAACATGTACTAGTCATGTTGTACTCCTTTTGTTCAAGATGCATTTGAGGATATCACTTCCCCAGAGGATGATCACTCTGCATTCTTTTCTCCATGAAGTTATAAGTACAAATTAATGTACATGGCCATAGCTGCTTCTTTTCTACAACAATATGTACTGAAATAAAATATTAGTGCTAGTTCAAAATATTGAGTTAAATAAAAAATAGTTGGCAGAAAAAATAAATCATTTGACAGTTTAGAATTTGTAGTTTTTTTTTTTTAAAGTAGCAAAACTGTTAAAGGTAGGGAGAGTTTATTAAGCATAGAAACATAAACTCTTAATGACATCTCATTGGTACCCATTTAATTTTTTCTATATCCAGAGGATGTCTCTGTGACTACTCCTCCATTATTCACCAGAAAAAAAGTGCTTCATAAAAGCTATCAAAATCAATTAGAGTTTGTCCACTCTCGGGGGCCAATGAGGCAGAGAATTAACCTCCAACTAATTTCCAAAGTCATTTACCAGCTGATGGCTTAGTACATTTACTGCCACAGGCACCAGGCACTTTGGAACATTTGCAAAACGCGTGCTGTAGAGTGCAGGAAATGTATCTTCTGGGTCATGATAGATCCATGAGCAATGTTTGTTTATTTTACACTCATAAAGTCCCCTGAGTTCCAGGAAATACACAATTTAATTTTATTATTAAATAATTTATTAAATGTATCTAAAGTCAATAAGAAATTCTGTGCTCTCTAATGCAAACTAAAAAATTTCCAGTCACTTTGTTAAATTATTCTGAAGGGCACAACGCAGATAGAGCATTAATATGAGTTCAGATGAATTTTATCTTGAATTCCTTTTATAATAACCAGGAACCAACTCCAGATATTATGACTTCTACAGATGATGATACCTCTTATAATAATCAATTGCTTAAAGTAAAAATAAAGTCATAATGACTTAATAGATACTGTGGTCTAATTACCTTCTAGGTTCTAAATTATTGGAATAGCTATTACAAACATATTAACTCTCCATGGGCACACTCTTTAGTTGTCTAAAGATTTAGTCAAAATCTAACTATTTTATATTTCTACAGATTACAGTTTATATCATTTGAGAGTCTGATTTGGACATTAAAATTTGGAAATTTTTAAATTATATAAGCATGTGTATGTGGGTAATAAGTATCACTTTATATAAAAGCATTAACTGAATATGAGATAAGCTAGGAAGAAAATTTCTCCAAAGGTGTCAGGATAACAGGATGAGAAAATGTATCCATGTGCTCAGCATCAACACATCTAAGAAAATCCTCCTTATGCATTCTGCCAGACAGATAAATTAATCTACATCAGCCTCTAAGAAAGATAACCTAATAAAGATGCAGTGTGAAAGGAAATTGATATTGGGTTGGGGAAAAGAACAAATGAAGTATTTATTAGGATGTATTCAGACTAGCATTTCCAGTACTGGTTGATCAAATGAGACTTTAAATATCCACATTTTCAAAAGACTGAAAACACTTAATAGCATTTGTTTTGTTTTGCTACTGCAGAGTCTAACCAGGTATAATGTTTCCTAATTCAGTCTTGATAATATTTATCTCACTAATTCAAAGGCCTTTGGTTTATAATCATTATGTTATACATATAGAAAGAGCTCTCAAGACATTCACAACATCAGATAAATCAGATAAATATATTCAAAGGGCTGGTGATGCACTTCTGAAGATTTTGATACTGAGGCCTTCTCAAACCAGGATAACTAGCAGCTTGACAGAAGAATCTAGTATAAACTAAAATACAAAATCTCTGTACTTTTTCACATAAACAGGAAATACCAAAAGAAATTCTAGTTGGATTACTTTGACATATATCTCCCCCCATATCCTATCAATAGGGATTCATTGCCTCCAGTTAGAGGGTTATTTTATAAAATAGTTGAGAAATATTATTAAGAGAAGCAAAACTACCAGGATTCTCATTTAACAGTTTTTAAAGAGGGAATTTTCTGTGTTGTTTTAAAATGTGTATATCATCATAAATAAAAATGATATACTCACACAATGTTCTCCTCTTATAAATTACATACATATACAACCACACACACATTGTCATGTGATTATTATCAAAACCTAAGTAAATCAAACACCGTCTTGCTTATTCAGATCTTCTCTTTGAAAATATCAGTGAATTAAATCCTGCAAATGAAGCAGATGGCATAAATAAGCTGCTTATACCAACACATAGCATGTGCAAAAGATTAATTGAATTATATCAATTAATATAATGAATCATGAATTATATATATGTGTGTGTATTTATATGTATATAGAGAGAGACTGATATATATTTAGAACTAAATGATGTTATTCCCGTAGTTTAGTGTGATGACATTAATTATAATAATAATTCTAACACTACTAAGAATAAACCATGAAACTATGAAAGTATTAAAACAATTAAATCTTATTTAACCCCTCATGGTATTGGAAATGCCACTAAAATGGGCTTTAAAAATTGAAGAGTCACCTTAATCTAAAGATGATGGCATTCTGCTGGTTGGTGTTCTGTGCAAAGGCCATTGAAGGTTGCAGGCTCCGGATACTTTTTCAAAAATAATTTACCCAGAAAAGTATACAACAATTTCAAAACGGCACTAAAGAACTAGTGATACAGTTGGCTGGCTCTGGTTCTCAAACATACGAAAACAGATTTGAGCTGGTTTCATGCCAGCTTTTGATGATGTTGCACAACTGAACTCTCAGCACCACTGAGAGATGCCCTATTTCCAGGATTCCCGTATTATGAATTCCGCTTTCTGACCCCAATATCTTATTCTTACGGGCTTTGGAGGCAGGTAGATGGGGGTTAAAATTCTGACTGTCATAATAAATCATCACCTTGGACAAATTACAGAATTTCTCTGAGGATAAACTTAAATTGATTCTCAGATTTTTTTGTAAATATTAGAAAATAAATTATACATGAAATTGCCCTCCAAATAGATAACTTTCAACAAATGCTCTTTCATTTTCTTCTAGAACTCTTCAGCCTGATAATTAACAATCATCCTTTCTTACTGTCCTTTTTTTCCTTGAGTGCCTGACCACATGTGGACTCCATAGTCAATCATTTGAACTTCGTTCTCACTTTAGATTTAATTTTTTTAAAACTCTTTTCTGTGGTATCCATCTCTTGTTAAACCTATATTAATCTAGCAATTTTTTAAAACTGCACCTATTACTGGCACACTTAGCACAACCAGAGGAGATCATGTACAATCATGTTAATTACATGTGCTATTCAATATCTTTTCTAAAATTGAGGCTCATGTTTCAGAATTGCTTATGGATATTACAGTAATGTTTCAGATGAACCTCAAACTCACAGTGTCCAGATAAAATCTTTTTTGCATATCTTTTCTTTTTTTTCCAGTTTCATTGAGATATAAATGACATATAACATTGTATCAGTTTGTGTACAACATAATTATTTAATATGTGTATATATTGTGAAATGATTACCATAATAAGTTTAGCTGACATCTGTTACCTCACATAGTTACAAATTTTTTTCTTGTGATGACAACTTGTAAGATCTACTTTCTCAGCAACTTTCAAATATTGTTAACTATAGTCACCATTCTGTGCATTACATCTCCAGAACTTATTCATAACACAAAGTTTGTATTTTTTGACAACCTTCACCCATTTCGCCCACCCCTCCCATCTCCCAACTCTGGCAACCACCCATCTGTTCTCTCTGTTTCTATGACTTTGTTTTTTCTTTTAGATTCCACATATAAGTGAGATCTTGATCTTTTTTTTGTCTGATATTTTTCACTTAGCATAATTCCTTCAAGGCCCATCCATGCTGTTGTAAATGACAGGATTTCCTTCTTTTTTATGGATATATATATGTGTGTGTGTGTATATATATATATATATATATATATATATATATGTATAAAACATTCTCTTTATCCATTCATCCATCCATGGACTCTTAGGTTGTTTCCATGTCTTGGCCACTGTAAATAATGTTGCAATGGGGATGCTGATATTTCTTCAAGATAGTGATTTCATTTCCTTTGAATATATGCCCAGAAGTGTAATTACTGGATCATATAGTAGTTCTATTTTTTAATTTTCTGAGGAACCACTGTTTTCCATAGTGATTGCACCAATTTGCATTCCCACTAATAGTGCACATTTGTGTTTTCCTGATGATTAGTGATGTTGAGCACCTTTTCATGTACCTCTTGGCTCATTTGTATGTCTTCTTTGGAAAAATATCTATTCAGATCCTCTGCTCATTTTTTAAATCAGATTTGTTTTTGCCATTGAGTTGTATGAGTTCTTTATATATTTTGGATATTAACCCCTTATCAGATATATGATTTGCAAATATTTTCTTGCATTCAGTAGGTTCCCTTTTCATTTTGTTGATAGTTTCCTTTGCTGTGCAAAAGCTTTTTAGTTTAGTGTAGTCCTACTTATTTATTTTCACTTTTGACACCTTTGCTTTTGGTACCAAATCCAAAAATCATTCCAAGACCAATGTTAAGGAACTTATGCCCTATATTTTCTTCTAGCAGTTTAATGGTTTTAGTTCTTATGCTTAAGCCTTTAATCCAGTTTGAGTCGATTTTTGTGTAGAGTGTAAGAAGGGGTCCAGTTTCATTCCCTTGCATGTGGCTATCCAGTTTTCCCAACACCATTTATTAAAGAGACTCTTCTTTCCCTGTTGTATATTCTTGACTCCTTTGTCATAAGTTAATTGACCATATATGTGCAAGTTTATTTCTGGGCTTCCAATTCTGTTCCATTGATCTATATGTCTGTTTTTATGATAATAGCATACTGTTTTGATTACTATAGCTTTGTAATATAGTTTGAAATCAGGGCATGTGATGTCTCCAGCTTTGTTCTTCTTTCTCAAGATTGCTCTGGCTATTCAAGATCTTTTGTGGTTCCATACAAATTTTAACATTGTTTTTTCTATTTCTGTGAAAAATGCCAGTGGGATTTTGATAGGGATTGCATGAATCTATATATTTTGGGCGTAGTATGGACATTGAAATGATATTAATTCTTCCATTTCATGTGCATTAGATATCTTTCCATTTATTTGTGTCTTCACTTAAAATCTTATTACCTGTTTCTGAAATTTGCTGTGTTTGTCATTCTTCCAGTGTTCAAGCTTGAATAAATGAACTTATCTACTATTCTGATTGATGATCTTGAGTAAATTTAACTACTTCCCAAATTATTAGCTACATTACAGTTCTCAGTTTGTACCTGAGGCAGAACAATACATAAACAAACAAAATGAAAACTCAATTGTGAAGCTAGTTGTCTAATCATGTCTCCCTTAAAGTTATCCAAGAAGATAATTTCCCAGTTTTCATCCTGGGTCTCGGCATTATTCCCCCCCTTTTTTTTTTAATGTATTTTCTTATTAATCTAAGGGCTCTATACCAGCTTCTTCTTATACATCTCTCTATTTAAAATCAAGCTTTAATTTTGATGTCCAATCTGAGCTCTAATCAATGATCCCTGAAATGATGAGAACACCACCAAATTTTGTGAATCTCCTTCTGATATTGGAGACATGTTCATTTAACTATATGTTGTCTGACATCTAACCTTATCATCATATTTCCATTCTCACAAAATCCTAATGGTGATACGTGTCAGGTTTTACCCTAAAACTGTCTTAACATGTATAAACTATCTCATCTTCCTGACCAAAATCTGGAAAAACAAATCTTATAGGTATTGATGTTTAAAAGTAGTATGAGGGAATCATGTCCAAGTATTTGTTTTGGACCTTTTCTCCCACAATTAAGAAATATAAAACAGGACAAAATACATGGAGCACCTCTTCTCATACAAACAACGGGCAGCAAAATGCTATTATCTTTGAGAGAAGGTAAACATAAGAGGTAAACCCCACAGTTACTTTAGCTTTTTCCTGGTAGAACTTTCCAGATCATAACACAGGGAAGAATAAACCAAACATACTGGGACAACTGGATAGAAACATGCAAAAGAATGAATTTAGACCTTTATTTCACACAATATAAAAACATTAGCTAAAAATAGATCAAATATCTAAATGGAAGAACTGAAACTATAAAACCCTTGGAAGAAAACATAGGGCTAAATCTTTAAAACCTTGATTTGGCAAAAAAAATTCTTAAGTATGACACCAAAAGCCTGATTCAAAAATCACCATCAATCAACAGTGAAATTATGTGAGAAAATAAGCCCTAATTTTAAAACCACTTTTAGATGCATATTATTTTTCTTGAAATTAAAAGCATCATAACTGAAACTGAAGACTATGATGAAGAGACTGTGAATACCATAGTAAAGTACCTGTGGTAGACAGAATTCTCAAATGGCCCCCAGCATTCCTGGCCCTGCTATCCAAACCTTTGTGTCATCACCTCCCCTTGGGTGCAGGTAAAACTGACTTGCTTCTTACCAATGAAATATGGTGAAAGTGATCAGATAGTTACACCTCTGAGTGTATTACATTGTATGAAACTCTGTCTTAGCAGATTGTAAAGAGATTTCCTGTTAACCTTGAAGACATAAACTGCCACGTTGTGGAGAAGGCCATGTGATGTGAAATAGGGGAATCCTCTAGGAACTGTGGACCTCATGCTCCAATCACAAGGAAGTGAATGCTGCAAACAAGTACCTTGGAAAAGGGCCAACCCTGAAGCTCAGACAAAATGCCAGTCCTGGACAACGCTTTCAGCCGGGTGAGACTGACTGTGGGCAGAAGACACAGTTAACCTATACCTGGACTCCTACATAGGAAACAGTAAGATAACAAATAGGTGTTTCAAGCCTCAAAGTTTGTGGTAATTTGTTATGCAGCTTTAGAAAGCTAAAACAATACCCCAAGGGAAACAAGCTCTCCAGATAAAATAAATTGGTCACATATTTTCTAGTAAATATTTTGAGGTCATTATTAACTGTCCCCGTGAGTTCTTAATTTTCCCATTAAGTATTGGTATATACATGCTTAAAAATATCCAACTTAAACATTTATTCTTAGCTTCATTATTATAATACTGCTTTTTAAACCATCCCTTGGGCTTTAAACTGCTCTAAAATGCAGACCTCTTCAAAGGATGCACTTTATCTCAATTTTTTTCATTAACAGCTTATCAGTATGTCAAACTTGAATCTGCTACTTTTAAATATTAATTTAATGATGAAATTTAAATTGTTTGTCTAAGAATGAATTAAATTACCAAGTCAATCGTGTTTATAAACCCAAACATAATGGTACCCTAAAAACATCTGAGAAAATTATCTCCCAATGGGAATTTATACTTCTCTATACTACTATATACTCAGAAGGATGACAAGAGTACAAGAAAGGGAAGGAAAAAGGAAATGAGGAAGGAATGAAGAAAGGGAGAGAAGAGGAAAGATAGCAATGGTATTCATATTTTTATAACCCCCATAGGGCCAAATTTAGAGAAGGGCACAGAATAGCTTGTTAGTAAATATATGTTGCATGATAATTTAAAATAAACAAATGTTCAATTAGCACTCAGATGAGGAAAGTCCTGGAGTTGGGGAAAGAAAGATAAATTTTTCACATAAATGTGTGTGGTTGAGTATTAGTGTGTGTTTGTGGATGTGTGTGTGTGTGTGTGCGTGCATGCAACTCTAGAGGAATGGTCTTCGGGGGAAAGACACCAAGAACTCTAAGTACTGTTTAGCTGAACAAAAATGGATATAATTGAGGTAAAATCTCATTTCATTTGTACCTCTTTTGTTTTTTAAAGGACAGTATTGTTTTTGTTCATTGATTTTTCACATATAATTGAGTCATGTTGACATGTTAAGAGTTACCTCATTATACTCAATGATAGTTTTCCCTTGAACTATATGGTCACCTGAACCTTAGTGCTTACTATAATGCTAATAGCAATTTCCTTTTGAATTTCTAATTTTTCTGAATCATATCAGCTTCTGGTCATGATGCCTTGGTGTCTAAAATGTACGATAACTTCATAAGAGAAAATAGATAAAGCTTATAAAGCTTTTGAATCATCTACTATTAGGCTTAAAGTTAAATGATTTTTTATCACTCTTAGAAATCAGTGACCTAGTCAGAATGAAAAACTATCTTTCCTTTGGAAGTTGTCAGAAAATGGTTAAAGGAACTTAAAGAAAAACTCTAAAGAAAATAATTTGAAGACGAAAGGAGACAGATTTTCTTAGAAATACCATGGCCATGTAATTTTTTAAAACTATTAAATTTATGAAATAACACATCAGTATAACAAATCATGTTGGTAATTTTCAAATGGTTTTGAGTGCTATAAAATGCCTTTGATATACCTGAGGTTTGACTTCTAAAGAAATCTTATATTTCTGAATCATTGATTGAATTTTTTGAGCTCTTTCAATACTAGGAGGCACAAAGATCTATGAGAATCCACTAGAAACTGAACCAAGAGGCCACACTTGAAAGAAATGTTATTTTCTTTGTAAAAATAAGTGATGATAGGAAGGTGAAGAAAATAGAATACAATTTTTTTTTTTTTTGCATGTTTTCAGTCAACAGGTACTAAAAGAATAGAACAAATCTTTCCAAAATGCTAGGAGTTAAGTGTACACCATAGTCCTGGTGCCCAAATTCCTTTCAAACTGGAAATTCTCAGGAAGTGAAAGGCCATGTATCAACACTCAGGAAGCTAAAAACCATGAGCCATATTTAAGTTCATATAAAAATACTCACAATGTGCATGAATATATATTATCAGATAACATTTCTAATGATGCCTACTCCTCTCAAAAACATCATTACAAAAATAATGGACATGTTGCTTGTGATTTGTTGTTGCCTAGAAAAATTTACTTTCTTATTCCAATTGGAGGATAGCAGAACCCCTAGAGGTACTAGACTGTGTGATTCCTAGCTGACCATCTGCCCCAACTGCAAGTAGAGATGGTCATTTGCTGCTTCTATCACCCAATATGACTTGTGCATGTACCTATTACGGATCCATTAACACTATATTTGCAGTTGTAGTTTATATATCATCTCTATTTGTCTCTAATGCCGGTTGGGGACGTTTCTTATTCTCATTCCTTTCAGGATACCCTAGCACCTTTACAAGGCCAGGCACACAATAAGCACCAATAAAAATATACTGAATAAATATTAACAACTTTCAGGACTAAACCCAGCTCAGTCTCACTTTCTGTAAAGTTATGTCCCACCTTTGAATGTATCCTACCTTTAATATTTAGGTCAGGACAAACTATATAAGAAGGTAATCTTTTCTCAGATTTGCTTGCTGTTACCAACATTCACACACTATTTCTTTTCTGTAATTGTTTTTATCACTCATCTATTAAGAAAGAGCCCAAGATAACTTGAGTTACCATAAGGACTTAGAGAATTAAAAAGGTGATTTGCTTCAGCCACCATCCAGAGTCTCATAGGCCCTTCATTCATGAAGCAGCTTCCATAGACTGCTATTGAAAGTCATTTAGGCTACGTATCATTTCATATTGCTATCTTTAATATGTACAAAGTCAAGGTAGCACTACCTAGAGCAGCCCTATCCAATATATATAAATATATAAAAATTTATATTTATTTTGAGCCACATATGCAATTAAGAAAATTTCAATAGCTCCATTAATAAGGTAAAAAGTAACAGGTGAAATTAATATTAATAATGTTTTAATTACTCAATATATGATATTTGAACATGGAATTTCTTTAAAGAAAATATTAATGAGATAGTATAAATGACATGAAAATATTAATGAGATAGTATAAATGACACTATTTAAAGTCAGAACTAGAATATTCTGCAAGTGCAAGTCACTGTACTCTAGAATGTTTTCAAGATTTGATTTATCCAATGGCAGCTTTGATATTTCCTATTCAAGCTGCTTTAAGCAACAACAGTGAATCAAACTCACTGAGCTGTTTCCATCAGTCTATTCTACTCTTGGAAAAGCCATGTATGCCTCTTCACCTTTTCCATACATCTAATGTTATGAAAGAGAAAAATCAACAACCCATTAGCTCAAGCCTTCATTAAAATGTTGCAACACAAGAATAGGTCCAAGATTAGTGTCCTGAAGGGAGCAAATAGCTCAAAGATTTCATAAGATAGATTGAGGAGAGTCAGTTAAAGTTCAGTTTGCTCTAAAAATTAGGCCCTGCTCATATTCTCAGAAAGTATGGAGAATCTTATGCTTTCTGTCCTTATGCATGGATCATGGGATGGAAAGTATGACTAAGGTCATGGTTTAGCAAACATTGCTTGAACAATTTAGTTTCAATAAGGGATGGAAGGAGAGGAAGTGGGAGGATAGTAGGAACTACAAGGGTCACGGTGGCTTTCAAGATCATTCTTAGTCCTTCCTTGAGTCCAGCATTGGCTTCAAGGTAAACATATTGAGGTCAAATTTCAGAGTTCAGATTTTCACCACTAGCTGATGTTTCTGAGTCTGAAGAACTAATGAGCATTGTTCTTATAAGAAATAATTGAGTCTAGAGTGCATTCAATAATTTCTCCTCTGACCTTTTGTTTTATATAGTGATTTCGATTATCATTTGGGATGGCAGCTACACAGAAGCATTTAAGACTGGAAAGAATACAACATAGGACTGGGATGGAAAATAAGTAGAATCATTAATAACCAATGAAATGCTCTGCTTAGCTCTCCAACTATTTTCCCTAGTTCTATTAAGGAAAAAAAGTCTCATATCCTAAATTCTATCTGAATCCTCCCTCTGGATGACCCAGAAAGTGGTACAGAGGCCAGGTCTCCATTTTCTTAAAAATAAATCTCTTCTGTTGTATCTTTTATCTTGTCAGTCAGATTTTGTAAAAACATCAAAGATTAATCTGTGGAAATCAAGGCATTAGTATTAAGGGGAAAAAATCTTAACTTTTCATTTTTGAAAATTAACAATCTATTAACTAAGAAAACATTTTAAAATATAATAGTAACCCAAAGAGGAAGTGTATGACAATTAGTAGTTCCCAGAAGTGGTCTTTGTTCTGGAATCTTGGGCCAAAGCTACTTATACCTGGAAATCTACTGCTTGATGTGAGATTCTTGGAAAAACTTTCTCCTGCCTCAACCCTTCTGCTTTGGAAAAATCATGTGAGATTCTCAGCTTCAGATCTCCAGATAGTGACAGCATCCTATTATGGGAGCATATATTTTTTGAATTAGGAAGCATGGATCCAGAGATCTATGCCTTGTAAATTTCCTACTGTATCAGTAGTTAATAATATCTGAAGTGTTTCCAACAAATTTCAAGACCAGTCTCATGTTGGTGTCGCTTCAAGTAAAACAGGGTTCTGGGCTGAAGGTCATGGAGAGATTCCTGTGATTTCTCTTTAGGAAAAGCCAGCTATGCCTTCTGATTATAAACTTGGGTATATTGCATCAGTCAGTTATGGGAGGTGTAATTCCAAATCCCACAGGGTGACCCGTGATTTGTTCATAATATAAGTTATGATTTCTTGTGGATGAAAATGATAGCTCTTAAAAGTTGAAGGTAGTACTTTGGCCATCACTTCTATACTTCTTCAGATAATTTCACAAGATTTACTTTTAGGGTACCATCTTTTTCTTTCAATTTTCCCCTGACAACTGGGGAAGATAAAGACAATATATTTATTTACTTATAATCATAGTATATTCATATTTACAATATATTATGTGAGTATAATAACTAATTATATTTAATATATGTATATCAATGGGGAGAGAGAGAGAAGGAGAGAAAGGGAGAGAGAGGAAGAGAGTGAACACATCTGAGAATGCTGAGAATGAACAACTTAAAAATGTCATAGATGGTTTATTTAGACATTTGCCATGTTATTTACTAATACTTTGGTATTATAGATATCAAATCTGGAGTTAATATTTGTATATATTCATCCTTCCTAATCTCTATGTTCTGGATGGACATGCCATTAAATGCCTTCCTAAGATAAGAAATAGACTGTAAGCCATCATGTCTAAGATATTTTAGTGCTTCAGATTAAATGTAACTGAAAGTCAGTAAGGGAGAGTATTATTAATGAGTTATATTTTGTGAAAAAGAATAGAATCACTCATAATTATGCAGCAGATGACTCTCAAATATATGTACCATAATTAAAACCTGAGTATGTTTTCTGTATATTTGCAGTGGGGGTTAAATTGTTGATTACACTTAAGTGGGTGATTCTATTTAAATTTTTAATTCCGTTTTAATTTTTATTTAACTTATGGAGGCTGTCCTCTTTATAACAAAAATAGGACTGAAAAGACACACTATCCTTTTTATTATATGTAGGAACAGAAACAGATTCACTTAATACTTTGATATATAGAATTCTGTGGCTACTGCATGTCTACAGCACTTTATTTCATTTGTGATACCTATTTATAGTATATTTAAGCACAGTGTTCCTCTTTAATATACATTACATCTTTAAAAATCCGTGAACAAAATACAGTCAAATTCAAAGTCGTGATTTACCCCATGGAAATGTATAATTTTTATTAAGATTGTAAAAATGTAATTATTACTGGCACTTTTCTGTTTTCCTTCTTGCATTCAATTTTTAGAAATAAAGTACAGGACAACACTTAATATTTTAGTAAAGAAGTCTTAGGCAGAGTATATTTATAATCTTATCCACCTATATCCAAATGCTCTGCTTAATTCCATCTTTCATCTGACTTGCAAAATTTCCATTACCTTTACAAACATAATTCCAAAAATGAGCTCAGGAAGAAAATGACCATATCTTGAATTCTATTCTATTAATAATAAACTCTTATGCAGATATAAATTTTCATTTGTTTCTTTCCTTTGATAATCATAACGACTTTGTGAGAGATAATCACAGCAGAAAACTGAGCTTGACAGAATATTGAGACAGTTTTCCCAAGTTCCAAATCTGTAAGGCTGGAAATATAAACTGAGATTTTCTGGTTCTAACTCTAGTGCCTTTAATCTATTCCGTATTTCATTTCAAAATACAGATATGTCCAGGTGGCAGGATCAGAGGTCAGAATTGAGGTAAGTATATCTAATGGTGTCACAGTCATTCACAACAGTGCCAAAGCAGTTTTGAATATTTTGGGTCTCCCTGTACATTAGTCTGCACTTTACTATTCTCAAGGTATATCATAATAAAACGCTAATTAATAAGTGCTTATTCAAGGAAAAGGCAGAACCACAAGTCAATGTCATCTTGACAAAGTTGCTGTGGTTTTTATTGTTGGTTTATAAACTTTAGTTTCCAAAAAGAGAGTACGTGTTAGTAATAGGGTGGTTATCACATACTAGGGTAAATGTACAATACTATAAATATAGATTCAAAAGAATGTCTCTAGTTAGCAGATCTGTTTACTGAGATGCTCAGATCTGATCCAGGATATCATTGGGAGTACTTGGGATACCTGTTCGCTCTATTCTCCTCTTAGTTGAAGACTTTACTAACTTCTCCAGGAAAACCACTTTAACCGTTCCTTCCCAATCAAAGCACAATAACACTTTGTGTATATATAGATATTGATACAGATATAGGTATAGATAGATATTGTAATGTATATATATCTATTATAATCTGTTAGCCTATAGGGAAGCCCACCTTTCTCCTTCTCCCAGTCTTCCTTTGTTCTACCCCCAAATAGGAATATGTCACGCAATTACTCAAGTACTATGATTTGCCTTTCGTGTCTCTTAGGAGACTTGCACTTTTCCTAGAAGACTAGAGCAATGGGAAGGCTTGGGAAGACCCAGCATTTTTCGTGTCTGTCTGTTGAGCTCCTTCCTTCTACGCTGTCCAAGAAGTGAGCAAGCTGAGACCCAGCCTCCTTCCTCAGAGCTCTAATGTCTAGCACAAATGCCAAAAACCAGCTCTGCACAAGGTGTGGAGCAAAACCCTCGCTGACTCTTCTGTTTTTGCAGTTACAATGTCTTTATGGATTGTGAGCACTTCTTTCACAAATCTTTTCTCACCAACATAGTTGTGAAATATAAAGAGCTAAAGTCCAGGTGTATGTTCAGATAGAAACTGGCAAAAAAAAAAAATCTTACTAACTTTGATTCTCAAGTTACTGTCATCAGAAAGAGAAGTTTCTGTGTGGACCAGTCATGCCAGTGTCGAAATAGAGGTTTTAAGACAAAGCATCAAGTAGAAACAGTCTTTTTTGTTTCTTTCTTTTTTTGTTTGTTAACCACATCCTTTGTCCATTTATCTCCTTTGAGGCCCTAGATAAGTAATAAGTGGCTTATTAAGAATAACATTCGAAGTTTCAGAAATCTGAGTTCTGGATCCTATCTTTTGATGTCTTCACACTCCCAGCATAACATGTGTTTGTCATATCATGATTCCTTTTTCATAAGTTTGTCTTCTCCATCAAAGTAAACTCTTTGAAGTCATAGGACATTTGTTATTCACATTCTCTTTGCAGGTTACTTTATTGCCTAGCAGGCACTTGATGTTTGCTGAATAAAAGATCAAAGAAATGACAAAAGTACTACAGGACAGGCCACTCAGACAACCTAGAGAGCATTTGACAGATGGAATTCAAAAACTACTACTTGAACGTTCAACTCACATAAAAATATGCTTTGAAAAATAAAATGCTTGGAAATTAATTGTTGAAGTCAATTTGGTTTGTAAAGTATTGACATAACAGGCTTAGTGTAGTATCAGTTTCTTCCTACTTTTAATTACAGCAAAATACTTCATATAAGATAATTAACTACTGAAGATCACATGCAAATTTCTTTATCAGTTTCTGAAAGTCTTCTATCTAGCTACATCTCTCTAGTTCTGTGAGCACAAGTTGTGGATTTTTTTTCAGAAAATGTTTACCAAAGATGATATATCTATACCTAATATTTTATTTTTTAGATATAAGTCACAGGGGTCCCAGAAATCAATGTTTCTTTTGTCATTGTCTTATATAATATTGAGAGATACACTCAAGCATCATTCTAGGCAAAATAAAATTTGGGATATAAAGTGAATATTAAGAAGAGTGGTTCTAAATTATTACAGCTTTAGCAGTTTGCAAAAGAGGATTTCTGAAAAGCTTTGTGAAAATGAAAAATTGAATGATTTCTCAGTTTGTTTACTCCCCTTTTTCTTTTGGTAATATTGATTGTTCTGTATGTTTGTCCTTTGCAGTTTTAATTCATTTAGTGAAAATAATATTTATCTCTAAGACATCATTTTCTATTCAGAGTCATTATGTGAACAAGAATATGAATTTGGCATAAATAGAAGTGAGAACTGCATTTTAACCAGAACCAAAGCAATGCTTTGCCCACCTGAAAAGCAAAGTAGTTATTGCAAGCTGTAAGGAAAAAGAGGCTTAACTGTCACAGCATTCACCTAATTTGTATTCAATAACAAGAATCTCATTTTTTTATATTCAGTGAAAGTGTCTGCATTGATGTTTTAAAACATGGTATCTGATATTACTCTCATTTGTTTTGTCCCTTCAGCTGTAAGAGAATCAATAAACAACAGGCATAATATTAACATTTTAGATTGTATATAAAGTGATTATTCAGCTGGCCTAGATCTGTAAGTCCGGGTGGTGATTTTGCAATTACTGTGTTGTGATGTTTCTAAACACTGATTCCTGTTATTAAACACTGATTCAGTTAAGCACTATTATGTTGGATTGATTCTAAAATGCCTTGTATGCTGTCTTTTTTCCTACTTACAAGATTAGCCTGAATCTATTATATTATTTCTATTATTTCAGTTCCTGTGCTTGGTATAGGAGAGAAAGCTTGAACTTTTAGCCGTGAATTAAGTTCTAATTCTAGAATTTTAAGTTACTATTTTGATGGGCACTCAAATGCCTTAGTATTCCCATCTGGAAAGCAGGGAGAGTAATATTCCCTTATAAAATGATACTAAAATGTAATATATGGCTGTATGCAAAATACCTGGAAAGTATTTGGTCTTTGTACTGGGTTGAATTGTGTCCCCCCAAAAGATATGTTCAAGTCTTAACCCCCAGTACTGGTGAATGTGATCTTATTTGCAAATAAAATGTTGGCAAATGCAATTAAGTTAAGGATCTCAGAATGAGATCATCCTGAATTTAGGGTGGAACCTAAATCCAATCACTGGTGTACTTACAAGAGAAAAGAGAGGGAAATATGACACACACAGGGAAGAACACCCGAAAAAGAACATAAAGATGGAGGCATAGATTGTAATTATGAAGCCCCAAGCTGTGGAACATCAGGGGTTTCTGGTGGCCACCTCAAATTAGAAGAGAAGTTTGGAAGGGATTCTCCCTCAGATCCTCAAGAAGGTATCAATACTGTCAACACCTTGACTGTGGACTGTGAGAGAACAAATTTCTGTTTCTTATGCTGTCTAGTTTCTGATTATTTGTTACAACAGCCATAGGAAACTAATACAGTCTTCAAAATTGATTCTACTTCTTTTGTTTTACTATGAACTTGTATATTTTCAAGGGTGAGATCTATTCAGTGTGCACCAATATGTCTGTATCGGTTAAGTGTGGCTGGCATTGCTTTGTTTAGTGCTCAACTTGGTAAGATTTGGCCTGTGCCATAACTAGTACATATTTTGAAAATTATTCCTCTCTATTTATTTGACTGATTCATCCTGAGCACTGAAAAAGTACCCACTGATGGGAATAGAGGTGAATTTAGAAGGAGGAGAGGAATGCAACGAATTGTGGAAGGCAGAGGATGAGGTCTAACCAGGGTTATATCTTGCCTGGTAAGACAGGACATACTACAAGTCTTCAGGTAAGAACAGAAATGTATGTAAGCTCAAATAGCATCTGCCTGAAAACAAAAAGTATTAATATTAAGCATGCCAAAGGCAGGCTTAAGAACAAGAGTATCTCTTAAGGTTTTTTCCTAAGGTAATATATGACCAAAATTCTGTGACCTTTTGGCTAGACTCCAGCTACTCTAAGACAGCTTCATACAACATGCATAATTAGCTTGGCAGACTCAGACAGTGTTCTAGGTATTTATGGGAAGTGGAAAGTGGACAAGACATTTCTTGTCCTCAAGGATTTTACAGTCTAATTAGAAGGGTGAGATATATACACTAGAAAATGTTACAACAAGCAATAGCAAATTATACATGTCATCTAAGAGTTAGTGACAGAAATCAATTACTGATTTCATTGTTCATTATGGATATAGACCAAGAGCTTGCTATAGGCTATAGATACCGAAATGTACCCATGGAATGCATATGGCATTTCCTTTGCAGATTGGTATATTACTAAACACTCTCCCCAAAAACATACCTCTGGAAAATTAGACAAGAGCTGCTTGTTGATAGTAACATTTTATATCTAGCTGGCTAGTATTGAATAGTTTTTTAAAAACTTAAATAACTAAAAGATTTCTTATTGAAAAACACAATTTTTCCCCTAATGAAATCTGTTTATTTATTGACTATTCCTACTTCAGAACCTGAAGATAGAATTTTATATTTAAAATCATTTCTGTTTTGCTTTCTTATTTTATTAAAATATAAGATTTTTAAGATTAAAAAATAATATATAGAAGAAATAGACATGATTTTCTATAAGTACAGTTTATTGCCTTTCTTTTTGCTTCTCTTTAAGAACTAATTACCTAAATGGTACTTATTTAAACATATTCTTGCTCCATACAGTAAAAGGGAACAGAAGCAATATTTTTTAATATAAAAAAGGAGTTATTATCCACACTGAAAAAAGTGGGGGAGCAAAGGGAAAAATAACAATTGTCTTAGTTCAGCTGCTATAACAAATTACTAAAGACTAAGTGCCTTATAAACAACAGAAATTTTTCTCACAGTTCTCAAGGCTGGAAGTCTGAGATCAGGGTGCCATGAATTCTCTGGTGAGAGCATATTTCCCTGTTAATAGAAGGTTGTTTTCTCGTTGTACCCTTACATGGCAGAGAGCAAAGAGAAACAAGCTCTCTCTTGACTCTTTTAAGGGCACTACTCCCACTCATGAGGCCTCTACTCTTATGACTTAATCTAATCCTAATTATCTCCTAAAGGTCCAACCTCCCAATATGATCACATTGGGGGGGGGGGCAGGGTTTCAACATGTGAATGTGGGGACGCAAACATTCATCCATAGCAGTGATGCTCTGTAAAATAAGTTTTTAAAGTAAAATTTATTACTGAGTGGAAAATTCTCTGAATATAAAGCAGATACATCTTTGTATCTTTGATTATTTTCATGTCATGAAAAATAATTGGAAACAGTTACGTTTTCAGTTATTTTTTAAAACTAGAAAATATGCTCCAAAATATATGTGCCTCTCATCTCTGTGAAACAGATAAATATTAGAAATTTGTAATAATCTTCTCTACACACTCCTATTTAAATGTATGTGGAAAAGGAAAAAACATACAAAAAATAAGAAAAAGAAATACAACTGTATTCTGCTCTGGTCTTAGTTAGGTCTGAGTCCAATTTTCAGTGCCTTCCATGTGAGACCAATCTAATTTGGCAAAATTGATTCCTAGGCACTTTAGGCAAGAGTCTCTTTATTGGGGATATTAATTAAAGTGAGAAAATTGTATAGACCATCTCTTTAATTCCATCTACCCCAACAGTCTTGAGATGCTGTGCACTTCATTGATGAAACCTGCTAGTCTGTGGATCCTTTTCCATCTAAAACAGCATCTTTCATGGACCAAACATTCTAAAACAGATTCCAGGAATACAATTTTCTGTGGCACCAACAGTTATTCATCCACTGATAATATCCAATAACAGAATTTGTCTCAGTGTATTCTGTGAAAAACAAACAAACACTGTTTAGAGTACTCTGTGACTTGACCCAGAGGCTCAAGATTTCCCCCTTTCTATAGAGGCTGGGACAGGGAAGAGTCTGATGTCCCAGCTACACTAAATGCCATTCTTTAATAATTATCTTTATTTATTACCCTGAAGGTCCTCCTTGTGAACACTCCTGACCCTTGTTCAGACTAGTGATTCTCAGCCATAAACACAATATTAGAATCACTTCTGGAGTTTCTAAACCTCCCGAGATCCAAGCTATACCCCAAATCAATTAAAGCAAAATCTTGGGAGTTAGATCCAGATTTTAAAACTTCGAGACAGAGGGGGACCTTGAAGATGGCGGACATGGAGATCACCTTCCTCCTCACAAATACATCAGAAATACATATACATGAGGAACAACTCTGACAGAACACCTACTGAATGCTGGCAGAAGACCTCAGACCTCCCAAAAGGTAAGAAACTCCCCACGTACCTGGGTCGGGCAAAAGAAAAAACAAAAAAACAGAGACAAAAGAATAGGGACAGGACCTGCACCTCTGGGAGGGAGAGTGAAGGAGGAAAAGTTTCCACACACTAGGAAGCCCCTTCACTGGTGGAGACGGGGGGTGACGTGGGGGAAGCTTCAGAGCCATGGAGGAAAGCGCAGCAACAGGGGTGCAGAGGGCAAAGCGGAGAGATTCCCACACAGATGATCGGTGCTGACCTGCACTCACCAGCCTGAGAGGCTTGTCTACTCACCTGCCGGGACGGGTGGGGCTGGGAGCTGGGACTTGGGCTTTGGAGGTCAGATCCCAGGGAGAGGACTGGGGTTGGCTGTGTGAACACAGCCTGAAGGGGGCTAGTGCAACACAGCTAGCCAGGAGGGAGTCCAGGAAAAAGTCTGGACCTGCCTCAGTGGAAAGAGACCATTGTTTCAGTCTCTTTCTCTGCGCAAGGAGAGGGGATTCAGAGCACCGCCTAAACGAGCTCCAGAGATGGGCCCGGGCTATCAGCGTGGACACCAGAGACGGGCATGAGATGCTAAGGCTGCTGCTGCAGCCACCAAGAAGCCTGTGTGCAAGCACAGGTCACTATCCACACCTCGCCTCATGGGAGCCTGTGCAGCCTGCCACTGCCAGGGTCCCGTGATCCAGGGACAACTTCCCTGGGAGAACACATGGCGTGCCTCAGGCTATTGCAACGTCGCACCAGCCTCTGCCGCCACAGGCTCTCCCTGCATTTCGTACCCTTTCCTACCCTGCTCCCGCCAACCTGAGTGAGCCAGAGCCCCCTAATCAGCTGCTCCTTTAACCCTCTTTTGTTTGGGTGAAGAACAGATGCCCTCAGGCAACCTACAAGCAGAGGCGGGGCCAAATCCAAAGCTGAACCCCAGGAGCTGTGCAAACAAAGAAGAGAAAGGGAAATCTCTCCCAGCAGCCTCAGGAGCAGCCGATTAAATCTCCACAATCAAGTTGATGTACCCTGCATCTTTGGAATACCTGAATAGACAGCGAATCATCCCAAAATTGAGGTGGTGGACTTTGGGAGCAACTGTAGACTTGGGTTTGCTCTCTGCATCTAATTTGCTTCTGGTTTTATGTTTATATTAGTTTAGCATTTAGAGCTTATTATCACTGGTGGGTTTGTTTATTGATTTGTTTCCTCTCTTCCTTTTTTTTTTAATATATATTTTTGTTCTTTTTCCTTTTGCTATTTTTGTGAGTGTGTACCTGTATGCTTCTTTGTGTGATTTTGTCTGTATAGCTTTGCTTTTACCATTTGTCCTAGGGTTCTGTCTGTCGTTTCTTTTTTTTTTTGTATAGTTTTTAGTGCTTGTTATCATTGGTGGACTTGTTTTTTGGTTTGGTTGCTCTCTTCTTTCTTTTTATTTTATTACTTCTTTATTTTTAACAATAATATTTTATTTTAATAACTTTATTTTATTTATTTTTTCTTTCTTTCTTTCTTTTTTTTTCTCCCTTTTCTTCTGAGCCGTGTGGCTGACAGAGTCTTGGTGCTCCAGCAGGGTGTCAGGCCTGAGTGCTGAATGGGAGAGCCGAGTTCAGGACATTGGTCCACCAGAGACCTCCTGGCCCCACGTAATATCAAATGGCAAGAGCTCTCCCAGAGATCTCCAACTCATTGCTAAGACCCAGCTCCACTCAATGACCAGCAAGCTCCAGTGCTAGACACCCTATGCCAAACAACTAGTAAGACAGGACCACAACCACACACATTAGCAGAGAGGCTGCCGAAAATCATAATAAGTTCACAGACACTCCAAGACACACCACCAGATGTGGTCCTGCCCAGCAGAAAGACAAGACCCAGCCTCATCCACCAGAACACAGGCACAACTCCCCTCAACCAGGAAACCTACACAAGCCACTGAAGCAACCTTACCCACTGGAGAAAGACACAAAAAACAATGGGAACTAAGGACCTGCAGCTTGCAAAAGGAGACCCCAAACACAGTAAGTTAAGCAAAATGAGAAGACAGAGAAATACACAGCAGATGAAGGAACAAGGTAAAAACCCACCAGACTAAACAAATGAAGAGGAAATAGGCAGTATACCTGAAAAAGAATTCAGAGTAATGATAGTAAAGATGATCCAAAATTTTGGCAATAGAATGGAGAAAATACAAGAAACTTTTACCAAGGACATAGAAGAACTAAAGACCAAACAAACAGTGATGAACAAAACAATAACCGAAATTAAGAATTCTCTAGGAGGAATCAACAGCAGAATAACTGAACCAGAAGAACGGATAAGTGACCTGAAAGATAAAATAGTGGAAATAACTACCACAGAGCAGAATAAAGAAAAAAGAATGAAAAGAATTTAGGACAGTCTCAGAGACCTCTGGGACAACATTAAATGCACCAACATTCAAACTATATGGGTCCCAGAAGAAGAAGAGAAAAAAGAAAGGCACTGAGAAAATATTTGAAGAGATTATAGTTGAAAACTTCCCTAACATGGGAAAGGAAATAGTCAATCAAGTCCAGGAAGCACAGAGAGTCCCATACAGGATAAATCCAAGGAAAAACATGCCAAGACACATATTAATCAAACGATCAAAAATTAAATTCAAAGAAAAAATATAATAAGCAACAAGAGAAAAGCAACAACATACAAGGGAAACCCCATATCCCTATAAGGTTAACAGCTGATCTTTCAGCAGAAACTCTGCAAGCCAGAAGGCAGTGGCAGGACATATTTAAGGTGATGAAAGGGAAAAACTTACAACTAAGATTACTCTACCCGACAAGGATCTCATTCAGATTCGATGGAGAAATTAAAACCTTTACAGACAAGCAAACGCTAAGAGAATTCAGCACCACCAAACCAGCTTTACAACAAATGCTAAAGGAACTTCTCTAGGCAGGAAACACAAGAGAAGGAAAAGACCTACAATAACAAACCCAAAACAGTTAAGAAAATGGTAATAGGAGCATACATATCAATAACTACCTTAAATGTAAATGGATTAAATGCTCCCACCAAAAGACATAGACAGGCTGAATGTATACAAAAACAAGACCCGTATATATACTGCCTACAAGATACCCACTTCAGACCTAGGGACACATACAGACTGAAAGTGAGGGGATGGAAAAAGATATTCCATGCAAATGGAAAACAAAAGAAAGCTGAGTAGCAATTCTCATATCAGACAAAATACACTTTAAAATAAAGACTATTACAAGAGACAAAGAAGGACACTACATAATGATTAAGGGATCAATGCAAGAAGAAGATATAACAATTGTAAATATTTATGCACCCAATATAGGAGCACCTCAATGCATAAGGCAAATGCTAACAGCCATAAAAGGGGAAATCAACAGTAACACAATAATAGTAGGGGACTTTAACACCCCACTTTCACCAATGGACAGATCATCCAAAAGGAAAATAAATAAGCAAACACAGGCTTTAAATGGCACATTAAGCAAAATGGACTTAATTGATATTTATAGGACATTCCATCCAAAAACAACAATACACTTTTCTCAAGTGCTCATGGAACATTTCTTGGGTCACATAGCAAGCCTTGGTAAATTTAAGAAAATTGAAATCGTATCAAGTATCTTTTCTGACCCCAATGCTATGAGACTAGATATCAATTACAGGAAAAATATTTGTACATAATACAAACACATGGAGGCAAACAGTATGCTGCTAAATAACCAACAGATCACTGAAGAAATCAAAGAGGAAATGAGAAAATACCGACAAACAAATGACAATGAAAACACGACAACCCCAAACCTAAGGGATGCAGCAAAAGCAATTCTAAGAGGGAAGTTTATAGCAATACAATCCTACCTCAAGAAACAAGAAACATCTCAAATAAACAACCTAACCTTATACCTAAAGCAATTAGAGAAAGAAGAACAAGAAAACCCCAAAGTTAGCAGAAGGAAAGAAATCATAAAGATCGGATCAGAAATAAATGAAAAAGAAATGAAGGAAACAAAAGCAAAGATCAATAAAACTAAAAGCTGGTTCTTTGAGAAGATTAACAAAATTGATAAAACATTAGCCAAACACATCAAGAAAAAAAGGGAGAAGAATCAAATCAATAGAATTAGAAATGAAAAAGGAGAAGTAACAAGTGACACTGCAGAAATACAAAGGATCATGAGAGATTACTACAAGCAACTCTATGCCAATAAAATGGACAACCTTGAAGAAATGGACAAATTCTTAGAAATGCACAACATGCCGAGACTGAACCAGGAAGAAATGGAAAGTATGAACAGACCACTCACAAGCCCTGAAATTGAAACTGTGATTAAAAATCTTCCAACAAACAAAAGCCCAGGACCAGATGGCTTCAGAGGCAAATTCTGTCAAACATTTACAGAAGAGCTAACACTTATCCTTCTCAAACTCTTCCAAAATATAGCAGAGGGAGGAACACTCCCAAACTCAGTCTATGAGGCCACCATCACCCTATACCAAAACCTGACAAAGATGTCACAAAGAAAGAAAACTACAGGCCAATATCACTGATGAACATAGATGCAAAAATCCTCAACAAAATACTAGCAAACAGAATCCAACAGCACATTAAAAGGATCATACACCATGATCAAGTGGGGTTTATTCCAGGAATGCAAGGATTCTTCAATATATGCAAATCAATCAATGTGATACACCATATTAACAAATTGAAGGAGAAAAACCATATGATCTTCTCAATAGATGCAGAGAAAGCTTTCAACAAAATTCAACACACATTTATGAGAAAAACCCTCCAGAAAGTAGGCATAGAGGGAACTTTCCTAAACATAATAAAGGCCATATATGACAAACCCACAGCCAACATCATCCTCAATGGTGAAAAACTGAAACCATTTCCACTAAGATCAAGAACAAAACAAGGTTGCCCACTCTCACCACTATTATTCAACATAGTTTTAGAAGTTTTAGTCACAGCAATCAGAGAAGAAAAAGAAATAAAAGGAATCCAAATCGGAAAAGAAGAAGTAAAGCTGTCACTGTTTGCAGATGACATGATACTATACATAGAGAATCCTAAAGATGCTACCAGAAAACTACCAGAGCTAATCAATGAATTTGGTAAAGTAGCAGGATACAAGATTAATGCACAGAAATCTCTTGCATTCCTATACACTAATGATGAAAAATCTGAAAGTGAAATTAAGAAAACACTCCCATTTACCATTGCAACAAAAAGAATAAAATATCTAGGAATAAACCTACCTAAGGAGACAAAAGACCTGTATGCAGAAAATTGTAAGACACTGATGAAAGAAATTAAAGATGATACAAATAGATGGAGAGATATACCATGTTCTTGGATTGGAAGACTCAATATTGTGAAAATGACTATACTACCCAAAGCAATCTACAGATTCAATGCAATGCCTATCAAACTACCACTGGCATTTTTCACAGAACTAGAACAAAAAATTTCACAATTTGCATGGAAACACAAAAGACCCCGAATAGCCAAAACAATCTTGAGAAAGAAAAACGGAGCTGGAAGAATAAGGCTCCCTGACTTCAGACTATACTTCAAGCCTACAGTAATCAAGACAGTATGGTCCTGGCACAAAAACAGAAATATAGATCAATGGAACAGAATAGAAAGCCCAGAGATAAACCCACGCACATGTGGTCACCTTATATTTGATAAAGGAGGCAAGAATATACAGTGGAGAAAAGACAGCCTCTTCAGTAAGTGGCGCTGGGAAAACTGGACAGCTACAAGTAAAAGAATGAAATTAGAACATTTCCTAACACCATACACAAAAATAAACTCAAAATGGATTAAAGACCTAAATGTAAGGACAGACACTATCAAACTCTTAGAGGAAAACATAGGCAGAACACTCTATGACATAAATCACAGCAAGATCCTTTTTGACCCACCTCCTAGAGAAATGGCAATAAAAACAAAAATAAACAAGTGGGACCTAATGAAACTTAACAGCTTTTGCACAGCAAAGGAAACCATAAACAAGACAAAAAGACAACCCTCAGAATGGGAGAAAAGATTTGCAAATGAAGCAACTGACAAAGGATTAATCTCCAAAATATACAAGTGGCTCTTGCAGCTCAATATCAAAAAAACAGACAACCCAATCCAAAAACGGGCAGAAGATCTAAATAGACATTTCTCCAAAGAAGATATACAGATTGCCATCAAACACATGAAAGTATGCTCAACATCATTAATCATTAGAGAAATGCAAATCAAAACTACAATGAGATATCATCTCTCACCAGTCAGAATGGCCATCATCAAAAAATCTACAAACAATAAATTGATACAGCCACTATGGAGAACAGTATGGAGGTTCCTTAAAAAACTAAAAATAGAACTACCAGTCGATCCAGCAATCCCATTACTGGGCATATACCCTGAGAAAACCATAATTCAAAAAGAGTCATGTACCAAAATGTTCATTGCAGCTCTATTTACAATAGCCAGGACATGGAAGCAACCTAAGTGTCTATTGATAGATGAATGGATAAAGAAGACATGGCACATATATACGACAGGATATTACTCAGCCATAAAAAGAAATGAAATTGAGTTATTTGTAGTGAGGTGGGTGGACATAGAGACTGTCATACAGAGTGAAGTAAGTCAGAAAGAGAAAAACAAATACCGTATGCTAACACATATATATGGAATCTAAAAAAAAAAAAAAAAAGGTCAGGAAGAACCTAGGGGCAGGACATGAATAAAGACGCAGACATAGAGAATGGACTTGATGACATGGAGAGGGGGAAGGGTAGGCTGGGACGAAGTGAGAGATTGGCATGGACATATATACACTACCAAATGTAAAATAGATAGCTAGTGGGAAGCAGCCACATAGCACAGGGAGATCAGCTCGGTGCTTTGTGACCACCTAGAGGGGTGGGATAGGGAGGTTGGGAGGAAGATGCAAGAGGGAGGAGATATGGGGATATATGTATACGTATAGCTGATTCACTTTGTTATACGGCAGAAACTAACACACCAGTGTAAAGCAATTATACTCCAATAAAGATGTTAAAAAAAAAAGAAAACCTCCAGTTGCTCCAATGTTCAGTTCAGTTATTTTCTCTAATTTTGATATTTGAAAGTATTTACCAGACTCTACAGAATACACTCATATATGTCTTTCATTTAAAGGCAAAGGATAAGATGCAGCAAGAAATGGACAATAATGGAAGGAAATGGAGTTCCAAGAGACATTCCACAATGTGGCCTACACAGGGCCAGTTCTTTTGCACACACAGGACCACATAGCCTTTTTGAATTGAATGCATCAAATTCCTTGTGAAGAATCTTGCCTTTGGGAGAGTCCCGAAAAGACACACAGTATTTAAGTCATTTAACAAGTCAAGCAATTCTTAGCAAATAGATTAGGCCAGTTGCAGACCATCCCCTGGTATCCCATGGGAATTTCAGATCTTAAACAGCACATCACAAAATCCATTGCACTTATTTTAGCCAAGAATAAAAAACCAGAAACCCAGTCTTCACCAGATATAAAGATAGAGCTCTCCCAGTCTAGCTGTAAACCAGCTCTATGTTCACAGCCATCAAGACTGTGAATCTTCATATCTTAGGTTTATTGAATGTTGTTTCCTTTGCTTTTTTTCCCAAGGATATCATACCATTTGCTTATTATCATATAGAAATTTCCCCAAATTTGAAATTTCCTGAATGCATCTTTTTTTAATCCTCTAGTACTCTCATAACTTTCTTTTTTCTTGTTTTTTATTAACATATTTTATATCAAATGGAATTTGGGGTTGACTAGAGATAGATACCTGTGCTCAATCTCTGATATAGAACCAGAATTGCTCCTTTAATATTAGTTTATTTGCATTTATTACTTTAATCATTCTTTATTGTAAATCATGACTACTAAACATCATGAGATTATATCTATATCAGTCAGTTAATTCAAAAGTGCGACATTTAGTAAACCAGAGAGGTATGATTTAAATGAATAAAAAACAGTCTGGCATGTCTGTGATAAGTGTCTCATGTTTTGACTTATCCAACTGCTTTTTAATTTCAGTTTGTATAATGTTCTTCAGAAATGTATTTCCCTCTGGTTGAAAGCTTGAAATCCAATCTAATTATCTTATGGTTAGTTAGCTTCACATTCAAGATATTGAGCAGGTTTCTTGATACTAATTACTCTTAACATCCACAATTCAATAAATACAAAAAGGATCTGGACCCATATTTTCTTCTTTTCTCATGATTTAATATTTTTGGAAAAATGGACTATAATCTATTAGGAATAATTTCTAACCCTTTGAAATCCTAGGTATTATTTCATTATATAGTCTATTTCTTCCTTTAAATCATGATTTTTTATTATCCCATGGATTAAATTCTATAGTCTCTGAAGCAAAATGTCTCTTTGGTACATTTTAAGAAATTTTTCCAGTGTGTTCATTTTCTCAAAAAGCCACTCAGTTGAAGTCATTAAACATATCTTCTTCTTACCACTAAGGTTATTTTCTTATTAATGACCTATATGGGAGGCATGACCTTTAGGGGAAACTTGGAGACATCATTTAATTATAAGCTTCTCATTAAATTATCTGGTTTGCCAATAGTTTATTTAATTAATGCATTTTTTACATTCTGAATGTTACAATGAATTAGGAAAGTAGCAGAAAAAAGTACCAACTACTAATATTTTGTAATAAGCCAAATTGTAACTATGTAGTCATCACTATCCATACTCACTATCATGTTTAATAGCAAAAAAAATTGCTAAGTAACTCTTATGGAAAAGATATCTGTCCCCCATGAGTCAATTTTACAAAGACTTTTGAAGACATAATAGCCTGAAATGTTAACAATTTTAGCAGCTTTATTTTGGTGCCAATTCTGAGTAGAATGGAGGCACAAGCCATTTTCAAACCTAGGTGCCATTCTTTTATACCACTGGCTTTAGAATTCAAATATCGGAACATCTCATTAACCTAATAGTACTGTAAACTTATTAAGTTTTTATACATTAGTTTTTCTTAACTGATCTTCCTAGACATGTTCTTTGAGAAAAAAAATAAAATTATTTTACTGCTTTGTAGCTCATTTTCAGCCATTATTGCTAAGATGAATCATTTTATATTCACCTTTCAAACCTGGGCTTTTGAAATTCAACAGTTAATCTAGTGCAATTTATGAATGCAAAAGTGAAGCTATCATCTTGGTTATTGGTAACTGTGGTTAAAATTTTCACCAATGAGTGAAACATTGGTCAGGTTTTCCAATAATGGAATTATAAGCTCAAAAAATA
The DNA here is from genome assembly GCF_028564815.1 of Eubalaena glacialis. NCBI lineage: Eukaryota > Metazoa > Chordata > Mammalia > Artiodactyla > Balaenidae > Eubalaena > Eubalaena glacialis. The sequence goes on along the minus strand of NC_083723.1, from coordinate 97,008,609 downwards.
TATAAAACTTAAAGAATACTTTGTACAATGTGCTATGAAAGAGCCTAAATCCTGACAATAAGACTAGAATTGAGAGAGCTCATATTAAGAGATTAAGTAGGACTGTTCTTGACTTCTTCCCGCATGGCTGTGAAGGCTCTGTGTCAATATTCCATCTGCATTGCTTAAGTGGTTAGTTAGAGAGCTATAGAAATATAAAATAAAAGAATAACCTTCAGTTTTCCCTGGAGAATATATTGACCTTTTCTAGGCTTTAAGCTCATTTTATTCTTGTTAATGTTTAATTCATATAGCAAATGAACAAAAAGGTAAAGCTTTCAGATTTGTAAAACATCGTTGAGCATTGCATAATGAAAAGGAAGCCTGACTTGGTTACTTTCTCTGATTTTCATATTGAACTAAGTCAATTTAAGAGCAGCCACCACGGCTTTTTCGATTTGTGAAAAGGTGAGGCAAACATCTTACCAGTTATATTTGCTATGCCTTTCATAGTTCATATATATCTGTGATCATAATCTCAAATTATTTTCTTTTAATAACTGTACCAAGAGACAGATATATTTGAATAGTAAGATGTTAGAAAAATATTCAAAATAACTGCAACAACAAGAAGCACACAATTAACTAGTTGGATTGTGCTCACTGAAAGAGAATCCCTAAGCTTCAGAATATCTTTTTTTAAAATAGGCATAATACCATGTTCTTATTCAAAGAAAAGAGCAATGACTAAATTTTTTGGAACATTTTGAACTGTAATGAAAAAGTGAAGATGATTATTTTCTTTTCCACAATATCATATGTCTCCCAAACATTATAGATATTGAGAATTTAAATAAATGGGTTCATAAGAACCTGTCTTTTCTCGAACTGATCAGCCACTATTAAATAGTGTGGGTATGGCAGGAGCCGGCCCCATCCATGAGGAAATATCTGTGGTGCCTATGACTTAAGAAGTGAGAAAAGGAATCAAGTATTTAATCAGATGTTAATCTGGGTTGATTTTCTTGTCAGGTGTATTTTATGTATTGAATAATTAATTGCAGAGAAAAATATCTGTGAGGTAGAGAACGACTTTCTTTAATAGATGATGACACCGAGTCTCTGAGGCTCCTATGATCTACCATAGCATAAGAGGCAGAGTTGAAAGTTGACCCAAGTTCTCTTTATTCCAAAACTATATTGCCCAAAACTCGATCTTGAAATAAAAATTGATTAATTAAATATTAAATAAATGGCCACAATGTAACTATGGAGGATGATTTAGAGGGATAACTTAATTTACAGGAAGTCTATTTTATTTCTCCTTTGCTCATTCCCATGGTTCATCCTACTATTTGATACTGGGCTGTAAAAATGGAAAGAGAAAAAAGCTTTTTTTATTGGGTATAGTAAATTAACAAGTAAACACCAATGACACTAGTTGCTGTTTTTCCTACTTCCTAAGTGTTCATAGGTGAAAGAGCTTCAGGATGTGGTTTGAATAGAACTGGACTCATTTTCAGGTATTTGGCTTTGAGTTTATAGAGAAATCCTCAGAGAGGAGCCACATACATTAGGGGAAGAATCCCTGCCCAAAGCTCAGCCCTTCCATCCTTTGGAACCTGGGCAAAGATTCACTTGTCCCTGACTCCAAAGCTAATTCCTTCAGAAATCAGAGTGAGTGTGAGAGGGGCTAAAAGGGCTGGTATTTCTTTAGGCAACCAGAGACAAGTTTTGACAATACTATGCATCACGATTACTCCTTGTCAGATTTTGCCAACAGTACAAAATTATTACAATTCCACTGTACAGTTAGCAACTCCATGCTCTTCTGGTCTATTATCACTTATCACCTACCAAAATGCCAACCAGTCTTCCATCTGTCTAGTAACGAACCACCAATGCTTCTCTGTGGTTCCCCTCTCTGATTAATTCCCCACTGTTAGCCACTTTTTGGACGCTCCTAACTACTCTCTGGAAACCTCTTATGTCTTCAACTTCTCGAATGAAAACTTTTCAACCCTGGGCAAAATTGAAACTTGATTCCCCATCTACAGTACTCCTCTACCTCCCGTGTCAGTGTTATTGAACAGTCCTTTGAATATTTCCCCCTGTACACGGGTGCTTTGTCACAGTAGCCATGGCATTCCACTCCTTTCCTAGTACCATGAAGATACAGAATATCTTGTAGAACATTAAATCGGGCTGGAGAAATGCATTAAATATGGCAACAGGCAACCATAGGAATCTACATCATTCATCTTTGAGTTCCTAATAGGTAACTTCCCAAGTACTTCTGGAAGATTTTTTTTTTTTTTTTTTTTGCTTGCCAGCCCAAACAACATAACACATGGCTATGCCACAATTCCTGAGCTGTTACATTATCATTTAAGCACCTGGCTGATACTGGAATGAGTATAATTTCCTAAATTCCAGGGAAACAACTTTGATTCAGTTTGAGTGAATATTTTCCTCTAGTCTAATCATTATTACTGGGGTGAGATAGACTATCATTTTGCACATATAGTTGTGTGTTCAAACTGAGTTTGCACAGAGAATGAAAAGACAATCTCCAGATGGTGAAGCTAGACAGATATATTTAAGCATATCAGTACTGAATGAGCATAGAGTAGTTATCTAGATTTGTATCTCAATTTTTCACATAGTCTCACTATTTCTCAAGAGATAATCCTACTTCCTACTTCACTGGTAAATGAAGCTTTCTCCTCTCTTGCATATAAACTCTTTTCCGTCTGTTGCTGTGATACGGAAACAATTCTTCAACAAACAAAAAATCTGGATAGGTTGCAAATTGAGCTTATGATTTGAGCATCACTTTGATATCAAATCTGATGAAAATAACACAAAACAAATGAAATGCAGTAAAATGCCTCCAATGACCAAAAATGCAAAGTAGAAAATAAAATATTAATCTCTTTGAAACAATTAAATTTCTTCCTTCCCTTTTCAGAGCTCAAATACCAGTTTCAATATATAGGTTTACAGTTTCTGTTGTTTACTAAATTCCCACCTTTGTACTATATCCCATTTCCTCTAACCTACACAGGACACTACTCAAGCAGTATATCGCTCCACTCCACTCTTCACATCATCTATTTTTTTCTTCTATACTGGATTGTCCCATCAGCATACAGATGTTTATTTCTCCTATCTTAAAATAAAACAGATAAAACAAGAAGTATTTTTAGCCCCACTTTCCCTTCTAGGCACTAGCCCATAGCAAAATTCTTCAAAACAGTTGTTTATAATCACTGTTTCTAATTATTCTCCTCCCATTCTCTCTGAAACTTATCACTCTACTAACAGCAATCTTAGCAGATGTTTCCCATACTGTATTAACTGTTGGTAAATTTTCAGTCTTCATCTTACCCATCCATCAGTGCCATTTAATACAAGGGATGTTCATTCATTCACTCAGTCACTTGGTTTCCTTGACACTTCACTCTCCTGGTCTTTCTCCTACCCCATTAATGTTCCTTCTCATGTTCTTCTGCTAGATCTACTTTATCCTCCAGCTGCATATCATATAATGTCACTGGTTCATTTCTCAGCCCTCATCTCTATCTGAAGTTACTCCTTTGATGATTTTATCCTGTCTGTGGCTTTAAATACCATCTATATAATTACAACTTTCAGATTTATGATTCTATCCAGGACCTCTCCTAACAAATCAGACTCAGATATCCAAACCATATGCACAAAATCTCTACTTGGATATCTACTAGGCAGCTGCAGTATAACTTGTCCAAAACCAATCTTCTGATTTCTACTCTCTCCAAACAAATCTGTTGCTTTTCAAGTTTTCCCCCTCTCAGTTAATTTCAACTCCATTGCTCTAGTTTAAAGCCTTTTATTTATACACCCCATGTACAGTATTTCACCAAATTCTGTCAGCTCTACTTTCAGAACATTCAAATTCTGACAACTTCTCACCACTGCATTGCTTCCAGCCTTATCTGAGCCTCTAATAGCTCTTGCTTGAATTCCTATATTCCCTCCTGACCAATTTTCTGATTCCAGTTCTGACCCCTACTGTCTATTTTTAACCAAGCAGTAGGAGGGATCATTTTAAAACAAAATTCAGATCATCACACTTCCCTGCTCAAAACTTTCCAGTGGGTTCATGACTCACTCAGAATAAAAGTCATTGTCATTTGCTAACCGATCCAGTAGCCTGTTCTCTCTCTGACCTCACTTCCTCTTACTTTCTTAGAATTTCTTATCCCTTTTCCCTGTTTTGTTTCTCTCCATATCAATTTTCAAGTGATGCATTATATACTTTGTTTATTAATTTTGTTAATTTTCAGTCTTTCCTACCCTAGTATATTAATTCCATGAGGACAGATATTTTTGTGAATACTTCTCCCTGCTGTATCCCCAGCACTCAGAGTAGTTGGCACATAGCAAGTCTAAAAATATTTCCTGTGTGATGAAAAATGTATTGAATGTATCTTCACTGTATGGAAAGCCTGGAAACTCTGCTAATTTCCTCCTGAGTTCCCTTTCCTACCATTAGTCACTACCAGAAACTTTGAGTAAGACTCCATTACTCTGGAACTAATGAATGAAATAAGACAATTGTCCCTTCACCTTGCTGTGATATCCCTTCAGTACCTCCATAATTACCACCCACATAAAACAGATGAAGAGATTTTGTGGTTATTTTAGAAAGAAATTGGAGGACAAGTAAAAGTTCATTGTCATTTATTAATTTGTTCTATAACTGTTAATTATCTGGAATTTCCCTTGAGTCTCAAAGACATTGCTACTAGGTATCTCAACTCTGTACAAGGAAGTAGTCACCCTTGAGTTCTACACGTAGCCCACTTCCTTGGCCTTCAGGTTTTATCTCCCCTCAAAACTACTTTTTATTAAGCATCCCTCCAAATCATCACAGCTCCCCAAAGCAATTTAATTCTCCATGATTTTAACCACCCTCCCTGCCACCTTCCCAAGTGCACCATGGAAAATCCTAAGTACTTTTAAGTCCAAATAGAATCCCCTCAAGGATTCACAGCTATTTTGTAAGGCCAGTGCAGCCAGAATCTTGCAATATGTGTATTTTATTGGGGAAGGGTGGCCGAAGTAGAGTGGAACAGATGAATTCCTCTTGGTTAGATTTCCTTTATGATATTTTTGTCTTTGTAAATTTAGTTGTATGTTCAAGTATTGCATCTATTAAAAATTAAATATATAAACATCTTCAAAAACAGAAATTAATTTCCACAAGTACTCCAATCTAAATACTTGTTGGAAAAATAATTCTTTCCTCAAATAGTAAGTTTCTTTATTTCCTTCCAACATCACAAAATTATTATGCTCATTTGGTGTAATGTCTATTACTATTCAAACAGGCTATTTTTTTAAAAGAAACTGACAAAGTAATACAAAAATGTATTTGCAGGAATTCAAAGGTAGATAAAGCTAAAATGAGTATTATTTTTTTAAAAAAAGAGAAAAAGGGATTTTTTTCTTCCTAATTTTAAAATGTACTTCATAAAGATAATGTTTAAAACAGTGTGGTACTAGCCTGCAAAAGAACATATTACACTCTGATTCACAATTAATATCCCAGAAAAGACCCTAATATGTATGACAATCTAGTGTAATAAACATGAAATTTCAATAGCATGAAAATTGGATTACAATAAATTGTCCTAAAATCATTAGCTAGCTATTGAAAGAAAATTCGATTGCAAACACATGCCTATACAATTTCCAAATATAAAGATATAATAGAAAGGAAAAACTTTTAAAGAAAACATTGATCAGAAATGTTGTTTGAAATACCTTCTAAACATGACACAAAAGTCAGAAAAAATCACCATTTGAAGTACAGTGTTATGAGAAATACATTTTGGAAATCTGAATAATTTTTATAATACTGACAAGCAATATACATTTCTAAATATAAGACTGATTTGTCTTTGTATATAAGCTAAAGAGCCTGGAGCTAGAAAGCTACTGCTAGGAGTTTTATTCTCACGGGTCCTTTTCTTATTTTATTCCTCCACCAGCCCTAACTTAAAAGGGCACAGTACGAATCTTGGCAGCTTCTCATGCTCTGTCTAGTGTTCCTGAGATGCCATCTGGCACAGGAATCCTGACTACAGACAAAGCTTAATGACCATCCTAGCTGACAGCTATTATGGATGCATCTTTGCTACTCTTGCCCGGTCTATATGCAGTTCTAACCAGAAGGATGACATTCACAGATCTCAACAGAGTTTTAGGTTGCTTTCAATTCCAAAAGCCTTTCAAGAATGTGATATTTAGCAAGAGTAAGCAGACTGGTTAACAAAGGTGGGACATGTCCTCATACATAATGAACTAGTCAGTAAAAAGCACAGGCACAATGCAGACCTCCATGTTCTTGTTCTGAGCTGCCCTGCTGCAGGACTCTCTTACTGAAAGTTAAGAACAATTCCTTTGTTCATAATTCAAATCCAGAAGCCAGCATTACTTGGAACTTCAAACAAAATAAAGATATATGCCATCTCAGACAAGAAAATATCTATATGAATTTCTTACACAAGCTAAGAATTACATAGGGGCAAAAAGTAAAAAGGAAACCAAAGAAAGCTGGAATAAGACTGAGCAATTTCTAGCACAATTGCATAGTGAAATGGTGAGAACCATAGAAGTTATACTCAGATTCTAACTTTTATTAAAATAACTACCCATAACACTGTATTCACAGTCCAGGTACATCGGAGAACTTATATATGACCTACTTCAGCATAAACTCAGAAATCTCATTGGAAGGAAATCATTAAAGCCTCTTTGTAAACCACATCAGAAGGACTATTTTATGTTTTGGAGCACTTCATTTCCATGGAAAAAACCTATTTTGTTTCTGATTTTAAGACACTAGCCCAACTGCATCAACAAATTATCTTTATTTGTAGAACTTTGCCCTTAGCTAAAAAATCAGCAGGAGAACAAAGAGAAATAGGATCTTTAGTCCCTATTTTCTATCACCATATTGCACACAAAATCATATTTAAATATTTATATAGTATCAAAATAGTACATTGAAGTTTTGTATAAAGAACTGACTCCTTTTGCATAAGACATATGGTATGCTTTTATATAAAAATGGTTCTTTCATTCTTTCTTTCAGGGGAGGGCTTTCTATACACCATGTATGTGCTTGGTGCTGGGCATACTAAGTTGGGAAAAACAAACAGCAAAAAGGCATTGACTGTTGCCTCAAGGAACACATTGTTAGGGAGACGTGCACTCTGAACATTTCCTAATAAATTGGACTAAATAAACATATTGAATTGTCCATCTTCTCTGGTCTCATTATATTTTGACTAATGCTGTGACTTTTTAAGATTGCTGACTGACAAACCTATAGCTTTGGTCAAAAAATAGGACACGGCCAGAGAAGATGGATATTCTTTGGTCAATAGAAGGAATTATGTTTAGGCATTTATGGTATACCAACAATCAACTTCAACTAGATTATGCTTCTAAAAAGACCCACAAGGAGAGAAGGGAAGATCTCTTACTGATGGAGACTTAAGGTAGGCTCATCTTGTTGGAAACAATAATCCAAATCATATGAATGCTCCCGCTGCTATCATTTAATTTAAAAGCAATGTAAGTTGCTAAAAATTCACAAAGCAGGCAACAGTCCATGGCCACTCTAAGAATTATTGAGTGTTGAAATGGCTTGCATGAAACTAGAAAGTGACTTTGGAGGTGGCGCTGACTCTCTATCTCTATGTGACCCCTTTCTTTCTGGCCTCAAGCAATATATTGTAAGCTCCTGGAGGACATATACGTAATAGATCAAAACATGTCAAAACATAATAATTACTAAATATTAATTATAACCTTGTTCAGAAACACACAGATTCTATATTTTGCAAATCAACCTGTGTAAGGATCTTCATAATTTATTGTTTAACTCTCTTGCATATTACTTTTATTTCTATGTTTTCATAGATTTATCTATCATTTCCATGTTTGTGTATATACATGTGTTGTGTATGTAAATTCTGTTTAATGTCATGTTTTGAATGCGAAGTAATAATAAGGATTCTCACTTTTTTGCCAATGGGTATAAAAATTTAAGATTGTAAAAGCTATTTTTTCATGGAAAATTATTATAAAAATATTATGGAAATATCTCAAATACATTATAGGTACTTTTGCTTTCTTAAATAATGCATTCTGAAGGCAGTGTACTTTAAAAAAAAAAATAATGGCTATTGATCTGTACTTCTCTTAATTAACTCTATTTGTTAATAATACGGGGTGCCTCAGCAGCATTGTATCACCAGCCTCCTAAGTCTTTAGTCTGCTGTGTTTCTCCCCATGCCAAAATTTATTTATAGAACCCTAAAGTGATTGTTCATGAAATCAATTTGCCATTTATCCGTTTAAAACAAAACAAAAAAAAATTAAAACTCTTGTTTTTTTAACATTGACTAAAGAATAAAGTCCACATTTCTTATAAGATGTGCAAGACCCTTAAGAGTCTAACTCCAACCTCTCAATTTTTATTTTCCATTAGTCTTTCAATGATGCCTCAGATCCTAGCCACATTAAATGCCTCAGTTTACTAAATGCATTTCATTATGGCAAATATTTATTGAACATTTGTTTTAAAAAAAAGAAGCAACTCCACTAACCTTTTAAACATCCCATCTACTTTGCTTTGTTGACCTGATACAAATAGACTGCCAGATATTTCTTCAGCAAAGATGGGTTTATTTGGGATCAACAGAGAATTGTACTTGGGGTCTGCAACAAAGGTGACCCATGTACAAGTATCTGACATGGCAAAGGAAGAAGAACTCTTATAGAGAGGAAGAGGAAGTTGGTAGGGCCATATAAACAGAGTCCATGGCTTTCCACTGGCTGAGTCCTTGCCAGGAAAGAAGACAAGTTTTTCTCCTTTATGTTGGGCTCTGCTGTGGTCACAGGGTGTGAAAGCTCCCCATTCTGGTCTCCCAACTTTATTTAATTGAGGTTTCTGTTTTTTAATTTTTCACAGCTCAGAATGCTTTTTTCCACCACTCACACACTGGGCAACTCCCACGTGATTTTTATGACCCAGTATTACTGTCCACTGTCTTGCTCAGCTCCCTCCTCTGAAATCCCACAGCACTTTCCCTGTTTATTTGATTATAACTGTTCATTTATATATTTGTATCCTTGTGAGGGAGGAGTGACTCTTCTGCTACCAGATATAACTCTTGTTTTCATATTTTATTTGTACTTAAGCTGAGGGAAAAGACAATTCTCATACGTTGCCATTTGGATCTCTGAAAGTGAAATCATTCATGGTGTCCATCAAATGAAGAAACGGCATGTGTTTCAGAATGTAAACCCAAACTAAGAACCCTCTAAATAAACCTTTGGGAAAAAAACAAACAAAAGCAAAAAATAAAACAAACAAACAAAAAAACCTCACCTCTTGATATTTTCATAATCATTTTGCATATTACTAGCAGATTGCTTCTGCCTAAGACCTTGTGTGGTAGGTCTTTCCAAGAGGAGAGTGAAAGGGAGCTAAGAAATAAAGCAACAAGTTCCTGAAATCCTTCAGGGCTAAAAGAGAACCAACCCAGATGGTAACTGAATTAATATGAGGCTTCAAACTGTGAGACAAAATTAATTATGGAAGATCAGGAATGTGTCTTTTTAAATAGTTTTTTGAGGTATGATCCGTACCATAAAATATTCACCCATTTTATATGTACACTACAATGATTTTAGTAACAGAGTTGTATACCCATCACCACAATCCAGTTTTAGAATATTAGCATCACCCCAAAAATATATTTTCTGACCATTTGTGGCCAATCCCTGCTCACATCCCTAGTGCCAGGAAACCACTGATTTATTTTCTGTGTATGGATTTGCCCTTTCTGTACATTCTATACAAATGGAATCATAAAATATCTCATCTTTTTCTTCTGGCTTCTTTCACTTGGCACAATGTTTGTTTCATTTATATTGCAACATGTATCAGTAGTTTACTCCTTTTTAATTGCTAAATAGTATCCCATTGTATGATATAGGACATTTTGTTTATCCATTCACCAAATGATGGACATTTTGTTCCCAGTTTGGGGTTATTATGAATAATGCTGCTATGTATAGTCACGTAGATGTCTCTGTGTGAACATATATTTTCATTTCTATCAGGTAGATTCCTAGGAATAGGATTGCTTGTCATATGGTAAATTTATTTTTAACTTTTTTATAAAACAGATAAAATATTTCCCAAAATGTCTGTAACATTTTAAATTTCCACCAGCAGTGTATGAATTCCTGTTTCTCCACATCCTCAACAGCACTTGTCTTGCTGACTGTATCAGTTTTAGTGGGTGAAGAAGATTCTCATTGTAGTTTTTTTTTTTTTTAAATAAATTTACTTATTTATTTTTGGCTGTGTTTGGTCTTTGTCGCTGCACGTGGGCTTTCTCTAGTTGCGGGGAGCGGGGACTACTCTTGGTTTCGGTGCGTGGGCTTCTCATTGCAGTGTCTTATCTTTTTGTGGAGCACGGGCTCTAGGCATGCAGGCTTCAGTAGTTGTGGCACGAGGGCTCAGTAGTTGTGGTGCACGGGCTTAGTTGCTCCGCAGCATGTGGGATCTTCCCAGACCAGGGCTCGAACCCGTGTCCCCTGCATTGGCAGGCGGATTCTTTTTTTTTGACATCTTTATTGGAGTATAATTGCTCTACAATGGTGTGTTAGTTTCTGCTTTATAACAAAGTGAATCAGCCATACATATACATATATACCCATATCTCCTCCCTCTTGCTTCTCCCTCCCACCCTCCCTATCCCACCCCTCTAGGTGGTCATGAAGCACTGAGCTGATCTCCCTGTGCTATGTGGCTGCTTCCCACTAGCTATCGATTTTACATTTGGTAGTGTATATAATAAGTCCATGCTACTCTCTCACTTCGTCCCAGCTTACCCTTCCCCCTCCCCGTGTCCTCAAGTCCATTCTCTACATCTGTGTCTTTTTTCCTGTCCTGCCCCTAGGTTCTTCAGAACCATTTTTTTGTTTGTTTGTTTAGATTCCATATATATGTGTTAGCATACAGTATTTGTTTTTCTCTTTCTGACTTACTCTGTATGACAGACTCTAGGTCCATCCACCTCAATACAAATAACTCAATTTCTTTTCTTTTTATGGCTTAGTAATATTCCATTGTTTATATGTGGCAGGCGGATTCTTAACCACTGCACCACCAGGGAAGCCTCATTGTAGTTTTAATTTACATTTCCCTAATGATTAACATATTTAAAATATCCTTATTAGCCTTTCTTATATCTTCTTTGGTTAAAATTCTATTAAAATAGAATTTTTAATTGGTGTAAGAATTCTTTGTATACCCTGGATAAAAGACCCTTACAAGACATATGATATAAAAATATGTTCTCCCACTCTGGTCTTGTCTTCTCTCTCTCTCTCCTTTTTTTTTTTCATGGTATTTGTTGAAGTACAAGTGTTTATAATTTTTATGAAGTCCAATTTATTAGAAAATCTCTCTCTCAGAAATCTCCCAGAACTATTCCACCCTTTAGAAGTCAAAGCACAGTTATATAAGTTTTTTGAGGCAGAGGGCAGTACATTAAATGACAGTTTATACAATACATATCTGCAAATACAAAGTAGTGGGTCATCGTGACTCCTTACAAGATCAAGAAGGTATGTTATCTTTCAAGGGGTTGTCTTGATGCTAGGAGAAAGTTGCTCTTTATGGTTGAGGAAGAATTTCTGCTGATGGGGAAGTTTGGTCTATGTATAATGCAGATACACAATGCACAGTAGAGAGGAGAGAGAAGGCTAAAGAACAGAGAAAATTTATGTTTAAATTTTTCTTGTCTTGCCGAAAAATACGAATACTTTTTCACTCTGCCCAGTGTCATTCGAAGTAATAGAACAAGACCGAGCTCGGTTCAGAAGCAAAGGAAAGCTTTATTCTTTGAATCACAGAATGGAGACCTATGAGCTCAGCTCTAGAGAACATGCTCTCCCCAGCAGGCCGTGGGCGGGGCCGCTTTATTGGGTTCTCGTGGGGGATGGGGGAGGGAGGGGGGAGTGATCTCTGGGGACTGGCGCAGGCGCACCGTTCACAGCTCGGGGCGTGGCTTCAAATCGCAGGGCCGAGCGCAGCGTCTCTGCACGCGGCCCACCGCCGCCATCTTGAATCACAGCGTCCGGCGCGCGGCTTCTGAGCACACCCGCCTAGCTGAGGTGTCAGCACAGCCTTTTCGCGTGGGAGCTTTGGTGCGGAGTGCCGGGTGCGAGCCCTCTGCACATAGCAGGAACCCTATGAGCAAGTGAAACTAGACCAAACACAGAAGAAAAGAAAAAAAAAAGGTTAGACTTTATTTTATTACCCAGATTCCATTTTTGTTTCCTGGGAATTGTTAATGGGCTTTGCCAGTGGCAAAGTGATCAAACCTGAGGAGAGGATCGTGGTAATCTCTGATTTATAGCTCCTCACTCCACCAAACGACAAGTTTTGTCCTAGGAATGTCTTTTGGACTAAATATTTGTGTTTATTCTTCATGCTCTTTCCCAAGTAGTCCTTAATTAATATTTAGAAAAGACTTTTTAAAACCCCAGTTGGTCTCAGCTGTACCAAGAGACCAAGTGAGGGGGGCTTTTTTTACCTACTTGAGCCAGAGCTGTATTCTGGAAGCATTTTGTGGCGGAGGCAGATTGTGAGAAACACAAGGAGATAAAATTTGAGAGACTGAATTAGAGTCACTGACCAGGAGCCTTTCCCCATCCTGAGATTCTACTTTCTAAACCACCAGTTGAGGAGTCTGACTTCTGTTTTCCTACACATGTTGGAAATCCATTGTAATTTCTTAATTTTGATTCCTCAAGGATATGCATTACGTCTGTTTGGGCTTAGTCATTGTATTGTTCTGGCCCTTTTTACAGTGCCTGTCACATGATAGCCTCTTAAGAAAAGATTGTTAAATAAATGAATTCATCTGTAATTAATTTCCAATCTGTATATCTAATATACTCTTCTTTATAAACACATTCTCAAGGGCTCTTGAGGCAGGTAGCCAGAACATTAGTGTACCACAAAGGGCTAATATTTTAAAATTAATTTTAGTTAGTTACTTATTGATTTTATTTTAAATCGCCCGGCACTGCGATTTGGAGCCAAGCTCCGAGGTCTGAACAGTGCAGCTGGGCCAGACACCCACCCCCCCAAAATAAGTAACTCTTTATTTATGTCTTTATTCTTAGTGTCAGAGTGTAATTTGTCCTTTTTTTTTTCTTCTTAATCTGCTGTTAGGAAACCTCCTTTTAAGAATAGAACTCCCTTTGTAATGTACTCTTAATTTGGAAACACTGGTGTCATTCTTTTATAGGAAGCAGTTAAAATGAAGCAAACTTAAAAATATCAGTTTGGCTATTTAGAAGTTCTTCCCTGATCTCAAAGTTTAGTCTGAGTCATTAAAATTGCCAAGTAAATACTATTGCAGTTAGTGAGATTTGATCAAGCATTAGTGGTTGAAGGTAAGTATTTAATATACGCTTCATTCAGGAAGTTCTGTATTATTTAAAAGGTTAAATATCAGTGGTGATAGTTGGAGTCATCTCGTGTTTCCTCCTCTACCTTGTACACAATTCCTTAACTGAATAAGGCTATTCTATATGCTCTTGATGGAGTGAAATGATTCACTCTATCTGAATGCCAAAGATAGAGATTCTTAAAAATATGTTAACATGAGAAAGTCAGCATAATTACTCTTCATGCTGATTCAACTATGACGGTGTATGGTTTAATATTTTCTTTATACATATTTCTTACTTCTCATAACTGATAGTTGATGCCTATATACATTAGACTGTTGGCTCATCAGATAGACTGGGTTTGTTAAATTTGCATGTGTCATTGCTAAACCATCTGAAACACGTGCCACCATATATCAGGTTACTTACTGAAGCTGGAAAAGTATCCATTCGAGAAAAGAATCCTAGAGCATTATTTGAGCAGTATGTGTCTCTCCTCAATGGAGTTGTTTTATTTCTACAATTTTATTTGTTTCATTTTTCTGCTCTTGGTAATTTAAAATGTTTATGACATTTTAGCTGATGCAACGTGAAATGTCATTTTCCGTAATCCGTAAATGATTGTTTTAGGCTCTGAGCCAGATGTTAATTTCTTGGGCATAACAGTAAAATTCAGCCCATCTCTTTATGTACAGTTTATTTTATCTTCTTGCAAAAAGTCTGACTGGAACAGCTGTGCCCAGTTCTATTCTCAAAATGAACATTAGTTGCTACTCCATCTCTGTGTGCCTATGCAAAGTGGAGAGGGACATTTGAATTTGGAATGGTTTACTTTGCCAGGTTCAAGTTAAATGTTAGCTTATTGGAGAAGGAATTAAAATAGATTTAGGGGACCAGCTCTTTACTGCTTCATTCATGTGTAGAGAATATTCAACATTATCAACACCAGCAATGGAATACGCACTTCTGCTCTTACATTTCAGAATCTTTGCTATTGAAAAGTCCCGGCTAAAAGTTGCACTTTTCACACTCTGGCTCATTTTCACACCTTCAGCAACCAGAAAAGCATATTCAAAGTACTACAGTCAGCTGCTGGCTTATGTGAATCTAATATAATTTTGATGAGAAGCCTTTGTCTTCGCCCCAGTCGTCCTTTTTTGACACAAAAAGTAGTTTCACCATTCCACAATTCTAACATCATTAAATGTTAGTAGATGTTGACTTGCTCTGTGAACATAACACTTGTCAGATGTTTTTCTGAGGACAATGAAAAAGTATTCAAGTAAATGATGATGTAAATGACATTCTTAAACTTGTGTTTCTCCTGAACAGCATTTCTAAAGCCCATTGGCTTACCGATGTTCAATGTGGCCTTTAAGGGATTGTTGTTAAATGTTTTGGTAAATCACTCATATTTCAAGTTTTCTAAATCTTTCAATAGACCCCTACTCCTGCTATCTTCATCTTACTTCTGTAGTTATTTATTTTTTTCCCTAGAAAAATAAATGAATCTATTTTATTTCTTAATAGAACCACTAATTGTACCAATAAAACAATAATTTTGTTAGAGATTTATAAACGAATACCAAATCCATTCTTTGTAGTCATCCTCATAATATACTATTCTTCTTACAGAACATATGAGAGGGATAAGAAACTATAAAACCCATGCCAATAATGTCACACTCTGACTAAAATACGTTCAGAATAGTAAAATAATATCAATGTACTTTCTGGAATTGAATCTGTATTTAATGACGCAGGAGTCAGGGATCCTTAGATGTCTGATTTGAAATGCTAGGCCATAAGCAGTGTTGAAATTAAACTTTGAAATAGCTCTGTTATCAATGACAACTTACAGCAGCATTACTGATACGGATATATTATATATTATTGATATATTTATTATGCCAGTGGATGGGATTTTCATTCCTGATGTTTGATTGTAGTGAGAGTGGTAATCTTACAGTCCTCCCTTTGGGTATGGTAAATTTCTTTCAAGTGAAACAGAATCAGTCATAGATTGAATATAAACTGGGAATATTTTAACCACTACAGAAAGAAGCATTTTTTGACAGTAAAGTTTCTTATCTCCCTACCCCACTTCAGCTGTTTGTTTTTTTTTAAGTTTTCCACTTAATGTTAGTATACACCATGATTATTTTCTTGCATTAGGGACAGCTCTAATCCTGTTGATAATTTGCATTCTAGCCAGTGGGAAATCTGTTCTCTGGGTGCTAAAGAAAGGAATTATGAACTATGTCCACATTTATTTCCTTTAAAGTCAAATGAGCATCTTTCCATTAAAGGAGTAATGAAAAACAAATTTAAGATTGTATATAATTGTTGAAATATCAAAATACACACACAAACACAATCTCACATATACATTTATTAATTGTATTAGTTGACTTACGTAGCCCAAGGCATTCATTCATTCATTCATTCGTTCACCCATCCCTTCAACATGCATTATACATTTATAGCGCAGGTGGTATGTTGGGCGCTTTTAACCAAGTTGAACACATGCCCTTTCCATTAAATGATATTTTCACTCATTGGCATGTGTCATGAGGGTATACACAGGTAAATACCATCTAGATAGCACATATAGATGAATATCACTTTTTATTTTTAACCAAAAGATATATAGTCTATGGAACAATATTGTAGGTAGTCCAACAGTACAAAATTTTTCCAAATCTGATTCCACAATAAGTAACAGTAATATGCAAATGAAAGTATTGAATACAGATGTAACATTTAATTAGATAAAAATTCCAGTTTGAATGGGGATGCCTGTGCTACAGTGGAAATAAGAGTGAGTGGTAAGTTGTGGTGGCTAAGAACATAGTTCTGAACTTACCCTACGAGGGATAGAACCCAGGTATTTATTGGCTGTGACCTTGGGAAATTATGAAGCTTCTGGGCCTTCGTCTGTTAACTTGCATAATGGGGATGATTATTATAACTAGCTCTGTAGGGTTATGTAACATTGAAAGTCAACATGCAAGCAAATCCTTTAGCATAGTACCTGGCCTAGAGTAAATCCTTGGCAAATGTTAGCCATTATTGTTATAACAAATTCATAAATATAAAAATTTATTGACTTAGCAACCTCCAAAACTTTTTGTTTAGTTATTACTGAATACACAGATATTGAACCTTAGCATTTTAAGGATCAGGAAATATGACCATCATATGTCAAATAGATATATGTTATGAAATGGCAAATGGCCAATTAAATTAGACCTAAAGGAACATTTTTTAGAAGACAAGATGTTGTAGTTATTGATTTCAATATAAGTGACTGACCATGGAGATTTATTTCTTTGCTTTCCATGTATTATAATTACATTTCCATTAGAAAATGTCTAAGGAGAATAAAGATAACCCCTAGAATACCAGGAGTTATTTTATCTTGAAATGGCATTTTAATTATTTGTTTTTAACGCTTGTGTTGACTTATGTGGAGCTATTACAATAAATAGGTTCCAAGTAAAAGTATGTGACTGAGAACATCAAGAGAGCAGAATATGTTTCCAGCAATTGGGAGATGAACATATTGTACGTTCTGTACATTCTCCTTTTGTTTTTATTAACACTTAATAGCTCTGTACTACATATCTACCTTCCTGACCTCAAGAGCACAGATCAATAATATCATAATAGGCTTTGCAGCTCCAAATTTGATTATTTACATGTAGCGTAAGTATGTAGATTTGCATTTTTTGATAACTTGTTCCATAAAAGACTTAGGGAGAGAACATACAATCACAGCAATATAACTAGCAAGATATTAGAATGGGACTCAGTTTTGACTGAAGCATCAGAAAATAAATGCAAGGTACCTAAGTGAGTATATGAAAATCACTTCTCTGCATACACAAATGTTACAAAGAAAAAAGTTCAGAGAAATTGTTCTTTGCATCTCTATCAAGAAACAGGCCTGGGATGTGGCCCATGGAAACTTAGAGGGTAAGAAGAGTGTTGGCTAACTAGCTTTTGTGGTAAGAGGGTTGAGAGTGGATGCTGTGTTGACACTGACCAAAATTCCTGGAGATTATTAACTCATGGGACTTGTTTCCCATGGACCAGACACATCCATATGGGACAGAGTGAGTGTGTGGTAATCTTGGCTCTCATCTCTTAGGACCCCTGGTAATTGATAGTGGTCCTCAACATAAAGACGATTGTCTGTGGATTGAAAAAGGAGTCACCAAATACTTCCACTTACATCATTGCAACTGAGAAGAGAGGGGTCCAGCAGGGAACCCTGAATAACCACCAATAGTGCCCTGAAAGGCAGGGTATCAGCTTTAACCACCTTCTAGACCCACCCAGGGATGTGAGCTCTAGCAGCTGCCAAACAAGAGAGAAAGAAACCATACCCAAGACAGAATGGCCCTATCTCCCCTACCTCTCCACTTTTCTCTGTTTAGATTCTGGGGGGAAATGAAATTGCCTCCAGCAAATGGAGGAAGATGATTCTCAGAAAATGTTTTCTGTGTAAACAAATAAGCATAATTGTATTTGTCTTTTCTTTATGTTCCCTTGAGATATTTGTTAATCTAAGAATATATCTATGGAGTAAGAACATCATTTTTTTTAAAAAATTAATTAATTAATTTATTTTTGGCTGTGTTGGGTCTTCGTTTCTGTGCGTGGGCTTTCTCTAGTTGCGGCGAGCAGGGGCCACTCTTCATCGCGGTGCTCGGGCCTCTCACTGTCGTGGCATCTCGTGTTGCGGAGCACAGGCTCCAGACACGCAGGCTCAGTAGTTGTGGCTCACAGGCCTAGTTGCTCCGCGGCATGTGGGATCTTCCCAGACCAGGGCTCGAACCCGTGTCCCCTGCATTGGCAGGCGGATTGTCAACCACTGCACCACCAGGGAAGCCCGAACATCATTTTTTTGATGATTGTTATTTTTTCATTTAAGATGTGGTGAGAATTTGAGATACGGAGGTATTATGAGAATGACAGTAAAGAAGCTTAGGTTCTTCTTTATTACAAATATAATTTGAAGTCTTAAGAGATGTAAAAGTTTCTGTTTTCTTAAAAAGTAATCTGAGGTTACATTAAAAAACCTTGTAAGCTGGACTACTTAACAATATTCATGGGGTTTATTTATACAGTATTATAACATGAAGCTAAACGGTTGTAAATATACTATTTGCATGTCTAGTCAGATGTGGTTATTTCCATGACAGATAAATACACTTTTGCCACTTGCTAGAGCAATTGTAAAAATATAATAAATATGCACATTAGGATATCCAAGGATATATTTTTCTCCAGAGCAGATTTAGGACACATGAAAATAAAGCTTTAATGGTGCATGGTAGAGTATTCAAATTACTGCAGAGTGCCTGCTCTTACTAATGTAAGCCAGAAACTGGAACCATATGCTAAGCCATTGGTTCCCTAACTTGCCTATATGCCTCAGTAAAAGTAAAATACAAAAAAAAAAAAAAAGAAGAAAAGAAAAAAGAAACAAGTGAATGTCTCTGTTTCACCCCCAGAGATTATGACTTAATTGGCCTGGGGTAGAGATTGTGATTTAATTGGTCTGAGGTGGGGCTTGAACTTTGAAATTTTTAAAAGATTCCAAAGTGATGCTAATGTGCAAACAACTTTGGGAACCTCTGAACTAAGCAATCATTCTTATTTTATAATGTTTGCACTCACATGCAGCAAGAATTTCCTAGTCATTAGTGAAACTGCTAATTCTGTAATGAAACAAAACCAAAGCTCCATTCCTTTCTGTAAACAGAATTATCAGGCCACTTCCAGAAAGCTCTACAGTAAGGTTTAATGTTGCATGGACTTGATCTGTTAAAGATTCCTTAAAAGGGAGCTTTATATTTATTATGATATGAATAGTTTACTAAGTATTATGTCTAATTTAAAGATTTTAGCAAAATTTTGCTTAAAACCTGCTCATATCTAAATACTATAAGACTACTTTATCCCAGCTATCAGAAAATCGAAACTGCATTGCATAAAAAGCAGTGTCCCGAGAAAGACAATAATTAATTTATACATCTACCTCATTTATTCATACAGTCATTTATTAATTCACTCATTCTTATATTCATGTTTTAGATTATTATATTTTCAGCTTTTAATCAATGACCATTATGTGGCAGGTCTTGTGCAAAATGGAAGAAAAAAGAGATAAAAAACAGTATTGTTTCTTTAATTTTTTGGAAATTCCATTATCATTCTGTTATCCTTTGGCATAGTAATTTTATTTATTATAAATTATCCAAAGGAAGTAATCAGAGATGATCACAAAGTATATATATATGAATGTTATTCAGCACACAAACTATGGCAGAAA
This sequence comes from Eubalaena glacialis, assembly GCF_028564815.1. NCBI lineage: Eukaryota > Metazoa > Chordata > Mammalia > Artiodactyla > Balaenidae > Eubalaena > Eubalaena glacialis. The sequence continues at coordinate 96,988,748 of NC_083723.1, read as the reverse complement.
TTTCAGGAAAGGCCAATTTGAAATTTATAGTAAATCCACATTCAGGGATTGGGGCTGGTTTACACTCTTCATTTTCTTTTTTGTTTTTCCAGCTTTATTAAGATATAATTGACATACAACATTGTATAGATTTAAGGTGTACAACATGATTTGATAAATATTTATAATATGAAATGATTACTATAGTAAGGTTAGTTAACACCTCCATCACCTCTCATAACTATCATTGTGTGTATGTGTTGTGAGAACATTTAACATCTACTTTCTTAGCAAGCACTTTTAATTTTCAGTAGTCCATAACTATTCAAGTATTGGGAAAACTCTGTGGTTTTTTAAGAACACTAACTTACAATTTGAATTATATATTATATGTCAGGCTTGTGTTAAATGGTCTATGTTAAATATCTGCTACTAATCTTCACCACATCTCAATTATGTAGGTTATTTTCAGCCTCATTTTATATTTAAGAAAATTGAGGAAAAGAGAGGTAAAATAACTTGTCCAATGTCATACCTATTAAATGGCTGAGCTTAGTATTAAAGGCTCAATGCATATACTCTTGGCTATTGAAGGGTAGCAGGCCATATAACTTTATAGATACTAGAGATAAAATTTCATTTTATATACTAAATGCTTCATTACAGGGGGATAATACATAATTTCTGCTATCTTTTTCCCCCATTTCTCTCTTCCTACTTTTTTGTATTTTATGTAATGAATACAGATTAAATTTGTAATCAGGAAAACATATATGCAAAGGTAGTTGTACCCTCCAGGAGTTTCCCATACATCTTAGGAGCAGGAAATCTCCCTTTCTTTTCAGGCCTGCCTCAGGCTGGGCATTTGCAATAGGGGAGATGGTGCTTTCTATCCTCTCTCTCAGACCTCATCTCCAGTCATTAGCAACCAGTGTGCTCCTTGCTAGGTTCAGAACCTAAGGAGGAAGGAGAAGTAAGAGGATAGGATGCTCCTATGTAGCTGGCTAGTTTCACTTCCTTGGGCCTTACATATATTTTAAGTGGCCTCCCTGGATGGGCCTGTTAGGTGAGAGAAGCCTATTATTTGTTTATGCTCTTCATATATTTCTGGTTGGGCCTTCTCTTCAATGCTTCCTTGAGGTGGGCAGAAGCACCTCTAATTTGGGTGCGTTTGGGGGCTCCTTCCACAGCTACTGGGCATCAAGTGTGAGACTTTCAGGCGTTTCTGCTGAGGCCCCTCTCTCCCCACTGGACGCTTGTTAAACAATAATCAGTATCAAGGCTGCAAAGAACAAAGAGCTTTATTTGGGGTCCTAAGAATTGCAATTCGGGAGACAGATTCAGGTAAAACTAAAAGTGTTCCAGGGAAGAGAATGAGTTAGGGGCTTATAAAGGCAAGAACCACAAGGTTGTTAAAGTTGTCTGGCAAGAATTATGATTGATTCTGACAAAGAAGGGAAATATTTGTCCTTAAGGGATAGGTTGTCACAAATTATTTTAGTGTAAGGGTTTTATAAATATCTTGAGTTTCTGAAATGTTGGCAGGTGTTCTGAATGCCTGCTTTAAGACAACGTGGTCAAAGGTCACATTCCACTGGGCTGAGATGTACATAAGTCATACTTTCTCCCTGGCTTCTCAGCTCCATTTTAGCTCTCTTAGCAATACCGACTCCATTGTAATTTGTCATTTCACACCCTATAGGACAGGACAATTGACCAACCCCACATGGATTTTTCTCTCTTGACATCTGATCAGCAGGAAATAGTCACCCATCCCTTGTCCCAACAGATTTTAGGCAAGCAGGCTTATTTCAGTTATAAGGGCAAATATACATCTAAACAGAAGGAAATAATAATAATTTTCCCTGGTGCCAAAAGAGAAATAGACCCTCCCTCTTTTTCTTTCAGAATTTTTTTTTAGAAAACTTGTAATTGTAAATTCTTTTTCTGTCCCTTTGAGATGTATGCAAATTATTTTTTAAGACTAAATAAGCCAGCTTTAGAACCTAGAAATGTCTTTCTCAAGGACCTGGGGGCTATCTCTTTGATACATAATCAAGGAAGATAGCACCCCTATCTCCCAGTGGCAGGATAGTGCACCTAGCACCAAGTTGCAAAACTAACTTCTGTCGTAAAGATATGAAAGTTTACTTTTCTTTTGGATAAAGCCAACTAGCTAACACAGAGGGTTACTCCAATTATCAGGTGAATCTAGGATGAACTATGTGTGATGAATGTTGCTGTCAAGTCCTCACATTTGAAGACTAGTTATTGTTTATCTTCACACCATGTATGCAGTGCGTTGTATCTCATTGGCTATGTGAAAAGTTGAGATTCCTTTCTGTCTTTGCAGTCTCTTTAGTGGATTGCCTTAATGGGCTTCATTAAATTCTGGTTTAATCCTTATTCAATAATAGAATTGTTTTATTTTCTCTTTTGTGGAAAGGATTTCTGGGCTGGGAGGATATTTTGTTTTTAATTATATTTCCCTAACACAGTCCAGCAGCCCTCATTCTCTGGCTCCACCACCAAAGCAGGTAGTCTATCCTTCCCTTGCCTCTGGAAGTCCTCAGTCCACTGTCTGTTTTCTTTTCCTCAGGCACCTAACCTTGGCATTTTCCATAGGTTACTTCCTCTTCCCCTTCCCTAAAAAGGAAGGATGGGAACTGTGATTAGGGTAACAACTTCCTCTAAAGCAATTTATTCACCAATCACTTCTTTTCATGGTCCCTGACCCCTTCTTACAAATTTCATTGGTCTCATGGGTCTACCAGGATACAGGAAAGAATTTCTTGGAAACTTAATTCTGTACATGGAAGTGAAGGATTCGGTCACTTTGGTATTCTGACATTTATACTGTGGAAAGCCTATTCAAATGTGGGGAGAGAAGTGTTGTATTCAAACATTCTGTTGCAATTACAATACCTGCAATAGTAAAATATGCATGATGCTTAGGCAATATAGAAAAAAGAATTATTTAATTTGCCTGGACATGGACTACAGGCTTTAATAGTATTAAATTCTCTTCAGAGGAGTATTTTTCTCTTACTGTTTTGCTTGGTTATGTGAACTTTATGCCGTGTTCTCTTTAGTAGCAACATACTCAAATGAATAGATCTCTCTCTCATACACACACACACACACACACACACACACACACACTCACTCACTTACTTTGGACTTTCATACTCATCATTACTAGTGTACTTATAAACTGAATTAATTTTTAAAATATATCATGATTGACTCCCAACAGCCAAGACATATTAATTATAATTATTTTGGTGTAATAATGGTTATCATTTAAAATACTTCAATCATAGACAGGGTGAGATCAGGTAAACAACAGTTCAAATTAGAATTTAGGAATTCTCCAATCTGAAATTCACTGTCCAGAGTAGTCACATACATTTTAATCTGAAATGTCACTCTAGAGACAGCTACAAGCCTTGGCTATCTTTAACTTGATCAACATAAGAGGTTTAGCTCTTTTGCATAACTATAATTGGTTTTCATTTGTAAAATTAATGGTTTATTAGCTAATTACTGTTAGGTATGGGTCCTCATTGGTGTAATTAATAATATTGGAAATACATTGTCTGGACAAAGGATTTTTGGAGACATCCTTCTAATTTGCATTAATAGGCATAAGAATTTAGCCAGCCTAATTAATATATGTTCTATACACTGAGGCATTGCTCTCTAGGCTTGATTGCAAACAAACCAGTTCAGATGAGGCTTGGTCTCCCTTTTATGCAATTTGAATATTGTAGAATTTGCTCTAAGCAAAAGAAAGGAAAGAGGATTTTCTGAGCTCATAAAAGTTATGTGACTGATGAATTCTTGGGGGAATTTGGTGGGAGAGATTGCTTGTGCCTAATTAGTTTCAGGTTGCTGGGAAATAACCATCTATTGCCTACCTCATACTCTTGGAGATCTGCATCACAAAACTATTTCAGACCAGTTCAGTGCAGCCAGTGGGAGATGGAGTAATAGGGATCACAAGGAGGAGAGTATATGGAAGCAGAAGATGCATATTGAAAAATGAGTAGTAATTTTCCAAGTGTGAGGGGAAATATTTCATCTGGGTAATATTATGATATTGTCCCAAGGTGAAAAACAGTATGGCTTATTCATTCTACTGCTTATTCATTTACTGGCTGAAACTTTGGAGTTTTAGGGTAGAAAAATAGGCAAAAGCAAGACTATAAAGGGATCTATATGATGTACAGAAGTGTTTTTCAAACTTTTTAAAACACAATTCATAGTAAAATACTTTTTATATTACACAAGCATAAACACAAAAAATTAAAATTTCACCAAATATTGCATCTTACTAGGTAACACATACTAACATGTTTTATATTTTAACCTGTTCTTTTTAGTATATTTCATTTTATCTTATTTTATTTAAAATGCTGGTTTTGAACAAGTAAATTGCTTTTCTGACACATCACTGGATCACTTTTCACAGTGTGAAAATTCTACCCAGAGGAAGCTCTGCCCTGTAGAAAACTGGGAGCTACTAAGATATTTTAAGCAAACATTTGTGATGACTGGAAAGATTGTTGTTTTGGTAGTATAGAGAATGGATTAGAGATGTGAGACTGGAGGTGGAGAAGAGTGCTAGAAGATTATCACCCTAGTCCTAACAAGAGATTTTGAGTACAGAAACTGGGCATTAGCTTGTGGATTGGGGGCAGGAAAGATTTGAGAGATAAGTGGATAGAATTAGCAGGATTTGGTCACTGATTGTGTGTGGATGTTTGGTGTTGCTGAGGGAGGTGGAATGATAGAAAAGATTCAAGAGTATTTTCTAGACCAATGGATTAGATAACATGTTTGCTATATAGGAGGGATTCACAAAAATACAGTATACAAGAGAGCCACAGTTCAGTTTTATTTATTTTCTAATAAGAGAAGCTTACCATATTCTGTTGTTCTCAGTGTGACTTGAAATTTTCCATGATTCTGTAGTTTTTTTAATAGAACATATCTTAGGAAGTATACTGGCTATTTAGACCTTAACAGTTGTCTGATCCAGTGGATCCCAAATCTGGTGCTTCTTAAAACCGAGTCCCTCTGGGAGGAGCATTGAAGAGCATGTGCTGTTTAACAAGCTCCCCAGTGGATCTTTGCAACAGTCCTATTGCTGGAATGTGGCTATTGCTGCTTTTTATTTTAAGTATGAGAAAACTGTGTTTCTGTAGTATATAGTGATTTCTAAAATTCTCACTGTTTAGATGCTTATCTGGAACTAAAATCCACCCAGTTTAGTGCTTTTCTCCATGTCAATGCTTTCCTTAAAGCACTCATACTTTATTATTTACTGATGACCTTGCCTTATACTTTTAAATATAGACTGCCTGGCAATTTCACCTTAAAATATTTCTGTACGTTCACATTTTCAATCTTCCTTCAATTCTGTCAGTAAGATGTGCCCTTCTTTATTGCTAAGACTCCTCTCGACCTGTTTTTTATGGCTCTCGCTGACCCTTTTTTCTTCCCAGATCAATGTGTTGTTCCATTTTCTTTCTAAGATCAATATTTTTCAGATGCTCTACCAGCATGTGCTCTTTGTAAATACTTCCTTTGGCTAGCTATATTACCCCCACTTCTTTGTTGTTAGAAACTGCTCTTCTATATTGAGTTTGTTAGGGTAGAAAATGAAATGATCTTTAATTTTGGATAAAATGCATATAAAACTCATCTTACCAGCTTTATTTATTTATTTGTTTGTTTGTTTATTTATTAAAAAGCCCATCCTTCCTAGGGAATTAAACACCAGTAAAGATATGATCACCAACAATCTAAAATATTAAAGAGAAGTACTACTGAGCCTTATGTTTGTTAAAAAATCACAGTGTGTGTGTGTGTGTGGAGAGATACTTATTTCACTCTATTTGGAATTTCTATTTATTAAAGTAATATATAAAATAAAGACTAAAATAGAGTAAGGATTTAAGTTATGAGTACTTTAGTGATGCCTGTATAATGCACACTGTGGTATCTAGTGAATTTAATTTATCAACAAAGATCAATAAAGCACCCTGTCTTATGTTTTAATTTTGAAATAGTGAGGGAAGGGTAGTGATGATCTGGAAGATAAGAGTGAAATATGAGTGTTGTAAAGTGAAACCTGTCTAGTTCTGTGATCTTAGCTTTTACAAATTAACTTTCCTAAAGACCAATTATAGAACTACCTGACTATCAAATCTCTTATTCAAATACTTCTGTCAAGTTTTTTATATCTATAGACAATACCTCAATAGACCAGATCTTTTCAAGAACAATACCAAAATTTAGTAGGTGGAGTCAAAAGAACCCAATTTAAATTTGTCTCCTATACGTATACTTTATTTATTAAATAATAAATCATATTCTATTACCCTGCAGCCTATTTTTGAAAAATTAGAATTTTTTCATTTGTATGCATTGATAAGAGCAAAAGATTTGCAAGAAACAGATATTGGTTGAATATTGGATCTGTCATTTACTACCAATATAACTGTTCGGTTTTTTTTTTTTTGGTTAAAAGTAAATAAAACATTTGTTTAACAGAGCTATTGTTGGATTTATGGATTATTCATGCAAAGTAATGAGGATGTTGCAGTCACACATTAGGTGCCAAATAAAATAGTGTTGTTTATAAATGACTCTTTCCCCAAAGTTGGAGTGACATCCCTTTAAGGGTCAAAATGTTAACATTTTTAAAACATTTTATTGAAAATCTTTCTACAAAGACTGAAGAGTTTTCTGACACTTTAAAGTGTGTAACAGAATGGAAATGTTATTTTTAAACAGGACCTAAAAACGCAGGGTTCCTTAAAGTTGCTTCAGAGACCATGAATGGAAGGGCAAGGGGGTGATTGCATGGGAGACATGCTTCAACCCAGTACAGTTGTTATGGCTGCTTATATATGAGGGTTACTTCTAAGATTTTCTGAGAATATTGGTTTCTGCTGCTCAAAAATGCACAAAAAATCAAATAAATATTGATATACTCTTTCCCCGAAACTTTTCTTTGAAACACTTTATACCTACAGCAAGGTTGAAAGAGTAGTATAATAAACACCCATATATCTTCATCTAGGTTAATCAATTATTAACATTTTGTCACATATCTTTATATTTCAGTCTGCTTCTGTCTCTCTTCCTCTGTTCTATTTCTGTAGATGATAGATAGATAGATAGATAATAGATAGTTAGGTAATAGATAGATAGATAGATGATAGATAGATAAAAGGGATCTTCTCTCTTTCTGAACCATTGTAACAACTCATCCCCTAAATATTTCAGCATTTGTCTCCCAAGAACAATATAATACCATTCTTCTACATAAGCCTAAGCCCAATATAATGATCATATTTAAGAAATTTTATAGATAGCATATTGTAATCTATATTTATAATGACTGTATTCAAAATTTTCTCAGTTTTCTCAGTAATGTCCATTGAAGTCTTATTCAAAAATTCAGAATACTGTATTGTATTTAGCTGTCATATCTGAAGCCATTCCTCAGCCTTTTTTGGCTGTCTTTCATTACATTCATTTTTTAAAAAATTAGTCAGGCCAGTCATTTCACAGAATGAGTCTCAAATCAGAACTCTTTGTTTCCTTCTGATTACATTGAGATTTTTTTTAAATGTTGGCAAAAATGCTCCTAATATCAATTTTATCCCGTTATCAGTGATTATAAGTTTCATCACTTGGTTAAGGTGATATACACCATATTTCTCCATTATAAAGGCATCTTTGCCAATCTATTTAACGTGTAATCTGTGGGGTGATACTCCAAGGCTTTGTGAATATCCCATTCTCAGTATAGTTTAGCCAATGGTTTCAGTATCCATCTGCCATTCCTTCTATATTAATTAGTTATCCACCTTCCATAAAGATTTTTCCCTTCTTGCCTCATGGTTTAATTTATTTTTAACAAATTACCCATGTGGACTAGTGTACACATTTTAATTCATTATGTTAAAATCCATTATTATCATAATTCATTTTCATGCTAAAATTGTCCCACATTGAGCCAATGAAAGTTCTTCAAGCTGCCACCTCTGTTTTTTAAGCGTTTCCTTACTTTCTGAAGTAAGTTGCATACCAAACTTATGACATAAAAGTAGAATCCAGGCTTACTTTTCCTTTTCTGCCCCCACCCTGGAATCAGCCTTTTCTCCAAGGACCTGGTTCACTTTACCTGAGAATGATTTTTAGAAGCCAAGCTTCGGGGCTCTGGGTTTGCTTGTTGCTACTTGGGTGTCATTGCCTCTAGGCCCTCTCAGCATATATTAATTCCTATATGTACACATACACATATATATGATCATTTTTGTATATAGCTAGTAAGCTAAATATGAGTGAATACTGATATTTTTGACTCTAATCAATACCACAAATTTTATTTTAGCCTCTCTTCTTGCTTTCCTGTAACTTCCCTGACAGTAAGAAATCTGGCTTCCAACATTTACCATTCATTTACGTATTTGTTCAACCCTCGTATACTTGTAAAGCAGTTCAGAATTGTTAACTCCTATCCCCATAAGAAACAAATTTGCCCACTGGTGTACAGTGTTTATGTATAATTTCTTTAGTTTTTACACTGACAGTTTCTAGTCAAAACACCATTTTACAAAGTTAATTAGGTCAGCTCCTTTTTGACCCGAACCACTTAAGTGCAGTTATGTTATACATTTGTAAAATTGTCAAATTTATTTGTCAAACTTGGCATTTCATTCAGGGATCCCTTGACATCTGATTGATTTGTTATTGTTGTTCTAGTTTTCATAAATTAAAGTTCATTCTTTTGTAACGTAGAGTGGGTTTTGACAAATGTACAGTGTTCACTACCACAGTACCATACAAATTAGTTCCTTCACCCTAAAATTCCCTTGTTCATTCACTTTGTTGACAACCACCCTACGTATTCCTCCAGTCTCTGGCAACTACTGATATTTTCTGTCCCTATGGATATGCTTGTTCAGAAACATCATATGAATGGAATCTCAATATGTAGCCTTTTGGTCTAACTTCTTTCTCTTAGCAAAATACCTTTAAGATTCATCTATGTGCTGCATGAATCAATGGCCCCTTCCTTTTTATTGTTGAAGAGTATTCCATTGTGTGGATGTACCACAGTTTGTTTATTCATTCCCCTGTTGAAACTGTTGAAGGACATCTTGGTTGCTTTCTCTTTTTTTTTGTTTTGGGGTATATATATATATATACACATATACATATATATACATACAGTGACTAAAGCTGAAACAAACATTAGCATACAGGCTTTCGTGTGGACATAGTTTACAATTTACTTGGGTAAACAACTAGGAGTGTGACTGTGTGATTGCTGGGTCACGTGCTAAGGTTTAACTTCAGAAGAAACTGCTAAACTGTCTCCCAAAGTGGAAGACAGCAATGAATGAGAGTACCTGTTGCTCCCCTATTGATTTTTGTAGGTTTATTTTGTATCCTGGTACATTACCAAATTATTTTTTCTTTGTGTATATGAGCTAGTCAGGAAGTTTTAGTTATATGATCGTATCATCTGCAAATATAACTAATTTCTCTCTTTTTCCAGTTATTATGCCTTTTACTGATGTCTCTTTAATTATAGCAGCTAATATCTCCAAAAAATGTTCAATAGCAGTTGAGATCATGAGTATGTTGCCATTTCCTTCACCTTAGTTGGATTGTCTCTAGTGTTTCTCCAATAAATAATTGTGAATGTGTATGTGTCTGTGTCTGTGTGTAAGCATCCAACAATTCCTATTTCACTAATCATTTTTATCAGAAATTGACATTGGATCTTGTCAGGATCCTTTTCCATTTAATCAAGATACATATTTTCCTAATATAGACAGTGAATTTGGTTTGTTTTTATTTTCTTTAGAAATTTTCAGGATTTTTCCATGGATATTTTTTGTGAGGCTACTCTATCAATTTTTGGTGCTTTCATTTTCTGATTTAATTATCAATTTTATATTGTTTTCACAGAATTTATTTTAAAGTTTTTCATTATTTTATATCTGGGATATAACATTGAAATTATCTGATCTCTTAAGTTTAATAGAATTTTCCTATGAAATTATCTGGGTGTACTGTGTTATTGTTGTTGTTGTTGTTATTTTTTTCTCCCTTTCTTTTTCTTGTGAGATAGTTATTTAATAGCTTTAATGATTTTTATGATTTACAGTCCCTATCCTTCTTTAAGAAATTGCTGGAAACTCTCATCAAATACAATTAATTAAAAAGTTTTTTTCCAATTCATCTGAATTCTAGATTTCCCTGATCTTTTCTAGGCAGTCTCAAGTGGCTCATTCACCATGTCTGAATTGCTGTTGGCTGTGGCCTTCATTTTCAGCCATTTATTATTCACTCTTTATTATTTGTATAGATGTTCATTGTAACCAATTTAAAACTCCCTTTAATTTAAGTACTCATCATTGCTATTACTAAGGAGAGCAGCTTTCTTCCAATGAGTGCAAAAAAGTGTTCATTAAAGGAAATGGCTGCATAATTCTACAATGTTTTGTCTCTTCAGTTATGAAATTTCCTTTCCTGGCTGTGCTAACTGTGTTTGCATTCTCTCTGCTGGCTGCTATAAATCGAGGGGTACTTTAAATTCATGTTGATGGAAAAGTCATTTCCTGGTCAGAGTCTCAGTTTAAATTTTTTAAAAATCCATTTCGTAGCAGCATGACATTCCTCTGTCTGTTTATGCTATTAAAACTCAAAACAAGCAAACAAACCTGTTCTTCAACTGTACTAAGTCTGTTTAAAAGTATTTAACAATAATTTAATAATATATATCATCTTTTCTTCTTTTAAAGACTTCCCCAAATTCACTCCAAATTAGTCTTGCTACTTACTGTGCCTCTATTGTTGCCATCACTAAAGAGTTCCACTCAGTTCATGGTGTTTATATTTGTATGACTGAGGCTCCCAATCAGTTTTCACACCTTGCCAAACATAAGAATGAACTGAAGAGTGAATTTCAGAAAATAATGTGTTAGACTAGGCTAGACTAGTTAACGTCTGGATGCTTCACTTTGGGGAATAATTTTGAGGAATAATCTGGGTTTATCTACAGTTAATTCCATAAATCACATAATTTCCTGATTTCAAAACATTTTCAGTCTCTCATACAGCCAGAGTCTTGGCACAAGAAGAAATGTTAGGAAGGTGTTTAGAATTGGAATGGTTTCATTCTTAGCAATTACAGAGCTTCTTCTAAGGGATAATACTACATTACTCACCTCTTCCATGTTATAAATTTTGTTCAAAGCATCTAAAACCAACCTGTTATATTATAGTACTATTATTTTCATTATATTATTAGGATAGAAAAAGATTTCATGATCAATTTTATCTCTTCTATATACTAATCTCTCTTACTCTACTACAAACACAAATTAGAATAACTCAGCCCTACCACCTACCCACTACTATGGTTAACATCTTTGCCAATACTGAATAATGGTGACCTATGAAAAGATACTTCCAGGTTGTTTTATTTTCTTTTAATTTTTTTTATCTTTAAGAGCAATTTCATGGCAATGTCCTCTTACTGGAAGGATTAAGGAGCAAGGAATATATGTAAGGAATTCCATATATATAATATATATACATATGTATGTGTGTATATATATATACACACACACACACACAAACATAAATATATATACAATAAGAGGACAAATTATCCCCTTTGGCCCTCTCTTCCTAGTCAAGTGCTAGATAACAAATAGAATGGAAAGAAAACAAGAAAAATGTTCAGTTATTTTTATATGCTCATTGAGAAATGGACAAAATTAAATGATTGCTTAAAAGAACAAGATCATTATATCAAATGTATTTCTTATAGATTTTAAGATCCCTTAATGTCACTAAAATTATTGCAGAAATCTATGGCTTAGATGACTAGTTGTTTTCATTTCTATCATAGGGAATGGCAAATGTGAATTAAGAGACAGAGAACTTGGATTTTAAGTGCTTCTAGTATCCAGCCTGTTGTCCTGAAATTATTGTGCACTTTGGAAATGATTCCTCTTATATATAACCTGTTTGTGATAAATTATGAGTTGGCAAGCTACCGCCCTTGGGCCAAATCCATACTTCTGTCCAGTTTTGTAAATAAAGTTTTATTGGAACGGAGTAATGCTCATCTGTTTGGGTATTATCTGGCTGCTTTCCTGCTGCAATGGCAAAGTTGAATAATTGTAAAAGATATCACATAGCCTGCAATATCTAAAGTATTCACTACCTAGGCTTTTATAGAAAAAGTTTGCCAACACTTGTGCTGAGTGATTATACGTTGGTTCCCTTGTGCTTCCCTTGCTCTGTCTCTATTAACTGTTATTTTCTGGTTTAAACACTGTTTGTAGAAAATAATATTACCAAACAAGGGCCAGGCTCAGAAAGGCTTTCTGTATTTCCATTGACTGTTACATGTGAAAGTGAACAATAGATTTAGTTATCTTCTTCTATGTCCTCAGCTTCAAGAGGGTGGTAGTAATGAATTGATAGATAGATAGATATTATTTATCCATATGGATCTTCAATGTGATTTATAAATATTTTCCAATCAACTCTACGTTTCAATGAATTCATGCTCCTAGGCATTGTCAGATCCTTGTTTCTTCAGTAGCTCACCCAAGTACAGCGAATTAGGTCTGTCCCATCTTTATCTATTTTTTTCACCAAACCAAGCTCATTTTTATTCTATAATATTCTACATAATTGCTCCACTAGGTGTCCAGAGTGGATCTATCCTATGTGGCAATTTATCTTCCTTGTAGGAACCCAAATAAGATATTGTACAGGAACAAATAAGGAAGGAGAAGTAGAACAGGAAAAGATTAACTGTGGAGTGGAAATGTAAAAACATATTTGGAAGACCAAGCGTGGGGGAAAGAATGACTAAGGAGACAGAAGAAGCTACAATCTGGTGACTAAATAGGAGGTTAGAGTTTGCAATTGAGAGATGCAAAGTGAAAAGCCATTAGTGGAACAACTGGGGAAATCTTAATAAAGTCCCTATTTTAATTAATAGTATACTAATGTTAATTTCTTAGTTTTGCTAAGTATACTATGTTATGTAAGATGTTAGCATGACGGGAAGCTGGGTGAACAATTTTTGCAACACTTCTGTTAGCATAGAATCATTTCAAACTAAAATGTTTAAAAGGTATGTATTCTTGATATTAAACAGCTCAGCAACTAGTAGAGAGAAACAGAAAAATTAACAGCAAACAGCAACAAAAAATAACATCATGCCAAAAATACTCTGATAGTGGTTTTCCTCAAGGCACCATGGAAACACAAGATAGTTATTGATAACCCAGACGACAGTTTAGGAAATGGAAGTGGATAGATATCAGGCAAGTCTTCCTGGAGAAGGTATTGCCAAACTCTGTTGTGATGGGTGAGTGGAAGATGTCCAGGCAAAGAAGAGGATAAAGAATTCCAGGTTGTTGTACCACCATGTTTAATGACATGGAAACAGGAGCAGACATGACACATTTGGGGACATTTAATAAGAATAGAAATGATTTTTAGAAGTGGAGTGGAAAGAGATGAGACTGTAGAGACTGGCAGTAAATATAATCAGCAGGGACTTGTATAGTATCTTAAATAATTCAGCTTTTAACTTGAAGAAAATGGAGTTGATCAAAGTTTAGCAGAGATTGATATGATCAGTTTTATGTTTTACAATGTTATACAGAAGGCTATGTGTAGCGTGGGTTGGAAGAGATCAATAGTGGAAACTGAAAGACTATCTTACTTCATTCGAAGTGAGCTAGAGCACTGGAGATATGATTTGAAAAGAGTAGAAGGTTTCAAACACTATTAATTAGGTGGAAATCAGCATAATTTAGTGTTGCTTGAATTTGGGTCTATTGAAACAGGGAAAACTGGAATAGACCCAGGCCAGAATATAGTTTTGTTCAGAAAACTAGCTGCAGATAAGTATTAGTCATCAAGGCTTAGAAAGAAAGAAGCAAGCAGATTTGGTTGGAAGAAAAGATTATAGATATTCATTTCCATTTTTACCTATCATTTTTAGTTGCTTTTAGAACACAGAGTCTGTTGGCATCCAACAGAGTCACTCTAAATGAGCTATAAATTTGGACGTCATTGTGTGGTTGACTATATTAGTTGACTTTCTCTAGTTAGGGAAACTTTGAAGTGAAGAGAAGAAAAAAATAAAAATAATACTCTGGGAAAACCAACATTTGAGTGAAGTGAAGAAAGAACAAACTGCAAAGAAAATTAAGAAAAATTTACCTCTGATTTCTAGAAAAATAAAACAAAGACAGTGGTTTCACAGCAAGTAACAGAAGGAATTTCAAGAAAAAGGGAAGGCTCAAAACTCTTAGAAGTTTGGCATATCAAATAATAAAATGATTGAAAATGTCTTGGATTTAGTAACTAAAAACTCATTGATATTTCATTTGTACCATTTTTTTAGATTCCATATATAAGCAATATCATATGATATTTGTCTTTCTCTGTCTGAGTTACCTCATTCAGTATGACAGTCTCTAGGTCCATCCATGTTGCTGCAACTGGCATTATTTCATTCTTTTTTATGGCTGAGTAATATTCCATTGTAGAAATGAACTTATTTACAAAACAGAAATAGAGTCACAGATATAGAAAACAAACTTATGGTTACCAGGGGAAAGGGGGTGAGGGATAAATTGGGAGATTGGGATTGACATATACACACTACTATGTATAAAATAGATAACTATTAAGGACCTGCTGTATAGCACAGGGAACTCTACTCAATACTCTGTAATGACCTATATGGTAAAAGAATCTAAAAAAAGAGTGAATATATATATATGTATAACTGATTCACTTGCTGTACACCTGAAAGTAACACAACATTGTAAATCAACTATACTCCAATAAAAATTTTTTAAAAACAAACAAAAAAATGTGAAAGGAGGAAAAAAAACTCGATAAACTTGGGAGAGGAATTTTAAAAGCCAAAGTGGGGTCTATTGAATTGCATCAAGAAATATAGAAGAAATGACACTATTGACTTCTGTATGCAAATGATAAAATACTATTAAAGTGCCTTTTAAAATGGTGTGAATCATAAGCATGTGCATATGATGGATACAAAGTGCAAGTAGAGATAGTGGAGAAAGGAGAAAAAGAGATAACTGATGGTAGAAAAGTCCTCCGGATCTTAAAAGAAATTGAGTCCTGGGTCCAAGTGTAAATTTTACTGTTGATCAGGAGACAAGACTCCTTTAATATATGAGAAAAGTAGAGAAGAAATAAATTATAGTAGAACACCTCCCTGGGCTTTGAAGAAAAACATCAAACTAAAATGACTTAACCTGTTAGGCAACTTTAAAGTACAAGATAAATATCTATTTTCTACAATCTCAGTAAAGTGTTTAAATTAAAAGGAAAAAAATTTTAGAGTTTGAAAAGATAAAAGAGGTAACAAAAGTAAATGAAAATAAGCTGGGAAATAGAATGCTCCACTGCCTGCAACACAGGAAACAAGAAAAGACAGAGGAACAATATGTCCACATTGTGAGAGAAAAGAACTGAGATCGAATCATCCCATCCCTTTTCAGACATGTGAAGACTGAAATGTATCCTTATACTTTTCAGAAGAAATTTCTCAAGTTAACTTCTCTGGGTAAATGGCCTCCCCTCAGTCATTTCATTCATGACTATTTAAATGACACTCTTTAAAGAGGATTTTCCTGAATACCACAGCTAGCCTTGCATCACACTCTGTCATCTTAATGGTGTGTGATTTTCTTTGTGTCATCACCTAATAATATACTATATGATTATTTGTCTATAGTTTTCACTGCTATTTCTTTATTGCATACAACAGCATCTGAAATCTAAGTGCTCAATAAATATATAAACCAGCAGCTGAAAAATGAATTCCATGGCCTTTATTGTCTCTTACAAGAAAGAAGGAATATTTTCTGGTTTAAAAACAAGAGAACGTGATGAACTTGTGAACATGAGGAAAGTGGTCCAAGTCAAATTGTTTTGGACAGTTGAAAAGTTAATTAAATAAGGCATACAGAGAGGGATTGCTGAAGAGCATTAAATGGGTCATTTATTCATTTATTCACTTTCATTTCCTCAGTTCTTACTGTGCTAACATTATCGCTTCCCTCCTGCCCTCTCAAGGACTTGGCTCTTTGGGTCATTTGAGATTTGTGTCATTGCTCTCTATTTCTTACTCATCACTCTCCCTTTCTACTGGGTGTTTCCAGCAGTCATATAAACACGCAGGAAGCAATCCCATTCTAAAAAGTGTTTTACCCTAACTCCACATCTCACTTCAACTTCTACCCATGTTTTCTGCTGCCTTTCACAGCCAAATATCTCTAGTTTATACTATCACGATCATTCACTATTTTTTAAATGTGGAAAATGTTTTAAACTATCAAAGAGTACAGTGACTCATATAATATTCAGCTGTGTGACACCATAATTGGAATTACCAAATGTTAATATTTTGTCATATTGCTTAAGATCTTTTTTAATTCAAGGAAATAACACATAATTGATAAAACTGAAGTTCCCTTTTATTATTAAATATTAATAATTAATATTAATTATTAAATATTAATATTTATTATTTCCTTTAATTATTATTATACTTATTATCACTCCCCTCCTTATTAGAAGCAATCATTATTATGAATTCGGTATTTATTTACCCTCTACCCAGTTTATGTATGTTTAAATATATAATATTTGTTTTTAATTTATGTGAATTTAACATACTGTTGGTCTCTTTGTATTACCAGCTTTTTGTATTTAATATGTATCTGAGAAGTCCCTATGTCGACATGTATAATTTAAGTTCATTCATTAATTACATTATATTGCTCCTTCATGTGCATATACTATTTTTACTTATCTATTCTCATACTGATAAATAACTATTTCTACTTTTTATTATATTTTATATCATCATTCTTATGCATTATTTTTTGCAACCTTATATCTATCATGAGTTAATATTGTAACAGCTTAAAACATCTTCCATGAGTAATTTTACTTAAGTAACTTTGTTTCCATATTCCACCAACATTATCATGTTAAGGGATGTTTATGACAGCATGTACAGTGTGAAAAGAAACTTTGGAGGAAAAAAAGAAAGCATTGAAAGGGTGACTGGAGGAAGAGGATTTAGGACGCTCAAGGAGAACAGTTAAGAATGCAGGAGAAACTGTTATTCATGCCAAGGGAGTGTTTTAGGCAGAAGGACATGGTCAGCAATATCAAACAATTGGATCGAGAATTTTAAAGGTTATTGATGGCGCGGGGGGATTAACCAAGATGGCGGAGTAGAAGGACGTGCTCTCACTCCCTCTTGCGAGAGCACCAGAATCACAACTGGCTGCTGGACAATCATCGACAGGAAGACACTGGACTTCACCAAGGAGGATACCCCACGTCCAAGGACAGAGGAGAAGCCACAGTGAGACGGTAGGAGGGGCGCAATCAGAGTAAAATCAAATCCCATAGCTGCTGGGTGGGTGACTCACAGACTGGCGAGCACTTATACCACAGCAGTCCACCCACTGGAGTGAACGTTCTGAGCCCCACGTCAGGCTTCCCAATCTGGGGGTCCGGCAACGGGAGGAGGAATTCATAGAGAATCAGACTTTGAAGCCTAGTGGGAATTGATTGCAGGACTTTGACAGGACTGGGGGAAACAGAGACCCCACTCTTGGAGGGCGCACACAAAATAGTTTGTGCATCGGGACCCAGGGGAAGGAGCAGTGACCCTGGGAGACTGAACCAGACATAACTGCTGGTGTTGGGGGATCTCCTGCAGAGGCGGGGGCTGGCTCTGTTTCACTGTGGGGACAAGGACACTGGCAGCGGAGGTTCTGGGAAGTACTCCTTGGCGTGAGCCCTCCCAGAGTCTGCCATTAGCCCCACCAAAGAGCCCTGGTAGGCTCCAGTGTTGGGTTGCCTCAGGCAAAACAACCAACAGGGAGGGAACCCAGCCCCACCCATCAACAGTCAAGTGGATTAAAGTTTTACGGAGCTCTGACCGCCACAGCAACAGTCAGCTCTACCCACCTCCAGAGCCTCCCATCAAGCCTCTTAGATAGCCTCAACCACCAGAGGGCAGACAGCAGAAGCAAGAAAAACTACAGTCCTGCAGCCTGTGGAACAGAAACCACATTTACAGAAAGACAAGATGAAAAGGCAGAGGGCTATATACCAGATGAAGGAACAAGAAAAAACCCCAGAAAAACAACTAAATGAAGTGGAGATAGGCAACCTTCCAGAAAAAGAATTCAGAATAATGATAGTGAAGATGATCCAGGACCTTGGAATAAGAATGGAGGCAAAGATTGAGAAGATGCAAGAAATGATTAACAAAGACCTAGAAGAATTAAAGAACAAACAAACAGAGATGACCAATACAATAACTGAAATGAAAACTACACTAGAAGGAATCAATAGTAGAATAACTGAGGCAGAAGAACGGATAAGTGACCTGGAAGACAGAATGGTGGAATTCACTGCTGCGGAACAGACTAAAGAAAAAAGAATGAAAAGAAATGAAGACAGCCTAAGAGACCTCTGGGACAACATTAAACGCAACAACATTCGCATTATAGGGGTCCCAGAAGGAGAAGAGAGAGAGAAAGGACCAGAGAAAATATTTGAAGAGATTATAGTCGAAAACTTCCCTAACATGGGAAAGGAAATAGCCACCCAAGTCCAGGAAGCGCAGAGAATCCCATACAGGATAAACCCAAGGAGAAGCACACCAAGACACATGGTAATCAAAGTGGCAAAAATTAAAGACAAAGAAAAATTATTGAAAGCAGCAAGGGAAAAACGACAAATAACATACAAGGGAACTCCCATAAGGTTAACAGCTGATTTCTCAGCAGAAACTCTACAAGCCAGAAGGGAGTGGCATGATATACTTAAAGTGATGAAAGGGAAGAACATACAACCAAGATTACTCTACCCGGCAAGGATCTCATTTAGATTTGATGGAGAAATCAAAAGCTTTACAGACAAGCAAAAGCTAAGAGAATTCAGCACCACCAAACCAGCTCTACAACAAATGTTAAAGGAACTTCTCTAAGTGGGAAACACAAGAGAAGAAAAGGACCTACAAAAACAAACCCAAAACAATTAAGAAAATGGTCATAGGAACATACATATCGATAATTACCTTAAATGTGAATGGATTAAATGCTCCAGCCAAAAGACACAGGCTTGCTGAATGGATACAAAAACAAGATCCATATATATGTTGTCTACAAGAGACCCACTTTAGACCTAGGGACACATACAGACTGAAAGTGAGGGGATAGAAAAAGATATTCCATGCAAATGGAAATCAAAAGAAAGCTGGAGTAGCTATACTCATATCAGATAAAATAGACTTTAAAATAAAGAATGTTACAAGAGACAAGGAAGGACACTACATAATGATCAAGGGATCAATCCAAGAAGAAGATATAACAATTATAAATATATATGCACCCAACATAGGAGCACCTCATTACATAAGGCAACTGCTAACAGCTATAAAAGAGGAAATTGACAGTAACACAATAATAGTGGGGGACTTTAACACCTCACACCAATGGACAGATCATCCAAAATGAAAATAAATAAGGAAACAGAAGCTTTAAATGACACAATAGACCAGATAGACTTAATTGATATTTATAGGACATTCCATCCCAAAACAGCAGATTACACGTTCTTCTCAAGTGCGCATGGAACATTCTCCAGGATAGATCACATCTTGGGTCACAAATCAAGCCTCAGTAAATTTAAGAAAATTGAAATCATATCAAGCATCTTTTCTGACCACAACGCTATGAGATTAGAAATGAATTACAGGGGAAAAAACGTAAAAAACACAAACACATGGAGGCTAAACAATACGTTACTAAATAACCAAGAGATCACTGAAGAAATCAAAGAGGAAATCAAAAAATACCTAGAGACAAATGACAATGAAAACACGACAACCCAAAACCTATGGGATGCAGCAAAAGCAGTTCTAAGAGGGAAGTTTATAGCTATACAAGCCTACCTAAAGAAACAAGAAAAATCTCAAGTAAACAATCTAACCTTACACCTAAAGAAACTAGAGAAAGAAGAACAAACAAAACCCAAAGTTAGCAGAAGGAAAGAAATCATAAAGATCAGAGCGGAAATAAATGAAATAGAAACAAAGAAAACAATAGCAAAGATCAATAAAACTAAAAGCTGGTTCTTTGAGACGATAAACAAAATTGATAAGCCATTAGCCAGACTCATCAAGAAAAAGAGGGAGAGGACTCAAATCAATAAAATCAGAAATGAAAAAGGAGAAGTTACAACAGACACCGCAGAAATACAAAGCATCCTAAGAGACTACTACAAGCAACTTTATGCCAATAAAATGGACAACCTGGAAGAAATGGACAAATTCTTAGAAAGGTATAACCTTCCAAGACTGAACCAGGAAGAAGCAGAAAATATGAACAGACCAATCACAAGTAATGAAATTGAAACTGTGATTAAAAATCCTCCAACAAACAAAAGTCCAGGACCAGATGGCTTCACAGGTGAATTCTATCAAACATTTAGAGAAGAGCTAACACCTATCCTTCTCAAACTCTTCCAAAAAATTGCAGAGGAAGGAACACTCCCAAACTCATTCTATGAGGCCACCATCACCCTGATACCAAAACCAGACAAAGACACTACAAAAAAAGAGAATTACAGACCAATATCACTGATGAATATAGATGCAAAAATCCTCAACAAAATACTAGCAAACAGAATCCAACAACACATTAAAAGGATCATACACCACGATCAAGTGGGATTTATCCCAGGGATGCAAGGATTCTTCAATATATGCAAATCAATCAATGTGATACACCATATTAACAAATTGAAGAATAAAAACCATATGATCATCTCAATAGATGCAGAAAAAGCTTTTGAGAAAATTCAACACCCATTTATGATAAAAACTCTCCAGAAAGTGGGCATAGAGGGAACCTACCTCAACATAATAAAGGCCATATATGACAAACCCACAGCCAACATCATTCTCAATGGTGAAAAACTGAAAGCATTTCCTCTAAGATCAGGAACGAGACAAGGATGTCCACTGTCACCACTATTATTCAACATAGTTTTGGAAGTCCTAGCCACGGCAATCAGAGAAGAAAAAGAAATAAAAGGAATACAAATTGGAAAAGAAGAAGTCAAACTGTCACTGTTTGCAGATGACATGATACTATACATAGAGAATCCTAAAACTGCCACCAGAAAACTGCTAGAGCTAATTAATGAATATGGTAAAGTTGCAGGATACAAAATTAATGCAGAGAAATCTCTTGCATTCCTATACACTAATGATGAAAAATCTGAAAGAGAAATTATGGGAACACTCCCATTTACCATTGCAACAAAAAGAATAAAATACCTAGGAATAAACCTACCTAGGGAGACAAAAGACCTGTATGCAGAAAACTATAAGACACTGATGAAAGACATTAAAGATGATACCAACAGATGGAGAGATATACCATGTTCTTGGATTGGAAGAATCAACATTGTGAAAATGACTATACTACCCAAAGCGATCTACAGATTCAATGCAATCCCTATCAAATTACCAATGGCATTTTTTACGGAGCTAGAACAAATCATCTTAAAATTTGTATGGAGACACAAAAGACCCCGAATAGCCAAAGCAATCTTGAGGGAAAAAAACGGAGCTGGAGGAATCAGACTCCCTGACTTCAGACTATACTACAAAGCTACAGTAATCAAGACAATATGGTACTGGCACAAAAACAGAAACATAGATCAATGGAACAAGATAGAAAGCCCAGAGATAAACCCACGCACCTATGGTCAACTAATCTATGACAAAGGAGACAAAGATATACAATGGAGAAAAGATAGCCTCTTCAATAAGTGGTGCTGGGAAAACTGGACAGCTACATGTAAAAGAATGAAATTAGAATACTCCCTAACACCATACACAAAAATAAACTCAAAATGGATTAGAGACCTAAATGTAAGACTGGACACTATAAAACTCTTAGAGGAAAACATAGGAAGAACACTCTTTGACATAAATCACAGCAAGATCTTTTTTGATCCACCTCCTAGAGTAATGGAAATAAAAACAAAAATAAACAAATGGGACCTAATGAAACTTCAAAGCTTTTGCACAGCAAAGGAAACCATAAACAAGACGAAAAGACAACCCTCAGAATCGGAGGAAATATTTGCAAACGAATCAACGGACAAAAGACTAATCTCCAAAATATATAAACAGCTCATTCAGCTCAATATTAAAGAAACAAACACCCCAATCCAAAAATGGGCAGAAGACCTAAATAGACATTTCTCCAAAGAAGACATACAGTCGGCCACGAAGCACATGAAAAGATGCTCAACATCACTAATTATTAGAGAAGTGCAAATCAAAACTACAATGAGGTATCACCTCACACCAGTTAGAATGGGCATCATCAGAAAATCTACAAACAACAAATGCTGGAGAGGGTGTGGAGAAAAGGGAACCCTCTTGCACTGTTGGTGGGAATGTAAATTGATACAGCCACTATGGAGAATAATATGGAGGTTCCTTAAAAAACTAAAAATAGAATTACCATATGACCCAGCAATCCCACTACTGGGCATATACCCAGAGAAAACCGTAATTCAAAAAGACACATGCACCCGAATGTTCATTGCAGCACTATTTACAATAGCCAGGTCATGGAAGCAACCTAAATGCCCATCAACAGACGAATGGATAAAGAAGTTGTGGTACATATATACAATGGAATATTACTCAGCCATAAAAAGGAACGATACTGAGTCATTTGTTGAGATGTGGATGGATCTAGAGACTGTCATACAGAGTGAAGTAAGTCAGAAAGAGAAAAACAAATATCGTATATTAACGCATGTATGTGGAACCTAGAAAAATGGTACAGATGAGCCGGTTTGCAGGGCAGAAGTTCAGACACAGATGTAGAGAACAGACTTATGGACAGCAAGGGGGGAAAACTGCGGTGGGGTGGGGATGGTGGTGTGCTGAATTGGGCGATTGGAATTGACATGTATACACTGATGTGTATAAAATTGATGACTAATAAGAACCTGCAGTATAAACAAACAAACAAAACAACTAATACTAAACTTTCATTGGGTTATTTGTATGGAAATATGTTAATATAAATGTTTCAGACATTACATGAAATTTCTAAAAATCTTATATGTTCTGGTATAATGTTATAAGTCATAATCCTAGTTATTACTTTAAAATGTATATCTCAGAAATAACTAATTTTCTTGTCAACTGCATTATTATGAACTTTCATCAAATCTTTAACCGTGGTCATTTTTAAGTCTTTTGTCATTTACAGACAGTTCTGGGTGTACTCTGATGCTTTTGTAAATATGTTCCTATAAAAGGGTTTCATCTTCAGGAAATTCATGGAAAAGACTCTGACAAGTACAGGTTTCTGGTACCTGACTGTACTGCTGAACTGAATGAATAAGCATTTTCAGAACTCTAATGAAAAACTGATGAGCTCATAAAAGTGCTAACAAAAGATCAAGATGAAAAAAAAAAAATTAATTACATGGGACTGAGTGAACTGATGAGGATGAGTATAATTTTTGTGACTTTCTGTTTGAATTTAAAAAAAGAAAAAATCTCACAAGGACTCAGAGGCAAAGAATATACAATCAATTTTCACTGCAAAGTAAAGGAGCTGTTACAGTGGAGGATTACTGGACTGAATGTCAATATTATGACATAGTATGAGTGTGTTTCATGTTTGGTAATTGCAATCATTGTTGCTTTTGTTGTGGTCATCCATGTACAATGCTTGGTGTCAGTCTACTTATCTCTTGTAAAAATAAAATACAGTGTGTGTGGGGGGAAAAAAAAAAAGGTTATTGATGGCGCTACCAAGTATCATTTTAATAAAGTGATGGGATTGAAGCCATATTAAGGATTATTGTAGGCTAATGAACAAATGGAAGAGAAATTGTCCTTTCAAAGAGTGTGGCTGAAATACACACACACGCACACACACACACACACACACACAGACAGACAGCTGAAGGAGAAGGCTGACTTAAAAACTTGCTATCTTAAAGGAAGAGAAAAGAAGTTCAAATCACAGGAAGGAGCAGCGCACACAGGAAGATTTGTTTACACTGGATGAGATCTTCTTACAAGATTAAAGAAAGATGACCAGAAATTACTTTTTGTTTTAATGTTAATTTACTTTGCAGGAAAAACAAGTTGTGAAGTGGCAAAAATACTCACTTCAGTCTTCATCACAACAATGTTAAGTGCATAACACTGTGAATGACTATCTAGACCGATGATTTTTCTGAGTATTACTCAAACATTTTAATCTCATTATAAAGGAACCAAACATTCTCAACATTCAAGAATTCAGTTCATTATTTAAAAATTAAAATTAAAAAAAAACACTACTCAGTGAGTAAAATTGTGAATGACATCTCCATGGTTGTAAGCATTAAACCTTAAATTTAAAGCTAAAGATAAATGTTAATAAATTTGAAAGAATTGATACATACTATAAACCTCCTGAATTAACAGAATGATTAAAGTAAAATGAAAGTCCAGATCATATGTGAGATATAGAAAAATATTAAGAAATATTAAAACAAAAACATTGTTCGATATATGAAAATAATTTTATGACTAGACATATCTATAATATTAATAAATATAAATAGATTAAATGTTATTTTTATAGATTATAAATCAAACTTATTTCTGAAATAACAGTTGGGTTGAAAAGGAAATAAAAATTAAAATATCAGAGAATATAGAAAACAATGATACTCAAACAAGTGTATATTAGAACCCATGAGAAGTAGCTAAAAAAATGTTCCCTGTAAGGGTAAATATGAACTAAAATTAAGAGGCTTAATTTTCCCTTTTGAAAATAAGAGAAGAGACGCCCCATCCCTTCCCTTTTCCTAGATCATTTACTTTAGAGTACTCGTAGTTGTAAGGTCTTCATTTCTTTGAAAAGTATGTAAATCTTTTTAAAGGCTAAATAAACCTCTTACCAGCTTTACAACCCAGGACTGCCTTTCTTAAGAACCTGGGAACCCTTAGGAGAATAAGAGCCTAAATTTCTCTGGTGCCTAGCTGCAAAACTACCTTCTATCATAAAGATAGTTTATTTTTTCCTTCAAATAAAACCTATTAGTTAACATGGATGGTCAACTCCAATTACCAGGTGAATTTAGGATGAACTATGTGTGACAAATGGTGCTGTCAAGTCCTTTTACTTCAGGGATAGTTATCGTTCATCCTGAGAACATGTATGTAATGGATTGTATCTGCTTGGCCATATAAAAAGATGAGATTTCTTTCTGTCTGCAATATCTTTTAGCAAGTTATGTGTGATGCCCACGACATTCTAGTTTAATTCTTATTCAATTATAAAATTATTTTCTTTCTCTTCTAACTTTGTGGAAAGGTTTTCTGAGTTGGGAAGAGACCTTATTTTTAATTATGTTTCCCCAACTCCAGTGGAAGATCCATTGCTTAAGTACTCAATTACAAGATTTCAAAAGAAAAATAGATTAAAAATTAAAGCTATTTGTTAATATTTTCTCAGTATTAGTAAATCAGAAGAAAACATAAGTATATAATCTTTTATTATATTTAATAAAAATCATCAACGGTTATTTGGAATTAATTTGTTTTATGTTGTTATTTCCTTGCCATGCTTTTTATAGTAATAAACATGTTCTTACCATATGACCCAACAATTGCATTACTGACAAAAAAAACCCCTTCATTTATCCCAGAAAAATGAAAACTGATGTTCACACAAAGTCCTATACACAAATGTTTATAACAGCTATATTTGTAATTAACACCCAACTAGAAACAATCCAATGCCCTTCAAAGGATGAATCATTAAATAATGGTGCATCCATACCATGGAATACTACTCAGCAATAAAAAGGAAAAATTTATATATGCAACAACTTCGATGGATCTTGAAGAGAATTATGCTGAATGAAAAAAGCCAATCTCAGATGATTGTAGGATCCCATTTATACAGCAGTTTTGAAATTAAAAAGTTCTAGAAAGGGAGAACAGATTAGAAGTTGTCAGTGGTTAGGGAGGTGTGGAAAGAAGGGAGGTAGCTATGGTTATAAAAGTAGCAAGAGGGATCCTGGTGATGGAATTGTTTGCATCTTAACTGTGTTGGTAGTCATGCGAACCTAAAAGTGATAAATTTGCCTAGAGCTAAATATGCACATGCACACACACGTAAAACTTGCAAAATCTGAATAAGGTTGAAAATATGTATCAACGTCAATTTCCAGGTTGTTATATTGTACTTAAGTGAGATGCTACCATTGGGCAAAACTAGTTTAGGGTATCTGAAATCTATTATTTCTTAAAATGCATGTGAACCTATAATTATCTCATTTTTTTTTCTTTAAATTGTAATACATTTAACGCCAGAGCAACTCAGCAAAGGACAATTGCTTTGTTTTACTTAGCAGTAGCATTCTGTATTTCTATTGCAGAAAGGAATTTTTATGAAATATTAAATCATAAATAAGCCATGCCAGAAATTATCCCCTTGGTAACACAATACACTGTGAATTCTTTTCATGAATTCAGAGTCACAAAGTTGATGCTATAAGCCCACCACTGCTGAGAGAAGAGCATGCTTTTACTAAACACATGATGTTCCTCTAATCTAGTGAATGATCTATTGCTCACATAATCCTTGTGTAGAATTCAGTGATAAGCATGAGAGAAAAATACGAAATATTAACATTTCTGTAGAAATCATATATCAATACATATTTACAAAAATAACACATACACACACAGAGTTTAGATGTTATAACATTCCACAAAGCAGTGGTAACTATGCACTTCGTATTTTGGAAACACTTTGACACAGTGTCACTAAAAAATAAATGAAAATTTTATAAAATGTAAATTCTAACTTTCCACAAAGATACATATTCTGAGCAAACTATAAGAAGTATTTTTCAAAGAATTGGGTATTTTCCAATGAGCTGCAAATATGAAACCAAGCATTTTTTCCCCCAAACTGCTAATTTAGTTCACCCTCCCCCATTATCCACTTTGGTAGCCATAAGTTTGTTTTCTGTCTGTGAGTCTATTTCTGTTTTGTAAATAAGTTTATTTATATCATTTTTTTAGATTCTATATATAAGTGATATTATACTGTATTTATCTTTGCCTGAGTTACTTAATATGATAATCTCTAGGTCCATCTATGTTGCTGCAAATGGCATTATTTTATTCTTTTTTATGGCTGAGTAATATTCATTGTATATATATATACCACATCTTCTTTATCCATTCAACTGTGAATGGACATTTAGTTTGCTTCTATGTCTTGGCTATTGTAAATAGTGCTGCTGTGAACATTGGGGTACCTATATCTTTTCAAATTAGAGTTTCCTCTGGATATATGCCCAGGAGTAGGATTGCAAGATCATATAGTAACTCTATTTTTAGTTTTTTACCTCCATACTGTTCTCCATAGTGACTGCACCAATTCACATTCCCACCAACAGTGTACTTTTTCTCCACACTCTTTCCAGCATTTATTATTTGAAGACTTTTTAATGATGGCCATTCTGACTGGTGTGAGGTGATACCTCATTGTAGTTTTGATTTGCATTTCTCTAATAATTAGTGATGTTGAGCATCTTTTCATGTGCCTGTTGGTCATCTGTATGTCTTCTTTGGAGAAATGTCTAGTTAGGTCTTCTGCCCCTTTTTTGATTGGGTTGTTTGTTTTTTTTATAGATATTGAGCTGTATGAGCTGTTTGTATACTTTGGAAATTAATCCCTTGTCAGTATCATTGTTTGCAAAGATTTTCTCCCAGATGGTAGGTTGTCTTTCTGTTTTGTTTATATTTTCCCTTGCTGTGCAAAAGTGTTTCAGTTTAATTAGGTCCCATTAGTTTATTTTTGTTTTTATTTCCATTACTCTAGGAGACAGATCCAAAAAAGTATTGTAATTTATGTCAAAGAGTGTTCTATGTTTTCCTCTAGGAGTTTTATAGCATCCTGTCTTACATTTAGGTCTTTAATCCATTTTGAGTTTATTTTCGTATATGGTGTTAGAAAATGTTCTAACTTCATTCTTTTATATGTAGCTGTCCAGTTTTCCCAGCACCACTTATTGAAGAGACTGTCTTTTCTCCATTGCATATTCTTGCCTCCTTTATTGTAGATTAATTGACCATAAGTGTGTGGGTTTATTTCTGGGCCTTCTATCCTGTTCCTGTTTCTCGCCTGTTGATCTATATGTCTGTTATTGAGCCAGTACCATATTGTTTTGATTACTGTAGCTTTGTAGTATAGTCTGAAGTCAGTAAGCATGATTCCTCCAGATTTGTTCTTCTTTCTCAAGATTGTTTTGGCTATTTGGGGTCTTTTGTGTTTCCATACAAATTTTTAAATTATTTGTTCTAGTTTTGTGAAAAATGCCATTGGTAATTTGATAGGGATTGAATTAAATTTGTGGATTGCCTTGGGTAGTATGGTCATTTTAAAAACATCGATTCTTCCAATCCAAGAACATGGTATATCTTTCCATCTGCTTGTGTCATCTTCAATTTCTTTCATCAGTGTCTTACAGTTTTTGGAGTACAGGTATTTTGGCAATAGTAACCAAGCATTATTTTTACAATAAGAAACAGAAGTCTATTTATAAAATATAAATTTTAATTTTCAATGAAGTCATGCATTTGAAATAAACCACCTCCTGGGGAATTTAAAACACACAGTGATATAATGACAAAGCATGTTGTTATCTGCAGTAAAAACATTTAGTATCCTTTTGTATCATTCTCTATCAAGTTTGAGACAAGAAATATCTGAATGATACCTTGAGGAGTGTACATTACAATAAGGACTAGACATCATATAAAAACATGATATCACCTAGAGTATGACATGATTGATTGGTAAGTCGTATTTTAAAAGCCTTGATACATGCAGTGAAGGAATGAAAATAAAAACTACATGAAAAGCTTTAAAAATAAAAGGTGAAATCAAGTCAGAACCAGAGTAAAAAATTATGGATGAAGAAACACCAAAAAAGTCTAAATTAAAACATGAAGCTGCCCTGGAAAAAAATACTTGGCAGTAAGTCAGTTACAGTATTACATAAAAATTTCATTGCCCATGGCCCCAATGCCATCAAGATAAGACCAAAAGAAATTTGAATGAGCCATGAAAGGAATTAGCATTATTGGATATGACTGCCTTAGTCTTGTGAGGGTGGGTTTGATGAGAGTAACATATGCATTAGTGCATATAAAGATCATGAGTGTACTTTCTAAAGAGAGCTAGTTTTCCTTTCTAGTTTAAGTGAAGTCTATGAAATAAGGATGATGGTGGTATGAAAGATAAAAAAGTTACCATCTGAACATCCTGTAGGTGAAAAGGAATTTCTGCATCATATCATTGAAATATTTAAATTGTAACATAGAAACTTGGTGTTTATTTGAGCATACATTTGAAAATAGAACTTATCCACAATAATATTATTTTGCTTTATCATTATTATTCTAAAGGAACTTTAGGCTTAAGAGGACCTCAGGTTTGGGCAGCTAAAATTCATGAACTAAGAGCATTGAAAAATATGACCTGGAATATAAATAAATGTATTTCCACCATAAAAAAACACAATGATTTATAGAATTTGTAGATGTGGCCCAAAGTTTTATTTCTCAAGATCATAAAGAGAAAACAGACAAAAAAGCTGGGCATAGGTCATATGCATTGATCTAGTAAGACTGTGAAAGGTGCTCAGGCACTTGAAGGATAAATACTTATTCTTAACTGAGAAGGCAAAGAAGAAATAACTTTGAGACTGAAAATTGATAGGAGAGATTATTATGGCTGCCTTGTAGAAATTCCAAATTGTTAATATCCAAGACACCTACTTTACTTTCTTTAAACCTTCTGAAGAAAAAGCACAGATAATGGAGAGGATATTTTTCTCTCATGATTCTTAGTAGTAAAAAGAAATGATTTCTTTACTGCATTAGGGTAAATGCTCCTAATTTTAGTGAATCATTTGATCTTTGAATTCTATTTGCTTTGCAAAAAAAAGTTTCCTGCAAAAACGTGTCTTAATGAGTCCTTCAACAAAACAAACTACACCCTAAACACTTAGATTTTCAGTGTGATTGACATTTTACTTGCATAGAGTTCAATAGGGTCCCTGACAATGAAAACTCTTGTTTTGCCAAGTTAGTCATTTTTGAAGGACAATCATAAAGACTTTGTTCTAAAGATAAGGGTTTGAATAATGAGCTATATACTTTATGTATTGTATATATTGGCCCCTGCCTTCAAGAAGTTTTTATTTGAACATGCATATAAGCCTAATGCATTAAATTTTTAAAATAAAAAACAATCACAACATAGAATTATGTGCTTCATTTACTTCTATAGGTGTGTTGTCCTACAGCCATGGTCCTCAAACTTGAATATGCATCAGAGTCACCAGTGCGTTTGTTAGAACGCAGATTATGGAGTTCACCCCAGAGTGTCTGGCAGAGTAAGTGTAAGGTGGAGCCCAAGAATTCTCATTTGTAACAATTTCCCAGATGATGCTAATACTGCCAATCTGAGGACTACACTTTGAGAACCACTACCCTAGGGAAATTCAGAAGAGGAAAGATATCATTGTAAACTAGGATAGCTGAGCATGTTTTGTGTAGGAGGTGGTTCTTACACTGTGATTCAAACAGATTTATACTGAATAACAATCTTATTCACTGTAACATTTATTCAGACTCGTGATGATAAATGCAATTTAGTTATTATTCTTACCTTTATTCCTTCTTGCTCCTTTTTCTTCGTCTTTTGGCTGAGAACAAATAGTTTCATCAATTCCTCATTGCAATCTTCACTTTTGTCCAAAAGAAAGGGTGTACTTGTCACAGTTGTTTAAACTGGTACTGTCCTATCCAGTCCAGACCAATTTCCCAATAACATTTCCCAGGCTATATGTATAACTTGTTTTGGACATAACTGTCTTTTCTATAAACCAATCAAACTGTTTCCAGTGACCAAAGCAAACTTCATTATTGAAGCAAGGGAGACCAAGTTGGGTTACACTATAATGAATGTCATACACAGATAAACTCTGCAATGT
This sequence comes from Eubalaena glacialis, assembly GCF_028564815.1. NCBI lineage: Eukaryota > Metazoa > Chordata > Mammalia > Artiodactyla > Balaenidae > Eubalaena > Eubalaena glacialis. Next base: position 96,957,509 of record NC_083723.1, on the reverse strand, counting down.
CAGCAATGTTTGCTCAATATTTCCAATTGCAAAAGCAATGTAAGTAGTGAGATGTCAGGATACAGATATAACAGGATGTAGGCACACAGACCAGATTTTCATTTTACATTATTCAATGGAAAATTTTACCCACAGGAACTCTTTTTTAACTTCAAGAAACATTTATTTTTTCTAATTAAAATATATCATTTTTATATGAAAAGGTAGTGCTTGGTGTTCTCCTCTCCAAATTATATCTTTGGTGCTCTACCTGGAAAGGGAGAGGTACAGGAAGGTTCACTTTTTAAAAAGAACTAAGGAGTATTTTCAAAAACAGAATATACTTTAAGATATATTTGCCAACATATTCACAGTACATATTAAAGTATATTCACAGCATTTATACAGGAAGATGTTGATTTTATATATGTTTTTTATATCACTCACATAAACATCATTTTGTGGGTGATAAATTAAAATCTTCAAACTGTGGCTCAAGTTTTACTTTATGAGTAGTGAAAGAAAAGAATCATCTCTCTGGGCCCAAACTAATGTAATAAAAACAGTGCTGGACGTCAAGGGTTTGAAGTAAATTGGAGAGTGAGTGGCAAACATACAGCAGCCTCCACTGTCCACCGCCTGACCAGGCGGCTGAGCGCTCAAGAGGTATCCGTTCCAATGTACTGTTGCAGTTAGCTTCCCAGAGTCTATCCAGGCCACACTTCTCTCTTGGAGTCTTCAGCCCAGGGAGCAGGCACAGCTTTTCATCTTTCATTTTATTTCTTTTTCTTCTTTCCCTTTTGCTTTTGATAAGAGCTATTTGCGTAAGGTGCTTTATTGTTCATTTTCTAAGAGCAAAGGGAAAACTCCATGAACCTTAGTAATGCAGTATTAATTAAGCTGAGACTTTCCCAATCAAGAGATGTACAACAGTAATTAATATATCCAATACCAGTGTAGACGAAATATAGCAAAATGAACAGACTTCAAAAAAAATTTTTCCCATATGTAAAGCAATATTTCTGTTACCACAATGCTTTCTATGAAAGCACATATTTCTTAAAATCCCAATAGCTAAAGAGTCATGCTTCCAGAACCAGGATAAATTTTAATTGGTTCAGAAAATCTGAGGGATGCCTTACTTATAATGATTCTAGGTAGGTAAAAATTATTGCCACAACAATAATAATTATTCTTCTTTTAATTATTTTTCAAGAGATGTGGACTTTTGAATAAACATAAAATACAGAATAGGAAAAAAAATGTTAAGTAAATTAAGAATATGCAAACTTCAGATATTTCCAGCTCATCCTCTACCATGTCATTATGCATATTTATATAGAGCAAAATTGTAAAAAATTATATAAAGATTAAATATTAAGAGAAAATTGATATATATAGACTTGAAAGGATTTAGTTCTTATAATTTCCCCATAGCATTTTCAGGTATATTTACTTTATGTGTAATTTATATATTCTTATGACTCCAAAATCAATAATGACAAAATATTGCAATCTAATCTATCATTTTATTGGCCAATATCCTAGTAGAAATAGAACCTCAAAATTTTGAGCCTTGTCATTTTCAGTTCCACAAATATTATCTCATTAAAATACATGTGTAATGTCTCATTAAAATTTCTTCAGGAAAAATGAGAATGAGTTTTCAGCCTACACACTGAACAAATCTGACAGGTTTTAAAGCTAGAATTCTTCTTAGCTGATTGATACTGAATAGCTTGCTTACACTTCATCCAACTCAAGATCTTTCTATAAACCAGTCACCTGAGATGAAAAATTTTCTCATTGTAATATACAGTGTGTTATCTCCTCTTTAATCATTTTTCTTTTCACAAAGGTATAAATAGAAGCTTCTCAATTTAAATGTCTCCTGCCCATATCTATTTGTGTTAAGTATGATATAAAATAAAAATCTGTTCTTTTGTTTCTAATTTATACACACTAGAGTTCCTTTTCATGTTTTCCCCTACTAAAATTTAGAAAGGTTGTTTTTAAAACATTATAAGAATTCAAAATGCTATTTTCAGAATAGTTGTTTCTGTGTGTGAAGATAACTTGACATCTATTTACTTATGATTTGCCCCTCGAGATAGACTTAGAGGAAAATGATAGAAAAATTGATTGTCAGCTTGTGGATCAGCTTTAATCTTTATAAGTGGCACAGGGCTGATCTCATATTTGTACAAAAAAAAATAATTTGGGAAATGAATCCAATATATACTTTTTGGAAATAAAACTTTCTAATTTACAAAAAAACTAAATTTTAAAGTCACTAGGCCTAGATGAGGTAGCAATTGAAATACAGCTAGTACTGCTATATGAGCCTTTACAACTTTTTTGCCTGAGGCCCCCTATGCAAACTCATCTATTAGGAAATATCTAAAAGGAAAACAACATGATGTTTTATTTCTAGGTTAAGCATTGAGTTCAGCATAGACTTGAACATGTCTGTTAACAATATTGACATATTCCCATTTCATCCTGGAATATTAATTATAAATATACTCCTTAAGAGTATAAAAGAGATATATTTTCTCCCAGGTCCACTCATCACACAAAAAATGAAAAACTTCTCCTCCTCTATCTCCCTCCTGATCCTGGGGGATCATTAGGATTTTGTGTCCTAGAAGTCTAGACATTCCTTATACCCATGGATAACCAACAACATTTGCCCATTTTTAGGAAGAAGGATGAATCTAACAGAGGGGTAGGTTACCCCTCTTAAGATATTACATCCGATGTGCCAAGATAAAAACATGAATGTGTTGTATAATGGTACTGAAGAAGGCCTCAGTCACACCTGGAAGGCAGTGAGGTCTCTGAGAACTGATAGAAAGAAAGAGTTTCTACAACAATCATGGAGATCTGAATGTGCTTCAGAGGAACACTTGGAGAGGCAGAACAACATGTGGGAGGGACATATGGATGCCTATAAGAACTAGACAATGGGTAAGGGTTAGGCTTAAGGTTAGGGTTAGGGTTAGGGCTGTGAGTTACTGGAAGGAAGCCTCATTGGCATGGAAGAATGGAATCACCAGGAAATTAATTTACCCTGACACTGCCTTAGTTCTTCCTCCAATTACACTCCACTGACTAGAAAACCTAGCTACATTGAAGGGATATGAATTGAGGAGTAAATAAAGGTAGGAGGAAAACAAAAGAAACCGACTATCTCCTCCATTTTCAAAATTCTTTACTATCACTGAATGTCTTGGTATCCACTTTCATAGATATATCTAAATTCAGCACAAAATTTAAGAAGCTTTGAAGGACTTATGAAAAAAGGAAGACTCTTTAAAGTGCAATGTAATTTAATTATGAAGTTTTTATATAAGATGTATAGATAAACTATATTCAAATCATGAAAGGGGAGGTTAATTAAATAAAATATGTTTAGGTTATATGGCAGAGCTCAGCACATCCCTTGATACCAGTATATAACTTGGTTACAACTATCTTGAGTCATCTTAGTCAGTGGCAAGGTCAATACTCTTAAAATTTAATGTATTAAAATTTCAGCTTATGCCTGGGTTGTATAAATCTTCAAAGAGCAACAATTAGATAAACTATAATGAGAAATCTCTGGATAAAGTACAAAATCATAATTTTCCATGAGCTCATTAGGGAGCTGAGGTTGTTAAGCAATGAAGTACCCTGAAATTCAAGAAGAAACAAACTCCTCTAAGAAAAGATATCTAAGGCAGAACATGGATAGAGAGGGACTAGAAGCCATAGAAGTGGGTAAGAAAAAACAAAACAAAACAGCTGAAATTTTGATTAATTGGTAAAGAACAAGTATGAGCTATATGGCAGTTCAGAATCCTTGAGACACCCAGACTAAAGAGGATTTCACACTCGCTTGCAAGTTCTTTTCTACTGACCTATACTAGTTACCCTCAAGAAAGATTGGAGGCAGAGGAAAGCCCCTGTGGTTATACAAAGATGCAAGATGGAATGAGCTGCCACTATGGGAAGTGCACAAAACTTCACATTACTACCTGGGTCCTCCTCTTACACAGAGAAAACACTTTAAGCTTCTGAGGGATGGGCAGGAAGCATTGTCAATCTTATGATACAATGAAAGGTGAATTATTACAGGTATAATAGGGAAGAAAACCTTCTACCTTTGGGGAGAAGCAGGTTAGGAGACCATACCAACATAATCGTAGGTGTTCTACCACTGGGGGAAAGGCAGAAAACTCTGACATAAAACCTACCATAGATATAAAGTGAACTTTGGCTATGATAGGAAAGAGGGATTTGAAAGCTGAGGAAGCCTCACACCGTGTTCTCATCACAGGGCCTCTCTAATATTATGCTGGACCAGGAAAACACACTGCCTGCTCCCACCCCTCACCACCAGTGTAAGCAAGCATCAGGTGAGAAGTAACAGCAATCTACCATGCAAGGAAAGGCAAGAGGATGGAGAAAGACTTTTTCTTTTGTACAAGAAGGTTGTATTGGCTGATAGCTTGGAATGGAGCATAAATACATAGAAAAATTCCCCTGACCTTGAGCCTCTCCATTAATAATCATAAGGCAGTGGTAGACCACTGCTGGAAGAAATTCTTGCCTTTAGTACACTAACGTTACCAAAATCAAAAACAGAACTCAAACTCACTTCTACTCCTGAATAGAGTGACTCAACCACCCACAATTAATAACCAGACAGAGGAAAAGTCATGCTCATTTAGAAGGACAAATATTATTTACCACAGCCTCTGCTATTCTACACCCAATGATCAGCAATCAATAAAAAGTTATGAGACAGATAAATAAATATGAAAATATCCAGCTCAGTCAAAGAACAAAGAAATCTATGGAACCAGAAATGGAGATGATCCCATTGTTGTAACTGTCAGTCTGGGATTTTAAGCAAACTATGATTTCTATGTTAAATGATCTAAAGGAAATAGTAGACAAATGCATAAACATATAGGCGATTTCAGGAACGAGATGAAATCTCTAAGACAGAGTCAAATGGACACAGCTAAGGAAATAATTAATTGAAGTGGGTCAGTGGAAATACCCAAACTGAAACACAAATGGAAAAGGGGAGGGTAAGAAAACAGAGCATCCAAGAGCTGTACATTACCAAGCAGTCTAGCATACATTTAATTGGAGTCCCATAAAGACAAGAGAAAAAACAGGGCAGAAAAATATAGGAAAAAAATTAAGAATCGGTGGCTCAAATTTTACAAAAATAATGAAAGATATCAAACTATAGATTCAAGAAGGCTAAAGATCCTGAGTTAGATGAATACTAAGTACGTACACATACAGACATCATCTTTTCAAATTGCTGAAGTTAAAAATAAGAGACAGTCTTGAAGTCAGCCAGAGCTGGGGGTGGGGGAGGGGGCACAGTACTACATACAGAAGAACAAAGAGAAGAATTGGAGTAAACTTCTCCTCAGGAACTGTGCAACTCAGAAGCTGATGGAGTGACTTATTTAAATTACTCAAAAAGAAAAGAAAAGAAAAGAAAACCCCCAACAAAAACAAAACTGTCAAGCCAGAATTCTCTAACCAGTGAAAATAGCTTTACAAAATGAAGGTGACATAAAGACTTTTTCTTACAAAGTCTAAGAAAATTCACTGCCATCGCAGACACAATATGAGGAATGTTAAAGGAAACTCTTCAGGCAGAAGGAATATGGATTCAGATAGAAAAGTGGATCTTCACAAAGAAATTTTGAGCTCCAGAAATGGTAAAAATGAAGCACAAACATTAAGCTATTTCTAAAGGTTTTGTTTGTTTTCTATTTTATGCCCTATTGTTTTACTATATTAAGTCATGGAAAGTGTTATCTTTTAAACTTTCACGTTGTTAGCTTATAATTTACTTGCCTTATAACAGCATTTTTTAAAAAGAGAAAACCATTAGTGTCTTGATTGTACTGTGTAGAATTGGTCAAGCAAAAAAAAAAATTCCTATAAGTGAATCTAAATGAGTAAACATTTCTATCTGAACTTTAGTGATTGCAAATATTATTTTGGGAAAAGTCCGACAAATAATAAAAGAATAATTATTTTACATGTAAAAAATTATACTTATTTAAGAATAATGGCCAAAGAAATACAAGGTGACTTTTTAAAAATTTTGGTATTGTCTAAGGTAAAAGAACTGCTTAATAACACCCAGAAGCATAAAATAATTTTAACAGATGGGTGAAGAATATTTGTCAACAGTAACATAACCTCGCCTTATTTGAAATGCAGCCAACGTACTCCTTTTGCGTGGCTCAAAGTCTGTTAGTTTATTGCTGTCCCTTAACTATCGCTCTGTAAATGATTTTTTAGCACTTGTATTTTGCATCAAAAATGGCCAAGGGGAAATAAACTTTCGTTGAACTTCCATATGTATCTCATTAAGAATTCACAGAAGATTTTATTTGCCAAATAAAAAGCAAAATGTCATTTTCCAGAATCAAAGTGAAAATTATAGTAATAAAATGAAATTTCTCCAGTCACAATAATTAGTATGTAGATTGACACTAAATACATAATGAGTTACTTATTCTCTCATACTCAAACAAAATATTGGAGAAGCATCAGAAATGAGGGCCTAAGGAGTCTATTCATTGTATTATGCTCCTGAAAATATAGTCAAACATAACATATAAACTTTTTGTTCATTGTATGACTATCTATAAATGAAAAGTATTTTAAAAAGAAGCAGAAATGGTGCATAAATGGTAGTATTCCAATGTCCCAATATATGGAATGAAAGATGCCTGATAGTTTTTTCTCTTTTATTACCAATTATCCTATTCTATTCAGTCTCAAATACTAATGGGAAGACTATCAGAAATGTGCTCTTAAACTGTGTTCTTTTTTCTTTCTCACTTGTTATCTCTTAAAGCTTGGCTTAGACTCAATTACTTTATCTACAAAGGCTGTATTCTATCATCAAAACTGCCTAACGTAAGCTCTCAGTGGGTGACTTTGCAGCTTCAGGATCATGCTTGTGAGTGCAGGACATTTGACAAAATTGGGAGCTCTGGTGCCCATGGTTTAGCTTCTATAGATCCTGCATGCATCCAGCTTTTCTGAGTCGTACTCTCTCCCCAGAGTTCTATCACTTGACTTGGTTCACTCAGCTCTCCCTACCATCACCTGCAATGAGTTTAGACTTTTAGAGAGGACTGAGGGAGGTGGTGTCATCTATTATTTTCTCTGAAGCCAGCAAATACTAATAAACTAGAAAAAGCTTGGATTGGGGCAAAGCTGACTCCCTATTAGACTCTGCCAATAAGGGGTGTTAGAGAGACAAAAAGGCTGGAAAACGAAAATAAGTTACACATCCCTTCCTGTTTCACTTCAGATTTTCTTTTCCCTTTCTGTTCCTGTTATTGTTACTTCAGTAATGCTTCTTCACCCTGAAAGTGGCAGATAGATAGTTCCAGCAGCAGCCATTTTCCAGTACTCATAGAGTAAGGCTCATGAGACTCCCTCACGTGTCCCAGCACCAGCCATCCAACATCCTTCCTCAGAAATGGAATTTCAGCCCTGAGGAACCCCTCCTTCATGCTTCTAATTTTTAATCATTTCAAACTCTTCTTTTTGTTGTTAATCCCTAAGGATGCTAGGTGCTTCTTGTAGTTACTAACCTCTATGATACCTTAATTTTCCCTTTCACCTTTTTTATTTTTTCAATCTCTAGTTAGCAGTTCTTTATATTACATTCTTTCTGTTAAAATAACTGATGTGGTATCTTCCTCCTCACTGGACCTGACTGGCTGATTACGATATTGGTACCAGGATGGGGAACTCAAAAAGGAGACCCTCAAAGATGGAGATTTGGTATCAGTTTGGTCATGTCTTTGGTCAGGAACAGAGTACTGAGCTTCTTACAAATGGGAAAATAAGATGCAACTAATCCACATCGTGTAGTGACATCAGAATTAATTACATTATCACCTGTGTTTTATGGTGATGAATCAAACTCCTTGGGGGACTAAGTGACTGCTTCAATCAGCTGTTAACTGTAGTCATGATGACCCCAAGGAGTACACTGGAGCACTTACAGGAAGAAAAAAAAACAACAAGCTCAGCTCTTTAAACTCTCATCTCAAATTAGAGTCAGATAACTGTGGAGATTCGATGACAGTCCCCAAATAAGCCCTTATTCTTTGTAGCCACAGGCCTGGTCTTAATTAAAATCACACCCAAACTTTAATTGAATGGGTTGTGAAATTATAACAAGTTGAATTTGCAGCCTCATCAATTTTCTCTCTTGTCAAGTTTAAGGCATTGCTTGGAAGAGACTGGGATTCTCATACTAGGAAATGGTTCATTGGGATGGATACGGGTAAAGCTCAGGATCTTCAAGCCTGAGTCACCGTGAGCTTCCCTTGCCAGTAAAAGTAGCCTTCTTTCTTGTTTCTGCAAATATCAGCCTTCCCTTATTTGAAGGGCCTGTAATAACCTCATCTGGTGTCTTGAAAATTGATGCTTCTCAAGACCGTCTTATTGCCATTCTGTCCACAGCTAGAGTCATATCACAGCATAATCCAGGAAGGCAGGTGCAAAGTAGGACTAGGAGGAAATAGCTTATACATCAAAAAAATTGCAAGAGTTTTGTGCACTTATATTGGAAGAAATCTGGGAGTGTGATTTAGAATTAGATCTATTTCTAATAATGGATAACTAAGCCCAAAACTAAGTTTTATAACGTATAGTAACTTCTATAAATGCCATATATTATTTATAATGTATGCCAATAAATGGTACAAGTGGCTTGTACAGTGCTGAATTCTCTCATATATTATTGCTTTTAATTTGCCCCAATCACCGGTAAGATTGACAGCTATTATCCCCATTTTATAAAGAAACAGACTCACACAATCTTAGCTTATTGTTTGAGGTCAAGTGGTTATTTAGTGATATAGATTGCATTAATACCTACATCTATCTGACACATATGGTTTTTCTTCTTCCCTAAACCCTATTTTGAAGTAAAGCTTTACAATTAAGATTTATTTCTCTCATTGACACAGACAGTGCAAGGTGTCACAAAAGGAACTTGGCGGATTAAGTTCAGAATATGGGAAAAAGTACAGGTCATGAATATCCTTTGTTAAGTAGCATTTATATTTGAATATAACATATATATTTCTATTTGATTTAAGGACTTGCTTCATTTTCTTTTATTAGAAATCAAGATAATTTAATAATCTTGCCTGAGCCCAGAATCTCTTGTTCTTATATTCAAGATATACAGTTTGTGGACTATTGAACACAGATAAAACAAAGCCAATATTTTCTGTCATTTTATATTCTTATAAAATGTACCATTATCTTTTATTTGTTTCATTCACATTCAATGCCTTTTTTCTATCCTGTCTCATCTTACAATGAATTCTCCCCCAAATGTCATCTTGTATTGAGTAGGTGACAGCACCTGAAAACTTCATCTCTGGACATTTCTAACGTGTCATTAGGTATTAGGTAGGGTTGGGCAGGCTCCACAATGGAGAGGCACATGGACACATCACCAGATCACTAGGCAGAAATATTGCTCCTATTTCCTCCCTTCCTCTAAAGGTACTCAGTATTTCAAAGATAAGAAAGCAGCAGAAGGATCTGATTGATCATGTACTTTGGAGTATGGCAGACTTTGGGTTCAGTTCCACTCCAGCCACTTGCACCTGTGTGGATTGGGGTCCATCACTGAAACCCTCTTGGTTTCAATTTCCTCATATGTGCAAAAAGAATAATAATCCTTGCCCCTGAAGTTACTGGGCAGACCTGATGTGATTCAAGCAAAACCTCTAGCTAACACGGTACCTGGGAGATTTATGTACCCAGTATTAGTAATAGGCTACCTTCTGAATTAAATCAACTAGTACTCCCTCTACTATCTAGTAGCCAAATGACTCTGTGGGGGTGTGGGAGGGTGTGGGGTGAGGAATCTGAGAGAAGGAAATGGTAAATGAAGGGAAAGATAAGAAAACTTGTATATATGGATAAGATATTTTAGGATTAGAAGATTAAATGTGTTTTCTATTAAAGCAAAATATTTAACTTCGGTTACAGAAGGCTATCAAGTCTAGCCTATTAGACATAGACTATTATCAAGTCTATGATGACATTGGAAAAAATAAAGCACAAATTTAGGGCAATTGTTGCCTAATTGTGTTTCAAAATTTGATACAAGTAAGTGAGAGAATTAGAAATCTGAAATCTAAAGTTAACTAATTAAATTATTTTCAAGTTCCTTCTGTCCATATAATTAGAGCTAAATAAAACTTTTGAATTTTAGGAAATGCATAGATTACTCACATTTAATTCATTGAAAATTGAGGGCCAATTCAGAAATATTGTGTAGTTAAGTGTTTATAGAAAATATTGCTATCCTAGTCTGTTTAAAGGAAGGCACAGCAAACCAAATAGCAGAGGTTAGCATGACAGATATCATATGAATTCACTTTTACCAAAAACATTCAAAGATTGTTTATTTTAAACCATAAAATGCAGCTCATTCATCTCTCCACATATTTGCAGAAGCTTTCTGGTTCGATTAGGGAACTCAATATGACTGTGAGGCTATTGACGGAGGTTAGCAGTAGTCCTGGCACAGTTGCATTGGCCTCTTTCCTGGTGGCCTTCTCAGAAAGAGATGCCTTTTTCTTGCCACAGCTTGCTGTCAGATCAACCACTGAGCATCTGGTACAGCAGATGGGCTCTGCCCTGTACCTGGAACAGTCACCAGTGAGTGCAATCAGTGCTTTCTCCACTCCTGCATGAATTTAGTTACATGTTCTACTTTCAAATCATTCATTCTAGGATATATTTATTGATCCCTAGATTTGTTCAAGGCTGTAGAGATTACCAAGGTGAATATAGACATAAATTCTTACCTTAAGAGTTATGTTCAATTTTACATCCAAATCTTATTTCTGATGTTTCCCTGATCAGGCTTACTTCTGATCTGGCACAGACTGGATTAATTTATGCATAATACTTTTATTTTTATATTGTGTTCCTTCTTCATGCTATATGCCCTTTCTATGTTCTTGCTTTGTTTTATAAGCTATCCCAATCTCCATGCCTTGTTGCGACTTTGGAACTTATTTCTTTTCCTGGGTTTACTGTGGAATGGTACCAAGGATAGAGATTTATTAATCATTCCAAAAAAACTAAGGAAATTTTTCAACACACACATGCCCTAAGTTCACCCTAAGAGTGTCCAATTTGGTAAATCCAGCTGGTGTCCTGGTCTTACACTTTCTGTCCCATTTTGTTCATATTACCTATTCTGAAATGACCACCAGGTTATGAGTGTATCCTTTTCTTGAACTTTATTATCAAGTACCCTGGTGTGATTCTGGTAGTAACTGTGTATTTTGTTTACAGCATTGAAGGGGAAGAGGAGGTGAGGTGGAAGGAAGGATACTATGTGTAGGGTATAGCAAAACAAAATGGTATTAATATTCAGCCAAGGAATACAATTGATAGAGGCTGGCTAGATATATTCAATATACATAAAACATGACTGGACAATAAAGTATCCTTACAGGCTAACATTTTGTGATCATGGATGTGCTTTCTCTTTGCTCTAAAGACAGAATCATGCAGTTCTATAGTCAGCTCCTTCAGGTTCTGCCTCAGCTTTAGCCTTTGTTACCGAATCAGATTTGTTCTGCCCAATACACAGCAAGACAAAATGCTGAGAGGCTGAGGTTTGCAGCAGAGAGAGGGTTTATTCACAAGGCAACCAAGTGAGGAAACGGGAGAACAAGACTGAACCTCCTCAAAGGCAAGGGGCTTTAGGTATTTATGGGATAAAGGATAAAGAAGCAGCACAGTCTGAGGCATGAGGAGCATGGGGAACATGGGGAAGTTGATTGGAAAAAGGTGCAGTAATCATTCTGCACAGGCGTAACTAAGCTGCAGGCCTCAGACCATTCAAAAGTGGAGGCACTTAGCATGATCTGAGGGTGGAGTTTTCAGCCTTCTGACATCAAAATGTCACTGAGCAGATACTTTTGCATGCCCAGCTGGAGGGTTGGTGGTTCTATCCAGTCATAACTGGCTCAGCTTGAACTAGAAAAAACTGATTCCAAGTTCCTGGAAAACAACTTGGGCAAACATCTTATTGTTCAGACTACATGCCACTAGGAGGACATGCCAGTCTTTTGTAGCAAATTAAAATTACCTTGACTGATGGCATGAATTTCAGGTGAAATGGATTTAACTAATGACTACCCACCGTTTCACCTTGGCAGAAGTTACACGCTTCCCAGGGTAGCCTATATCCAGTGGCATCTAAAGGCCTGGTCATCTCACTGAAGCAGGACGTGGAGACGAGCATTCTTGCTTTAGAGCTCCCCACCAAGTTGGCTGAGGCTTCGTCAAGCCTGCATAGCACTTGAACTTTTTTCTCTGCACAATGAAGCTTCCCCCGCTCCTCCCTTTACAGGGGTTAGGTCCTAATAAACATCTTTTAGCATCTGCTTTCAGAGGACCTAACCTGTGACACATGCAGCGAATAGGAGTATAATATGCAGACCCCCCAAAAATTAAACTGTGAGATTATTATCTTGTAATGTGAGACTACAAGTTCCATTCAGACACTAGTATTGTTAGGAGATAGCTAGTTAGGACATAAAATTATTGTGCTTACAAGAGCTGAGAAGCAATAAACAATTCTAATATAATAAGCCATAAGTACCTGGCTGAATAATCTAAGTTTCTGTAGCAAAAAAAAAAACAAATTGTAGTTTTGGTGGATTCCTCTTTTTCTGCATCAATCCCATTGAAGCTAGCATCTATTCTTCTCTCATGTGAGACAAGAAACTTAATCTAAAGCAAAGTATTCACTATCTGCATCTACACCCATCATAGTCTCCTTCCTTCCATTTGGGATAAAAATATTCTCCTCCTATCTGTGGCCCATCCATCAGAATCCTATTCCCTTCCACAGTCTCTGAGACTTTATCCCATCAATTTACTCTTTTTTTCCTTTCTCTTCAACCCCAATCTCCTTGTTTCTAAATATGTTCAAGACTTTCCCAAAATAATTAACTATTCATGTGCACACACATTCAAACACAACAAAAATATTGAAATAAGTCAAAATTAAAATTAAAGCCATATTTCAAAGGAATAAAACAAGATTTTCAAATATAGCCAAGCCTAGCCAAAGATATAAAATATTTAGTAAAATTCAAGTTGTATTTAGGTATAATTAATAAATAATGTTTTCTAAATATTTTAATTGTATTTAATTATTTACTTTTTATCCCCTCACTTTTCCTTTCTATGTTTTGTTTGTAATTTATTATTAGTACTCTAGCATATATATGATATATGCATTTTATATATTTATTATTAGTGATACACAATTGAAAAGTTTGGTCACTTTTGGCTTACAGAACATTGGTTTTATAAATCTTCCTACAATCTTTGAATGCATATAAAAGTCCCTATAAAATCTAAGATATAAAGCTACTTACTTTTATTCCAGTCTAAAGTCATTTTACTTACTGGAAATTAACTACAAGCACAAAACTTATTCTAAAATTCCACTAAATATTTTCTTCATATAAAAGTTAAGGAGTCAATCACTATGCAAACATTGCCATTGGGGGTGAAGGACATACAGGATTTGTCTGTATTATTTCTTACAACAGCTTGTATATCTACAATTATCTTAAAATAGAAAGTTTAAAAAATTGACAAATAAAAGTTATCAAGTTGAATTTTTTATTCTTATAGGCAATATTTATAATGTCATCTAATTATGTTCATAAGATGAGAGTTTCAAGACAGTATTAACTTTTATCCTACTTTATTAATAATTTAAGGTAACATTTTTTGAAGCACAAAGTTTATTTTAATGTATATGTATCACAGTACAAACAGATTAATAGCAGAAACTATTATAAAAATTGAGTATATAGAGCAAAAATTTCAGATATTATTCATCATGCTTAACCCATAATTCCAATCTTCTTGTCAGAAATAACCAATATTACCCATTTATTTGCTTTATTTAGTTAGCATCTTTTCAATATATTGTCAGGTCAGTAAAGATCAAATCTATATTTTGAACAGCTGCATAATATTCAACAGCTGCTTGAATTGGATATGTCATAAATTACTTAGTCATTTTCCTATTAATACTATTGGATTGTTATTAGATGAATTACGGTTTTCTGCATGTCTCTTTGTCTAAATGTAAGTATATTTCTGTAGGAAATAAAATGGTTACATATTTGAATATTCACAGGTTTGAAGATTCTCAAATTGTCTTCAGCTAGATATTACTTGAATTTTATGAAGGTGCAATTTTCCCCACAGTGTCTTTAATATAATGCTAACATTTTAAGAATGATAGCCTGGTGAACAAACCATTACACTTTCTTGTTATTTTAATTTCATTTTACTGATTATAAATGGTATTTGCCATTGTTTTTATGTTCATAAGCCATTTGCATTTCTTCTTCTGTAAATTGCCTGCCCAGTTTCTTAATATTCTATTGACTTGTTTGTGGTAATTCTTTTTTACTGTTTATATTAATCATTTTATGTCTATAACTTTCCAATTTTTTCTCTTAATTTGTCCCTGTACATTGTTGAAATATCTAGAGATAATCTAAAAATTTTCATATCAAACTTTTGGAATTTTATTGTTTGAAAAAATGATATAAATCATATCTTTTTTCTAATATACTTTTTGTTATAGTGTCTGTGTGTAAATTTTACTTAAAAATGTAATGTATTAGGGTTTTTTTGCTATGAAAGAAAATTATAATTTTATTTTTGTTTCACACTCTGTATGACGGACTCTAGGTCCATCCACATCTCTACAAATGACCCAATTTTGTTCCTTTTTATGGCTGAGTAATATTCCATCGTATATATGTACCACATCTTCTTTATCCCTTCATCTATCATTGGACATTTAGGTTGTTTCCATGTCCTGGCTAACGTAAATAGTGCTGCAATGAATATTGGGGTACATGTGTCCTTTTGAATTATGGTTTTCTCAGGGTATATGCCCAGTAGTGGGATTGCTGGGTCATATGGTAGTTCTATTTTTAGTTTTTTAAGGAACCTCCATACTGTTCTCCATAGTGGCTGTATCAATTTACATTCCCACCAACAGTGCAAGAGGGTTCCCTTTTCTCCACACCCTCTCCAGCATTTATTGTTTGTATATTTTTTGATGATGGCCATTCTGACCAGTGTGAGGTGATACCTCATTGTAGTTCTGATTTGCATTTCTCTAATAATTAGTGATGTTGAGCATCTTTTCATGTGCCTCTTGGCCATCTGTATGTCTTCTTTGGTGAAATGTCTATTTACGTCTTCTGCCCATTTTTTATTTGGGTTGTTTGTTTTTTTGATATTGAGCTCCATGGGCTGTTTGTATATTTTGGAGATTAATCCTTTAATCTGTCTGTTGCTTCATTTGCAAATATTTTCTCCCATTCTGAGGGTTGTCTTTTCATCTTGTTTATGGTTTCCTTTGCTGTACAAAAGCTTTTAAGTTTCATTAGGTCCCACTTATTTATTTTTGTTCTTATTTTCATTATTCTAGAAGGTGGGTCAAAAAAGACTATGCTGTGGTTTATGTCAAAGTGTGTTTTTCCTATGTTTTCCTCTAAGAGTTTTATAGTGTCTGGTCTTACATTAAGGTCTTTAATCCATTTTGAGTTTATTTTTGTTTATGGTGTTAGGGAGTGTTCTAATTTCAGTCTTTTACATGTAGCTGTCCAGTTTTCCCAGCACCACTTATTGAAGAGGTTGTCTTTTCTCCATTGTATATTCTTGCCTCCTTTGTCATAAATTAGGTGACCATATGTGTGTGGGTTTATCTCTGGGCTTTCTATCCTGTACCATTGATCTATATTTCTGTTTTTCTGTCAGTACCATACTGTCTCTTGATTACTGTAGCTTTGTAGTATATTTGAATTCAGGGAGCCTGATTCCTCCAGCTCCATTTTTCTTTCTCAAAATTGCTTTGGCTATCTGAGGTCTTTTGTGTTTCCAAATTGTAAAATGTAATAGGATTTTTTTGCTATGAAAGAAAATTATAATTTTATTTTTGTTTTCCAGTTGGATGAGCAAATTGTATCAATATCAGTTTGTGAATGGTGAATTAACTTTCAAAGATTTGAAATATCAAATATATACTATGCTAAAGTCTGTTATAGTCATAGTCTATGTCTGTTTGGCTAGTATTCACTAAAACTAAAGTATTTTGGTCACTACATCTATAAAATGTGTCTTTGTACCTTATAAGGAACAATCTCTCTCATTATACTTGATGAGTTTTCTGGATAGAAAATAATATTCTAGCAATTTTATCTAATACTAAATGTTTGTTAGGTTGTAGAGAAAAGAAAGGTTTATACATAAATGTGGAAATTACTCATTAGTGTAGCTATTTGGAAGAGCAATTTGGCACAATCTGGAAGAATTGAAGAAGGGTATGGTCACTGATTTTTCTCTTATTAGACAAAGAATTTTGTAAATATACATGGTTATTTGATCATAATTTTTAAAAAAAGATATTCATCAATATCACCATGGTTAAATGGAATAAAAACAATAGATAATGAATGGATAAAACAGTGTATGTACAAGGAAGTGTAATGTGCTACATTTACGTAAGGAACTGTGAAGGTCTATATAGCCATTAAAAGTTATATGTTACCACGGATGCATTTCAAAAATATGAATGAAAAACACTAAGTTAAAGAATTATACAGTATAATGCCATTTATATTAAGTTTAAAAATAATAAAAATAGTCCTTAATAAAGTTTGTGTTAAAATACAAGGTCACTGTACCTTCTACCTTGGTGCTCTTTCAAAGCACTGTGGTTTCAAATTCCTGTGTCCAATTTCCTAGTATATTCCCAAGATTTTAAAAAATTAGTTTCAGGATGTTTGCATATTAACATATTGCTCTGTCAGTATTTTTCTAAGCATTTAACAAATATTATACTTACCTACATAGAAATTTAATATAAAGTTCGCTTTTTACAGTAATAACAACTTAATTCTCACATTTAAAAAAATCGTTATGTAAAATAAAGGAGTCTAATATTTTCTCGTATTTGTTTCCAGAGGTATAAGTATTCTGTTTTCAACATATCTTTAGAAAATATTGATTTCTGTCTGGATTGTTTTGTGGCTCTTATGTGCATTGCCTTTTACATAAAACTAATTTATGTATCATTGAAAAGCTATTGAAAAGTTCATAATGACCCATGAATCAATACTAAACACTTAATCCAACCCTTTCCCCCTTACTTGTTGTATCTAAGTCAACAGTAATTAAGCTCAACATTTTCTTTCTTTCTCTCCCCAAAGAACCTCATCATTTGCTGTGTTACTTCAACATGATTTCCATTTCTGTTGCTCTGAGTATCACCTTGTCTCTCAGGAAATGGGCTGTGTACAAATGCATAATCTTTAAAGAATAAAGTAGATCTGAAATATCTCCATGACCACTATTCAATATTGCTCTAGCGCTCTGCAGAATACTAATGTTTACTCAGAGGCACAATGAATAAACACAATTGGATATATTTCAAATATTAACCCACTCTTTTTCCTATAAAACTGATTTGAAAACAAACAGTTCAGCTAATCTAGGATTTGAATAACCTCTATCATGATTTCCAGTTGTCAGTTGCAAAATAGATCAAATAAAATTAATGGGAAGTTTTTAGTGCAGCCTAATTGTTAATGTTTTTAGGGTAAATATATACTTCAATTTTTTTGTATTTTAGAACGTTGCTTAGCGACTTTGTTTTTAGCCTTGAAAATAAATGTAACAGTACAAGGTAATGTCAGTCACAACAACATTTCTTAGGCTAATAAATGCCATCTTATACCAAGCTGTTAAAATATAATACAACTCAAAGTAGGCATTAATTTCTTTAGCAATTAAAAGAGTGTGCATTTTAGTAACATTTACTGATGGCATAGGTAGTTGATATTAATCGTCTGTTACAATCTCACAACATCTAAAATTGCGAGAGGAGGTTCCTGTTCAAGATGGTGATACTGAACTCACCTCCTCCCACAGACATACTGACCCTGCAGCTGCATATGGGACAATTTCCTCTTAACATACATGTAAAGGCTGGCTGAGTGACAACTACACATTGGTCAAATGAGAAGAAAACTATATCAAAGTGGGTAGGAGAGGCTGAGACACAATCTCATAAACCCCACACCTGGCACAGTGACCCACAACCATGAGGGAACTAAAGTCAAGAGCTCCCTAAGGAAAGAAAAGTTTGAACCCCGCATTGGACATCCCAACTTTTAAAACATACACTTGAGAAACAAGCCCTCAAAATGTCTGTCTTTGAAAACCAATGGGTCTCACATCTTGAGGCCCACAAGACTGTAGTGATCTGAGAAACAACTTTCAAAGGACTCGGGTGCTCAGACTCACCCACTCCAAGGCCCAGCTCAGAGGCAGCCTATTGTACTCAGACTTAAAGTGAAGTTGGATCACCTGCTTATATTAAAATGTTAGCCTGAGATGCAGGCATCTAATTTAATATGCACACCTAGGAGCCTGCTGGAACATTCTCTGGGGACAGAGACTGGTGGGCACCATCTTTGTGCTCTCCCTTTGCCATGCTCCAGAGTACCAGTATCTCCCGGAAGGGAGCTTTTATGTGCATCTAGTGCCCAATTTCATGACTGCCATCTAGGGACCACCTCTTGATTGCCTGGCTCTGGAGGCCAAGGGAGCTTACATTCCTGATCCCATGAGACTGTAATAATTGGTGTCCCCCAGGATGGAGCTCATACCCCTGTCTGGCACCTTGATTTTTATAACTGCTCCCAGGGGATACCTCTATGTTGTCTGGCTCTGGTGGCCAGTGGGGCTTAAGCTCATGGGTCCCACGTGTACCCAATGGAGAAAGAGCTCTTAAACAGCTACCATGCTTAGGGCATGGAAAGAGGCAACAGACTCAGGAGCTCCATCTTTCTACAAAGGAAGCCTATTAGCAAATCAGCATAACTGTGCCCTGAGGGGCAGGCTTCGAGTTAAACATACATCTTGGGGCTGACTGTAATCTTTGCCAGAGATCTCGAAGGAAGGGCACTATCTTTGAGCTCACCCTCTGCTGCCCACCCCCGGTGTCAGTGTCTTATGGAGGGGAACTTTACACACATCTGGAGCCTCCATTTTTCTGTCTAGAGCCGTAGTTTTTGTGACTGTTACCCAGGAGATATCCCTTGATCTCCTGGCTCTGGTAGCTGGGGGGCAGGGCTTGCATTCCTGGATCCCATGGGACTGTGGCAATTGGAGAGAAGAAGTTTGGTAGGCTACCATCCCCAAGGGCACTGCACAGAGAGCAGACTGAGGCATATTCCCATCTTTCCGTAAAAGAAATCTCTTTGCTTCTCCTGGAGCTTCAGCCTGAGGGGCAAGCTTCGGATTTGGCACACATTTAGTGGCTTAAGAGCCACTCTCAAGGAATATAGGCCATGGACACCATCTTGGCACTCTTCCTCTCTCTTGCTGCAGCTTGCTGGTATCACCCAGAAAAGAGCTTATACACTTATCTGGATTACCAGTTTTGAGACTGCCACCCAGGGGAAACCTCCAGATCACCTGGTTCTTGTAGTCAGTGGGGCTTACACTGGTGGTTCCACAGGACAGTATATATTTACATACTTTTGAAAGCTGATTTCTGAGGGTCTGGCTCCTAGTCAGCCTAAATCCAGGTGCTGATATTCTCCCTTTTGAGACACTGACAGGTCTTGGCACATCCTCAACAACTGGGAGCTATTAAAATAAAATGGGACAAGCACAAAGATGTGAGAGACAACCAAGAGCTGAGGCAGGGTTGAATGAAAAGGTTTATCTCCTACAGGAGGCCACTCCTTCAAGACTGG
Source organism: Eubalaena glacialis (assembly GCF_028564815.1). NCBI lineage: Eukaryota > Metazoa > Chordata > Mammalia > Artiodactyla > Balaenidae > Eubalaena > Eubalaena glacialis. Next base: position 96,937,620 of record NC_083723.1, on the reverse strand, counting down.
GAGTGATGGATGTTTCATCTACTATATAGAAATCAATGCAGAGAATCAAGCAAAATGAAGAAACAGAGAAGTACATTTCAAATGAGAGAACAAGATAAAACCTTGGAAGAAAACCTTAATGAAAGAGAGCTAAGTAGTTTACCTGAAAAAGAGTTCAAAGTAATAGTCATAAAGATGCTTACTGAACTAGGGAGAAGAATAGATGAACACAGTGAGAACTTCAACAAAGCAATGGAAAACATAAGAAAGTATCAAATAGATGTCACACAGCTGAAGAGTATAATAACTGAAAAATACACTAGAAGGGTTCAACAATATTAGAGGAAACAAAAACGAATCAATCAACTTGAAGATGGGTAGTGGAACTCACCCAATCAAAGTGACAAAAAAAAAAAAAAGAATGAAAAATGGTGAAGTTAACTTAAGGGACTTAGAAGACAACATCAAATGAACTAACATTTGCATCCTAGGGCTCCCAGAAAGAGAAGAGAGAGAGAAAGGGGCAGAAATCTTATTTGAAGAAATAATGGCTGAAAACTTTTCTAATCTGGAGAAGAAACAGACATTCAGATACAGGAAACTCAGAGAGTTCCAAATAGGAGGAACCTAAGAAGACAGACACTAACCCACATTATAATTAAAATGTCAAACATTAAAGACAAGGATACAATATTAAAAGCAACAAGAGAAAAACAACTTGTTACATACAAGAAAACCCCCACAAGACTATCAGCAAATTTTTCAGCAGAGACTTTGCAGGCCAGAAGGGAGTGACACAATATATTCAAAATACCGGGAAAAACAAACAAACAAAAAACCTTCCAACCAAGAATACTCCTTTATTTCTGAATAATAGCAAAGTTATCATTCAGAAATAAAGGAGAGATAAGTAGTTTTCCAAACAAACAAAAGCTAAAGGAGTTAATCACCATTAACCAGCCTTCTAAGAAAGGTTCAAGGGACTTCTTTATGCTGAAAAGAAAGAGCACTAATTAGTAACAAGAACACATGCAAAGAATAAATCTCACTGGAATGGTAAGAATATATTAAAGGCTGTGCATTAATTACTTACAAAGCTAGTATGAAGGTTAAAAGACAAAAGTAGTAAAAACAGTTTTGAATACAACAACAGGTTAAGAGATACACAAGATAAAACATGTAACATGTGACATCAAAAGCATAAAATGTGGGAGGGGAGGAGTAATAATGTAGAGCTTTATAATGGGATCAAATTTAGGTCATTAAAATAGACAGTTATAGATATAAATTGTTATATGTAAGCTTCATGGTAACCAGAAGGAAAAAACCTATAGTAAATTCACAAAAGATAAACAGAAAGGAATTAAGCATACAACTAAAGAAAGTCATCAAAGCATAAAGGAAGAGAGCAAGAGAAAAAGAAAGGAAAGAGAGAAACTACAAAGACAGCCGGAAAAGAATTAACAAAATGACAGTAAGCACATACCTATCAAGTACTTCGAATGTAAATGGGCTGAATTCTCCAATCAAAAGACATAAAGTGGCTGGATGGATAAAAATAAGACACATTTATATGCTGCCTACAAGAGATGTAAAGACACACACAGACTGAAAGTAAAAGGATGTAAAAAGATAATCTATGCAAATAAAAACCAAAAGAAAGCTGCAGTGGCTGTACTTATATCAGACAAAATAGACTTTAAAACAAAGACTAATAAGAGACAAAGAAGGACATTACATAATGATAAAGGGGTCAATCCAACAAAGGTATATAACATATGTAAATATTTAAGTACCCAACATAGGAGCACCTAAATATACAAAGCAAATATTATCAGACCTAAAGGGAGAAATGGACAGCAATACGATAATAATAGGGGACATTAATATCCTACTTGCATTAATGGATGGATCTTCCAGATGGAAAATCAGTAAGAAAATATCAGCTTTAAATGACATGTTAGAGCAGATGTACTTAACAGATATATACAGAATATTCCATCCAAAAGCTGCAGAATACACATTCTTTTCAAGTGCATGTGGAACATTTTCCAAGATAGAGCATGTGTTAAGCCACAAGACAAGTCTTAATTTAAGAGAAATGAAATCATATCAAGCATCTTTTCTGACCACAATGGTATGAAAGTAGAAATTAATTACATGAAGAAAACTGGAAAATTTGCAAATATGTGGAGATTAAACAACATGCCACTGAACAACCAATGGGTCAAAGAAGAAATTTAAAAATACCTTGAGAAAATGGAAATGTAACATACCAAAATTTATGAGATAGAGCAAAAGCAGTTCTAAGAGGAAAATTTGTAGTGATATAATCTTACCTTAAGAAATAAGAAATCTAAAATAAGCAACTTTACACCATAAGGAATGAGAAAAAGAAGAGCAAAGCCCAAAATTAGTAGAAGGAAGGAAACAACAAAGATTAGAACAGAAATAAATGAATTCGAGACTTAAGGGACAGTAGAAAAGATTAATGAAACAGATTCATTCTTTGATAAGATAAACAAAATTCAAATTTTTAGCTAGATGCACCAAAGAAAAAAGAGAGAGGTCTCAGATAAATAAAATCACATATGAAAGAAGAGACATTACAACTGATACCATAGAAATACAAAGGATTATAAGAAACTTCTATAAACAATTATACACTAACAATCTGGACAACCTAGAAGAAATGGATAAATTCCTGGAAACATACAACCTACCAAGACTGAATCATGATAAAATTAAAAATATGAATAGACTGATTACTTGTAAGGAGATTGAATCACTAATCAAAAACCTCCCAACAAACAAAAGTCCACGATCAGATGGGTTCACTGGTGAATTTTACCAGGTATTTGAAGAAGAATTAATATCAATCCTTCTCAAACTCTTTGAAAGGTAGAAGAGGAGAAGACTCTTCCAGACTTATTTATGAGGTCAGAATTACCCTGATACCAAAACCAGACAAGGATGATACAAGAAAAAAAAATTTCAGGCCAATATCCCTGATGAACATAGATGTGAAATTTTTCAACAGACTATTAACAAACCAATTCAACAATATATTGGAAGGATCATACACCATGATCAAGTGAGATTTATTCCAGGGATGCAAAGACAATTCAATACACAAGTATCAATTAATGTGATATATCATATTAACAGAACAGGGGTTAAAAATCACGTGATCATTTCAATAAATGCAGGAAAAGCATTTGACAAATTCAGTATCTTCTACAGAATGAATATTTGTGTCCCCCTAAAATTCATATATTGAAACCTAATCCCCAGTGTGATGGCATTTGGAAGTGAGGTCTTTGGGAGGTAACTACAAAATATTCTCGTATGAATAAGATTAGTGTCCTTACAAAAGAGATCCCAGAGAGTGCCCTTGCCCCTTTTTTCATGTGAGATAGCAAAAAGATGGCTATCTACAAACCGGAAAGCAAGCCATCACCAGACATCAAATCTGCTGACAACTTGATCTTGGACTTCACAGCCTCCAAAACTGAGAAATAAACTTCTGTTGTTTATAAGCCACTTATTCTATGATATTTTTGTTATAACAGTTAAAACGAACTAAAACTAGCCTTTAATCAGAAAACGTTCAATAAATTAGAAATGGAAAGAACCTAATGCAATGACAGCTATATATAAAAAGTCCACAGGTAACATGATTCTTAACAGTCAAAAAGCAGAAAGATTTTGCCCTAGAATTAGGAACGAGACAGGGATGCCCATTGTCATCACTTCTATGCAACATAGTACTAGAAGTCTAGCTAGAGCAATTAGGCAAGAAAAAGAATGAAAAGTCATACAAATCAGAAAGGAAGAAGAAAATTATCTCTGTTTGCATACACGATCCTATATGTAGAAAACCTCAAAGACTACAAAGAAAGAAAACTGTTAGAATTAATAAATGTTAAAGTTGCAGTGTACAAAAATAAAAACACAAAAATTAGTTGAATTTTTCTATACACTAAAAAAGAACTATCAGAAAAGAAAATAAATAACATCAAAAATAATAAAATACTTGGTAATAAACTTACCAAGGAGATGAAATACATGTAAACTGAAAATTACAAATCAGCAATTAAAGAAATTTTAAAAGACATGAATAAATGAAAAAACATCCCATATTCATGACTTGGAAGATTTAATATTGTTAAAATGTCCATACTAACCAAAGCAATCTACAGATTTAATGTGATAGCTATCAAAATTCTAATGGAATTTTTTTAAAGAAATAAGAAAACAATTCTACAATTCATATGGAACTACAAAAGACCCTGGATTACCAAAATAATCTTGAGACAGAAGAACAAATCTGGAGGCATCACACTTCCTGATTTCAGCATATACTACAGAGTTATGGTAATTAAAACAGTATGGTACTGGCATAAAAGCAAACATGTAGACCAATGGAATGGAATTGAGAGCCCAGAAAAAGCCCCATATATATGGTCAATTGATCTTCAACAAGAGCACCAAGAATAAAAAATGGGTAAAAGATAGAAACTTCAATAAATGTTGTTGAAAAAAACTGGATATCCACATGCAAAAGAATGAAATTGTATTCTTATTTTATACAATACACAAAAATTAACTCAAAATGGATTAAAGATTTAAATGTAAGACCTAGAATTGTAAAACACTTAGAAGAAAACATATTGGAAAAGTTTCATGACATTGGGCTTGGCAATAATTTCTTGGATATGACAACAAAAGCAAAAGCAACAACAGCAAATTTAGACAAAAGGGACTACATCAGACTAAAGAGCTTCTGGACAAAAAAGCAAACAATCAGCAGAATGAAAAGACAACATGTAAGTGGGAGAAAATATTTACAAACCATATATCTGAAAAGGGATTAATATCCAAAATATATAAGGAACTGCTATAGCTCAACAGCAAAAAAACAAAACAAAAAACCAAGCAACCCAATTTTAAAACAAGCAAAGGATTTAAATACACATTTCTTGAAAGACAACATGCAAATAGTCAGCAGGTATATGAAAAGATGCTCGACATCACTGATCATTAGGAAAATGCAAATCAAAACCACAATGAGATATTATCTTATACCAGTTAGGATGGGTATTATAAAATTTAAAATTGGTAACAAGTGTTGGCAAGATTGTGGAAAAATTATAACCCTTGTAACACTGTTGTTGGGACTGTAAATAGTGCAGTAACCATGGAAAACACTGTGAAGTTTCTTCAAAAAATTAAAAATAGAACTACCATGTGATCCAGCAATCCTCTTTTGGGTTATATATCCCCCAAATTTAAAATTGAATATCAAAATGATTTTGCACTCCCATGTTTATTGCAGGAGTATTCACAATAGCCAAGAGGTGGGAACAACCAAAATATCTATCAGTAGATGAAGCGCTAAAGAAAACGTGGTATACACATACAATGGAATATTCAGCCTTAAAAAAGAAGGAAATCCTACTATATGAGACAAAATGAATGAAACCGGAGAACATTATGCTAAGAGAAATAAATAAGACACAGAAGGAAAAATACTACATGATACCACTTATATGAGCAATATAAAACAGTCAAATTCACAGAAACAGAGAGCAGATTTGTGGTTGAGGAGAGGGGGAAAGAACAAGTTGCTGCTCAACTGGCAAAAAGTCTCAATTATGCAAGATGAGTAAGTTCTAGAGATCTGCTGTGCAACAGTATTCTGTGCAATTTGTTGAGGGTGAATCTCGTATTAAGTGTTCTCACCACAATAAAAATAAATGCCTAAGTAAAATAAATTAAAAGAGTTGGTTACTGTTAAAATGCATTGCCGCCCCTCAAAGGTAGAAAGAGGTATAGTGTCCATTTGCTACTATGTGGTTTGCTGCCCTCCTTGTGTGACAGTGCTATATCAGGGGCTCATAATTGACGTCTATTTGATGTTAGGTTGGATATTTAGCAGCAGCAATACTTAGATCAGTCTTGGTGACTGAGAGCGCATAATTTTGAGCCCAGGCATAGGATCCGTCTCTGACAACATAACTACCCTATTCAAGTACCTATTGTAATCCACACAATTTTATAGGAGGAAAAATTTATATTCCCTTTAGAGCATAAGCCCTGGATAAGGAAACCTAGAATTAATAGAACCAGCTTCATTCCAAGCTCTGGTCCTGATCTGTTTTATTGTTACATTAGTCATGATATAAAAGGGACAGACTACCATGGTTGGCAGAGCCAGGGTCACATGCCAGCGAAATTCAGTACTTTCAGATAGAAAAATATTCAAGAAAGAAATTCTATTTTGAAATGACCTGAATCTATATAACTCTAAAAGAGAAAAGCGGCAAAATGAATTAAATGCAGTCAGCAATGGGTTTTCTATTTAATGACATCAGGAAATGAACCGAATCCTTATTATTGTTTAGAATTGTGGGAAACATTTCAGATGAAATCCTTTGGAATGAGTGTCAAAGTCTTATCTTTTCCAGCTTAATACAACAGAGGTAGAAAAAAGTATGAGATATACATATCATTCCAAATCAAGTCAAAGTTCTATTTTCACAATATAGAAAAGCAGGAAAAATATTACAATGTTTACTGGGCAAGTAGTGATATACCATTTCCTTGCTTACTATAGAGTCTACTGTAGTTTCTGAGTTTTTTAAAAAAGCACAAAAAAGTATTCTTCATCTATACGTGGAGAAATAGACTGAAACTCTCCGAGATATTCTGGAAAAGGAACCAATGAGAAATAAGGTAAAGTTTATTGAAAAAAATTCTACCTGGGAAAAAATTAAAATATACTGCTTTTGTAAAACAAAGGATCCTAAAATTTAATAGATAGCAAGTTAATATAGTAATTTAGAAGACAATTAAATATTTGAAAAATGTGTCTAGCCTATTAAAAGAGTGAAAATTCTGATAAGAGAAATTTGAGCAAATTGAAATCTCAGGGGAAAGGCTATCTTTATTTCAACTCAGAATTTTAAAATGGAATCAATGTCAGAAAACAAAATAAAATTACTCTCCAGGAATATACTAAATGACAAGTGGGCAAGTTCGGTCTCAAAGGAAATTAGTGAGCAAAGTTTATTTGGAGAAGTATTTATCTAAAGCAAGAAACACATTTAAGCTCTTCAAACACTGAAATGGAAAATATTCCTTGTAAAGTTCTCTGCATTCTGTCCTTTTTTAAGGAAAAAGTAGTTTTTTTCATCAGCCTTGCCAGTAGAATTATAGACAAAATGTATCAAGCCTGAAATCTGTCAAATGTTAAAATACATGAAATATACTGGGCAAGTTGGAGATTCTATGGCTAAAGAAAAAAAAAAACTTATTATACTTTTCTATTGAATTTATTTTGTCTTGATAACATTCCACAAGTTGAAATTTTTAATAAAGTATTGTTTTGATAGACATAATGCCAAGCTGATGTTTAATTCTGACCCAGATAAATATAACTGGCTAATATGTTTAGTCAGTAGAAAATTTTAAAGGGACATTCTTCTATCATGTATTATACTTTGAGTGTCATTTTCACAATAAAGAATAAAGATTTTGCTTTTTATATCCATTATATTTGAGGGATATATGCCTGATACTTCAAAGACACTAAAATTATTACTCAAATTTCATACTTTACTAAATACATTTTAATAAAGCATAGGACTCAGAGCAGGGGCCTCACATAAGGGTGGTACTGGCATGGGATCCCATCTGCCTTTTTTGGCTTTGTCTTTTCCATGGCTCCAGTTCTCTCTGGACAGAATCTGCCTTCATAGATGCAGGCCCTAATGAAAGCATCTCTTTCTTCATCCTGATAATCCTAAAGGGAAGTAGAACATTACTGTTATTATTCTCTGTATTATTTCATGGCTTCTGTCTGGATTTTAGTTCTTCAAACTGGCTAATTGGTTCCCAGATTTATATTTGCTCTATTTTATTACTACATGGCATGGGCTCTGTTTCCATACTGGACCCCAACAAATACACTATTTACAGAGAATCACATACAGCAAAGTAGAATAAATAATGTTTACAGTGGTGACTCTCTTTAAGAAAGCAGATGAAGAAGGAAGAGTAATCATATTAATATCCCTTTGTGACTATTAGATCAATTATTCTCACACCATCCTGAAAGCTCATCCCTGAACCATGCTCTGAAACTGATACTGGCCTTGGGTGAGATTAATGAAAGATTCTCAACCTGAGTGAATCTCTAAACCAGTTTTGAGACTGTGGTCCCACTTTCCAGGGTTTTCTCTTAGCAGTTGGTGTAATTCCAGATGCCAATAATCTTCTAGTGTCTGATATTTTAACTTGTAAAGATTTACCTGCCTTTCCCCGTCTACATTGATAACTTGGTATTATACTACCAACATGGTTTATGAAAACTGGGTTTTAATTATTATTTCATCCTTGTTTAATCACTTTTCTCTTGGATCCATTTTTTTTTTCTGGTATTATATCCCATCTGCCTGTTCTAGACCAGACCATCCACGCTATCACTGCTTTTACTCTATGCGTAGGCAAACCCGTATATAACTCTGAATACCTGCCTAGATGCCCCGTTCTGATCTCTGGTCTGGATCATTTCAGTGCTTTCAAACCCCAGTTATGACATAAATCATGTATTGTTTTGTATTTCCATGTAAAACATTCAAGTTAAAAATAATTTAGCTAGACACTTGATGATGCATCTGTATGCAGAGGACGTTGCCTCAGAGGCTTTCCCAAGCTGCCTTAAGCAACCCCTAGAATTTGATAGATTTATGGGATAAACTTCATTATTTATGAACCATTTCTTAAATATAATGCTATTCATTCCAGATAAATAATCAAAACTTATTTGATACTCTATAAACTAAGTTCTAGGTAACACTAGTAATTTGTTTTAATTTTAGTTTGCTTATAGGATTCAAAACACATATTGTAGTTGATTTTATATTCCAGAGACAAAATCATTTGTTTATTAATTAAATGTTTACTAAGTGCTTAGTATATGACACCCTGGGAGAAGAAGCCATGATTTATGTCATGAAAATAAGTAGTTTAATGTAATATGCATATTTTGATAGGAGTACAGAATGTCATAGTAACACATTTTCCTAGGTAAATCTGCTCCCTTTTGTATAATTTTAACCTAACAAGGTCATTAAAATTTAAAAAAAAACTTTATTTCTCCACAGGCACATATTTTATGTTTGTGGAAGAAATGAGAAGGACTTCAATATTTTTAATCTTGTACTAAGCAATTCAGAAATATGCCTAAATCTGTCTACTCTTACTATCCACTATTTTATTTACATGATTCCTTTGCAATAGTCAAAACAATTACCTCTTTTCCCTAAAAAAGGCTTGACCTTTTCTATCTTGATCTCTTCATAAATATTATTATTTTATGTATGAAGCGTCTCCGTATATTGAAATTCTATCCACCATTCAATATCCATTTAAAATTCCTTTTCCATTAAAATTCTTCGTATCATTTTTGCCAACAACTAACTTCATAATATTTATTCTCTCTCTTATTTCCTTTATTTTTATACCCAAAACCCTTTCTATATTCCCCATTATAATATGTAAAATGTTCCATTCAGAAAAGGAATTAGAGAGTTATGAGAATTTTGAGGAAATCCCCCATTCCATGGCTCTAGAAAGAAGTCAGAAAAGGGGACTGAGAAGGAGCAACCGAAGAGTCCAGGGAAAAATAACAAGAGAAAGTGCAATGAGAGTGTTGTAGGAATAAAGAAGAAAGACAATGATTGAAAAACTCATCAAATTTACATGGGTTGTAGTGGAACAATGTGTGTGTGCCAAGTGAACAAATCTTTCTGTGGCTTTAAAAGATGTTTTTAGTAGTTTATCTGTAAATAAGATAAGTCCATTGATGGAGGGAAATAAAGAGTTAAGGGAGGTTTTTTGAAAACAACTTTATTGAGACATAATTTAAATACAAAAACTGCATATATTTTATGCATGCAACATAATGAGTTTGGACCTATGCATACAACTGTGAAACTATCACCACAATTGAATAGACAAATACATCACGTTCAAAGGGAAGAATTTTTTTAAGTTATATTAAATAATCATGGAATTAACCCAATTAAAATAGAAAGTATAGAGAAGAAAGAAGAGATAGATGATATATAAAGTTCAGGAAAAAGTGGGAGAACTTAAAGCCTAGGTGATTACTTTGCCTTAGCTAAAAGGAGGCATAGCTGTACCAATTAAACTAATCTGAAAAGAATGACTGATGCTATAGATGTGTAAAAGATCGTCGGGTTATAGATGTGATAGTGAGAATTTGATGAAGTTGAATCTAATATCTTTAAATTTTTCTCCATGAGGTGCACATGAAAGAAGTGGTAGGGGGTTGGATATTTAAAGGTATTGAAAAAAGTTTGAAACAATTTTGCGAAGAATGAGAGTTAGAAATGACAGAGAAATGTAATAAAAATTTGGAGTAGTTGAACTAACAAGGAGTATGCTTGTGATGTCTTAAAATGTAAATAAAGCTGTTAGGAGTAATATGCAGTATGATGTAGTATTCTTGAGGGAGGGGGATGAAACAGTAATGTGCGTTGCTCTCAGAACTGAAGTAAATGGTATGAAAAGACTTTTCTCTAAAGCAGAATAGTATCTTGGAATATTTCTTGATGTAAACTTGCACACATGTACATACATAGTTTCCTAACACTATTTGCCCTTTCTTCAAAGAATCAGCAGCATCCATTACCTGAGGAAAACATCAAAACTAAAGGATTTTTTCTCTAGGGTATCAGTGCTTTTGATTTTCAGGAGCCCAAGATTTTGAATATAAAAAGATAAGAAGCTGAAAGGCTGGGGAATACATACTATATTTGAAAGAATGTTTTTATTATTTAGGCAGTTTGGAAGTATCTCAGAAGAAAGCTACCCCAAAACACAGTGGCTTAAACAAGGTAAAAATATATTCCACTTTCACATAAGAGACTAAGGTTGTGGTCTAGTCTAATATGGAAGCTTGGCCATGTTGATGACCCAGGTTGTTTCTCTTGTTTTCTGACATCCTCAACACACAGCTTATATCTTTAGTTCCCATAATCAAGGTCCACATTACAGCCTTTGGGAAATGAAAAATATAGGAAGTGTAAGACATGCCCATGTTTTGGAAGAAGTTGCCCATCTCACATCTGCTCACATTTCACTGGCCAGAACACATGACCACACCCAGCTGCAAGGTGGACTAGGAACTGTAGCTTTGTGGGAAGAGGGGTGTATGTTCAGAAAAGAGTGCACAGCCAGTGGTCAGTTAAAATCTGAAGATTCTATTTCTAAAGGAAGAAGAAAGTGATACATTCTACAGCAGTCTCTAATACAATATACCCCTTTGGTATATTGAAAATATACTCACAGAAAATACATTCAACATTTTCACAAGACAAGGCAACCAAATGATGGATCCAGTTACTACATTCATCTCAAGGTCTAAGTCCTCTGGGCTATGGGTACTCCTCTCCAGCAGATCCATATGTGATTGATGAATTAAAAATTAATAAGCATGTTATCTGCCTCCTTCTATCTCAAATAGTGTAGCAGAAACAAAAAGAATGCACTTTTAAAACTTCCATTCAGAAATGGAAAGAATGAGAAATATTGTCAGTCAATTGTAATGATAAATCCCCCTTGAAATATTGTAGTGAGAATCTTCTTTAGAACATCTGGCAGTCATGATTTGGGTCTCTGAAAGTATCTTCTTGTCCACTATCCTTCATGGCCACATATGAAGAGACATTAGATCATGGGTCCTTCTTGGTGATTACACAACACTTTGTATTTGGGAATACAAAAGTTTTCCTTCAGCGTTGAACAGTCACGTATTTGTGATTTCCTTCACATAAAAAAATTCTATTAGTAGATGTCCAATAAGAAAATGAACAAGTGATAAATAAAGTTTCCTTAATAGGTCTCTTATCAAGAAACCAAGTAAAGATAACACCTTGTAATGGTGCTTAAATGTCAAAAGTCTTGTCATTTATTTAGATGGGTTGATACTCCAACAAAATAGACACTTGCTTGGGGAAACTGAAGCCTTGGCAGTGAAAGCAATACATTTACTGCAATGTGTTGATGGTTTGACTATCATTGTGTGTCAGAGAACAAGTGATGAGAGTTACTCAAGAAAAGCTTGTGGTCAGAATCTTGACTCTTTTAGAGCCTCTTCATATCACTGCTTTAATTTAGGAATACACAATAGCTCATTGTTTTCATCTCTGAGAAACCCCAAATTATAGTTTTATTCCTCAAGATAGATTGCAGGCTATAGGCAGTAGGAGGTCCACTTAGCAAAGTTGTATCCCTTCCTTCGAGGTAAGTAAACCTAGTAGCTTGATTTCTTCTTAGTTCTAGGTGTTTAGTGAAAGTGGAAAAGAGAAACTGACACAAGCCAATATTATTAATTTTAAAACATTTCCCCATGTTTCCTAACTACAGTTGGCTTCTGGCCTGACTCCCAAAATATTGCAAGCAACAGTTTTATCTTGCTTCAGAATAACAATGTTTTCCAGTTTTCTAGTACACATTATATGTTTCCTTGGTGCCTTACACTCAAATGTTAAGCCAATATATTTTAGATTTTTATTTATGTGAGTGACCCACTTTTGTTAGAATATTTTATGGTAGTTACAATAAAGACTTAGCTGTCGAGAACACAGAACACTTTAAACAGGACAGTTGTCCTATCTACCTAAAATTCCAGCGAAATTCCAAGGAAATATATATATGCTTGATGATCCTGGGTACTCATAATCCTCCTAACTTGTTTCCCTGTCATTTTTAAGATACATGTTTCATCTTTTAGCATCAAGATGTTTGCTCCTGTTCCTGGCCACATTCTATGCACAGGAGGAGAACTGGAGCATGACAGAAAAATTACCTGAAACTTAGTAACAAGGCAAAACTAAAATTTGAATGGCAAATCTTTTCTATGTTATAGAGAGGCAAAGGCCACACAAGCACTGTTTGGAGAAAGTAGTTAGTTAATCTCACTATTATTAATTGATCCCAGATTTAGTGAAATTGTTTGCTAATTTGTTAATGTTTTGGCCCTGTGGACATTATTCAATTTTGTATCTAATCCAATAATATTATTCTAACATTTTCTTTGTTAAATTGCCTTTGAAATCCATGATTTACAGATGGCCTTTGACCGTGTCATAACATACTGCTTGTTTCCTCATTAATTAATACATTAAATCAAATCCTTGGTACATATTTATTTTCCATTTGTCTTGATTGTCATGATTTTATCTTCTGAAAATTATACTATACCAAAGGCAAGCCATTCCTTTTAGTGTCACAACCTGAAAGTTGCTCATATATCTATGGTTATAACATGGTAACATAGCCACACTTAACTACAAATGAGGTTGTGAAATATAGAATTTTTTTTCTGGATGTCAAGGGGCCCAATTAAAATTCAGGGGATTTCATAGTAAAGGAAAGGAAAGTGGATAGTGAAGGTCACCTATCAGTTTATAATTTATCAGCCATAATTCATTTTCTTACCCTATATGAAACAAGATTTTCCTGGGCTATATCATAAAGAGAGATAAATCAAAGGGAAACACAGTATTAGATTCTAATGAGAGGTTCTGCTACACCCTCAGAGTTGGGTCCCAAAAATGAGGGAAATCACAGAAACCACTCAACTGGTTAGGGAGAATCTAAGAACAGAAGCACCCTGTGCCTTGCTTTTTAGGTGAAGTCTTGTCGTGTTAGCCCATGCTTCACACGGTGTGAGTATTAAACAGCTGAGAGGACTATGTGAGGTATCTAGGCTCATGGCCCTAGGATAGACTGATCAGGAACCAGCAATCTTTTATTACAAGGACCAGATAGTAAATTTTTTTGGCTTTGTAAATCATACCGTCACAAGCAAAAGCACTCCACTTTGCCGATGTAGCACAAAAGCAGCCATAAATTATACTCACACATCTTCGAACGTAACAAAAACTGACTATATATATAGTCAATTTGAATTGAATTGTACACTGTGCTTTGCCTGGAACACAAATCACAAAGATCTATTCACTTGTTAGTCACCATAATAAAGGAAAATTAACAACCTGTATTGAGATTTTTGAGTTCTTACTTAATCAAATTCCTTTGTACTATAAGGTGCATTTTACAAATTTGTTTCTTAATAAGCATCTTATTACTGCTAATTTCACTTTGAAGTTGGCTTTTTATTCACAGCTATACTGACAGGAAGTATTAGATTTCGTGGTATTATCTTCACTTATAAGCATTAATATGCCTTAGTCAAACTGCATGACTTCTATAATACAAGTCATGATAGCATAAATATTTCTCAAGTTTTTTATTGCATATGAGTGAAAACATCACTATGATTTGCCTAGGTATTTAGGTTAGAAATATTGTGGTAGTGCTAATTCTTACATTCTTCTCCTTTCAGATTCTCAGTTATATTGGCATTAGAAATCTTCTATGCTTTCTAGGTGAAGAGCACCTGTATGCATGGCATACTAATTCAAGAACTGTCAATGATATATAGTGAGTAGCCTCCTGATTTTTATTCTAAGTGTTACAAATAGAAAATAATCTAAATGTTTTTTCTCCTAAAATATCTACCTGAATCATTTGGTAATGTTATTCTTCTTTTAAAATAAAAGAAAATTTTTTCTAGGATAAATTTGGAATATATATGTTGTTAGGATTACAGGGTAAACTCCCCATATAAAACCATTAAATATCTGAGTTTTATATCTCAGAGTTGTGGCTGGGACCTCAAAACCAAAGACTATTATACTTAGTGACCTAATATTCTAAAGAGAAGTGCTAGACAGAAGTTTATAGGATTTGCTAATAGAGACAAAAATTTGCCTAAGGACTGCAGATTTGCATGTCTTTTCTCTCTACAACCAGCTCATTCCATTCTAAACACACTGGCTACTTAACGTTCCTGGAACACGCCAGTCACCATCTGGCCATAGGGCTTTGACCTTGCATTACCTTTGCCCAAAGTGTTTTTGTCTCACTCTCACCTTCTTCAAGTCTTTGTTCCAATCTCACCAGGTCATACTGCTGATTACATTCACTATTTCGTTACACTGCTCTACTTTTCCTCTTTTCTACAGTTCTTATTATCTCCTAGGATATATCATAATTTGCATACTTCTTGTGCTTATTATCTGTTCCCTGCGTCTAGAATGTAACTTCCATAAGAACAGAGATCTCTGTCTGCTTTGTTTATGAATGCATCCTACGTATTTAAAATAGTGCTTGACGTAAAACAGGTGCTCAACAATATTTTTGGCAAATAAATGAAAGAATCCTATTTAAAAAAACTTTTCTGAATAAATCTGCCATATGTTGTCAATATGTTTTGTAGTATCTATGTTTGGAAAAGTATGTATCTTACTGCTAAAAAGGAAAAAAAACCTGCAGTCACTTCATAATTTTATGAAAACAAAAAGCTAATTTTAAAATTTATTTTAGGTAAATTTCCCTGCAATTAAAGTATTTATATATTTTTTTAATTAAGATGAATGGATGCAGATTAAGTTAAAGATCTTATGTACAATAAGATAACTGAATGTAATGTAATAAGATCTTTAATGTAAAATGAGGAAAGCAAAAATATAGTTTCTATCTAGTCCAAGATTATATTGTTTGAGTGCAAATTAAATGTGTAGTGTCTAAAGGAAAAGGTAGTGATACCAAAAAAAAAGCTTCATTTTCTTAAAAGGATAAAAACATTATAAATGCAAATTCTAAAAGGAATTATTGAAAAGATAATTGTAGGACATAGTGGGTATTTTTTAAAAATTACATTATAGAAAATAAAAAATACTCCTCCTATACTAATTTGGTTTTGTTTTTTCTTTTACAGAAAATACCTAAGACCTAACATTAAATAGATCACAGTAAAGATATGTCTGTGAAAGCATAAGTTTGAATTTTATAGCTCCCTGATAATGTTATTTGATGGTTTTTATTTCATTGATTCATTTTTATCAAACTTATTATGAGAAAATTTACATATGTAAAATGTATCCATTTTAACTTTACAGTTAGAAGAGTTTTGACATATGTAAGCATGTGACCAGGGTGGCAATCAAGATTAACATTTTCATCACCCCAAAACATTTCTTCATGAACATTTGCAGCCAATTCCCCATTGCTCCCAGTCCAAGGTAACTGCCCATCTCTGTCACGACAGAGGCAATATGCCTTTCAAAATCTCCTTTAAAAGGTATCAAAATTGCATAATCTTTTTTGTTTCTGACTCCTTTCATGAAGTATAATGCTTTTAGAATTGCCCATGATGTTGCGTATATCCATTCTTTTTTATTGCTGATAATTTTCCATTGTACAGATACACTAATTTATTCATTCACTCACCTCTTGCTGTATATTTGTATTTTTTTCAGTTACTATATTACAGGTGCTATGAAAATATGTGTAAAAATGAGCATATGTTTTAATAGCTCTTATGTAAATGGATCATATGTTAAGTATATGTATACTATTTTAAAAAACTGCCAAACTATTTTTAAAGTGGCTATATCATTTTACATTGTCACTAGTAATATATGAAATTTCTCATTACTCTACATCTTCATCAACACTTGGTATGGTCTGTTTTGTTTGCTTGTTTGTTTAAATTTTCATCATTCTAGTTGATATGTATTGGTAGGTCATTGTGGCTTTAATTTGCATTTCCCTGACAGTACTTTCTTAATGAGCATATTTCCTGCACTGTCTAAATCAGAGCAGCCCACTGTTAAATAATTTATATATGATGTTCCAGCAAGATTTCATTTAAGAATTAAAAGTTTAAAGAAAGATTCCATTGGAGGAATAAAGTTAAAGATTCCCTCTAACTGATATTTTTTGAATGCCTCTTTTCTCAGAAAGTGGCTTATGTAGTTTGGGTCTTTCTGTTCCGTTTCAGCATTTTTAAATACTTGAGGCAACTACAGCAAGTATTAATACAGAGGCAGGAATGGACATCTTATATCAAGTTATAAATTATGTTTAATTTAAGGTAGTAATCCTTTTTAACTTGATATAAGGTGTCCATTCCAAAGAAGGGAGGGAAAAAAGTTAAAATAATTCACCATGATTAGAGATGTGACAAAGCATAAAGTGTTATTGAAATTTACCTGTTTATATGCACCTCATTATTTATATCCATTTTTATTACTAATTTTTAAATATTGAAATTTTTACCCCTTCAATCTGAGTTTAGCAACCAATTATAGTTTCATGGTTGTCTCATTCATTAGGGAAATGTGTTCAGTAATGTCAGGAGACTGTTTAAAACCATGAAAAAGGACATAGCCAAAATCTCACAGCCAACAGAAATAGTGAAGAATAAGCTGGCCTGTGACAAATGTTTGTGGAACTCTTCTATGAGTTGAATGTAAAGAGCAAAGAATTCTGGGGCATGTAATTAGATTATTTTCAACAAATAGCACAAGCAAATGTTAGCAATGATCATTGCTCTGTAAATTTCTATTAGGTCTCTCTTAGCCTGGCTAATATTTCCAATCTTTAATAGCACAACTTAGAGCCAAAAAGCAAAAGTTTCCTGTTACATGTCAAGAAGCAAGGACATTGCAGTGAATCCTCTGATACGTCCTGACCTTGCCTTGAGGACTTGGTTAAAGCTCATGCATAAAAAATAATTCCAGAGAATAAATTTTTCATTAGCCACATTTGTCATTTTATGCATAAGAAACCCCATAGAGCTTTACCTATATGAAATGGCCTATCCTTGGTCTGAAGAGCAAGGAAAAAAAAGTTATATGGTGCTGTCTTCTTTGACCTCTGTCTTTCAAATAAATAGTCACTGTCTTTAAAGACAGTAGGTTAGCTTAATTTACATCTTCATAAAATAATTAGAGAACTATTGAGAAAACCATTCTTTCTAGGGAAGCAGTTAGATCCTCCTCTTGAAGAACATGGGCAAAGTCTATTATTAGATACCATTCTATGGCCCTCATAAAAAGACAAATATCTTCCTATGATAAACAATGCTTGAGGCTTGGCACCTTGGAAGGGGGTTAATCTTGAGCAAGCAGTGCATGGGCTTCCTGAGTGTCTCCTGTGGCTTGACCAAAGTTTATTTTGGCTGAACCTTACTTCATTAAGACAATGTTTGATTACCTATCTCTAGAACAAAATATAAGCAAAAATCCATTTTCACATGCCATTTGGCAATTTTTAGTAGAGTTCACTGATGCATTTGACAAAATGTTTTCCTCCATGGTGGAGCTGCCCATCAAAAATCTATCCTTCCAATCTATACATCCTCCATCTGGAAAAATGGTACCTACATCATTACAGAGCCTTACATTTTATTGTCCCCCCCAAAATTCTATTTTATGTCAACTGAGGGGAGGTATAGCTCAAGAAATTATTAATATAATATCTGCATATTTCTTAGAAAACATTAATTGAAATAAATAATTCATCACCCATATATAGGAGTTAAATCAAAATTGGAAAATATAAGTTACATCAGAAAATTTTCCTCTGCCTTTAAATGAGATACCCAAGAATTATCATTTCTCCATCATCTCTAATAAGTTATTTATTGAGAAGGTTACCCTAGAGAGCCCAGTATGGTTGACAACATATAACCGTAATTGTTTATCTTGGAGGCTCAGAGTTATATTTTTCCATAATTACATTTTAGGACCATTGCTGATTTTAGGAAGCTCAGTATATCCCAGCCCAGATTTTAACTATCTATTTTTGGAATGAACAAGAGAAGGACTTTGTCAAAAGATAGCTAAGATTAGGTGATTACTGTGCATCAAGACAGAGAGGGTTGATTAAATTAGGTGAAAATAAACCCTCAATAGAAAGGAAATACTGAGAAGAAACTTAGTTCTTAGCTGGTGGAAATGTATCTCATCATAAGCCAGACACTTTTGATGAGATGAATGGAAAGTTATGTTGATAGGAATGAAATTAAGTTGATTAAATGATTATCTGGGTCTGAAAATTTGGTCACTTTTTTTTTAGAGTCTCAAATTATCCGTGTCAAATTTAGGGAGACAACCTAAAACTGCAGGATTATTTTCTCAGTTAGCTTTTTAAATTCCTCTTTTGTAAATTACTGAATCTTAACATGTAAAGAAAGTGATAAATCCTTATTCTTGGGGGTTTTTCAGTATAATTCTAACCTTGGTTAATGAGTATGGGTGCTCTCACTGTTATGCAGAGATGTCTAAGAATAATGACAGCCTTCTTCTCCTCAAACCCTTGTTAGTGTTACCTTCAGCAGCTCTAATATTAGCAATTATAATCCATAGAGATACTTGAGGAGAACTACAGAAAGAAGCCTTAAGTCTTGCGTTGAAAGAACATGCCTTGGTTTAAAGCAGGGGTATACAAAGGAAAGGTAGTGACTTATCATGGATTCCCTTTGTACCTTCTTTCAGTGAGTCATTTGGTGAGATTGACTCAGAATTCTTTTTTCTTTTCCTCTAAAGTAAGAGCTGAGAAATGACTTAAAGAACTCTCCTTAAATTAATAGGATTGTATGGGTCCTTATGTTGTGATGAACAGATTGGACAATATAAAGTCATTATGTTTTATATCAAATATATTTCATTAAAAAAACTAGATTAATAATTATTTCAATTATTTCAATTGTCACTGGAGCCAAACTTATCTTTATCTTAGAGTAATCAGGAAGGGGCGAAGGGAAAATATTGGGCTTGAGGTCCTCTAATATATTCAGCACAATGATTTATATAGTAAGATAAGATTCCTCACTGCAACTGACTAAGTGGATTACATTATTATTTTTGGAAGAATCATTTAGATCCAGTGGCTAGGAACAATATGTTGCAGTTTGGAACAGTACAAACATGAGATTTTAAAGCACTAGAGACCTAAGTTCAAATCCTCATTCAGCTGCCTTATGAATATTTACCTAAAGAAAAATGTCTCTGAATTAATCTGAGCAATAATTTCCTCATATGTAAACTAAGTAACAATAATATTCACCCCATAGGGTGAATATTATTGAGAGTATTAAATGAAATAGTACATATAACCCACCTTTAAGATATGAGTCTGTTAAAAAAAAAAAGATATGGTTCTGTAAACTGGCTCAAGTCTGGGAATTGATTGAGGGTCATAACTATTTCATGATTCAGGTTAATGACTTTTGTTCACTTGATCTAGAAATCCTCCACTATATATATATGTATATATAGATCAAGTAAGAATTTAGTAAATTTTACATCAATTTCACTTCCAGGAACACCATAATTAACTAGCAAATGCCATAGGTCTCTGAGAGTCAGGCTATTCTGATTGCTGCTTTGACTTCGCTGTTCATTATGGTAACCAGGCCCACCTTGCCTTTGGCAATTGAGGGCAGCCACTTGGCCTGAGGCACCCTGGGATCCAATTATCCCCAATGCATTTAGGTTCCCCAATTCAGTAGCAGCAGTTTCCACTACAAAGAGGAGCTATCACAGAGCTCTTCAAGGATGCTGTACTGAGAACATAGCAGACACTAATAATATTATAAACATTTTATTGTCATATATAATAGTAAGAATTATTAATGAAACATGACTATTCCTATTCCAAAATAGAAATAAATGTAATTATACATACAATAGATATTTTGGCACATCTTTAAAGTGCTTGTTAAAAAATTCTGATTCTAGAGCTGCAGCTTAACTGTTCTAAAACAGAGTATATGCAAGTCAGTTGCCAGAGTCTGCGTTTTTAGCAAGTGTCCCATTTTATTTTTATGCATGCTAAATTTTGAGAATATTTTTTGTAGTGCATTGCTTTTCTAATATAATTACTTGGGGCAGTATTATATTGATTTTTACAGTCCTCAGTTGTAACACTTTCAGATTTATTTTCGTTCCAGAATTGATAAAGACAAGAATAAATTGATAATGTTTGAATCACCGTATGACAGACGTAAGGCAACATCAACTAAAAAAAATTATGTATATATATATCTATATAGACAAACTAGTTATATATGTATGTATACGTACATAAATATACAATTACCAGAAACAGTATGTAATGTGTGTCTTACTTATATAAGTTATAATTCTTCTAACTAGGGAATTGGAGAAAAATATTCTTACCTGAATTTGACTAAAGGAAACAACTCCTAGTCCAAGTGAGATTCTCTTCTTCTTCCAGTTCTCTGTTTCTATGTTATCTATTGGTCTGTTCTCTGCTCTGTTCTATTTATGTCAGTGTTCACTATCTTATATTAAGCTTCTGGATTACACAGAGAAATCTTATGTTGTCATTGACAGTTTTGAATATTTTCTTTGATTTCAACACCTCCAGACTGTAGTGTTAGTTTCTGGCTCATTTTGAGTAGGACACATTGAGAATTCCGAAAACATATTGCCTCCCAAAGCAAGGGCTATAGAAACATAGAATATACATAGGAATAAAAAGCATACAGAAAAATGCTCTTCAAATCTTCAAGTGTACATTGGAAATAAAACACTGTGTTAAAGATGAGAAACACATCATCAGTCCTCTGTTACTGTAGCCTTTTGTTATATCAACTTCGTATGCAAATTAAGTAACAGACTAAAATGGGTTTCAAGCTGTTTGAAAAGCATGACAAAAAAATGTAGTATGTTAATCTCCTTTGGAACCACAGTTATAATTACTTTCTTGCTTATCCAAAGTTTGCATTTATAAAAATGTAGAAAGAAGCAGACATCAGAAGAATTCATTATGAGGCAGTATGTTCGACTATCTCATTGCTTCTCTGTTGACTGATTGTTACAATACTAAAAATATTATTCATAGACTCACAGGCTTAGAAACATTATCTTTAGTGTATTTCAAAAACAGTTTTTAGAGTTTCTGGTTTTAGTGCCACCAAGTGAAGACCTTGGAAGTTCTTACTCTCATCCTCACAACAACCAGAAGAGCTGAACAAACTGAAATCCAGTGACTTTCTTCAGACCTATCAAAGGACTGAAGTCACAGGGCAAGCTATCACCCCAAAATCCGGAGAGACAAGCAAATCCAGAGTCATAGCCTAGATCTCCTTACCGGGAACAGAAGCCTCTGGAGCCATAAACTGATAGGAACACTTACAAGGTAATTTTTCTGGAGGTAAAACACTTATAAGGTAGTTGCTAGAAGCTGAGCATTCTCTAAGCTGACAGTGAGAAATTCCCAGTAGCTACAGTCTTAGGGAGGCCTTATTCTATTGTGGGTTTTACATCCAAGAACCACACAAAGTTCTCAAGGTAAAGGGCCAGGAAAGACCCATTCATGACACTATTAGAGGGAGGAGAACTTTAAAATACATCCAGGACATTCTCTGTAACAGAAGTTTCCTTTCAAGGAAAAAAGACTGACAGAGCATTTTCCCAAGAGAAGAAAGGCATTTACCACTCTCCTGCCCCTTTGAGGCTTCCTGTCCCACTTAAGTGGGGAACAAAAGCTGAGAAACACTTATAAAAGTCACAGCCCTGGGACAGAGGCCCAGTGAAAGACTGAGATTGAATCATGAGATCATAGAAAGTTTCCACTTCCCCATCCTTTACCACCAAACCAAGAGGGCTTACAGCTAAAAGACCTGCAAAACACAGAATCTCTCTGAGGAGGAGTACTTAGGGAAGCCCAGAATCAACAAGGGAGATAAAAACAAGAACATTAGAAGAATTTTAAACCTCATAGCAACACAGATACAGCAAATGTTAGACACAGCACAACTCCTAACCAGATTAGCAAATTTAAGGCTAATCTATGTCCAGCTGTCGACAACAAAAAAATATTTATATAATGCTATTATTGCTTTTAATTAGATCCTATTTTTCTCTTTATAGACAAATTCAAACACATGAATCACAAGAAAACATTTTAGGGAACAGTTTTATAGTAGTAACAGAAAGGAAAAATAATTTCCCTAGTACTCCTGACCCCCAACATATTTTTTATTGAATATACATTCCATTTTCAGTAAGATAAGATTTTTAGTCAGGATGATATACACAATTGCTTCATTATTTTTTAATTTGTGTGGTTGGCCTTCTCATAAACCTTTACAGAATAAAAAAATGTTTTTGAAGTTTTCACGTGTTGACACAAGATTAACAAATTGCTTCTACCTTCAAAGGGAGTATGTATAAACTAGAAAGAGAAAGTCAAAGAATCTGAGCTTTAGGAAAAAACTCACCAAGTCAGCTGACAGATGTTTACTCTCATGGGGGCTTAGATCCTGGTTGTAGCTGAGCAGTCTACAGAATTGACATTTATGCAAATAGTAACAAAAGTGTATGTAACTCATTCAATTATTCTATTTCTCTTTTAACTAAAAGATCAACCTGAAAAACCAAAAACATAAATTAGCAGCAACCAAAGTGTGCAAGTGTTTATATGTCAGATGTGGGAAGAGTCAAGAGCAACTTTGATAAATATGGCATTTTGGCATTTTATGAACTAAACACTAGATTAGTTACTACAGTTTTAAAATAAAAATGTCAAATATCTGGAAAAATAACAAAGTGATGAAATTGCAAAGAATTTAATACTCTCTGAATTAAACCTTCTACAAAATCTAGCCTATTTTCCTAATCTCATAATAAATATCCTACATCCTAAAAGGATTGAAAGAAGTAAAGAATTAACAAAAAATATAATGGAGAAAGATGTAAATTTCAGTTGAACTAGAGTTTACAGGTATATAAAATAATTACTACAGCAACACTGACAACAGCAACATTAGTTAACATAAGTGACAGCAGGTTTGCCCAGGACAATCCTGGCTTGTTCATATTTTCCTGACTGAAATATTAGTATCACGCCATTTCACTCTAAAAATTAACCTGTAAGACCCTCTGAGATTTTCCTCTGCTCACCTCTCCAGTCTCATGCCACCCTCTCTAAACTCAACTCATCCTTAACTATTCAGTACTTCCTCTGGTTTTATGAATAGCATAAATGTGGCATGAGGTTGTTTTATACCAGAAACCCTCTGCCTCCTCTTTTCTGGCCAACTCTTATTTATTTCTCAAATTACATTTGAAACATCCCTTCCTTAGGGAGGCTCTCCTTGACACTGCAGCCTAGACTAATTCATTAGCTCCTCTTTAATTCTTCTAATAACACTCATTTCCCTGTTTTAATTTTCTCACCAGTGAGGTATAGTCTTTAATGCCTACCTTCTTTTCTAGATTATAAGCTCCATGAAGGCAAGATCCAAGCCTTCTTTGTGACCTCTCTTTTCCTGTTTGTTGGTAGAGTGATTGGCACAAAGGAAGAGTTTACAAGTAATAATCAAATACATAGATGATTCTGTGATGGCTCCCCTAATCTTCATCATACAAATGAGGAAACTGAGGCTTAAAAAATTTACGTATAATTCTCATGGTCACATTCCTGCTAAACAACAAGCCGGATTTCAAACCCAGGCATGCATAAATTCAAAGCCCATGCTTTTGATTCTTTAAAAACAACAAATTACATGACACATTTGGCTTTGGAAAAATCACCTACTCTTTGAAAGATGTAAAATTAAATCATCTGGTAGGTTTTGGTTATAGTTGGCTTTGTTTTTAAAATCAAGTTTATTGAGGTTTATTTTACATACAATAATTTCACCAATTTAAATTATACAATTAGATAAGTTTTGCAAGTATATTCAGTCATCTAACAACCAGAATCAAGATACCAAACACTACCAAAAACACAAGAAGTTCCCTGGTGCCCCTTTGCAGTCAATATCCAACACCCACACTTGGACCCTGGCTAACATTGATCAGTTTTGCCTTTTTCAGAATGTCATATAAATGGAATTATACATTAAGTAATATTTTGTTTTTAGCTTCTTTCACAGTTTTTGAGATTCATTCAGGTTGCATGTAGTTTATTCTTTTTATTGTTGAAAAGTATTTCATTCATACGGGTATACAACATTTCATCTACCTATTCATCTGTTGCTAAACATATGGATTGTTTCAAAGTTTGAGCAATTGTAAATAAAGCTGCTCTAAATATTTATGAACAAACCATTATGTGGATAAATGTTTCATTTTATCTTAAATAAATACCTTGGAGTGGAATGGCTGGGTAATACAGTAAGAATATGTGTAACTTTACAACTTGCAAAAAGTTTTCCAAAGTGATTACAAAATTTTACACTCCCGTAGCAAGATAAGAGATTACCAATTGCTCCACATCTATTTTTAAGTGCGATAGTTTTGGGTTTGTTGCATAAGAAGAAACTACTATAATGGTAATAGAGATTGTTGATATGTAAATTTGGTTGTGGATCTATCTCAGAGAAGTGGCCTGATCATGGTAGTACTTGAAAAGCCAATTTAGTTTTGGGATTTACATGAATTCTATGAAGGATAAAATTTTACTCTTTAACCAGGCTTACCCTACCCAGTCCATTAATTCTTTATTAAAATCTTGTTCAATTACATTTTTTTGCAACAATAACAAAAAAAGTAAATTATTCAAATGTAATACTTTCTGCACTTAGAACTGTTATAAAACAGAAATCTTCCTTAAGGTATACTACAGTTCAATATACCAATGGAAATATAGTATTCAGAGTCTCAGTAATTGCATTAGTTTGCTAGGGCTACCATAACAAATTACCACAAACTGAGTGGCATAAACAACAGAAATGTATTGTCTCACAGTTCTATAAGCTAGAAGTCTGAGAACAAGGTGTTAGCAAGATTAATTTTTTCTTGGGTTGTGAGGAAAGAATTTGTTCCATGTCTCCCCCATAGCTTCTGATGGCTTGCTGGCAATCTTTGGCATTCTTTGGCTTGTAGAAGTGTCACCCCAAAATCTTCCTTCATTGTCGCATAATGTTCTCCCTGTGTGTGTGCCTATCTCCAAATTTGCCATTTTAAGGACACCAGTCATATTGTATTGGGACCCAGCCTAATAACGTCATTTTAACTTATTTGCTGCTGTAAAGACCCTATCTCCAAATAAAGTCACTTTCTGTGATACGGGGGATTAGGCTTCCAATGTATGAATTTTTAGGGATACAATTCAACCAATAACAGTTACAGTCATCACTCAGTATCTGTGGGGATTGGTTCCAGGACCCACATGGGTATGAAAATCTGCAGATACTCCAGTCCTTTATATAAAATGGCATAGCAGAATTGGCCCTCCTGAATTTGTGGGTTCCACATCCTGGATCGCAATATGAGGTTGGTTGAATCCGTGGGCATGGAAACTGCCTATAGGAAGGGTCAACTATATTTTGGATCCAATGATGACTGTGCTTACTGTCATACTGTAAAGTAATAATTACTTGTAAGTTTATAATAATGATAAGTTAAAAGATATATGCAAGCCTCTTTGAATTGCTTTTTACAAGATTTCACTTTTATGGATTTCTTTAAGAGTAAGAATATTTCAGTGATAATGATGACAAAAAGTTACTAGTATGCAAAGCAAAAAGATAGAAAATTCTAAAATTTATAAATATAGGTTTATTGAAGATAGTATATTATTTAATATTAGATAATAGATTATATTTTAAATACAGTAAATATCTTGTTTAGGTGTTTACTTTTGAAATTGTTAAATTAGTAACATATGAAGAAAAAGTGATATATGATTTTAATAATTTCATACGGAGGGTTCAAATGTAGTCATGTATATCATTTTCTAGGCTTCAAAGTTTTTATAAAAGTTATGGTAATAAAAATTGTACCCTGAATTTCATATATAATTATCAAACAACTCACGTCTAATTCTAAACTGTAGTAATTGATCCTAGAGTGAGATTTATTCTGTGGTTATGAAAGGCAATGGTATTTACAACTAGGATAAATTAAAGCAAATGAAGAGGAAAATTTTGTTCTATGTAATACTTATTTCATTATATTCTTAAATGACTATGCCAACCCAAATTCATCAGTAAGAGATCTGATGTATGCAAAAAAATGAATAAAATATATCACCAAGAAATAGCCTATGTTTCACAAGCATAGATGTTGTTGTATTACAATTTGTGTGCATTTCTCTTTCAACATAGTAAAGTGAACATAGTGAATACTCAAAATATTTAAAAACATAGATAAAATACAGTATTATTAAACACAATGTCTCTTGTACTTTGAGTTAGAGAGAGAATTTGGGAATATTTTATGTTGCTTTGGATAAACTTATCCCTTCAAGATTTCTGTCCCTTTTAAGAAATTATATTGTGCTTCAGTCTATTATGTGCTTATTAAAATTCCAATAATTAATTCAGTGAGTTAAGTCTAATTTCTTACAATTAAAAACTTTTTGGAAAAAATTGTTACGTTAATACATTTGGATTCCAATTGTGAATACAAGATTATTACCTATAAATAGGTATATAGTAGGCAGAATAATGCCCTCTCCCCAAAATATCTATATCCTAATCCATAGAACTTGTGAATATGTTACCTTACATGGAAAAAAGAACTTTGAAGTTATGATTAAGTTAAAGATATTAACTTATGGGGAGATTATTGTGAAATATCCAAGTGGGCCCAGTGTAATCACAAGTGTTCTTATAAGTGGAAAAAGGAGGCAGGAGCATCAAAGAAGGAAATACGGCAACAGAAGCAGAAATCATGTGATGCAGAGTGATAGCTGGCTTTGAAAATGCAAGAGGACCATGACACAAGGAATTCAGGAAGCCTCTAGAAGCTACAGAAGGAAAGAAACGAATTCTCCCCCAGAACCTGAAGAAAGAACGCAGCCCTGCTGAAACCTTGATTTTAGCCTCATGGGCCCATTTCAGTCTTCTGACCTTCAAAACTGTAAGATAATAAATTTGTGTTGTCTTAAGCCACTAAGTTGTGGCAATTTGCTACAGCAGCAAAAGGGGAGCAGGACAGTAAATGTTATGATTGTAAGAAGCTAGCATAAATAATAATGATATCAACCCTTTAAAAGATTCTTATAACTAAACACATAATTACCATATGACCCAGCAATCGCAACTTTGAGATTTATCCCCCCAAAATGGAAACTATATTCACAAAAAAAGGTACACAAATATTTTGTAATAGCAAAATACTAGAAAGAACCGAAAATTCTTTCAATGTGTGAATGATTAAAAAAAAAAACTGTTACATCCATACAATAGACTACTAATTAGCAATAAAAAGGAGTAAACTTTTGGTACATGCAACAACCTGCATTGTCTAATGCTATTCTAAGTATACATAGAAGAAATATTTGAGACAATTATAAAGAGGAACAAAGTTAAGTAAGTTTTCTATATTTGACTCTAACTGGTTAATGATGATATCAGTAGAGTGTGATAAGTTATGCGTATGTAGTAATACCTAGAACAACCGCTAAAAGAGTTATACAAAGAGATGTGCTCAAAAACACTATAAATGTATCAAAATGGAATGTAAAAAATGTTTGAGTAACCCACAGGAAGGTGGGAAAAACGAGGGATGCAAAACAGAGAGAACAAACAGAAAACAAGAAATAAAATGGTAGGCTTAATCCCAAACACATCAATAATTATAGGAAATGAATATTGTGTAAATATGCCAATTAAAAGACGAAGATTGGAGAGTGGAGTAAAAAACACTGCATAGGGGCTTCCCTGGTGGCGCAGTGGTTGAGAGTCTGCCTGCTAATGCAGGGGACACGGGTTCGAGCCCTGGTCTGGGAGGATCCCACATGCCGCGGAGCGACTAGGCCCGTGAGCCACAACTGCTGAGCCTGCGCGTCTGGAGCCTGTGCTCCGCAACAAGAGAGGCCACGATAGTGAGAGGCCCGCGCACCGCGATGAAGAGTGGCCCCCGCATGCCACAACTAGAGAAAGCCCTCGCACAGAAACGAAGACCCAACACAGCCAAAAAAAAAAAAAAAAAAAAAAAAAAACTGCATAAGTACATACTTTTCATAAGAGACTTCGAATATAATGATGTAGGTAGGTTTAAAGTAAAAGGAAGGAAAAATGATATATTATGCATTCATCAAAAGAAAGCAGAAGTGTCTGTATTAATATCAGATAAAATAGACTTCAGAGCAAAGGAAATTATCAGGGACTAAGAAGTATGTACATAATGATAAAAGGTCAATCTACCAAGAAGACATAACAATCTTCAATGTGCATGCATCAAAGAACAGCTGCAAGATATGTGAAGAAAAGCATGATAAACCTGAATGGGGAAATAGACAAATCCATAAGTAAAGTGGGAGACTCCAACAGTCCTCTCTTAACAATTTATGTAACAACAGTATAAAATATCTGAAACATTTTATAAGGATCCAAAAACATCATCACCCAACAGAATGAAACTGACTCTTATAAGACACTTCACCCAACCACAGAAGAATACATATCCCTTCAAGCATTAACAGAATACTTGCTACATTATGTTTGTAGATCAGAAGACTCAGCATAGTAAAGTTGACAATTCTAAAAATTTTAACAATATCCCAGCAAGATATTTTGTGAATATAAGCAAGTTTATTCTAAAAATTACATGAAAAAGCAAATAAACTGGAATAGCTAAAACAATTTTTTGAAAAAGAATAAAGTGTGAGGAATCAGACTATCAGATTTCAGGACCTATTATTAGTAACAGTGTGAACATAGACATATAGATCAAAGAAACAAAAGAGAGAGCCCCAAAATGGACCTAACTGACTGACAAAGGTGCCCAACTGACTTCTGACAAACATGTAAAAGAAATTCAATTAAGGGTGCTGGAACAATCAGATATCCATAGGTGTGCAATAGATAGATTAAATAGAGAGACAGACAGACACAGACAGATGGAAACTTGACTTAAACCTTACACTTTTCAAAGAACTTAAAAGGAATCATAGATTTAAAACGTAAAACTATAAAATTTTTAGAATAAAACATAGGAGAAAATCTTTGGCGCCTAGGGCTCAATGGGCCGCTCCTAGACATGACAGAAAAACAAAGAAAAAGTTGATTAATAGGATCTCATCAAAATAAAAGACTTACACTCTGTGAAAACTCTATTAAGACAACAAAAAGTCTAGCTACAGACTGGGTGAAAATATTTTCAAACCTGAGATCTGACAAAAACACTCATATTTAGGTTATATAAAGAACAATCAAAATTCAACATTAAAAGAAGCAAATGCTCCATTTGTAAAATGGGAAAAAAATATGAAGAGACTTTTGACCAAAGATGATATATGTATGACAGATGAGCAGGAAAAGATGGTAAACTTCTCTAGCCATTAGGGAAATGCAAATTATGGTCGTGATGTAGTATCACTATACATTTGTTAGAACAGCTAAAATGAAAAAGATAGGAACAATACCAAATGCTGGGGAGGACATAGGGAAACTTGATCTCTTGTAGGTTGCTAGTGAGAATATAAAATAATACATCCAACTCTAGAAGGTAGTTTGGCAGTGTCCCTAACTAAATATACACTAACCACATGACCCAGCAATTGTACTCCTGGGCATTTATTCCAAAGAAATAAAAACTTATATTTATGCAAAAACCTGTACCTGATTGTTCACAGCAGCTTTATTACGTTTTTATTTTTTTCAGCTTTATTGAGATAAAATTGACAATTAAAATTATAAGAAATTTAAAGAGTACAACAGAAACTAGAAATAGCCCAGATGTTCTTAAACAGGCAAATGGTTAAAAAAATTGTGGTACATCCATACAATGTTGTTTTGATATTATACTATAATTACGTAAGATATAAACACCAGGGGAAACTGTGATGTGTACATAGAACTCCTTGTTACTATAACTCTTTGCAACTTCCCATGAATCTTTAATAATTTATAAATATGTATACACACACATATATATATACACATATGTTCTATTTGGTTTCTTTATATTAGATACAGAGTAACTGAACTCATTTTCTGCTTGAATACAAGAAGAGGGGAGGAAGATAAAACCAGGAGGAAGATCAGGAGGAAGAAAAAGAGAAAAAGGAGGAAATACTTTACCTATAATACTAGGGTAATACTATTATCCTAGTATTACAGGTAAAGCCTATTAAAAATAGCTTTACCAAGAATCAAGGAGGAGTTTATAATAGTACACTTGAAACATTTGAGCACTTGAAGTACAGCATATCAGGAAGGTTTACATACTATAAATATAAATAAATTTGTAACTCTGTGCATCTAATATAAGAATATAAGTCATTAGCAACTCACTGCCCTTTGAACTAAGTATAAACATTCATCTTTTGAAATAACCTTTCCCAGAATAAGTATGCCTCTTCTAGTGAGTCTATTTTTCTTCAACTCTTTCAAATGACTGATATTATGTAAAGTAACTGCTGTCCAAAGTAACAGAATTGCTACCAAATAAACTGATAAAACAAATTAATCTGTAACATGCAGTGTCAACTCTAACTTGCAATCTAGCAGCACATTGTGTTGGGACATCTTTATTTTGTTTGGTTTTCTTTTGTTTTCAGTATAAACCGTACCTAACTTCTGGAAGTATGATTAAGAATCTTACTTTATCATTATTATAGAAGAAATGTTAGTTTAAAACAATAATTTAAATCTTAATCGGTTTATATATTTAGTTTAAAAACACATTAGATGGGGACTTCCCTCGTGGTCCAGTGGTTAAGACTTTGCCTTCCAATGCAGGGGATGCAGGTTCGATCCCATGTCGGGGAGTTAAGATCCCACATGCCACACGGCCCGAAAAACCAAACGTAAAACAGAAGCAATATTGTAACAAATTCAATAAAGACTTTAAAAATGGTCCACATCAAAAAAATCTTTAAAAAACTCATTAGATGATTTTATCCTTTGAAAAACAAATTAACATTTATTAGAATGAGTCTAAAGAGTATTAATGTTAGTGTTTCAAAATTTTGAATAAGTTACTATTGAGCCAATCTTAATGTTGTCAACCAAATAATGTATACTACTTGAAATAATCTGATATTTTGGTTTGGGGAAAAACAATTTTTTTCACAGTAAAATTATATTTCAGTCACCTCTCTGTGAAATGTTTCAGATTCCACTCTTGTCAAAATAGTTGCTTTCTCTCCTAGAGAAACATAACAAATCTTGTGTGAAAATTTAAATAAATTATCTTACTGAATTGTGACTATTTTGATACTTAAATTACATCTCATACTCAATTATTGGTGCCATGTGGCCAAGTACCTTGTCTTTTTTATATTTCTATATCTAATGCTTCAGCTATGCTTGAAGTGTAGATAATGCTCCACATGTTGTTCAATTATTTGCATCATTAACTCAATACTGAATTTGAGTAACAGATAGCTAAAAGATCATTTTTGAAAGGATATATTTAAAGTTACGATGAATGTTCTTTTCGATGGTTTTGCACACATGAAATTGCTCACTTTTTAAAATGAAACTCAAGTCAAATTCTCAAAATAAACCATCTTTTGCTGACTCTGTTCTTTCATCCAATTCCTCTGCAAATAACATAACACTGCAATAGCAAATGCTTCTACCAAACTAGATTATAGTAGGTGCCATTTTCTCTATTTTATTTATTTCATCCTGTTTCACTCTCACATTTTCCCCATTTTTCTTATTTCTACTACTATATTTTTATGTACACAGTAATTTTGTAGTAAAATGTTTGCTTGATGATGTAAGATCGCTGTATTTGGCAAACCATTTCTCTTTAATTGATGTGAAGGAATGCCCAGGGAAAGGATGATGAAGCCATGATCTCGGGGCTTCTACACTCTTTTCTCTCCACTCAAGGTAAATGTCACAATAATAGTTAATCTTCAGCTTTTGCTTACCACATAATAATGCATTTAATCTTCATAATATGCTTATAGATGAAGCAAGCACTATTTCTTGAAATTTCTTGGAAATTAGAAGGAAGAGGTGGAAGGAAACCATAATTGAAGTTCTCCTGCCTGCCCTCAATTTTTCTGTGGATCTTGAGTAAAACAAGGAAACCAAAGACTGTCTTTTGGTAGCCCTGGAGATGTTTTTTAAATTGAGTAATTCAGAAATAGAGAAATGCAAGGTAAAAAAAAGGATAATGACAATCAAGGGGACATAAGATATGAATCCTCTCTCTCTAATTCATATTCAAAGGAGAAAATTGTTAAGGATTTTTACCCTTAAAATCTGACTCTCACCTTAATCTCAGATTGGTTCTTTATGCACTTCTCCAAAATTGTGAAGAATCAAATTTTACTTTGTTTAGTAACTTTTTAATGAATGGTGTGTGTGTTTCTGTGCATGAAAAAGAGGGAAATGCAGAGTTAGGGATAGGAATGATAAATGATGTGGAAGTTTGAAATACTTATTAGTAATCTTGAACTCTTTTTCTTTTATGTTATTGTTAAAGTTAAGCTAAAAATTTAGACTCTAACAGATTACACCAAGAAATTTCTAGTCTCACAGTCTAGTACTCCACTCCAGGAACATAAATTACATATTCATAGATCTTTTGTATATATAGGGTATATATTACTACTGCTATACTACCAGGGAATTTGTATTAAAATACATGACTAGTACACACACACACACATTATACATACAATCTTTAACATATTCAGTTAAATAAATGCAATGTATTTGACCTATTTTAATGTGTCCTTAAATATTCATGAGAATCCAGAAATAATTTTCCTGTTATATGACTTCACTACTCAAATTTCTCCAGCTGTGTACTTACTTTTATCAGCCCTCATTTTCTTTAACCAAGTTGAATACATTTGAATACATCAAATTCTAACTTTCCTCTGAAGATAGTTGGCAGGTATTGATTTTTCTCCTTTTAGTAACTGTCAAGAGTACACTAAGAGAATTTGAGGATCTAGAATGTCAATCTTAATGATTCTAGATCCAGTAGGTCTAAATATTGCACTAGCAAAGCCCCACTCTTCCTTTAACAACATTAATTTCAAAATACCATGATGTAAACACCATGGATTCAAGCTCCTTATTTAACTCAATGATAGTAATACAGAGTTCTTTACATACTTTATTTCAAAATGCTGGTTGCAGAAAGGGGCAGATCATCACAATAACAACAGAAGAGGGGATCTTGAACACAGAAAACTCGTATCTACCCTGGCACTTTCCTCCTTCCACTGGAAGCTTCTGTTTATGGCTGATCCAAGGAAGTCTGACATAACCAAATGTGAATAATTAAAAAGGAATAAGCATCCATTCAAACATAACAATAAGATGAAAGGTGTAAAGTGGTCACATGACTATCCTATATTTTAAAACAGCAGAAACAAAATGGTGACATGAAGCAAAGGAAATTGAATGCTTCCTAGACTACTTTGATTCAAAATTCAATGTATAACTAAATCTTACTTCCTCTTTCTCTTGTCACTGGCAAGTGCCATTCTATTCTCTGCTTTTATGAGTTTGACTATTTTAGATTCGTCACATAAGAGGAATCGTTTAGTATTCACTTCACAAAAAACAAAGACAAATAAACGAACTACAAAAGGACGTAAGGAAACGTTTTGGAGGAGATTGTGTGATGGTCTCATGAGTGCATGTATATGTTCAAAGCTATCAAATTGAATACATTAAATACGTGCAGTTTGTGTAATCAAGTATAACTCAATACAGCTAAAATATATCTATATTATATATTATAATATCATATATATAATAATATATTTATATGTTTTATACTGTCTGCTTGGCAGACAGTACCTAGATTTTTTTTCCCACATATATTCTACCACTCTAGGTAGTCTAATGCTCCTTCCTCAATATGCTTATTTTATTTTTTGAAGTATGAAAGCCCCCACATCTGCTCACAATTTCCTTAGATCAAATGGAACCACATTTCTAGGTAAAGTCAGAGATGGTGATGATTTATTTGCAAAGATTTTATCTCAGAAAAATTTAAAGTTTTGCTTCAGGCTTTCAGTAAAAAAAGGGCATGCAAATCAGAAGAAAAAAACAACTTTATATTGTAATCATATACTAAAATACTTCATCCTTGACTCCAATCTAGACATGTAGAAGTTAAGGCAATTGTTAGATATTCAATCTCTCTCTCTTTCACTCTCTCTTTCTCTCTCTCTCTATATATATATGAAATGTTTTAATATGTAAAAACTTTATAAATAATAACTAAACTGACATGTTAAATATGATTAACTTCATTTTTATACAATTATTATTCCAACTTTATCATTGAATTTAGCTAGGAAGTGAATTAACAATACTTAGATTATTTTAATTCATATGGTAAATTAGTACTAATTTTTCTATTGCTATTATTCGGAACAAAAACAGATTAATCTGCAATAATATTTGGCAGGGTACAAGCATGCCGAGTTCACTCATTAAATTTTTGCTTTTATAAAAATGACATAAAATATAATTAATGAGAAGACCACTTCATTGGTATATTCCATCATCAAGAGATTTTGCTACACTTAAAATTCTGTTCTGGATGTCAACATAGTGTCAAGTTATATAAATTTCCCCTACTTGCCATGTTCACTTTTAAAGTAGTTATTGACACAGAGGGAGGACACTGAGTGATTTGACACAGCACAGGAAGCCTTTATTTGTTATCTTGAAATGGTTCTCATGCCTTGGACATAACTGGAGGTTTATGATTGGATGACAGAATTGTCAAATCCATTACCAAACTTGCCAAGGAAACACACAATTCATACTGTTTTCCTTGTTGCATTTATTCATGTAACAATACAATTTTATAACAATATTACGTCCCGTCAGGCTTGAAGACAATTGTTGGAACTCTCTGGTTGTTAAAGGCACTTAACCTTTGGCCTCCCAATTTATTTTAATACCCCAGGTATACTGGAAATCCAGAAGAGGAAAGAGCTGGAAATATTTGAATGCTGGAGTGAGAGGATTTATAAAATGGAAAAGAGAATGAAATATTACCTATGTAGAGAGATTTATTAGGATGCATATGTCCACAGTTCTAAATGCTGAACAATTTAAATATCTATCAAATAGGAAGTCATGGGAACCCACAAGTTTTAGAATGGTACATTTCTAATATCCTGGAGAATTTATTAGAATTTTCACTTAATCATCTGTTAGCAGATTTACAAGCAGATTTTGTTTGCCAACAAACTCTTTTACCCCGTTAACGATACAAAGATACAAAGGAAAAAATGTCCCCAGGCAAAGTATTTCAGTGTATAGAAAGAAGAAAACAAAAACATATTTACCCAATTTAAGAATGTCATACAAAATACATTTATATATAATAAATACAAAATATACAAAATATATTTATATATCACAGTTTTTTAACAAATAGAAATTGGAAGTAGTACTTTGGTGAGACTAGAGTTCAGGATATGTGTATGCATTGGGGAGAAAATATAGCAGAATAAGTACAGGGGTGAGAAACTTAGATTCTTGATTTAACACTTTTTATATTGACATTTGAAAACTGAAACAGAAATAACACATGATTCATAGAGTCACTAAGCTAGTTGGTGTCAGGTATCCTGTCTATTAATCGATTTCTTTTTCCATTTTCCTACATATGAATTTAAAGTTTTAACAACTGGCACTGATTTGCTGTGTTTTTGGTAATAATTAATAATTTTATTATTTAGTGGATTTTATTTCAATAGCTACTTATACCAGACAATATAATTTGGGATAAAATTAAGTACAGAAATTAAACTAATATGCTGTTATTTTCTTTCATGTTAAAATACAGAGAGAAAATTTCTGCTTTCAATTAGGATTTAGAAAGCTACAAGAGAAACCACTCATATGCTAACATGAAGATAATCTACAAAATCGTAACTTTTCTTGAGCCCATCAGAGATATGAGATCACAAGTCAGCCGGGTGAAGTGAATTCCAAAGTGCACCTCTTCAAGGAAGGAGAAGGAGCATAAACCATTTCACCTTTGGCAGGCACAAGAAGAGATAAGAGCCATAAAAGCAGGTAAGAAGAAAATAGGCAAAATTGTGATATAATCTTTAAGACTGAGTGTGAGCAGTGTGACTGTTCATAATTCCTCAGAGTTCCAGACAAATGGATAGACCTTATGCACTTGGAAGCTCTTTTCCAGATAATAGATCATACACAGATCATCTATTTATGGACATATCAGAGATAACCTTTAGAATAACGGTGATTCCTATGTTCAAGTAAGTAGGTGGCAAGATGGAGAATTTTACTAGATAACTCTCTAAAATATAAATCAGAAAGAAATTTTAGAATTTAAAATTGCAAATATTGAAAGTAAGATGTCAATAGATGAGTTTAACAGCAGAATGAGCAGAGCGTACAGGTTAGAGAATTAGAAGATCAATAGAAAAT
Source organism: Eubalaena glacialis (assembly GCF_028564815.1). Classification (NCBI taxonomy): domain Eukaryota; kingdom Metazoa; phylum Chordata; class Mammalia; order Artiodactyla; family Balaenidae; genus Eubalaena; species Eubalaena glacialis. Next base: position 96,900,362 of record NC_083723.1, on the reverse strand, counting down.
ATCCAGACAGAATTAGAATCATAGAGAACAAAAATGATGGAAAATTCAGAAAAGACTGTAATATTATCTATCTATCTATCTATCTATCTATATTCATTCCTCAGAGGGGTTAGAGACAGAATGGAAAAGTTTGACTTAGAGTTTTTCAAAACTGAGCTAGAGTTTTTCAAAACTGAAATAGGATATGAACCACAGACTCAGCAGATTTATACTGCTAGGACTCAGGCAGAATAAATGCATTATCTTCCTCTTGCACATCATAGTAAAACTAATGAAAATCAAAACAAAGAGAAAGTACTTAAGTAGCCAGAGGAAAAAGATATTATCCTCAAAGGAATAGCAATAAGGCTACAGCTGACTTTATAAAGAAGATATAGAAGCCTCAGGAAAATGGAATAACTTCTTTAAAATGTTAAAAGAAACCAGCTGTCAACATACATTGCTATTTCTTTCAAAAGATTCTTCTAATTAAAGATGAAATAAAAGAATTTTCAGACCATCAAAATGAGAGATTTTATCACATTTTTTCCTGAACTAAACTAAATACCAAATGAAGTTCTTCAGGTTAATATAGAGCTATTCCAGGTAAAATATGGTAATAAAGGAAAGCAGAAAGGTGATAAATGTAGATAAATATAAATAAATATTGACTATACAAAAGCAATAACAGTAAATCTGGTAGGGGATAAATATATATAAACTAATGTGCAAGGCAATAATAATACAAAATTTGGGAAAGTAGTAAGAAGAATTAAAGGGTTCTGAAGCAGTACTGTCCAATTGAACTGCCAACATTATGTAAATATTCTATTGTGAGGTGTCCAATAGGGCAGACTCGAACCACTGGTGCCTATTAAGCACTAGTAATGTGGCTAATACAACTAAGAAACTGAATTTTTATTTTATTTGAGTTCAATTCATATTAATTGGCTACATGTGTCTAGTGGCTACCATATTGAACATTAAAGTTCTAAAGATATTTGCATTGCCTGGGAAGGGGTAAAGTACTAGCTGACACTGAGTTGTAAAAACGAAAAAAAAGTGAAGGTGTAAGTTTTACTGTTAACCACTAAATAAACAGTAAAAGAATTAATAACTAACAAACTAATAGAAGGTAAAGAATTCAGTAATTTTAAAAAGTGTTTAGGGGCTTCCCTGGTGGCGCAGTGGTTGAGAATCTGCCTGCTAATGCAGGGGACACGGGTTCGAGCCCTGGTCTGGGAAGATCCCACATGCTGCGGAGCAACTAGGCCCATGCGCCACAACTACTGAGGCTGCGCGTCTGGAGCCTGTGCTCCGCAACAAGAGAGGCCACGATAGTGAGAGGCCCGTGCACCGCGATGAAGAGTGGCCCCCACTTGCCGCAACTAGAGAAAGCCCTCGCACAGAAACGAAGACCCAACACAGCCAAAAATTAATTAATTAATTTTTCTTTAAAAAAAGTGTTTAATCTAAAAAGGTCAGTTATGAGAGACAAGGGAACAGAAAACTTGATAATACATAAAATAAATTGCAACATGTTAGGTATAAATCTTAATATTTCAATAATTACATTAACTTTAAATTTACTAAATACTCCAAATTGCAGACTCTCTTATCTGGTCTAGTACTGAAATGGTCTATGTATATGTAGTTTTTCTAAATTTTGTTTAACTCAGAAGTCTTACCCTGAGATTCCCGTAGTATTGACAACCACAAGAACTATCTTTTCCTTTTAAACTCCAAAACTGGATCTTCTGCCATATTTTTATAATGTTTTATTGATAAATCACTTTCATTAATGTGTACGTATATGTATATAGGATATATTTGATTATTCAAATGAAGAAGGGAAGGAAGGAACAAAGGGAGGGAGGGAGGGGTATGGAGGAGGGAGGGAGGAAGGAAGGAAACAAATCATGGCTGCCTGCATAATGAGAATGCTTCTAAATGTCGTGTTAATCTTGATTCTTTGATTAACTATTTATGCCTGTCAGATTCCCAGGCCCAAACCTAAATCTTATTTTGAGAACCAACACATTGTTTCTTAAATTTTTTAATAGATGTTTCATCAATACATCAAAGCAAAGCAAATTACACCTATTGAGTGCCCAGAGTGGGAGGAAAAAAATGAAAATTTACCCCTCTATTTGTCAGATGGAGGTATTTTTTACATTCACCTTCCTTATGATACTCTACATTAAGAACAACTATTTTTTTGCCATGGCTACTTTAAAACTCATTTATAATCACACATCTGTTCATATCATTCCCTCATAGAAAGTAGCCCAGGGGTTTTAAATTTAAGTTTGAAAGTTCTAAAGTGGTTAAACAGCTAATTAATTTTACAGGAAGATAGCAGTTGTTCTGTGGGTTATATTTTCTGTTGTATATTAAAGCCAGATAGTTTAGAAACCAATCCTCTTAAAGCACTAAAAAGGCCAATTTTTGTTAAAGGCAAAACTACGTAATTACCACTTAAATGCTGGAGAAATATAGGAAAGAATTCCTCCACCATCATCAAATTTATATCTCTATTAAAGATGCTAACTTTTCATTTTGTCTTTACATTTGCAAAATAATTAGGCTTTGCCTTTAGGAGTCAACAATTCAAAATCTTTAAGAATGGTACCAATTTCTGTTGATGTAACAGTCTTCTATGCACTTGTCAGAAGGCAAGAAGTATGCAATCTTGTGAAGAATTTAAAAAGATAAAAGAAAACAATTCACAGTAGGGAAGTTTCAACAATTAAGTTTGACCTAAAGAATCTAAGAATTGAATGCACATCTGACTAGAGGTTGCTATGCAAGCGATGATTCAAATTGTCACTGATTTATTATATTCATCTTTACTATGAAGGAGGATTGCACAAGAAAGGTAATTGATTATTTCCTAATCTTCTTTTGATCAGTAGAGCAACTTAAACTCGTACAATATTACCACTTTGTGGTTCATTCGGTTTTATGTTGATCTCTCCTTTCCTCTACTGCTTATGTAGGTTTAAACACACACACACAAACAAACATACACACACACAGCTTTGAAAAAGTTGACTTGCTGCGTGTCACTCAACCGACGTAGTGGCAGAATTTAATTTCACATCCATGTCTCCATGCCTTTTAATTTCCTTCTTCTTCCAACATTCCATAAATTTCTCCTTATAATAATTTTCTCTCAGTGCAAGCTCATAGGAGTAATTAGAGTATTTACTATTTTATTTTGATTCAATAATTCATAAACCATGTCTCATTATATTGTATATGTAGAGTCATATACCTTCTGGGAATAAATGATTGACTTTCTCAAGGATATGAAGCCAGGTCTAATATCTTCTTTTCAATTTATGTTTTTTATACCATACTATACTATTTTCCTTTAAGAGTAATGAATTATAAATCAGCAGATAAACCAAGCAATTTTATAAGGTAAAAATAATTTTAATAACTTTTTCTTTTGTCAATTTTCTGAGAATTTGCCCAGGTTTCTAGTTTTGGTATGAAACAAGAAATCACAATCAATAGGAAATAAAAAGAAAGAAAAAAGAAAAGAATAACAATTATATAAGGGCAAAAAGTCATAATAATCAATACCATGGAGAAAATATATATCACATAGTATAAAATTATACTTAATATTTGTGAGTGGAAAATTAATACTAAGGCAAAGTCATAAAATATTATTGATATTCATATGATGACCCAAACAATTCAAATAGTTGAAGGTCAAAAGCTGGTAAAATATCTGAACACATTCCAATGATTAAATTTCACAGACTTTTTTTTACCTTTGCTATTAGAACATTACAATTTTAAAAAACAATGTCTTTCCATTTAGAAGGAAAACTGTAAAGATATACATGCTCTTTTTGTAAAATAATTTAAATCCTCTTAAATGATACGTAGAGTAAATATTTTGGAACTGTTATTTTGTTAGTTAGGGCCTTCTTAGAAGCAGATGTCAAAATGAGGTTATATGTGCAAGATGTTTATTGGCAAAACACCAGTAAAAAATAAGGAGCAGGGAGCCCAAGAAGGCAAGGAAAGCCTTAAGACCCCTCTACAGATCTAACCTCTAAGGGGGAGAGAAAGGAAGGAGGATTGTCTGGGTAGACTCTCAGTTTTAAGAAAGTTTCAGCCAGGCTTATGGGAAGTCCTTGAACCAAAGATGCTCATTAGAGGTTTCCCAAATTTCCCATCAACGTATAGGAAAAACTCTTTGCTTCCATGGAAAACTATACTTATTTATAGCTCACCCTTCCATGTGATCTGATTCTATGGGGGTTTATAATCTGTAAATTGTAGATCACTGATAGCAATGCAAAATAATTGTTGTCTCTAAATGCAAATAAATATTTGGAGTGGAGAGATAACCCTTCCCCAGTTGAGGAAAAAAAACAGTTCTGTCTCCATTTGCACATTCATTTCAATATAAATTTGTCTATTCTTTGATTTCTCCTTTGAAGCAGTTATAACATCAACCTTATTCCTTATTATAACCTAAATACGGTTTTTAACACGTGTTTACTTGAGAGTAATGAATTCCTCCTTTAATTTTTTTTTCTTTTAAGTCGTTGGAGATTTTCCACCATGCTGTCCAGTGGTTTCCCTTAACAGAGTCTGGTAAACACTGTCAATAGAGAAGAATAGTTCATGGTCAATTAAAGCCCAAGCACATCTTTTCTTGTCTCCCAGAGATAAATTCAAAGCATCATTAGAACTCTGCTGACTTTTTCTCCTTTTAATTTTCCTCTCTATACTTCTGTGTTTTGTTCTTGCTTTTGTTGTATTGGCTAACTTTGTGGAGAGAGTTCTTTTACTTGAAAAGCTATTATTGTCCAAACCCACAAAATACATCAACTGCTTCTTCTGCTTGACAATTCTTCAGATATTTTAAGATGTAATGGTGTCTCTGCTTGATATGTTCTCCTGAGCCTTCACAGCATCTTTAACTTGTTCCTCACACAGACCCTCCAAACTACTGGGTGAATAATGGTTTTCAATCATTTCTCTCAGTGGAGCATTTACAACTACATTTAATGCACCATCTCCAGAATAATAAACACAAATTCACAGTAGAAGAGTAAGTTTCCTATATCTGGACACTAAATCACTACACATGCAGTTGAATGTGTTGGGGGTATTTTGTTTGTTTTTGTTTTTGTTTTGTTTTGTTTCGAGCAGCATATCTATTTACTTCCTCACTTTCATCAGAACTAGTAGCCAAATCTAACTTCCTCCTGCCAATCCAAACCTCACATCATTCTGAAATTATGTATATTTTTGAAAATAGAAATATAAAATATTACATACAGTCCTCCTGCATTTCATCTCTTTGGTTTCAGCTAATCATTATAGCTCTTATGAGCTCCACACTCTTGGAATACAGGACGTCTTCACATTTGGAAACACACAATAGTGTCCTCTGCCCCAAGATCTTCATATTTACTGTTCTCTCAGCCCTAAAGACCCTTTCCAACACCACCCCACCCAACACACACTTGCTTAACTCCCTTCAACTAGCTTGTTAACTTTTACTTATTCTTTACCTCTGACTCTAAAGATACCCCTGGAGGGCCCCAGTGAGCACTCAGAATGGGTTACTAACAGTTCTATGCTCTTCTTACACACTGAAGCCCTCATCTGTAACACTGAGTTGACATCTGTGTCCCACACCAAGCAGAGAGCTCTACAAGTATGAGTGCCATGTTGTTTTCTCCCCTGTTGCAGCCCAGGCAGCCAGCAGAAGATCTGACACCCAGTAGGCACTCAGTAAGTAACTACTGAGTGAGAGTCAATGTGACTTTTTTTTTTTTACCATGCAGTATGTCAGCTCTATCTGTTGTCATTCATCCGTCTCTCTAATAACCATTAAGGAAATAAAGAATTTCAAATAGACGATGGTATTCTAGAACATTTCATTAACATTTTTAGACAATATAGTAGCTATGCTATGAATCTTCTTATTCTACTTTCTCTAGATGGATTTCATAACACACTGTCAAAAGTGATCATAAAATTATAATATACTATATCTACAATATTTTTCTTAGTAGTATTGCTTAAAAGCACATGAATCTATGGAATGGGATATAGTGAAAAGAACATAAATTACAGGATCAGTTAAACTTTTACTGGCTACATAATATTAGAATAATTATTATAATTTTTTAATCTATTAGGAGAAAATTACTAAAACACATATAATAGATTTTTTAGGAATTAAATAAAATGTTAATAGGTCTCACCAGCTCCATCACCTCTCTGCCCAAACTCAGTATTAACAAGACCATTTAGTTTAAAATTTTGCCCTGAAAAATTTTTAAGTATGAATATTAAAATTACCATCCTATAATTTCCAGAAACAACCATTTTAAAAATAAGAAATATGTTACCCCTCTCCAGAATTCTGATTCCTTTCCCAATTTCTTTGCTACCTGAAAGATTACAAACATAGATACAACTTCAGCAAGGTTTTCAGCACCACAAAAATAATTTGCCTCTATCTGGGACTTTGAATCTACTTAAAAACAATGAATGGCCCTCACGTATTTTCAGTCCTGTCTTTCATGAATTGTCTTGTCCTTCAAGTTTGAAGACTGATCTATTTAAAAGAGAAAAGAACAAAAGAAAAGAAGAAGTTGTGCAGTTTTGCTTGCTATTTTTAATCTTTTAATATTAGATTATGTTCCCCAACCATTTGCCCCATCCTTCCTTTGTTCATTTTATTACTTCTAAATCTGCAGACACATTCTGTTGCATTTAGCATTTAGCATTTTTCAAAATCCCCAATTTGTTCTTCAGGTTTCCTGAGGCTATTCTTAGAGATACACAAAAATATAAAAATATTTATCATCATTTATATGTTCCCTTTGTAAAATTTGAACATTTTCTTTCACAATTTGAGCTTAACAAAATGATCTCTAGACTAACGTGATATCTTTAGATGATTCTCTTTTTTCTATCTCTGAAATGTTTCACAACTGCAGAGTTTGTATTGTATTTTAGCAACATTCTATTCTTCAGCTCTATTTTCTTCTAGAATGTCTAATACTACACTATTTTGCATAAATATTTAGTATTTTTTAAATTGTTTATTGAAATGTAATATATACCCCAAAAGTACAGAAATCATAAATGTATGACTCAATGAATTCTCACCAAGTGAATACATCCATATAACCAATAGCAATTCAGAAAGTAGGACATTTCAGGCATCCAAAATGCCTTTATTCAGTCATTCCCTGATTTTCCTCCTAAAAAAAGTAACTGTTTTCCTGACTTCTAATGCCTTAGATAAGCTTTTGTGTTTTGTACTTCATATAAATAGATCATATACCATGTTCTCTTTTGTTTTTTGGCATCTTTTGCTCAGCCTATAGGTAAGATTTATTCATAGTGTGGCACAATAATTCATTCACTTTCATTGTTGTATAGTATTCCACTGTATAAATATACCAATCATATTTATCCATTCTATCATCAATAGACATTTTAAGTTGTTTCCAGCTTGGGGCCATATGCATTTCTTGTGGGGAAAATATGGATGCATTTCTGTTGGGACTATACCTAGAAGAGAAATTGCTAGATCATAGGTTATGCATATATTCAGATTTAATAGATCTGTCAAACTGTTTTTCAAAATAGCTGAACAAATTCACACGCCTACCTGCAGTATAGACTTGTGCTAGCATGGTATATCTTTCTCAGTCCCTTTACTTCTAAGCTGATATAGTCTCTATATTTAAAGTGGGTTTCTTGCACACAACATAGAGTTAGGTCTTGTTTTGTTTTTTATTTTTAATTGACTCTGACAGTCTCCACCTTTTAATTGGTATACTTAGGTCATTCACATTTAAAGTGATTCTTGATATATGTGGTTTAATAGCAGCCAGATTTGTAACTATTATCCATTTGTTGCCCTTGTTCTGTGTTGTTTTTTGTATCTTCTTCTCTTTCTGCCTTTTCTCGTTTTAATTGAGCATTTTATGTAATTCCATTTTCTTCTCCTCTCTTAGCACATAAATTATATTTCTTTTTTTAAAAAAATTTTTTGTGGTTGTCCTAGAGTTTCCAAATATACATTTACAACTAATCTAAATCCACTTTCAAATAACACTCTACCACTTCATAGATAGTGTAAGTACTTTATAACAGAGTATTCCCAATTCCTCCCTTCTGTCTGAGATGACATTTGATGGCAGATTGAAATCATATTTGGGTAATCAGAGTTCAGGCATACAAAACGGAGTTGGGTGGCCATTGAGGACCTGGTTTCAGATGTGTCCCTGTACCACTGAGAGCTTGAACTTTCTGTTAACTATAGCAAACCCAAGGACACAAGCCATTTTGAAGCAACATCTTCTAGCTGCAACCTTGTGGTCTCAAGATTCTTCCTTCTTGTAACTATGCAACCATTGTGGATTCCAACCAATCCCTGCTTAACAAGCACCCTTACTTCTTGCCTGCTCCAGTTATAATTCTTGATTTAAAAAAAAAAAAAACTCCTGGAACTAAATGTGTCCTTGCAATTTTTGCCTTTATAAAACTTTATCCATTTTGTAGTCCAGCAAAACACAATTCATGTGCTTCTTGAATCTGTGTCTCCAGACTATAGTCCTAACAAAGCCCAAATAAATGCTTCTTTATTTCAATTATGTCTCCATTTCTGAAATTTTGGTTAACACATTGATGTCATTCATTTTGTTTATTCACAAGCTCTAATCATCACTATAATCATTGTTGTTATTATTAGTTTGCACAAACTGTTTTCCGTTAGATCAAACATAAGAAAAAAAAGGTTATATTTTATCTTCATTTATTTCTTCTCTAACACATTTCCTTTCTTTATGTAGATCTGTTTGTGACCTATATAAGTCTTCTCTCTGAATAAATTTTATTTCTTGCAAGGCAGGTTTATTGACCACAAATTCCCTCAATTTTTTTCTTCTAAAAAGTTATTTTTTCTCCACTTTTGAAGGATAATTTCACTGGAATTCTAGGTTGGTAGTTTTTTCTTTCAACACTTCCAAATGTTTTTGGTGATCTGAGGCTACGTTACTTCTATGTCTTCTCTGAAAAATAATAACCAGGTAACTTCATGAATACATTTTCCTAATATATACAGAATAATTGCTAACATATATTGGATAATGATTTTGTGCCAGACTCTCTTCTATGTGCTTCATACGTACCTGCTCATTAATCCTCACAACAATCCTGTGAGGTAGATATTATTATTATTGCAGGTGGGGAAATTAAAGCCTTTAAGTAACTTGCCATGTATCACCCAAGTATCAAGTGACAAACTACCTTGCTATGCTGTCTCCTGATTCAAAGTATCCTGGTATGTTTGACTATATCAAATACACAGCTAGTGTGGTCCTTTAAAAAATCGTCTTTCCATTGCTAAAATGTCTTTAATAATATTGCTGTATATTGTCCCACCACTGCAGTCTTTTCAAATAACAACCTGAAAGCCCTAGCAACGGTTCAGGTCTTGCACTGTTCTTTAAGAAATTTTTCTCCTGCTCTCATATAGGGTACTAAATCCTTCAGCTGAGGTCATTCTAATGTAACTAAATGAAAATCCACTGACTATTTAGAGGCAGCAGTTTGTTAATAGGATTAGGAGTTTGTCTTTCTCCCACTCAGATTCAGTCAAGAAACATATTCCCTGAACTGAAAGATGTTTAACTGTCAGCAAAGCCTGGAATCATGGCTGCCACAGACTGCCTGAGCAATGAGATGGCAGAGAGGGGAATATTCACTGGAAGTTTTCTCCACATGCTCGACAGCTATGCCACTTAAAGTGTGCTCTGGTGACCAGCAGAATCAGCATCACCTGGATGCAGAATCCCAGTCTTCACCCAGACCTATTGAATCCTCAAGATCCCCAAGTAATTTGAATGCTCATTAAATTTTGAGAAGTACTGCTCTATTGACTATACCCGAAGTGGTTCTTTAGAGGTCCTCTGGAGCATTGAACACTGTCAGCATTTGCTTTAAGAAAATGGGTAAGTTATAATAGTTGTCACCAAACTTTTTGATCATGTACCACAATTAACATTTTTTAGCATAAATGATTAATTTCTGAATATTCTTTACAAATTAGATATGTGTATTAGTATAATAATGTATTTTGCACATTATAAATATATGCACAAAGCAGAAATGGAAAAGGATGAGATAAAGATAAAATAATAAACAATATTTTATTTTATTTTTTAATAATAAAAATAAATATTGTTTATTGTAGAAAACTTGCAGAATATAGGAAAGACAAATGTAAATGTATACCTCATTCATAGTCCCACCACTCAGGGATGCCACTGTGAACACTGCCTGGTTTATACATATAAACAATATTTTAAATGGTTAATATTGTCACTAAAATATTTAACTTTCATTAAAATTATTGATAATAATTAATATGCTATATATTACAAGTATTTATATTTATTATAAGATATTAATAATAGTATAATAAATATAACTAGATATTCAGAATTTTAAAAATTAACATTGTGATGCATTCATTTAAAGGTATAATTCTAAATTCAGATTATTTCTATACTTAATTTTAATGACGTATCAATATATACAATATACAAAATATAAATGTGGTAAAAATCATGTAAAATGATAGTAGATGTAAATCTATCTCTATCTCAAAGCATCTTATTTTATTTTGAGCAGTTATTGTAAAATTATTCACATTATTACTATATCTAGGCTATAATGTGGCTAATGAAAAACACTGCTTGGAAGAGAAGTGTGAAATCTGCCTTTTACATTTTGTTTGTGTGTTTTTGCACTATTGGTATTATCCTTAGTGGGATGACTATTCATATGAAATCTTTGAAGTCACTTGTTGATTTTCTATATCTGTAAATCTACCTAGTAGAACATCTGTAAGCTGTGACATATGCATGATGTTGAAAGCAAGTGAACAAGTATGGACTCCACCCCACCTCCTGCTGGGAGCTCCTGCTCTTTCATTCCAGTTTACCTCACACAATGTGTGAGACACATAATCTTCTGTAACATGTACCCAGTGGGTTTAACAGTGTGCCTTCATACATTTTAAAGCTGTGGGGTTTATTTCTTAAGTTCTCTTTAAAAAATAAGTATATATGAAAACTCTGATAAATTATTTTACCTTCCAATACATATCCATTTTGGATACTGAGATGAACCCTCCAAGTGCTAGAAGGTAAGAAAGGCAAGGAGGACTGAGCCAAACCAATACGGGAGAGGGGAGTGGGACAGTCTGTGTAAGCCCCAGGAACGTGGAGCACCTCAGGTAAAGAATTGAAGCAGGTGAGGTAGTCAAGGGTCATAACTCAAAAACAACAAGTATACAGGAAGCCCAGTCCCATTCCATTTGGGAAGAAACCTCTCAGGAAACAAGATTGGTAAGAATGGAATGGGAAGTAGACTGTAGTCAACAGGTGGCAGTACAGACAGACAGGGAGAAGAATAGGAAAATCCTCAAAACCTAAAAGATATTTGGAAAAAGCCCAGCAGTTTGAGCTCCTTACAGGGGCAAATGGAGAAGCTGCTATATGATACTATCTGTGAAAACATTGAGTCTCTTTTCTCATGCAGAGAGCAAATTAAATAAGTACTTTCTATGTCTGTTAATTAGCAATGCAACGTTCAAATCAGTCAACAGATAAAAACAGTTTATTGGGGCTTCCCTGGTGGCACAGTGGTTAAGAATCCGCCTGCCAATGCAGGGGACACGGGTTCGAGCCCTGGTCCAGGAAGATTCTACATGCCGCAGAGCAGCTAAGGCCATGCACCACAACTACTGAGCCTGTGCTCTAGAGCCCACGACCCACAACTACTGAGCCCGCGTGCCACAACTACTGAAGCTCACACACCTAGAGCCCGTGCTCCACAACAAGAGAAGCCACCGCAATGAGAAGCCTGCGCACCGCAATGAAAGAGTAGCCCCCACTAGCCACAACTAGAGAAAGCCAGTGCGCATCAACGAAGACCCAACACAGCCAAAAATAAATAAATAAATAAATATATTTTAAAAAAACAAAACAAAACAGTTTATTGAACATCTGTGAGATGGAACTACTGTAGTCCTATCTTTCCTCTAAAAGCCTCAAACTGATTAGGGAGAAAAAACACACATACAGAGAAACTGAAATAACAAACATGTCACTATATAATAATACTTACAATTCATCAAGCAACTGTCATGTGCCAGGAAGAGTGTTAGGTGCTTTACAACATAATCAAATATATAGCAACTCAGTGAGGTTCATGCTATTAGGTTTATATTATAGTTAAACAGAGCCCAGAGAGGTTAAGCAACCTGCTCAAGGCCTTATCTACACAGACACTAAGTGACAAAACTGATATGTGAATCCAAGAAGCAGACTAAGCCTTTGCTCATAAACATCAAGTTCCATGGGCTACCAATACAAAAATTAGCCACTAAATAAGTGACACAGAAAGCAAGAGCTATAAGAATTGTGATGTGTGAAAATTTTTCATAGATGATATATTGAACAGTCAGAAGCTGGTGGTCAATTTCAGGTTTACTGTGAACCCCTGGATTCAATGACTCTACCTTACTTTGCTTCCCAATGTGAACAAGGATAAAGTTAATGGTATGACTAATGCTATCATAAATTTCCAGCCACTACTGAGCTATTTGCAAGCTACTTGTCACTATACACTGAGTTTACTCACCCCAACTCCCTTTCTTATTATCCACCACAAACTATTTCTTTATGACTTTGTGCTTTACCATGAGTGAAACACAGCAAACGCAAACAAATTCATGAAGTTCGCCTCTGCACTCCAAGTGGCTGATGTGTGCCAGGTTTGAGAAATTCCATAAATTTATGAGTGCCTGTTGCTAAATATCTGCTTAATCTTACTCCTACAGAATGACCTTGAGAGTTTCATCTCAACACTGGTCATAATTTAATGGTATTAAAGAGAAAGAAGTTTTCATCCCACCAATTATAGTTTATGCTCATGAAACCCAATGATAAACAAAACTAAATTATGAATGCAACATCTCTAGAATAAAAAGGCCAAATGTAATGGGATGTTTGTGCCTTGTGTAGTATCGGTTTTAGTGCTTTAGCTCAATAGCATTACTCGGTTAGGTTTTGAGAAACTAGATTTAATAGTACTATTTTCAAAGATGTCTCTAGAGGCACTCCAGATATGTGAGATATTTCATCCAGTTTTAAAACTGCAATTTTGACAAATGAGGGCAATTTTAGAAGTAAAGGAAAAAATGTTGAAATTATATGATAATAAATAATAAAAGTAATTAAATGCTGATTAGTCCGGAAAAGAAAACGCGGATGGAAGAAGCCTTCTTCAAACATTTGCATGTCACTTTCATTCACTTCAATCTGCATGCAAATCATTATCCATTTCGAGGTTCAAGCTTGCCTTTTGTGTTGATCTTCCTACTCCTGTCTACAACTGTTCTAATCAGAGGCCTTCTCTTTGAAGGTTTTCTTAACATTCAACCTAACCCATGAGAGTCATGGGTCCCTTTGTACAACTTAAGAACTGTAGATGTACTTCCATCATACCATCGATCGCATTGGCTATGACTGCTTATCTGACTTGCTTACTTTTCAGGGTAGAGATTTTTAATATCCATTTCTACATTTAGGATCTGATACAAACTTTGTTCGTTAGATATGTGGTAGATGAATGAACAGATGAATAAGTGAATGCATGAATTCATAAGGAAGGAAAAGTGGACTTGCACTCTGTTGCTCTCATGTGTCCTTCAGCCAATAAGTGGAAAGATAAGATTGCCAGATTTAGCAAATAAAAATATAGGATGCCCAGTTAAATCTGAACCTCAAATAAGAAATAATTTTAGTATAACTATGTACCAAATATTGCATGGGCATTTTATCTGGCAACCCTAAAAATATAAAGACACAGATTCCAGCTCACTATAAGAAAAAACAAAAAAACAAAAAAAAAACTGGCTTCTAGAAACGTGGTTAGTACAGAGAACTTTTCGAGGAAGCAATCAGCCAGACCCTCTTGTTTGAGCGTGGGATGAATGTCAGAGGAGCTCTGGATATATCTTTGCATTGGGTGAACCCTTTCATGTCCCCTTCTTATTAAGCAGTACATTTTTGACAAAATTTGCACACAAATATACCTAGGCATTGAGAGTGAATATATTCCACAAGCAAATTTCACATTTAAGTGGTTCTTTTAACAGCAAAACCCTACTCACCACACACCTGTCAGTTTCTTTTTGAAGACTAACTTAATATACAGTGCATTGTTGATATATTTTACTTAAGTTTAGGTTCAGGTTGACCAAACTACTTAATTCTAATTTCACCTCTGTCCTAAGGGGTGTCCTAAGGTGGGTTATTTTAACTTTGTGCCATAGCTATGAAACACAAATTCTATTACCTGCCTCACTTGGTACCCTATGGGTTGATGGGTTCAGTACAGTCAAGAAGTACATTGCTATGAAAAACAAAGTTATCAGTATTATTACAGTACAGCTAGTTCACGTCTTTATTACAAATTCTTTCTTTGCCTTAATTTTGCATTTTTATCAACTGTGATTTCCAAAGATATGAATAAATTCTAAAGGATTTAAATCCAAAGAAAAAATTATTATACAATTTAAGTATTGACAATAATAATAATAATAATATAATGACACAAAATAGCAGGCCTACCTGGAAGTCAATTAGCTACAAAATCATATTAAAGTATTTCAAAATAACAGAAACATATATAGCAAACAATAGAAACAACATTCTTCTTCGGAACTCTAATATAATTATGTGCAAAATAATTATAATACAAAGATAAGATTATAGATATACCTAATCATATGAGTTTGAACCGCATGAAACTGCCACTTTTCTACCTAGAAAAATGACTTTTTCATTGTGGTTCAAAGCAAAAATAAGCTATTGCCTCTGAATTTCCGTAAACAATGTCTTGTATTTTTTTCTGGGAGTATTTTTCATCAGAAAATTTATATTTTATATTTAAATGCAGAATAATGAGAAAAGATTTCAAATAGAATGGTCTTTTAAAGTTTCTGAGAAAGGCAAGAATAGTAGAATTCTTGTTACATAGTGCTTGTAAAATAAGTTTAGTCTATAAAGAGTTAAATGAGGAAATTGAACATTTTAGTTGACTGGCATAGGCTGATTCTATATAAAATTCCATCACCATGCTGTTATTCTACTAGCATTTATGAAGCTGTCACCGTGTGTAATTCTAAGCATAATTCTAAGTGCTCATTTAACACCCACAATTTTTTTTAAGATTGACAACAGATATGCACACCTGTCTTCTGAATGTCAACTCTTTTATTATGACCATTTACAGAAAAGGAAACTTCAGAACAAAGGCATAAGTAATGTGTCCAAAATTAAACAATTAATTAATGAAATAGGAGGGATTCAAATCAAAGGGTTTAATATCCAAAGCAAATCTTCTTAGTAACTGTGCTGCTTAAATTGTACAGCAATCTATAGGAAATTTCTATTGTTTTTAACAAACATATATTTGGCTTCTTCCTATACATTTTTTCAGTTGTAATAGGGTTGCCAGATAAAATATAGGAGATGCATGAATTTTAGATAAATGGAATTTTTATTTAGTATAAGCGTATCTCATTTACTATTTGGGACATACATATTCTAAAACTTTATTCATTATCTGAAATTCAGATTTAACTGGGTGTCGTATTTTAATTTGTTAAATGACAACTTTCAATTTAAAAATAAATTGATACACAGAAGTGAGGTTTGACATCATGTTTCACTGATATTTTCTTACATATAGCCATTTCACCTAAATAGCATTTCTACCAGTTAGATTCCAGTTTTTTTTCAAATTGGCAACAGATAAGCACACCTGTCTTCTGAACATCAGTAAAATGTTGCAAAAAGTTATTCTGACCCATTATCATTAATGCCCTTTAGTTAAATCTGACCCAAAAAGATTATTATTAATTGAAATAATTATTAAGATTTATAATCGAAGATCAATCTAGATTTTTGCTACCTAATTAAAACCTTAGGCTTTAGGCTACAAACTGAATTTTTAAATAAACTTTTAATTTCAGAATAGATGTGGATTTATAGAAATGTTGAAAGAATATTAGAGTTCTCCAATACCCCATGCCCAGTTTCCCCTGTTGTTAACATTACTATGGTATGTTTTCACGACTAACAAAGATTAATACATTATTAACATCTGAAGTTAATACTTTATTAACTGCCTTATTTTTAAGTTTTAATATCTGAGAACACAAAGCAAAGGAAACTACAAACAAGACAAAAAGACAAGCCTCAGAATGGGAGAAAATATTTGCAAATGAATCAAGGGACAAAGGATTAATCTCCAAAATATATAAACAGCTCATGCAGCTCAATATTAAAAAAAAACAACCCAATCAAAAAATGGGCAGAAGGCCTAAATAGACATTTCTCCAAAGAAGACATACAGATGGCCAAGAAGCACATGAAAAGCTGCTCAACATCACTAATTATTAGACAAATGCAAATCAAAACTACAATGAGGTATCACCTCACACCAGTTAGAATGGGCCTCATCAGAAAATCTACAAACAACAAATGCTGGAGAGGGTGTGAAGAAAAGGGAACCCTCTTGCACTGTTGATGGGAATGCAAATTGATACAGCCACTATGGAGAACAGTATGGAGGTTCCTTAAAATACTAAAAATAGAATTACCATATGACCCAGCAATCCCACTACTGGGCATATACCCAGAGAAAACCATAATTCAGAAAGACACATGCACCCCAATGTTTATTGCAGCACTGTTTACAATAGCCAGGTCATGGAAGCAACCTAAATGCCCATTGACAGACGAATGGATAAAGAAGATGGGGTACATATATACAGTGGAATATTACTCAGCCATAGAAAAGAACGAAATTGGGTCATTTGTAGAGACGTGGATGGATCTAGAGACTGTCATACAGAGTGAAGTAAGTCAGAAAGAGAAAAACAAATATCGTATATTAACGCATATATGTGGAACCTAGAAAAATGGTACAGATGAACCAGTTTGTGGGGCAGAAATAGAGACACAGATGTAGAGAACAAATGTATGGACAACAAGGGGGGAAAGTGGTGGAGGGCTGTGGGGGGTGGTGGGATGAATTGGGAGATTGGGATTGACATGTATACACTAATATGTATAAAATAGACTAATAAAAACCTGTATAAAAAAATAAAATAAAATACAAAAATTCAAAAAAAAATCTGAGGACAATACTTTATTGATTTTCTTATTTTTGTACACAGTGTCCTCTTTCTGTTCCAGGATTCCATTCAGGATAACATGTTAGTTGTCACATCTCCTTAGCTTCGTCTTGGCTGTGACACTTTTTAAGACATTCCTTGTTTTTGATTACCTTAAGAATTTCTAGGAGTATAGGTCAGGCATTTTGTACAATGTTCTTCAATTCAGATTTGCCTAATGTTTTTCTCCTGGTTATATAGGAGTTATGAGAACTTGGGAGAAAGACTACAGAGGTAAAGTGATATTCTCATCACATCATATCAAAGGTACATGCTACTAGAATCACTTATTTATTATGTTACCTTGGGGTAGTGTTTATCAGTTTTCTCTGCAGTAAAGCTATCCTTTTTTCCCTATTTTCATACTGTACTCATTAAAAGAAAGTCATTATGTGTACTCCACATTTAAGGGGTGAGAGGTTGTGAGGTGCTATAGTCTAAATGTCTGTGCCGTCCCAAAATTCTTATGTTGAAATCCTAACTCCCAAAGGTGATAATATTAGTGGACGGTGCCTTTGGGAAGTACTTGTTTAGTCATGAGGGTGAAACCCTCATGAATGAGATTAGTGCTCTTATAAAAGAGATCACATAGAGCGCCCTAATCACTTTCACCATGTAAGGATAAAACGAGAAGTCTGTAACCCAGAAGAGGGCCCTCACCTGACTGTGCTGGCACCTTGATCTTGGACTTTCGGCCTCCAAAACTATGAGAAATAATTTCTGTTATTTATAAGCCACCCACTTATAAATCATTGTGGTTTTTTGTTATAGCAGCCCCAACAGACTAAGACAAAGGAGGATAGCTACATAAATTATTTGGAATTCTTCTGCAAGGAAGGTTTGTCTATTCTCTCCATTCATTCATTTACTCATTCATTTATTCAATAATTTACATTGGATATTTATTTTGTACTTTAGGTTATAAACCAATACTATATTATTTATTGCTCAATATTTCTAGCTTTGGCATTGGGAGCTTTTCCGTTGATTCTTGTGTCCCTTTGACATAGCCCCAGCATTTTGGTTTTTTAAGCACTTCCTTACTTTCTGACACAAGAAGCTCCAGGTTTAAATTTTTCCAGATTTTCTACTGGGACTCTTTCCATTGGCTCATATATCCCTTTGACACATCCCCATCACTATTGTTTTGTTTTGTTTGGGGCATTTACTTTCTGACACTGCAAGATGCTCCAGGCTCATCTTGTATATATTCCCTGCCTGAAACTTTAATATCAGCCATTTCTCCAAGATGCCCTGGTTCACTTTATTGGTGTATGATATCAGGAACCAAGATCTAAGTGCTAGGTGTACTTGCTGCTATAGGAGCATCATTGTCTCTAGTCTCTCCCAACAGGCAAAGCTAGGACATATATGAGTGTATACTAACCTGTGTATGTGCACACATCTATATCCATCTATATCTATATTAAGGTAAACATGAGTTCATACTGAAATCTCTGATTTTCATCCAGTACCACATGGTTTATTCTAGACTCTCCCTCACCCCTTGTTTATCTGTAACCCTCACTCCAACAGTAAGAAACCTGGCTCTCATTATCTGCCATTCACCTACTTATTTGTTCAACTCCAATATGCATGTACAGTGGTTTCAGAATTGTTAATCCATACCCTCATGCAAAACATGATAGAGCACAGTGATTATGTACAGTTCCTAGACTTAGAGTTCCGCTCATTTCCAGAGGTTCTTATATTGGCATCTTTCTTTTTTCATCCCCTTCAGTGAGGTTATGTCATGCATTGTAATATAGATTCTTTTATCATAGCCTGCATTCCTCCTGTGATCACCCAATATCTTAATTGATTTTTAAAATTATTTGCATATAATTAAGGTCAACTCTTTGTAGTCTAATGTTCTATGGATTTTAACAGATGTATAGTGCCATGTATCCAGTATCATACAGAGCTGTTCTACCTAATAAATTCCCTAGGTTTTACCTTTCCCTTCTTCCCCCAAGGTCCCTGCCACCACTGAGCTATTTGCTGTCTCTATAGTTTTGCTTTTCCAGAATGTCATATAAATAGAATAATAAAATACGTAGTCTTTTTATATTGGTTCCCCTCACTTAGCAAT
The DNA here is from genome assembly GCF_028564815.1 of Eubalaena glacialis. Lineage (NCBI taxonomy): Eukaryota > Metazoa > Chordata > Mammalia > Artiodactyla > Balaenidae > Eubalaena > Eubalaena glacialis. Next base: position 96,880,974 of record NC_083723.1, on the reverse strand, counting down.
ATGCATTTCCGATTTATCCATGTTCTTGTTGACTTGATAGTTCATTCCATTTTATCACTGAAGAGTATTCCATCTTATAGATGGACCACCTACTGAAAGACATCTTGATTGCATCCAGCTTTTGGCAATCACAAATAAAGCCACACATGCAGGATTTTTTGTAAACACAAGTTTCCAAATCAGTCGAATAACTATCTAGAAGTGTCATTGCTAGATAGATAGTTTGATAAGTTTACATTTAGCTTTGTAAGAAACTGCTAAAGTCTTCCAAAATGGGTGATCATTTTGCATTTCCACCAGCAATGAATGAAAGCTCCTATGTTCTATACACTCGCTGCCAGTTGATATTATCAGCTTTTAATACCTCTTATAGAGCAGGTCTGCCGGCAATAAATTTCCTAGGTTTCTGTTTGTCTGAAAAGTCATTATTTTTCTTCACTTATGAAAAATCATTCTAATTCAGTAGCTTTTTCTTTCAACACTTTAAAGATTTCACTCTACTCTCTTCTTGATTGTATGGTGTTTGATGAAAAGTCTGATGATGAATTGTTATCCTCGTCCCACTCTTTGACCAACTTTCTTCAAGATTTTCTCTTTGTCTTTATTTTTCTGCAGTGTGAATATGATATGCCTAGGGTTTTTGCTTTTTTAATCCTGTTTCATATTTTCTGAGCTACTTATATCTGTGACTTGCTGTCTGTCATTAATTTTTGAAGGTTATTAACCATTATTAGCTCAAATATTTCTTTTGCCCCATTCTCTTTCTTCTTGTACTGATATTCCAGTTATACATATATATATTATATATACATAATATGTGTGTGTGTGTGTGCTACACATTTGGGTATCATCCCACAGTTCTTGGCTATTCTATTCTGTTCCTTTCATTATTTTTTTCTTCATACTCCATTTGAGAAATTTCTGTATTCACCTATCTTCAACATCACTGATTCTTTCCTCAGCTGAGTTGCATCTACTGTGAGCCCATCAAAGACATTCTTCACTTTTATTACTCTATTTTTTATTTCTATCATTTATTTTTTAAATTTTTATTGGAGTATAGTTGATTTACAATGTTTTGTTAGTTTCAGGTGTACAGCAAAATGAATCAGTTATACATATACATATGCCCACTCTTTTTTAGATTCTTTTCCCATATAGGCCATTACAGAGTATTGAATAGAGTTCCCAGTGCTATACAGTAGGAACTTATTAGTTATCTATTTTTCTATATAGTAGTGTGTATATGTCACTACCAATGTCCCAATTTATCCCTCCCCACCCTGTACCCCCTGGTAACCAGAAGTTTATTTTCTACATCTGTAACTCTATTTCTGTGTTGTAGATAAGTTCAAACAGATGAACTTATCTATCATTTATTTTTTATTATTTCTTTTAGTTTCCATTCTTCTATTTACATTAACCATATTGTCTTGCATATTGTCTGCTTTTCCCATTAGAATCCTTAATATACTAATCATAGTTATTTTAACTTCCTTGTCTGTTAATTCCAACATCTGTGAACAACAGTCTCCAGCTCACATTTTATCCTCATTTCCCTGACTTTAAAAAGTGCCGGTTATTTTTTTTAAATTATCTCTTACAAGCCCCCTATATTACTATACTGCATATCACAACTTAACTTCACAGCTTTCCAGCTGTAGGCTTTTTACATCATACATGTTATTTAACGTAATAATATGAATCAGGGTTCAGTCAGGAGACAAAACCCACACCTATGATTTAAACAGGAAAAATTAATATAAAGAATTGTTAACTAATAAAAAACAATGACTGAAAAGAGCAAAGAAGGATCCTAAGAGGTGCAGGAAGCAGCTACTATGTTTGCAGAAGAATATGTTAGGAAGGAATTTAGGACAGGGTAGATACTCAAGTCCTAGATTCAGATATATCATTAGAGACCATGGCTGCTATGGAAATATACAACTCTTTAATAGAGAATAAATTTACAAAGGACATGGACAAAGCTTAACTGTGACTGCCACTGAGTTGAGTACTATTGGCCATGCACAAACCACATACATACACATATCACACTAATGCATAGACTGCCACTCAGAAAAGAGCACACTGGAAGAATGAAGGAAAGTCCCTTCACCCTACGCTAGCCTTGCAGAGTCCTTTCACTACTGTTGGCAAAACCTACTATCATCCAAACTAGAAAAATAGAAATGTGTACAGTGCCCATCTCTAATATCACAAACTAGAGTAAAGGAGAGTGAATTTGGAGCCGGGAGTCAATAGATTAGTAACTGGCACAGTAATAACTTTTCTGACTCTTTTCTATAATGGAATATATATTCCTTTTACATTTGGGGTTTGGGGACAGTCATAAAATGATGTACAGAGAAGTCTCATCACTTGTATTTGAAAATCAATGTTTTTTTTTCCTCAAGTTTATTCTAAACAATTGTAAGTAAATCCAAAGTCTCAGAAAGTATAATGCAAACAAATACTTATATCTTAACCACCAGGCAATACATTTCCAGGCCATATGAACCCCAGTACTTGTAATAAAATAACTTTTTAAATTATTATAATTAAAATAATTTTAAACTGTAAAATATCAAAAATTGCATTCTTTCCTCTTTGATATGCTTTTATAGGAGCAGAGCATTCTCACATTTAAATTCTTAATATTTGAACAATATATCTGATTTAGAGTTTGCTCCTTAAAAAAAATTAAAATATTTTATTAAATACTATTTTATTAAAAATAGGTGTTTTGTTGATTATGGGTGTTAGTTTTCAGCAAATTTTCTTATACCTATAATGCTAAATGTACAAATTTCATTAAATGTCAAAGTATAATTCACTAACTTTTCAGTTGTAAAAAGCATTTCTGAAATAAAATTTGTATAAGGAGCAGAAAGAAATAGGAAGGGACTATTCAGACCTTCTGAAACATTCAATATACATCTTATTTTTTTAGGAGGTGTGCATTATGATCTTTTAAAATGTTATGCTCTTTGAAAAGACATGGTCTTTAATGTACTCTCTCATATTATAGACACCTCACATCACAACCTTGAATTGCTAAGTAGGGCAGCAGATAATACTCCTGAACCGGTTGGTAGGCGTGAACACATGAAAATGTTTTGGAGGATGTGCTATCTACTGACCTTTTGGAAAAAGCGTGATGTCCCTATGTTTTATGGATAACACTTACAATAGAATCTGCTCCTTCAGTCTCTGGATATTTTGTGATGCAGTGTCACCAAATCAAGACTTTTATTAGAAGTTTATAAACATCAGAATTGGCATATTCAAGACATACATTTTTTTACATATCTTTATTGTAAAAACTCCCTTAAAAGCAATCCAGTAAACTGTCATTTAAGAAATCAAAATTGCAGTGCTGAATTAGATGCCAGACTATAATTGAGCAATGACCTGAAATTTAAAATTCTTTTTAAATTTAATTTTTATTTTATATTAGAGTATAGTTGATTTACAATGTTGTGTTAGTTTCAGGTGTATAGCTAAGTGATTCAGTTATATACATACATATATCCATTCTTTTTCAGATTCTTTTCTGAAAGGTTATTACGGAATATTGAGTATAGTGTTCTTGTTGATCATCTATTTTATATACAGTAGTGTGTATATGTTAATCCCAAACTCCTAATTTAAAATTCTAAATAATGACTGATTTTATATTACAGTTTTACAAAGGCATCAAATCTTTTTATCTAGGTTGAAACACAAACAGTGAAAGATAGCCTTATGGCATATTTTTTGTTTATAAACAGTAAGTAACCCAGCACACCACCAGTCAAGATCTCTTATGGTGCTCAGCTTAGGATAAAATAAAAGCCTCTGTGCCTGTTGTGACTACAAATAGTGAGAAGCATAGGCACTGGCAACAAACTTTTCTTTATATTCCCAAGTTACTGGGTAGAGCCATATTCAATTATTCACAAAGAATATTTACAGGCAAATTTAAAAATTATAGTAGCATATAATACTATAAGATCCCAAAGAAACAAAAGCAATAATATTCACCACACATGAATAAGAAAAGTAAGGCAACCTATGGAATGGGAGAAAATATTTGCAAACCACCTATCCGATAAGGGGTTAATATACAAAATATGTAAGGAACTCATACAACTCAATAGCAAAAAAAAACAAAAACAAAAATCCAATTACAAAATTGGCAAATTACCTGAGCAGACATTTTTCCAAGGAAGATATACAAATGGTCAATGGGTATATCAAAAGGTGTTCAGTATCACTAATCATCAGGGAAATGCAAATCAAAACCATACTGAGATATCACCTCACACCTGTTGCAATGGCTATTATCAAAAAGACGAGATAAGTGTTGGCAAGGGTATGTCAAGGGTATGGAGAGAAGGGAACCCTTGTACATTGTTAGTAGAAATGTAAATTTGTACATCCATTATGGAAAACAGTGTGGAGTTTCCTCAAAAAATTAAAGAACTTCTGTATGATCCATAAATCCCATATCTATCTATATATCCCATATCTGTCTATCTATATAGATAGAAAGATAGTGATGTATGTTTTTACATATATAAAATGAAATCTTATTCAGCAATAAAGAAAGAAGGAAATTCTGCCATTTGTGAAAATGAGGATGAAACTGCTAAAGGAAATAAGCTAGACAGAGAAAGACAAATACTGTATGATTTCTCTTATATGTGGAATCTAAAAAATACATAACTCATAGGACCAGTATGTAGAAAGTTAGTTGCCAATGGCTGGGGCATAGCAGAAATGGGAGTTGTTGGTCAAAGAGTACACGCTTTCAGCTATAAGATGAATAATTCTTGGGATGTAATATATAGCATGGTGATCATATATAGTTAATAATAGTGTATTGTATACTTTAAAATTACATAGAAACTAACACAACACTGTAAAGCAACTATACTCCAATACAAATTTTTTTTTTAAAGTCCCCAATAAACTTGAAGGGAAGAAAAAGAAAATTGCTAAGAGAGTAGATCTTAAGTGTTCTCACCGTGGTGGGTGGGGTGGGGGAGATAACTATGTGAGGTGATGAATGTGTTAATTAACTCAATGTGGTAATCGTGTCACAATGTATACATATATTAAATCATCACATTGGACACCTTAAAAAATCATGTTGTACAACTTTAAAAAATAAATAAGAGTTATGTTTGCTATGTATCTGATTACGTAGGATTAATTATAATAATCAACCAAAGTTATTAAAGAGGAAAAAACTGAATAGCAGCATTGAGTATTTAATATAATTATAAATGGAAAGCAAATTGTGTAAAAGTACACTTTGTAACCACATTGAAATTTCATATGCATATTGATAAGGATAATACAAAAAAAAAAAAGAAAGCAATTCATCTGGGGGTGATAGTATGACTATAGGTGAATTTATTTTTCATTTTGTTTTTTTTTTATTAACATTAGTAATTTCAAAACAACAAAAACTCCCCAGGCAGATTTGTTGTGTACTGTGACATGCACAGTATCCCTTCTGCAGGTTTCAAGGCTTTCCCTTGCTTTTGCCATAACCAAATTTCCCTGTCTACTCCTAACCACACTTCCTGATTACTAGATAAATCTACCTGCTGATACCGAGATGATAAAACCCCCAAACTTTCAATTCTTTCATTATACACTGCCTAGCCATTTTTAAGGCAGTTCAGAAATGTTTCCTATAGAAAGTCTTTTCTGCTAACTCAGATTAAACTTCCATCACATCCTACCAAACTATTTTTCACTCTGATGAAGAGAGGGTCAGTCTGCTGCCCAGGTCTCAGGTCTACTTTGTCCACTGCAGTACTGCCAAAAAAGATTCACAAGGACTTTTTATTTGATAAGAAAAGAAATTAGGATTAGAGATCCAATGCTTTTCCTTTAAATCAAGATAATGGAATTTAGCTCTATTTTGTCTTAATTTTCTTTATATTTCCTAGCTTTTATAACAATAAAATACCATTGGCTCCATCATCATCTTGCACAAATGGGTTGAATTTATTTATAGGAGTGGCATTTTTTAAGCATTAAGCAAAGCAAAGGCTTAGATTATCTTTATTTTCATTGACAGTTGAGCTCTGGATTTTGTTTTAGCTCATATTGCACTTTGATTTGTTTTTGACAGGACATAGAGAAAGGAAGGAAAGGATGTTCTTTTCCTTGAGTTGTGCCTGGACACTGTGAATATTAATCATTTGTTATCTAAGAAGTCTATATCCCCTGCATATAGTCTGTTTTTACTATATCCTTTCATGTGAGTATTTTTCATCCTTTTCTAAATGTGAGTTTGTTGAGGAATAGGATTACTCTTGCCAAAACTATAAACAATATCTGATCATCAGGTGTTCAGACTAGAATTAAAAAAAAATAAAAATACTAAGGGCTTTCATGAATTGATCTCTAGGCCAGGGGCTGGGAATAAAAAAAAACAACAACTCTACCCACAGATGTCTTAAAAGCTAGTAATGGGGAGACAGACTAGGAAATAGACAATAACAATAAGCTAAATCTTGGCAGGGGCTTCATTTGCATGATAAAATTATAATGAACAGTTTTTTATCCTTTAGATTTTGATTTAGGAAGTTTTTTGGTTTGTGTGTGTGTGTGCGTGCATGTGTGTTTGTACCTGTTTGGAAATACAACATTCTCCTGCAAACGTCAGCTATCTTTAAATGAAAATAACCTGCCTTTGGCAGTCTACATTCATAAACCAAGTGCAGCAGGCTAACAACAGGTATGTGAGACGTAATGCAAATCTTGATAAATGATCAGGTTTAATCAATAGTACCATTTTTAGAATATAAATACCGTTTTTAAAAAATGTAATACATGAAATATCTGCACTGGCCATAGCCACCAAGGGTTTAAGGATTGGTCAGCATTAAATACTAACAGAATAATAATAGGAAGAAAAACATGCAAAATGAAATTTCTTCTGTAAATGCTTCAATTCACAGGATAGAGAAAACTTCATAATTGACAAAAATTCTTATGGAAACAAATTTTAATTATGAAAATATTTATAAATAAGAATTGTCTTTGAAAATAATGTAAGGCATTAAAATCAAGGCTTCTAATTTATCAATACTTAAAATACTGGACAATCACATCCTACATCTGTATCATTAAAGGAGTGAAAACTGATTTTTAGGAGGTCATTTATAATCCTCTCAGTGAGTGTCTGCAATTTCTTCCTTACTCTATTTTTTGAATTAATTTCTCCATTCCTTCCTCTCTCCCTTTCTCCCTCCCTGCCTCTCTCTTTCTTTCTTTTCTCTCTTTCTCCCTTCCTTCCCTCCTCCATCTTTTCTCCCTCCCTCCTCCTCCTCTTTCTCTCAATCTCTCTTTCATTCTTTTTCTTTCTCAGATTAACTACCTCGAACACAACTTCAAAGCTTAAGCAGGAAAAACTTAAACTATATATTTCACAAGTGCTTGTAAAAAGATTCAACAGATTAAAAACCTAAAAGCAGCCAAGGTACCTGAGGAGAGAAAAGATGAAAAAATGATGAACACTTTCAGAGAGAACCATGAAAGTGAAACCTGTTACTGATGGCCACAGGGCTCCAGGCTCACCGTGGGTAATGGGCATTCTTCTTTCACAGCCTAAGGAAATAACTTATGATCATAATGGAGCTACTAATTCAAAGTATCCTATATGCTATGGTTAAGGGAACAAGGGGTTGCCTGATTCACTTCAGATATATTTCTGTTGTAATAGTGAAATGCTTATATTCCAAAAAAAGTTTAAAATATAAAGGAAAGGTATGTTCATAGAGAAAATTTACTTCAATGTACTTTCTAATTTTACAATAATGTCAGAAATGTAATTTTTTTAAATGTTATCTTCATTTCTTAAGCCTTAGTAATTTGTACTTTAGCCAGCTATCATATGTGCTTGAGTAGAAGTTTAGAAATTTAGTAATTTATCATGTTTAATTATAATGGTCTCTTGAACTAAAAATTGTCTTGTCAGATCTTTTCCATATACACATGTAGATATGTTATGAATCTATAATTAAATATTTTCATTAGATAAGCTACAAAATTAGTGACTGGGTCCATAAAACTTAACGCTCAAGGTAATATGCCCATAAGATGTCTTTCTTGAGCCAACAATGCCATATATTTTCCAGAAAACTTACTTTAGTATAATTCAACTAATAACTTGGCTATTGTATTAATTGTATTTCCTCTCTTTGTCATCTGGGTATATCATTCCGCCCCCCATTTCTTCTCATAATAAATATGTCTTTCAAAATAAATTTTAACATTAATTGGTAGGAATAGAAATCAAAATAAAATAGTCTATTTGTAAAACAATTCTATTTATTAAAGAGCAGATAATTCAGTAAGAAAGACAACCTGCAAATAAGAAAATTTAATACTGCCTTCCTTCCTGATATGCAAAATGTGGCTTATTATTGGTACTTTGCCTTAACTTTACACTATATGCTCAATGATTTTATTCAAAGAGCAACCCATGTATGCCCTCACTTTAAATAAATCCCTTTGGCTTATGGTATTCAATAATCAAGACTTTGCTATGTATCTGGTTCTCTAAAAACCATTATGGATTAAACTTACTCTAGATATAATGGAAACAACAATCAAGTTCAGAAGTTTTGGGGGCATGCCAAGCATCTACAGTGATCCCAGTTTTTTCCTGAACAAAATTTATCTGGCATAAAAATGGAATAATAATGTTCATCAGAAGCATCTTTCTGGGGAGATTCAAGATAGCGGTAGAGTAGGTGGACATGGAGTTCATCTCTCTCCATGGATGCAGCAGGAATACATCTATAGATGCAACAATTCTCACAGAACACTGGCTGAAAAACTAGCAGAAGACCTTGGACACTGGAAAGGACTATAAAGATCCCTGCATAACTGGGTAGGATGGAAAAAAGAAGGGAGAAGGACGAGGAGAGAAAGCGGGATGGGACCTGCATCCTGGTCTGGGGAGCTGAAGCAGAGAGATTCCCGAACTCGGGGAAACTCCCTCTCTGACTGGAAAATCGGTTGGTACAGAAGGGAAGCATTTGAGGCTGTCGGAAGAGGGTGAAGCAGCCGATCTGTGGCAGACAGGACAGAGTGAGAAATACACAGATGGTCTGTACCACAGCCCTACGTACCCCAGACTGGGACATGTGTTCACAGGTGTACAAGGGGGCTGGGAGTTGGTGCATGGGGATTGGAGAACAGACCCAGAGCAAGAACTGCTGTTGGCTGTGGGGAGATGGACTGAGGAGATGGGAGGGAAGAAATTCATGGCTGGGAATCCCTATGGAGAAAGACCAGACTGTCATGGAAGCAGGGCGATATTGCTGAGTCACACGCAGGGGGAGGAGCCACTATTGTAACCTCTCTCTCACAACACACAGGCGCCTGCCGACAACAATAAAAGAAGCCTGCTCAGGGCTGGCTCTTTTGCGCCAGCTGATGAACAATAGAAAAAGCCCCCTCAGAGCTGGCCCTCATGCACCGGCTGCAGGGCAATAAAAATAAAAAAGCCCTCTTAGGGCTGGCCCTCGTGTGCCTGCTGCCAGGCACCAGAAAAACCCTGGCCAGGGTTGGCCATCATGCACCTTATGCTGGGTGCCAGAAAAGGCCCTCACTGGGGCCATATCTCTTGTGCCCGTGGCTGCTGGCTTCCTTGTGCATTTGGAGCCTCTGGGTCTCCTGTGATCCAAGCAGTCATACCACCTCTGTGCCTGGTCCTCACAAGGGCAGACCCAAGAGCTGCAAGGCAGCCTCAGGACCAGGCCTCTGTGGGTGGACCACATGCAGAGGTGGGGATAAAATCAAAGCTGATCTCCAGGGACAGGGTGACTAAGGAAGAAGATTGAAAATCTTTCCATCAGCTGTACAAGCTGCAGATTATATCCCCGTGATCAGCTAGGTAAACCCTGCATCTATGGAATATCTGAGTAGATAATGAGTGTTCCCACAAATGAAAATGGTTTAGCTCTGGCAGCTTTGGACTTTGGGGGCAGCACATGCAGGAATTGGGCCAGATGAGAGTCTGAGTAGCCCCCACAGGGCCCACAGCAGGTCCAGAGACCAGCCCAGAGGCAGAGGAGAGTCTCTTGGGGAGGCAGAGGTGGGCTGTGGCTCACGGCGTGTGCAAGGACACTTACAGCGCAGACCTGAGGGAAACATAATTAGTACTATTAATTTTATTATGTTTTGATTCATTCTGTTGTTGGTTCTGGCTTTTTGTTTTTTTGGGTTTCTTTTTCTCTCTTTATGTTTGTTTTGTAGTTGTTGTTTTAGTTTTTTGTTTTTTTATTTAGTCTTTTGGGATCCCTGTGTTTTATAACATATTTTTAATTTTTAACTTTTTTTTATACATTTCTATTTTTACTTTGGTTTTCTGTTGTTTTGTGTTCTTTTCCTTTTTTTTCTTCTTTGTCTTTAATATATTTTTCTTTTCTTTTTTCATATTTCCATTTCTACTTTGCTTTTCTGTTCTGTGTTTTTTCCCTTTTTATTTTGTTTTATTTTATTATTTTTTTAAAATCATTTTTATTGGTTTGTTCTGTTTCCTTGCTTCATTCTTCAGTTGGCACACTGCTTTGGTTTTGTTTTTTAGGTTATGTGTTTTTGCTACTTTTAATCTTAATTGTTTGATTTCGTTCTTTGGTTCTTTTTTTTGTCTGGTTGTTCTCTAGCTTTTTGTTTTATTTGGCTCTGTTTTTGTTTCTTTTATGTGTGTGTGTGTTTCCCTGTTTCTGTTTTTGTTTGTCTGATTTTCTTTTTACAATTTCTCTGGGGTTTTGTTTGTCTTTTTTTTTTCCTTAATATATTTTCTATTTTTTTTATATTTCTATTTCTACATTGCTTTTCTGTTGTTCTGTCTGCTTTCCCCTTTCTCTTTTTTTTTTTATTTTTTATCATTTTTGTTGGTTTATTTTTTTCTTTGCTTCATTCTTCAGTTGGCACTCTGCTTTGGTTTTCTTTTTTGGTTTTGTGTTTTTCTCAGCTTTCTTTTTAATTGTTTGATTTCATTCTTGGGATCTTTTGTTTGTCTGGTTGTTCTCTTGCTTTTTGACTTATTTGCTTCTGTTTTTGTTTCTTTTGTGTGTGTGCATGTTTCCTCGTTTCTGTTTCTTTTGTTTGATTTTACTTTTTACTATCTGTCTGGGGCTTTGTTAGTCTTTTTTTGTTTGTTTTTAATCCCCTTTATTGCCAGATGAGCGACTTGTGGGGTATTGGTCACTCTAAGAAGTCGGGCCTGAGGATCTGGGGAGGGAGCACCGAGTCCAGGATGCTGGAACACTAGAGAATTCCCAACCTCAGGGAAAATTAATCACCACGAGCTCTCACGGAGGCCTCTATCTGAATCCAAGACCCAGCTCCACCCAACTGCCAGCAGCTCCCAGCCCTGGATGCCGCACACTAAACAACAAAAATGACAGGAACACAAACCCACCCATCAGCACACAGACTACCTAAAGTCATACTAAGCTAACAGACACCCCAAAACACACCACTTGACATGGCCTTGCTCATCAGAGGGAAAAGACTCAGCTCCACCCACCAGAACGCAGGAACCACTCTGTCCCATCAGAAAGCCTATGCAAACAACTGTACCAAACTCACCACCAGGGCAGAGAACAGAAGCAAGAGGAACTACAACCCTGCAGCCTGGGGAATGGAGACCTCCAATAATGTTAATTAGACAAAATGAGGAGACAGAGAAATATCTTACAGGCAAAGGAGCAAGATAAAAACCAACAAGACCAAATAAATGAAGAGGAAATAAGCAAACCACCTGAAAAAGAATTCAGAATAATGATAGTAAAGATGATCCGAAATCTTGGAAATACAATAGAGAAAACACAAGAAACATTTAACAGGGACCTAGAAGAACTAAAGAGCAAACAGTAATGAACAACACAATACCTGAAATTAAAAATGCTCTAGAAGGAATCAACAGCAGAATAACTGAGGCAGAAGAAAGGATAAGTGAGCTGGAAGATAGAATAGTGGAAACAACTGCCACAGAGAAGAATAAAGAAAAAAGAATGAAAACAATGGAGGACAGTCTCAGAGGCCTCTGGGACAACATTAAGCACACCAACGTTTGAATTATAGGCTTCTGAGAAGCAGAAGAAAAAAAGAAATGGTCTGAGAAAATATTTGAAGTGATTATAGTCGAAAATGTCCCGAACATGGGAATGGAAATAGGCAATCGTGTCCAGGAAGCACACAGAGTCCCATAAAGGACAAACCCAAGGAGAAACATGCTGAGACACATATTAATCAAACTAACAAAAACTAAACACAAAGAAAAAATGTTAAAGCAGCAGGGGAAAAGCGACAAATAACATACAAAGGAATCCCCATGAGGTTAACAGCTGAACTTTCAGCAGAAACTCTACAGGCCAGAAGGAAGTGGCAAGATATATTTAAAGTGATGAAAGAGAAAAACCTACAACTAAGATTACTCTACCCAGCAAGGATCTCATTCAGATTTGATGGAGAAATCAAAAGCTTTACAGACAAGCAAAAGTTAAGAGAATTCCTCCCCACCAAACCAGCTTTACAACAAATGCTAAAGGAACTAATCTATGCAGGAAACACAAGAGAAGGAAAAGACTTACAAAAACAAACCCAAAACAATTAAGAAAATGGTAATAGGAACATACATATCAATAATTACCTTAGATGTAAATGGGCTAAATGCTCCAACCAAAAGACACAAATAATTCATAAAATTCTGCTCTACAAACTAGATATAGAGAAGGTTTGGCTACCAACTTTCAAAGATGGTTTAAAAACCCTGAAAATGGCCAGGTTATTTCTGTCTGTTAATTAGGGGAGAAGTTTCCATTATTGACTCTTATAGACAGAGAGAGCCTTTTCCTGAGCAATCCAGAAGGACAAGAGGTGCATATTTATGGGCAAGCCTGTGGAGGATGTCTTAAAAGTGGAAAAACAAAATTTCTTCTCACATCCTTGAAACCAAAAATCAATATGCCACTAGACTGTTTTATAATTTACAAATGTAAATCTGTGCTTAGTACTAACCACTGAAATGTGCATATTCTCACCTTAATTACCTAAATATTTTAAAATAGATTGCATTTTAATAGATTAAATCTGAGTTGGTTATTAAATACAGTTAATTATGAGATTTATTCATCTGGAAAGAAATTTAATGTAAAGATTACACTCTAAGGATAGAACACTACAACTAGAGGATTTATTTTGAAAGGAAATAAAATGAATCCATATGATTAAAATACAATTGCAAAGATAATGAAAGTGCAATTAATACCAGTCATTCATATTAGCACAAATTTAAAATGAAAAATCTGTATATATTTTAGCTTTGTTTTCAAAACACAAATATCACTTAATTCAAGCTGAAACAAATCCAGATTAAGAAATGGAAAGTACTTTAAAATATCCTGAGAGGGTCTAATGTTTTATAAATTATAAATTAATTTTATTCCTCTAGAATATTAACTATCAAATATATTATAAATAAGAAGGAAGCAACTACATTATTTACTACTAAAGCTATTAACCAGAGAGCCAGTCAGCAAAACTTTATAATGTTAATTGCAACAAGGTACTCTAAATTTCTTACTCTATCTAAAGTGTTTATTGGAGAGTGACTTGTGGGGACCATCAACATGGCGGAGGAGTAAGACGTGGAGATCACCTTCCTCCCCACAAATACATCAAAAATACATCTACATGTGAACAGCTCCTACAGAACACCTACTGTACGCTGGCAGAAGACCTCAGACTTCCCAAAAGGCAAGAAAATCCCCACATAACTGGGTAGGGCAAAAGAAAAAGGGAAAAACAGAGACAAAAGAATAGGGACGGGACCTGCACCTCTGGGAGGGAGCTATGAAGGAGGAAAAGCTTCCACACACTAGGAAACCCCTTCACTGGTGGAGATTGGGGGTGGGCAGGGGGAAGCTTTGGAGCCACAGAGGAAAGCGCAGCAACAGGGGTGCACAGGGCAAAGTGGAGAGATTCCCACACAGAGGATCAATGCTGACCAGCACTCACAAGCCCCATAGGCTTGTCTGCTCACCCGCTGGGGCGGGTGGGGGCTGGGAGCTGAGGCTCGGGCTTCGGAGGTCAGATCCCAGGGAGAGGACTGGGGTTGGCTGCGTGAACACAGCCTGAAGGGGACTAGTGCACCACAGCTAGCTGGGAGGAAGTCCGGGAAAAAGTCTGGACCTGCCTAAGAGACAAGAGACCATTGTTTTGGGTTGCACGAGGAGAGGGGATTCCTTCCCTGTCTGCCCACAGAAGGCAGAGCACCACCTAAACGAGCTCCAGAGACAGGCACAGGCCACGACTGTCAGCTTGGACACCAGAGAAGGGCATGAAATGCTAACACTGATGCTGCAGCCACCAAGACTCCTGTGTGCAAGCACAGGTCACTATCCACACACCCCACCTGGAGCCAGTGCAGCCCACCACTGCCAGGATCCCATGATACAGGGGCAACTCCCCTGGGAGAACACACGGCATGCCTCAGACTGTTGAAATGTCATGCTGGCCTCTGCTGCCACAGGCTCGCCCCGCATTCCAATTATAACTACCATACCCATCCCTCCCCCCAGCATGAGTGAGCAAGAGGCCCCTAATAAGCCCCTGCTTCAACCCCTTCCTGTCTGGGTGGGGAACAGATGCCTGAGGACAACCTACACGCAGAGATGGAGCAAAACCAAAGCTGAAACCCAGGAGATGTATGAACAAAGAAGAGAAAGTGAACTTTCTCCGTGCAGCCTCAGGAGCAATGGAATAAATCCCCACAATCAACTTGATGTATCCTGCATCTCTGGAATACCTGAAGAGACAACGAATCATCCCTAAATTGAGGCGGTGGATTTTGGAAGCAACTGTAGACTTGGGGTTTGCTGTCTGTGAGTGATTGGTTTCTGATTTTTATGTTTATCTTAGTATAGTTTATAACTCTTGTTATCATTGGTGGATTTGTCTATTGGTTTGGTTTCTCATTTCTTTTTTTATTAATACTTTAATTTTAATGATTTTTTGTATTCATTTCTCATTTTTTTCTTTCTTTCTTCTCCCTTTTCTTCTGAGCCATGTGGCTGAGAGCGTCTTGGTGCTCCGGCCTATTGTCAGGCCTGAGCCTTGGAGGTGGAAGAGCCAAGTACAGGACATTGGACCACCAGAGACCTCCCAGTCCCATATAACATCAATCGGCAAGAACTCTCCCAGATATCTCCATCTCAATGCTAAGACCCAGATCCACCCAACGGTGAGCAAGCTGCAGTACTGTATGTCCCATGCCACACAACTAGCAAGACAGGAATACAAACCCACGCATTAGCAGAGAGGCTGCCTAAAATCATAAGGTCACAGACACCACAATACACACCACCGGATGTGGTCCTGCCCACCAGAAAGGCAAGATCCAGCCTCATCCACCAGAACACAGGCACCAGTCCCCTCCACCAGAAAGCCTACACAAGCCACTGAACCAAACTTACCAACTGGGAGCAGACACCAAAAACAACGTGAACTACACACCTGCAGCCTGTGAAAAGCGGACCCCAAACACAATAGGTTAAGCAAAATGAGAAGACAGAGAAGCACACAGCAGATGAAGGAGCAAGGTAAAAACCCACCAGACCAAAAAATTGAAGAGGAAATAGGCAGTCTACCTGAAAAAGAATTCAGAGTAATGATAGTAAATTAGTAATGATAGTAAAACTGTAAAAAATACAAACACATGGAGGTTAAACAATACACTACTAAATAACCAACAGATCATGGAAGAAATCAAAGAGGAAATAAAAAAATACCTAGAAACAAATGACAATGAAAACACAACAACCCCAAACCTATGGGATGCAGCAAAAGCAATTCTAAGAGGGAAGTTTATAGCAATACAATCCTACCTCAAGAAACAAGAAAAATCTCAAATAAACAACCTAAACTTACACCTAAAGCAATTAGAGAAAGAAGAAGAAAAGAAAAAAAAAAACCCCAAATTAGAAGAAGGACTGAAATCATAAAGATCAGATCAGAAGTAAATGAAAAAGAAATGACGGAAATGATAGCAAAGATCAATAAAACTAAAAGCTGGTTCTTTGAGAAGATAAACAAAATTAATAAACCATTAGCCAGACTCATCAACAAAAAAGGGAAAAGACTCAAATCAATAGAATTAGAAATGAAAAAGGAGAAGTAACAACTGACACTGCAGAAATACAAAGGATTATGAGAGATTACTATAAGCAACTATATGCCAAAAAAATGGACAACCTGGAAGAAATGGACAAATTCTTAGAAAAGCACAACCTTCCAAGACTGAACCAGGAAGAAATAGAAAACATAAACAAACCAATCACAAGCACTGAAATTGAAACTGTGATTAAAAATCTTCCAACAAACAATGGCCCAGGACCAAATAGCTTCACAGGCAAATTCTATCAAACATTTAGAGAAGAGCTAACACCTATCCTTCTCAAACTCTTCCAAAATATAGCAGAGGGAGGAACACTCCCAAACTCATTCTACGAGGTCACCATCACCCTGATGCCAAAACCAGACAAAGATGTCACAAAAAAGAAAACTACAGGCCAATATCACTGATGAACATTGATGTAAAAATCCTCAACAAAATACTAGCAAACAGAATCCAACAGCACATTAAAAGGATCATACACCATGATCAAGTGGGGTTTATCCCAGGAATGCAAGGATTCTTCAATATATGCAAATCAATGAATGTGATACACCATATTAACAAACTGAAGGATAAAAACAATGATAATCTCAATAGATGCAGAGAAAGCTTTCAACAAAATTCAACAGCCATTTATGATAAAAACCCTCCAGAGAGTAGGCATAGAGGAAACTTACCTCAACATAATAAAGGCCATTTATGAAAAACACACAGCCAACATCGTTCTCAATGGTGAAAAACTGAGACCATTTCCACTAAGATCAAGAACAAGACAAGGTTGCCCACTGTCACCACTATTATTCAACACTTTTGGAAGTTTTAGCCACAGCAATCAGAGAGGAAAAAGAAATAAAAGGAATCCAAAACGGAAAAGAAGAAGTAAAACTGTCACTATTTTCAGCTGACATGATACTATACATAGAGAATCCTAAAGATGCTACCAGAAAACTACTAGAGCTAATCAATGAATTTGGTAAAGTAGCAGGATACAAAATTAATGCACAGAAACCTCTTGCGTTGCTATACATTAATCATGAAAAATCTGAAAGAGAAATTAAGGAAACACTCCCATTTACCATTGCAACAAAAAGAATAAAATACCTAGGAATAAACCTATCTAAGGGAAAAAGACCTGTATGCAGAATACTATAAGACACTGATGACAGAAATTAAAGATGATACAACCAGATGGAGAGATATACCATGTTCCTGGATTGGAAGAATCAACATTGTGAAAATGACAGTACTACCCAAAGCAATCTACAGATTCAATGCAAACTACCAATGGCATTTTTCATAGAACTAGAACAAAAAATTTCACAATTTCTATGGAAACACAAAAGACCCTGAATAGCCAAAGCAATCTTGAGAAAGAAAAACAGAGCTGGAGGAATCAGGCTCCCTGACTTCAGACTATACTACAAAGCTACAGTAATCAAGACAGTATGGTACTGGCACATAAACAGAAATATAGATCAATGGAACAGGATAGAAAGCCCAGAGATAATCCCACACGTATATGGTCACCTTATCTTTGATAAACAAGGCAAGAATATACAAGGGAGAAAAGACAGCGTCTTCAATAAATGCTGCTGGGAAAACTGGACAGCTTCATGTAAAAGAATGAAATTAGAACACTCCCTAATATCATACACAAAAATAAACTCAAAATGGATTAAAGACCTAAATGTAAGGCCAGACACTATAAAACTCTTAGAGGAAAACATAGGCAGCACACTCTACGACATAAATCATAGCAAGATCCTTTTGACCCACCTCCTCGATAAATGGAAATAAAAACGAAAATAAACAAATGGGACCTAATGAAACTTAAAAGCTTTTGCACAGCAAAGTAAACCATAAGATGAAAAGACAACCCTCAGAATGGGAGAAAATATTTGCAAATGAAGCAACTGACAAAGGATTAATCTCCAAAATTTACAAGCAGCTCATGCATCTCAATATCAAAACAACAAACAACACAATCCAAACATGGGCAAAAGACCTAAATAGACATTTCTCCAAAGAAGATACACAGATTGCCCACAAACACATGAAAGGTTGCTGAACATCACTAATCATTAGAGAAATGCAAATCAAAACTACAATGAGATATCACCTCACACCGGTCAGAATGGCCATCATCAAAAAATCTACAAACAATAAATGCTGGAGAGGGTGTGGAGAAAAGGGAACCCTCTTGCACTGTTGGTGGGAATGTAAATTGATACAGCCACTGTGGAGAACAGTATGGAAGTTCCTTAAAAAACTAAAAATAGAACTACCATACGACCCAGCAATCCCACTACTGGGCATATACCCTGAGAAAACCATAATTCAAAAAGAGTCATGTACCACAATGTTCATTGCAGCATTATTTACAATAGCCAGGACATGGAAGCAACCTAAGTGTCCATCGACAGATGAATGGATAAAGACGATGTGGCACATATATACAGTGGGATATTACTCAGCCATAAAAAGAAACAAAATTGAGTTAATTGTAGTGAGGTGGATTGACCTAGAGTCTGTCATACAGAGTGAAGTAAGTCAGAAAGAGAAAAACAAATTCCATATGCTAACACATATATATGGAATCATAAAAAAAAAAAAATGGTACTGAAGAACCTAAGGGCAGGACAGGAATAAGGACGTAGATGTAGAGAATGAACTTGAGGACACGGGGAGGGGGAAGGGTAAGCTGGGATGAAGTGAGAGTGTGGCATGAACATATATATTCTACCAAATGTAGAATAGATAGCTAGTGGGAAGCAGCCACATAGCACAGGGAGATCAGCTCCGTGCTTTGTGACCACCTAGAGGAGTGGGATAAGGAGGGTGGGAGGGAGGAGCAAGAGGGAGCGGATATGGGGATATATGTATATGTATAGCTGATTCACTTTTTTATACAGCAGAAACTAATGCAACATTGTAAAGCAATTATACTCCAATAAAGATGTTAAAAAATAAGTAGTGTTTATTGGTATGTCAGAAACTCTTGTTATGGAGAAATTGTTAAAAAATTGTGTTAACAGACTTAGAGAACGATCTTATCTTACCGGAGGATGGGTGAGGGGGGCGCGGATAGACTGGGAGTTCGGGATTGATGTGTGTGTACACCCTGCTCTATTTAAAATAGGTAACCAACAGGGACCTACTGTATAGCACAGGGAGCTCTTCTTAATACTCTGTGAGAACTTAAATGGTAAAAGAATTTGAAAAAAAATAGATACATGTATATGTATAACTAAATCACTTTGCTGTACCTCTGAAACTAACACAACAGTGTTAATCAACTATGCTCCAATACAAAATAAAAATTTTCTTTTTATTAAAAAAAAATTGCATTAAATATCCATGATAATTTAATTGGACAAATTGTGGCTAATGCTTATAGCTAGACATTTTTTAATTTATTAAAATTGTTTCTGTGTACATTTCATAAACAAAATTTTCTCAAGACCTATAAAGTTTACTAAATGAATATATGTGGTTAACCAAAAATTCAAATGTGAAATAAAATATTTGGTGAATTAAATATACACAGTAATTATGCCCAAAAAAGTCCATTGACTCAGCCAATAGTCAAGGTAGAATCTCTCTGAAATATAAATATTAGCAAGAAGTCAAGAAAACAAAATTAATGAATTAGCTAACTGTTCTTTCTGCTATGCATATCAGCTGTGAATTATATAGGTACATTGCAAGGAAATTTAAAAAAAAACATTTTAAGGAATATTTTATTATGTTGCTGCCATTCCAACCACCTTTAGGGGAAATTTTTTTAAAATAAAATAAGCTAACCTTCCTTTTATTGTTGTAAAATTCAGGAAAAAGAGTTTGGTCACATTAACTTGAAATTTTAAAAAACGAATCATAAAACTGAAGAGGACAATGATGTATATATGTATATATATTTTTTAACAGTGATAATCAACTATTTTTAAACTATTTCTGTTTTTTATGAATATGCAAATCTCATTTCTAAGCCGAATTTTGAATACATTTCCCTCAGTGGTATCCGCAATATTCCCCCCATGCCAAGAATCTCTTAGGAATAAGAGGTAGTCTACCTTTGATATCTTCTACCATATAAGAAAATATCTTTGAGTTTTACTTCCTGTTATTTGCATTTATATATTCAAAAAATTGTTATGATAAATGTTAATTATTTTTTCATTTCCCAAGTATATGCCTAAATGCTGGTGAGGAAGAATTGGGGAAGGACGCCCTGTTGAGTCTCTGAGAAGCACCCCCTGAAAACCGTGTTTATGATCAATTCCCAATACTAACATTGCACTTTCCCTGGGTACTAAAGTCATACAGGGCATAATCTTCCACACCCTGATTTAAATCTCTTTTTGTTACTTAATAAACTTGTTACAAGTTACGATAAATGATAATTCTGGTTTGTGACAGATGATCCATCTCTAAGAACCTACAACAGTGATTTCAATGTTTTTAAAAACGTGCAAAAATAGATACCACAAGAAATTCATCCAGACCTATATTTCATAAAGTCTTTTCCTAAATTGTTGCATAAGTATGTATTCATATTTGAATGAAGCAAAAATAACTTTGATCTTATAAATAAGACTCACTACAGGCTTCTCTGCCAGAGAATATGTCTCTCTCTACATGCAACTGGAATTGCTGAATCTAAGTCAGGACCAGTTTGTGATATTTTATTAAATAGTTAGACATGTTATACCTGCTAAAATCAGCACATTCCTTTCAGATTACTCTTTAAGTTGTTTTTAAATGAAAAAAATGATCTTTAAGGTGTTAATCATTTTTCAAAAGAAGGCCTAATGTTTGCTACAGTGTGAATATTACTGGTTGTCTCTGATTACTGTTGTAGTTCGCCAGCATCTCATTTGGTTTTCATCAGCTCCAACTCTAATATGGGTCATATGGGGGAATATTGAATAAAGAGGCAGTACCCTACAGTAAATACCTCGAGATGCGGATTGGTTCTGTTCACTCAACCTGTTCCTCATTAGAAGGAGATTAGGGATAGAGGATGACAGAGAGGGTGAAGAATTGGTCAAGGAAGAGCAAAAGCTAATTTTTTAAACCTAAACAATAAGTTCTCAACCAGAAATTAATGTTACATTGCATAAAATATGGTTTTGTTTTGTGTAGGATTTAATGTGTTTATTTTCTCTTGACAGAGTCACCTCAAATGTCTCAGCACTTCTCTGGCACACTGAGGAGTCCGCATCCAATGCATGAGCTAGCTCACTGTGAGAGGGGGAAAGAGCAGTGTCCTCAGCATGAAAATCAGGAGGAAAGTGAGTTAGGAGTCTAACTATCTCATCATCTTTTACTTGTACTGTGCCCTTGGAATAAAGACGTAGGAGCAAGTAACTTGATGTTTTAAATTTGCCACTTAATTTCATTAAAGTTTCTCTTGCTCAACAAATATAGGTCTGGAATGCAGTGTGGCAAAGACAGTCAGTTTACCAATTATTTCATGTACCCCCTTATACTTCCCAGTCCTTTTGCAGTTAGGTGGGGCCATGCGACTCGTTCTGGCCAACAGAATTACACAGGTCTTTTCCACAGGTCTTTTCACTTAATCACCAGTGAAAGGCCTTCTAAAACCTGCTTTGCCTATCTCATGGATTCAGATACAAGGTAGCGGGGCCTCTGCCAGCCAGAATCCCTGAGTGACTGTGAATCCAAAGCCTTACCAGCCGCAGTTACTAATTTGCATTGGATATATTTCATGAGCAAGGGGAAAATATTGTTGGGTTAAGCCATTGAGATTTTAGGGTTAATCCATCACTTCAGCATATTATAGCAAAACTGCAAGAATAATGGAAGAAATGAAAGAACTTCTTGGTCTACCTATACCATCATTTGACAAATGTGATTAATTAAGAGATGTCTAGAACTGTTATTAAACTCAAAATACTCAGGTAAACATTCAGAGAAGACTTTCCAGATGGTCTTTGGGGAGTGTAACATAAATTCTTCATGAAAAAAAAATTTTCTCTACCATCAATCATCTATTCCTGACTATAACAAGTGCATCCTTCCCCTGGTCTCAATTTTTCTATTAATAATTTGCTGCCATATGCCTAAATTCTCTTGGTAGATGTTATTTTTCAATATTGACATGATTTATGATTGGAAAAGGCAGTTTATAATATTCTGTAACCCGTGGATTAAAACACCTGTTACGTTTTGGGGAATACAAAGCTCCTAATTCATATATCAGAAGAATAAATGGATGACTATGGGAATACAGAAATATCCCAAAATGCTGGTGCTCTAAAACAAAATCCTTGTGCTGGTATACAATGTAAATTATACAATACCACAGTTGGCTGGTACAGAGGATATGACCTGAAATGATCTGAGTCAAGAAGAATCATACCTTTCCCCAGGATTTAGAGATTTGGGACCCAGAAAGTTTAATCATTTCCCTCCAGGTAGCTGTCGGAAGTCAGGTTTTCTACCACGTGGAGAAAGAAAGTCTTCAGTAAGATGAATAAAAATAAATGCAACAGATATAAATTTTTAGTTGTGCAAGATAAGTACGTTCTAGAGAGCTGCTGTACAATATTGTGCCTATTGGATATTGAAAACTTGCTTTCCCACAGAGGACTTTAAAAAACAGATTAAATGTTCATCTGTGAAAATAGTTCTGACTTTTGCAAATAGGTTAACAATCTGTGTTGTACATTTAAAATCTGTTGAGAGGGTAGATCTCATGTTAAGTGTTCTTATCACAATAAAAATTAAAATTAAAAAAAGCTAATGCATCCAAAGAAACTGAGATGAGTCATTGAAGAAACTTTGAGTTCTTGGTTCCATTATTACTGAGGCCCCCTTCTTGGATTCTAGTATCCCTATGCAACTCATATTTTAACTGGATCACCTGCCCCTTAAGACTTAGTTAATGGACTTGAACCATAATTGCACTATTTGTGGACGATTCAAAAAACTTCCCAAGATTTCTGTTAATCACTAGGGATTGGAGGGTGGGCGTGGAATGTGGAAGTGGCTTAGATTTTCATGGTCATCTCTGGCTTCTGCTGAGTTAATTCTGTTAATTTTTTCAGCCTCAAGCATGGCATTTGTGTGCATGACAGATTCTACTGAAGATTTGAAAAAGCCAGGATAGGATTTACAGTTTTAAAATGGAAAAAAGTTTTTAGTATTAAACTTCTGATCACCCCATTCCAGGACTTTTTTCCACTGGCCCTGTTATCCCACTTAGAATTCCCAGTTCTCCCCATCACTGATTCCTTTCTTCCTCTATCCCATCTCCCCCTTCTCAGCTTCTCCTTTCCAGGAGAGTTCAAATAATCATCTGAACACTGCTTTGAAATTCAAACCAAAGCCCAGATTTGCATATTCAAATCGATTTATGGACTCAGTAGAAAAACATTAATTTACAGTGCCCACCTTCCTTAGGCAGAAGTCGTTGTAGACAGCAATTTTCCCCTTCACTCCTATCATAAATTAGCCTTTCTGTTTGTGCTGGGTCAACCTTAAGAGTCCCAAATGCACAATGCACTGGTAAAGACCAATGCAGATTAGTTAAATACCTTATTTATACAACATTTAAGTGAAACTATTTACTTTCAATACATTTTGTTCCCCTAAAAGGGAAAGCCAATAGGGATTAGTAAAATAACTATTTTATACAATACTTTAGTTAAATATCTTTACCTTCAAGTATAGGGCACTTCCAGCCAGGTTAATACATGGTTGGCAACCAAAGGTCTTTGGGGACATGCTTTAATTAACGAGTATAATAAATGTTGAAGTAGATAGAAGTGACATAATTGTGTGCTCCTAGAAAGCTTTAAGAGTTTTTTTGCAATATTATTCACTAACTGCTCATTTAGTGGATAAGTATTTTTCATAGCGAGTAAAAAAAGTAAAACTTAGTCTTAAATTATCATATTACCTGAACTATAGTGGTAGAGACAAGAAAACATATATTCTAAGTGTCTAATCATTAGTGTTTCTCCATGTGGACTTCCTCAAACAAGTAATATATTTCTAATTTGAATATTTCCAAAATCTCTCTTGTATTTTTTAAAAATACTCAGGTTGCCTAATTAATATCTCCCATGTAAGATGTCTTAGCAGGATTCAATCCTTTTCACTGAAATCGAGAATTAAAAATATGAAAAGGCAAAGAGCAGGTTAGAGCACATACTTGAAATCTATAAGATAATGACTTAATCAGTACAAATGAGTGTATTTCCCCTTGAGGCCCTTTCTCTTGCAGTGCAACACTGCCAGGTACCTGGCAGGTGTGTATATCTTTTCCTCGGAGAGATGAAGAACATCTCCAGCAAGGGCAACCTTTGAAACTTCCAATTCCTGGGTTTATTGTTATAATCAGAAACAGATTTAAAAAATCAAAATAAAGAAGCAGATATTTAATGAGAGCTCTGGCAGACATGAGGACGTGGCCTGCCGATCGTTCAAGAGAGACTCACTGCTCAGCTGTGAGGAGTGTGGTTAGCCGATAACCTCAGGCTCTTAGCGCCTTCAAGGTTTGCCAAGCTTTTAGTCCAAGTTTTTATGCTGGCTCCCAGTCAAAGGCTGATTAAAGCTAAGTAAAGTTCTACTCCCAATTAGCTTTCCTCTAACATAAATCTTTGCTCCAGAGCTCGCTACCAGGCTCGCAGAGACATTCTGAGTTTTGCCTGGTAAACTGATTGCCTCTTCCTTACTCCCTTTTTCTTTCATAGGTATTACTCTGCAGTAAAACTTTTGTCTCAGCATCCCGATTTCCAGATAACTCAAGGAGCACAGTTGGTACCAGGAGTGGTCTGAGAAGGCAGGCGGTAAGATGGGGTATGGGGACTGTCACTCACTCCTCAGCTGGCAATGCAGATCCCACCTGAGTGGCAAGTGGAGCACCAACAGCCTCTGGAACGACGGAGTGTTCCAATCATTAAAATTTACACCTGTGGCTCCCTGGGAGCCTGTCTGCTGGAGGGCTGTGCTGTGAATAGTGTAAAGATTCAGGCATTTGAACAGTACAAGGGTGTTAATAAATATAAAAATAATGAAATTAAATAATTTTTACTAAGTTCGTTGCTGCCTTAAAGGTGGATAATGAAAAGCTTAAAGAAATTAACAAATAGTTGAAAGTTAAGTGTGACAGCAAGAGAGCCTCTTAGGTAGCTAAGAAGCAGCCCTCTTCTCATGCAGTGGGCAAGCAGAAAAAGATGACGATCAAGCCCAGTATTCAATAGCTTAGAGTTGCTAAGCTTCAAAGATGGATGAATGTTGAATTGAGGCGTGGTTCTCATGCTGAAGTCAGAGTCCTAGATGGGTAATACTTGGATGCTGTCACATGGTATAGAGACATCTAGGTGGGTACCCCTGAAGAGTCTGACTCCCCACCATTTTCTGAATGTACAGAATAGTCCCACTCCTCCCCATTAAGAACTAGCACTCTTCCACATGGAGAGATAATATAGAGGTTTCCCCCACACAAAGCAACAAAGTCCGTCTCAGGAGCTTCCCTGACTTCTCCTCCTGGCCAACGGACCTACAATAAATGTTGACTTAACGATGCGTCCAGGGAAGTGTTGGCTCTAATGAGGGATAAAATAGACTATATACCAAAAGAGCTATGAGAGGTAGCAAGCAGGGGACAGAGGAGAACTTACAGAACTGGATTCAGCAGGTACCCAGGTAAAGGGGCTTGACCATAAGACTGGATAAGGGAGAGTTTATTGACTTGGAGATAGGATTTAACTTTTTTTTGAAAAGCCAGGAAATAGTGCAAATTTGCTGCTAGGATTTCTAGCAGAATCCAGGGAAAAGTCACCCAGGGTGAGTGATATTGAAATACCTGAATTGCTGTGGCAGATGGTAGAGGAAGGGAATAAAAGGCTCAGGGATTTGGGTCTGCTGGAAGTTATGTTATGTGAGGCCACAAGACCCAAAAGAGGATTATGTTCCTTGAGAAGGCCTAGAAAACACACTATTTACCAAGACCATAATGAATGTGCTGGTGTGAGCATCATTAGCATCATAAAGGGTTCAGTGATAGCTCTTTTCTGTAGGCCAGGGCTGATGGTAGACACTATCACAGAAACTAGCTTGCGGATAACAAAGGGGCCGGCAGGTCCCTGATGCAATAAAAGTCAGGTGGTGTGACTTAACTGCCAGAAGTCAGGGCGTTATAATTATTTTAATGAGCTACAAAATCAGAGTGCCTGCCAGGAGTGCCTGACCAGTAGAGAATTATGGAGAAGGTTAAAAGAACATGGCATATCCCAAGGGGCAAAATAGGTTGGCAGTCATCAGGGTAGTGCTGAATATATACAATAAAAAATGAGGAAGAGACAGAACATAGAACAGTGGTTACCAGAGGCTGGGGAGTAGGGGGAAAGGAATGGGGAGTTATTATTTAATGGGAACCGAGTCTCAGTCTGGGATGATGAAAAAGTTTTGGAAATGGGTATGGTGTTGGATGCACAGCAATGTGATTATACTTAATGCCAATAAACTGTACACTTAAAATGTTTAAACTAGTAAATTTTGTTATGTATATTTTACCACTCACCGTAAAAACTGTGAGACAAAAAAAAGGTGAGCAAGAATGGATGAGCAAAAGGCTGAGAGTATTGCCCCAATAAAATGTCATGACTGCTTGCCCAGCTTAGTCAGGTTCAGACTAGAATCTATTGATTGAAGAGGTGACCAAAACCCTCAGGGGAGCTGCATCATCCCTGCAACATGATGACAAGTATACAGTGGAATGATCCCCTCCCTCTCCCCACACAGACTTGTGGCCATTTACTCAAGCTATTATATACCAGGGAAAGAGGGATACCCAGGTGTCTGAGGACACAGAGTTCAAGATATCACTGATACCAGAAGACATGAAGTGTCTTCCTGACCTCCATGTTAGAATGGGAGCAAATGGGAGCAAGGAGAGGGAGTCCTGACCAAAGTCTGGCTTACAGTATATTAACCAAATCCACACTTTTACCCAGTGGTAATACCCCTAGTTCCCAAATGGATTAACATTCTTGGCAGTTAAAGAAAAAAAACAGCACAGGTTACTTGGTCTGTGGAACAGAGGAGGTAGAGTTGCTCTCACAGTTGGGGGCAAGTTTGGTCCTTTCAGGTCTTACTTTTAAGATTTGTTAGGTAGGACCAAGCTGTGGTCAGTCTAGGCTAATTATTCCCTGCTACTGAGGCAAGACCATTCCGTGTCTATACCCAATTCCCAGTGAATCATGAGGTTTTCTATGTGGGCTAGTGGAAATAGGTACTCTTCCCAAACCCATATGAGCACCAGGCAATGTTACTCCTACTGTTTCAGGATGCCTCTTTCCCTAGCCTTATGTAGTTCCTTCATACACATGTGCTGCTCTCTACTCAGCTGAATATTGGTGGGAGACTACTGAAGATATCTGGAATTCTTTGCTCAGCTTTCTCTTCTCTGGTACAATGTCCTGCAGACAAGGATCACTGTCCTTTGTTGTAAACTATCGTATTATGCGTGTGCGTGTGTACATATACACATTTACATCTATCAGCCTGATTTTAGATTTCATTTGTTTGTTATTTCAGGTGGTAAACAAATCCAGTCCTATTACTCCATCTTGGTCAGTAGTAGATGTCTTCTCACACTTACATACCTTATAAGTACCAGTTTCTAATTAAATGGTAGTTATAGATTTTCTGTAATCTTTTTGTTAAAGTAACTCTCCAAAGATTACCTCCTGTTAACATTGTCAACTCTGCTTTACTTTTTTCTTTAAAGTGGAAAGTGAAAAACTTAAATTTCACCAAGCATAAAGAGATATTTTCACTACTCCTTGTATTGACTGCCCTCTTTAAATACTATCTGTATTTTGGGGTTTTACTGCCCAAAGCACATTGTGCCTTAGGACAAGTTGCTTATGGAATTATTTTCAGTGGATCTATCTTATTCAAAAGAGAGGAAATGTATTTCCCCAAATGAATGTTTATAAATATGTTCTCTAAGCCAGGTCAGTAATAATTCCAAAGTTTTGGCTCAGTGTGTAAATCAAATATGAAAATCCATGAGAACTTCTGAGACCTTTTGCTTTAGGCCTTAATTCAAGCTTTTCAATAAAGCTGGATTTAACCAACTACCACTCACATTTAATTCAATTAAACAAGTATATATTGAGGCTCCATTATGTGCAAAGTCCCACTGTGCCATGAGGAGGAGTGGGCAGAGCCTGTACTTAAAGTGGTGATATCAGTACTGTACAGTAATTTAAGCAACTTCTGTACAAATCAACATGGTAAATGCCACAAACGGTGTTTTCAGCAAACTCTCATCGAGGATCAAATTAGCGCTCATGAAGAAATGTAAAATTTGAAATGTGCCTTGCAGAGTTTCAACTAGAAATAACCGGACAAAGCTGTCAAAAGAGTGAGACCAAAATCAGCAAATACACAAATGTCAGAATGTATTGGATGAATTCAGAGGAAAATGGATGCAGTTAATTCAGCTTGGGTAGGGTATAGCTCACACGCATGAGAGTACACTGGGAAAATAGGATCTGGATCCTTTTTGTTGAAGGCCTTTGTTGCCAAGCAGAGAATTTTCTACCTAATGACAATAAAGAGCTTCTAAAATTTTTTGAACTTGAGAATAACTTTGTCAGCAAAATAAATAATACATGATGTTGAGCATAAAATAATGATTTAGAGAACTTGGTCATTGGAAGAATATATGAGACATCAGAAAACAGAAAAATTAGGACAAAGCAGAGATGTTTTACATAACATGATGCTTTTAAAAGGTAAATAAAATTCTCAGGTAGAAGAAACAGCATCAGCCTAGGAAGGAGATGTGAAGAAAGAGTAAAAGTAGAAGCCGGTCTCTAAAAAAGCTCCTAGTTACAGAAAGTATAGAAGAATTTTTAGAAAACAAAATGTCTAACAAACTTGAAATATGCTAAATTTCAGAAACAAATTAAAACAATTAATGCCATTTTCACTTTGAAAATTATCAAATATCAAAAAATGATAGGACTCCAAATTTTAAAGGATGTCTTTCTGCAATACATACCATAAAGCTTAAATTATTTAAATCCACTGTCCCTTCAAGGACTCTGTCAACTGAAAAAAAAATGCACAACCTAAAAGTTGAGAATTATGTTTATTCAGCAAATATACTGAGGACTTAAGCCCAGGAGACAGCCTCTGGGTTAATTCTGAAGGACTACTGTTCCGAAGAGGTAAGGGAGGAGCCAGGATATATACAATTTTGAATTGATTCAAGATTTGTAGTGTCCTATTTGTAGGATCCCCATGAGCATATCTACAATTTAAATTGCAATAGCAGGAAATATATTTTGGAAAAGGTATTTTAATTCATTGGCAGGCTATTAACTGTTGAAAATGTGGACTAATTAGTTTTTCTATGTTGCAGATAGACTGTTTTAAAAAGCAGAATTTGCCGATAGACTTCTTGCTAACTTTTTAGTTTGTACCAAAACAAGTTCATGAAGTCAAATTACTTTTGCTGGAATAACTGACTATTGAGATACCTACTATCTAGAGCACCACAAAAATTAAAGTGTTATTAAAGTTTAATACAAACATTTTGTAGATAAAATGTGCCATAACAAGCCGACCAGTTCTTGAATCTCTCTTTGTAGTTCGTATTTCTGAACCCATATGTTAAATATTTAGAATGATGTTATGTTAAGTTATTTAAGGAAAAAATCAGTTAATATTTATAGTTGATTTACTATTAGAAGCATCATTCTGATTTATATTTCACACCTAATACTTTCATACTAGCAAAAACAAATAAACATAAAATTATATATATAATAAGAGTATGGGAATTTTAAAACATTGCTCTCTAATTATAGATCTAAAACTAGAAGGGTTTTTAAGGCAGTATTTTAGTTCGGGCCAGGAAACATCAAGTGATCGTTTCAAAGCCGCAAAGCTAGGGTGTACACAGGAGGATTCAGGGTTATTTTTTTTATCCTAGTACAGTGCTGTTTCCACAACATCATGATATCTCCCTGAATTAAGAAGGAACTTAATTTTAGCCTCTTTCATTAAACCAAACATTTTACATTTTTTGGATAGAAATTCAAAAAATTAGATCTAGAAAGAGAGATGATAATGTTAATCGCTTATTACTATTTATTACTCATTATAATTTCTTATATTGTAAAAACACATACCTGCTCTTAAAAGACATATGTCATGATACATTATACATACTTTTAAAGATAACACATGGAAACTTATTCAGCAGAAACTAAAGATAATTGACTATATTTACTAACAGGTAGTATATATCATCAACATTAATAAAGCTCAGAGGAGATATTCTCTAATACTGCATTATCTATCATGCCAGCTAATGCTAATAGTAATTAAGCAACAGAGAAAAAGGCTGGGCTAAACACCTAAATTACAGATGCTATTTACCAACATATTTGGTTCTATTAGAAAATCTGAAAAAAATTTTAAATGATCATCCAGAAAACAGTGAAAGAGATGTAAAGGGGTTTTTTTTTTTTGGACAGTAAAGTTATTGTCCTAGTTGACGTACAATGAATATACCTCATTTTTGTACCTCTAATATGGTATAACTTACTGTCAACAACAACCCTAATGTAATTTTTGAATTTCAAGATTCTATCTCTTATTTATAAATTCATAAAAATATCACTGTTTTGGAAACATGTTTAATCCAATGGGTTTTGAATTATCCCAAATACTTATTCTTCCTTCTTACCAAAGAGCCATATAATCCAATGGAGAGAAGGAGAGACCAAGTCCTAGGTCCTTACCTAGACCCCTATGGGAGAAATATTCTTTTGCCTGAATTAATAATTCTCAGAAATTGGTGTCTTCAAGTAGTTCTTCCTCTTGTTTAGCTGTTTGACGGTAGAGATATTCCTCTTCTAATGCAGATATAAAAAGATAAAAATCCACTGTAGACCTCCAGGGCATCCCAACTTTAGTATACACATGTATCACATGCATCTTGTTAAAAAAGCAGATTCTGACTCAGTAGGTCTGAGGTGAGGCTGTGATTCTGCCTTTCTAATGAGCTCCCAGGTGATGGTGATGCTGCTGCTCATAGGCCACACTTTGAGGGGTAAGAAGTAAACCACTTTTCCTTCCCTCTTTTCATTAGCCCTTGAAATGTATTTCTGACATTATTCAGTTAGGAATCAGAATGCATTAGGGAAGGTGAATAATAGTTGTCCTTCCTCCCAGTGTCATGATTTTACTTTAAATAAAATTGAAATAGTACCATTATACCATATTTCAGGTTAACATCAGTTAAATCGTCTCTGCTTGACTGCCTTGTAATTTAATCACCATTTATAGCCTTAATTCTTTGGGAATGTAAATTCTAAAATCAAAACAACTGATTGGGACTTCCCTGGTGGTGCAGTGGTTGAAGGTCCGCCTGCCAATGCAGAGGACACAGGTTCGATCCCTGGTCCAGGAGGATCCCACGTGCTGCGGAGCAGCTAGGGCCGTGTGCCACAGCTACTGAGCCTGACTTTTTTTCCCTGATCTGGTCAATCTTGTGAAGGAAGTAGATAGATTGAGGCTGTTTTCACAGGTAGTTAGACAAAAGTATGTTAGTAAAACAAACTATGACTCAGTAAAGGATTTGGGGGGTCATTAAAAGGGCCAAAATATTTCCCTTAAATAGGATGAAAGTCAAATTGATTTAATTTTCTCTTTCTTTCCCCCTTTGACTTAGCTGGGTCTGGCAGCCTGATTGCATGATATTCAAATTTCTGAGGCAATGTACTCACAGTCTTCCTTTATTGAGCTTGTCTCAATAAGATGTCTTCATTTTTTCCTTTAAGTTTCAGTGTGAAAAAGATTTCATCAAGTTACAGGTATGGTAATTTGTCTCTATAATTTAATATCTACCAATTTACATTTAAATTATCTAACAAATTATTTGCTTTATAATATAGAATCTATAAAACAGTACTAAGTGGTAGTATAAAATTGGTGGTAATGCAAAACTGGAATAGAGTATATGAAGTATTACTAGTCTACAACAGGTAATGAGTAGCTAGATTGATAAAAATTCTAGGCTTGCTAACAGTTTGCATGTATGACTAATTTAGGAAACATATAGTTGAAGCAATTGCCTATATTTCAATATTCCTATGACTATTCCTATGAAAGTTAATGAAAAATTCAACAAAATTCAACAATATTCATATGAAAGTCAATGAAAAATTACTTATTAGGATTTGTTCCAAAGTGTCTGCTTTATTACACTATGGTTTGAGGAGAAAGTTTTCAAAACAAGTTGTCAATCATGATATAAATTCAACTTCATTTCAAAAAAGTTATCTTCAAATGATCATAAACATGGAGAGACTAATTGAGTAAATCAAAAATCTGCAGCTGAAATTTGTATGACTGAGACTCTTACCATGAGTTATATCTACTGACATGGCGGAATTGTTAGATATTATTTAATTCATATAAAAAGGGCAGGTAGATCCACTACCAAGTAAGCTACACATACACAGTGATAATAACTGTCTTTACGAGATGAACTCAGTATTGGTTTTCTGCTAGATACTGTGTTCCACAGGCCACTTACTCTCTCAGTAATCTCAGGTGCTCAATAAATACTGGTTAACTAGAATTTTCAGTGAAGTTGCACACCACATACAGTTGTTCTAAGACACCCTCACTCTTGACTAATGCCACTGATGAACATCAGGACCATGTACTACACAAGTTGGGGTTTTTACAGTGTGAGTCCGTAGAAACATTCCCCACTCCTTGACTCAAGTTAACTAGAAGAATATCCAGCTTCAAACTCATGAGCCCCAAGTCTTAACCAATAAACCAGATTAACTTTACTAAAGCAACCAAATCAATTAAATTACTAACAAATCTGTTATAAGAAAATAATTACCTTAATTGTTTAAATAATACTCTCAACTTCAAATGCTTTCACCTCTCTTCTTTCATATACACAGGATTTTAAAGCACAAAAAGACACTCTGGTCTAATCATACTTTCCTATACAAACATCAACACCTATCCTTCCTCCACTCACCTTCCTGTCTCCAGTCATGAATGAACAAAATCAATCAGTATTATTAATCGAGGACCTACTCTGTGTTTGGCTCTGTTAGGTACTGAGAACTCAGTAGAAAGTCATAATTCCTACCGTCTTGGCATTTACATCATAGCTCCCAAAGCAGACAATAATTAAGTAATTAGTTATTTACATCACAATTGTTATTACTACTCTAAAAGACTAGTGTTGCAATGAGACTGGATAACAGAGGCATTTGATCTATTCGAGGAACCATGGAAGACGATCTTTGGGAATTCCTGGTAATTGATGTTTAAGCTGATGTCTAATGAATGAAGAGTTGGCAAGGCAGAGGGTGGAAATGGAAGAGGGCTGTGCAGGGAGCACTCCAAGCTGAGAATGAGACAACTTCCTACAGCTCCCAGGACCAAAGAGCATTTCAAAAACAGGTAAGAGAACATGTAAGTAAAATGAAGTTTTAACCAACTTAAGGTATATCAAAGTTATGGCTGAAGGAACTGGAATAATAGTTAAAATTTTATTTTCATAATGAAACAATTGTTTGTCAAAAGTTCTTTCTCCTTGTCATTAATGCTTATGCATTCATGAATACAAATCTGTCTTTGTAAACTATATGTAATTAAGCTTTGTACTCTGTCTGGTAGCTGTTATTCACATACACCTTGCACAGATTTCAATGAAGTCCTTTTTTATAGTAATCTGTCATTGTTAACTTAATTTCTAATGAAAATGATGTATACAGGAAGAATAAGGATAATCAGAAATCATTATTTTCATTTTTCAAAGTTTGAAAAGAAACTCTTTTAATAGGTGTAAGAATAACACAGTTATTACAAATTGTGAAAATTTAATGTCCTTTGAGGTCTGTTTTACACCAATGAAAAGAAGACCCTTAGGGAATTTCTAAAACATAGGATTATGAAAACTTTGAAATTAGAAAATATTTTAAGTAAAAAAGATTTTAAATACAGATAAATTATAAGATTTAACAACTAATTTTTATAGAATGTTCTGAATTTCATTTGTGTGGCATATCAAACTAAATTGAACAAACAAAAACTAAACTTATTTACAGTCAGTTGTCTCCAGATAACTATGTATCACAGAAATGTGATTGAGAGTATCACAAATTTTATGATACTCACCATATTTATTCTTCTTTCATACTCATCTGTACTTATGCTTATTACCCTCATATATAAATCACTTTTTAAATTTCTATACAATGTTAAAATAATTTTTTACAAAGTATAAAATTTATTGAACTAGATATTTTGTTTACATAGCTCAAAAAACCTAGTTTGATTTTTTTTAATTTAAATATATCTTCAAGAGTTTCAAAATCCCATAACTTCACTAATTAACACGGGATAAACAAATCCCACCTATATGTTCTTATGTATTATTCAGTGACTCTTGACAAACATGCAGTGCTAAAGTTGCAGGTGTCTGATAATCTTGCTCTCAAGATTGTTTCATAGAATCTAATATTAACACTAGTCTCAGGAGACATGAGGTGCTTAGTAAATGATGACCAGGCTTGTACTCTCAAATCTCAAGTTTGCTCATAAGGTGTGCTTAGGGGAGTTCCCTGATGGCATACTGTTTAGGATTCCAGGCTTTCACTGCCGTGGCCCGGATTCAATCCCTGGTCAGGGAACTGAGATCCCGCAAGACGTGTGGTGTGGCCAAAAAAAAAAAAAAAGGTCTGCTTAAATAGGTACACAAAGAAATATCATATGTAAAAAGAAAGTTATAAATAAGATGAGTGTGTGACCTGGTTTGGTCAGGATTTTCCCAGGTTATACCAGTTATCCCAAGAAATATAATTAATAGCACACTTTTGTACTCTCAAAGGTGTCTGGTTTGTTTGGATGGTAAATCATATGATCACCCAAATTATGAGCTGGGACATAGGAAAAATTATGTAACTAGGCAACATGCCAACCACATCCAGCCTTAAAAAAGGTAAAAGGAAGGAAGCCCAAAGATCTGATCCTCCAACACGGTATATACCTTAATGAAACTGGCCGTATCTATAATCACATTAAATTTAAATTTAAACACCCCAGTGAAAAGGCAGAGACTGCCATACTAGACAAAAAACAAGACCCAGCTATATGTTGCTTATAAGGAACCCAATTTAAATATAAAGATAAAAGGGGCTAAAAGTAAAAGGGTGAAAAAAGACATAGTAAGCTAACAATTTTTAAAATCTGGAGTGACTATACTAATATTAGACAAAGTTGATTTTATAACAAAAATATTAAGAAGCTCATTTCATAATGACAAGCAAGTAATTCAAATGACATAATAATCCCCCAAATTTAGGCACCTAATAGCAGAGCTCAAAATACATGAAACAAAAACTGACAGAACTACAAGGAGAAACAGACAAATCCACCATTAAATCACATATTTCAATAACCTATCTCAATAATCGATAGTACAAGTAGAAAATCAGTAAGAATATAGAAGACTTAATACTAGCAGTCAGCTGTTTTAAGTCCATAGAACACTTCACCCAACAGCAGCAAAATATACATTTGTTGCAAGTGCACACAGAAACACATCCCAGTCCATAAAACATCACAAAAATTAAAGAGGATCAAGTCATACAATGTATATTATCTGAACACAATGGAAATTAGCAAACAGTAATAGAAATATATTAGGAAAACCCCCAAACATTTGGAAACTAAATAACACCCGGGCCAAAGAAGAAATCTAATGAGAAATTAGAAAGTTTTTTCATTTTAATGAAAATGAAAACACAACACATTGATCTATAGCATCAACACATTCACACTCAAAATCCCAGCAGTTTGGTTTTTTGCTTGTTTTTTTTTTTTTCAGAAATTGAGAAGATAAGTCTAAAATTGATGTAGAATTGTAAAGGATTTAAAATACCCAAAACAACTTTTAAAGAGAACAAAGTTGGAAGAATATACTATGTGATTTCAAGACTAATTATAAAGCTGTAGTTAACAACACAGTATGATATTCACATAGAGAGAGATAAATAGATCAACAGCATAGAATAAATTTCAGGCATAGCCCTACACATATACAGACAACTGATTTTTGTCAAAGGTACAAAGGCAATTCAGAGAAATAAGGATAGTCTTTCCAACAAATGGCGCAGGAACAATTGGTTACGGGGTGGGGGGGGGGGGTGTAGATTTCATGTTAATTATTCTTACTACAATAAGAAAAACAAAAACAAAAATAAATGCAAGTAGGGAAAGTGTAGGAACTTTATGGTTTAATTTTCTTCTTACGGAAGGAGAGGGAAATTAAAGGTCTTATTAAAGGTTGCTTTTATGAGCTGTGGAGAAAAAAATTACTTAATGCCTTTTAAATTGAGAAATTTGTAGCCTTGGGGCTAAGTTACCATGGGGTTATGTTACTATGATTTAGAGTCTAAAAGATATTAGAAATTTATTAATTAAAATAAATTAATTAAAGGAGGGTCTCCAAAACCCTCAACACCTCTTCAGCCGGAAGAAAGAACTCCAGTTCTTTACATATTTTTTGTATATATATATATATATATATATTTTTTATATATATATATTTTACATTGTAACCATCCATTTGAGATTTCCTTTAATAAAGTTTCTGCTACTAAAATAATATTAGAAATCATTTCTTTATTCCATCATAACAATGCAAAATATTTTTTTTCATAAATAAATTTGAAACAAATTTTTTTTCTGTTTGTGGTCTAGATTGTGCATGTATACATGTGTGTGAGTGTGTGTGTTGAAAGAGAGAGTGAGTGCTTACATAAGAAAGACTCATAAATGCTTCAGCAAGAGAACACTCTTCCTGTGTTACTGAGTTGCTAGAAATCTACCTATTTGCAGATAAGCTCATCCATCTGGAAATGATGACATGAAAAGTTATAGTTTCCCTTATTTTGTTTCACTTAAAATCATTGTGACTATTAAATACTGTTTAGTTTAACAGGATATCTATATACAACTGCAACGTGGGGATTTTATATAACACAAAATATACATATTGGTCATTTTTCAAAAGCTTGAACACAGGCAAGTCTGACTCGAGAGCTCATGCTCTCCTCCAAGTTATCTTGTCACCTCAGTGGTATAAAACCCCAAACATTCACAAACTTGTAATTTTTATGGACATAAGTTCTGCCTATCATGTGGACTACAATTTTGGAACTTAAACTAACTTTCAAAACCGTAGTTTGCAAGCTTCTTTCTCTCTTGTCATTTTATTCTTGCTTACTTGTTAAGTATTTATTTAATGGACATAAAGTTTCTGAATATTATACAGTATATTCTTTCTAGAATATAACAACAGACAACCATTTCACTGAGAATTAGGTACAACAATGTGATTTGATAACCCCTTGAAATGACTTAAAAATTTATTCTTACCTGTATTACCAAGCTTCTTAACAAAGTTCAAAATGGAATTTTTTCTTTGGTTTTGTCTTTTATTGAACAAGGAATTTTCTCCAGCGACTGTGGATACCATGTGAAGGAAGGCACAATATAAAACATTAGTTAAAAGGAGACTTACAGTTGCAAAACCAACATTACTATTTTAGGAAGCATCAAAGATTCTGTAGGTATCTTCCAAATTCCTAATTTTACTTAATTAATTTCTAACAGTATCATAAGCCCTTCATTAGTTCAATCTGGCAACATTACAGTATCAAAAATGTCAAAATATTTAAGGTGTACAGATAACTGCATAACATGAGACTGTGAGCTACTTGAGGACAGAAATATTAACTGTTTTCATTTTCATATCTCCAGTAGTTGGCAAAATGTTAGGCCCAAAACATATAACACACTAATAGTTCTTTGAGTTATATTCCTAAATAAGCATCCAATTTTTCATTTTGATTTAGCAAGCAAATATCTATATGAATTTCCATAATAACACACAAGAATACAATTTTTTAAAACATTAAAGTTAAAATAAAAACATGTTAACTATTGAATTCTTAAATGAGATCATCTTATAACTTATTGGATGTGAAAAGTAAAAATCTCTTCATAAGAGAAAAAAATGTTTCCACTAACACTACAAGAATTACAAATGATGGAAGAAATTAATATTCACAGCAGCTCTCACATTATCACCACCTAAATTAGGTTTGAGCTCCACTGGCATCTTTGCAGTTTATTATTTATAAACCTAACGACCTCTGGACTTTTAATACATAAATATTTTTCTTTTTCTTCTTTTCAAGGCTAGACCATTTCTTTAAAATAAACTGCAAAATGAAACAGGTCATTCAGTTAAAGCATATATTACTGAGGTAAAACAAATTGGGCTTTTAGTACAGACATGGCAGGATAACTAATAATCTTAATGAGTGGAATGAAACAAAATGTTTAATTAACACCATATTACATAATGCATCGCTGAGGTAACCTTTGGCTTATAGGTTTGTTTTCTGGACCATAGAACAAAGTACACTAGTGCCATCTCCTGGCAAGTATAGTGATCCTGAAGAGGAGGTTTGAATTTCAAGAACGCTCCTTACTTAATATTTAGTAAATATTAAGTAGTAGTTCATATTTACTAAATGACAGGTGGAGAGGAGAGGAGAAGCCAATAGATTTTGCCTCCAGTGATAATAATTGTCATTTCTTAAATACACAAATAAGAGGATTAAATTTTTCACCTATATAAAGCAATTTTTTTAAACTTTTTTTAACCTTAACTTACATCATATATCATTGTAAATTTAATATTAAGAACTTACAGGGACATGTGTAAGTGGTCTCATGCTACAATATTAACTTCCTGGCTAAAGCCAGTAAAGATTCATGCCTTGTTAAAACCTTTCTTAAGTAATTTGTATAAATATTTAAATAGGACTGGTGGAAGAAGTTTTAGAATCTTGTACTGATGGTCTGATGTTCCTATACGTAGTTTTCCGTACACATTCAAAAAAAAAGTTTCCAATGGAAACAACTTGAGAGACTCATGTCTAATTTCTATTAGGTCATCATTGAGTTCTGCCATCACTCATGCTCAAATTCAGTCCATTTTTTCACATGTTTAATTCAATAAAAATATACAGAAATACATTTTGTTTTTCTATTTTAAGTTGTGAATGACTTTTGCTGTTCTCCCATGAAATTAATAATATTTTACAACCTTTTTCAAGAAATTATTTATTATTAATTATCAGTGTATATTTATTGATTTTCTTAGGGGAAGAGTTAATTGGGCATAAGAATTCATTTATATAAAATAAAAATTAATATGAAATTAGATCTTTAGGTTTTATTTGAAACTCCAGTTGTTTTTTATGTCTCAGAATATTTCAAATGTAATGGATTACACACACAAACACAAACTTACACGCAATACATAAGCTACATTAATTTACATATAAACTCTTAATATAAGGTTCTGTGTTTGACCCTCTTCTTTTCTCCATCTGCCCACTTCCTCTTAGCAATTTTATTTATCCTTAAGGTTTCAGTTAGCTCCTCTATGTGGATGACGCTAAAATCTCTACCTACAGCCATATCCTCTCCTCTGTGCTCTAAAGCCAACCCACAATTCAAACTTCCTACTAAGTATACCTGTATACATACTTGGTATATCTGCTAAATGAACCTATTCTATAAACACTTCAATCTAATAATATACAAATCTGAACATCCACCCCCATAAATATATTTCTTCTCTTATTCCATATTTCTGTTAATATCTGACCATCCTCCCAGCTAATTAGACTTGAAATTCTAGTAAACCTCATATATAATCTCCCACATCAGATATGCACACATGCTTGCATGCTCAAGAACACACATACACACTCACAGACCCCTTTCCACTTTCACTGTCATTTCCCAAATGAAACCCTGATTAATTCTCACCTACCCACGTCAAGTAATCAGCCTCATGGCTAATAAGTCTCTAGTCTCTCCTCACTTAATAGCTTCCTAACTCTTACTGTCATTTTAATCATCCAAGAGAGCATTACCTCAGAGCATCTTAAGCAAAACACTAGCTCAATGTGTTAAGTAAATAAAAGCCTGGCCAAATAAGTTAGGAAAGAACTAGATTTTTAAAAATTTAAACAATTTATTTAAACCAACAGACAAAAAACCAGTTCACCCATTTCTCTCACCCCTCATCCCTGCCTCTGGCAACCTCCAATCTGTTCTTTGTATCTATAAGCTTCTTTTTTTTTTTTAAGATTATATATGTAAGTGAAATCATATGGTATATGATTTATGGTATCATAAATCATATGGTATATGGTCTGACTTATTTCACTTAGCATAATGTGAAATAAGATGTCCACCCATGTTGTAGCAAATAGCAAGATTTCCTTCTTTTTGATGACTGAATAATATTCTAATATAGATAGATAGATAGATAGATAGATAGATAGATAGATAGATAGATAGATGATAGATAGAAGGAAAGAAATGTAGATCATATTTACTTTACCCATTCATCCACCAGTGGACACTTAGATTGTTTCTGTGTCTTGGCTCTTGTAAATAATGCTCCAGTGAACATGGAGGTGCACGTATCTTTTTGAGTTAGTGTTTTCATTTCCTTCAGGAGTTGATTGCAGTATTATATGATAGTTCTACCGATATTTTTAATTTTTTTAAGAGCCTCCATATCGTTTTCCATAGTGACTGCACCAATGTACATTCCCAACAACAGTGCATAAGGGTTCCCGTTTCTCCATACCCTTGCCAACACTTATCTCATATCTTTTTCATAATAGCCATTCTGACAGATGTAAAGTGATATCTCATTGTGGCTTTAATTTGCATTTCCCTGATGATTAGTGATGTTGAGCATCTTTTCATATACTTTTTGGCCATCTGTATGTCTTCTTTTGGGAAATGTCTATTCAGATCTCCTACCCAATTTTATATTTGTTTTTTGATATTGAGTAGTATGAGTTTTTATATATATTGGATATTAGCCCCTTATCAGATATATGATCAAAAATGTTTTCTCCCTTTCAATAGGTTGTCTTTTCACTTTGTTGATGGTTTCCTTTGCTGTGCAGAAGCTTTTTAGTACAGTGTAGTTCCATCTATTTATTTTTGCTTTTGTTACTTTTGCTTTTGGTGCTAATTCAAAAAATTATTGCCAAGACCTATGTCAAGGAGCTTACTGACTATGTTTTCTTCTAGGACTTCTATGGTTTCAGGTTTTACGTCCAAGTCTCTAATCCATTTTGAGTTTATCTTTATGCATGATGTGAGATAGTGGGCAAGTTTTATTCTTTTGCATAGTGCTGTCCAATTTTCTCAACACCATTTATTGAAGAAGATTATCCTTTCCCCATTATACACATGGGTTTATTTCTGGGCTCTCAATTCTGTTTCATTGATCTATGTGTCTGTTCTAATTACTAATGCTTTGTAGTATAGTTTGAAATCAGGGAACATGATACCTCCAGCTTTGTTCTTCTTTTTCAAGATTGCTTTGGCTATTCAGGATCTTCTGTGGTTCCATACAAATTTTAGGATTATTTGTTCTGTTCCTTTGAAAAATGCCCTTTGAATTTTGATAAAGATTGCATTGAATTTGTAGATTGTTTTTGGTAATATAGACATTTTTAAAATATTGATTCTTCCAATGCATGAGCATGGTATATCTTTCCATTTATGTGTGTCTTCTTTGATTTGTTTTATTAATGTCTCATAGTGTTCAATAGTCTTCAATACACGGGTCACCTCCTTATCTAAATTTATTCCTAGTTGTTTTATTCTTTTGATGCAATTGTAAATGGGATGGTTTTCTTTCTTTTTGATCTTTTTTATTAGTATATGGAAACACAACAGATTTTTGTGTATTGATTTTGTGTCCTACAACTTTACTGAATCTGTTTACTGTTCTAACAATTTTTTTGATGGAACCTTTAGGGTTTCCTATATATAATGTCACCTGCATATAGTGACAGTTTTCTTCTTCCTTTCCAGTTTGGATGCCTTTTATTTCTTTTTTGTAACTGATTGCTCTGGCCAGGACTTCCAATACTATGTGGAATAAAAGTGGCAAATGTGGGCATCCTTGTCTTGTTCCTGATCTTAGAGGAAAGGCTTTCAGCATTTCACTGTTGAGTATGATGTTAGCCGTGGGTTCGTCATACCTGGTCTTTATTACATGAGGTGTGTTCCTTCTATATCTACTTTGTTGAGAATTTTTATAATAAATGGATGTTGAATTTTGTCAAATGCCTTTTCTGCACCTATTGAGCAGATCATATGATTTTTATCCTTCATTTTGTTAATGTGATGTAGCACGTTGATTGATTTGAGGATGTTGAACCATCCTTTCCTCTCTAGAATAAATTGCACTTGATCATGGTGTATGATCCTTTTAATGTGTTGCTGAATTCAGTTCGCTAATATTTTGTTAAGGAATTTTGAATTTATGTTCATTTATGTGATTGAATTTTGAATTTATGTTCATTTATGTGATTTTCTTTTCTTGTTGCATCTTTGGTTTTGGTATCAGGGTAATGTTGGCCTCATAAAGAGTTCCCTCCTGTTCTATTTTTGGGAGAGTTTGAGAAGGATTTGTATTAATTTTTGAATGTGTGATAGAATTCACCAGTGAAGCTGTCTGGTCCTGGACTTTTGTTTGTTAAGAGGTTTTCCATTGCTAGATTTTTTTTTTTTAAAGTAAATGATATATTTACTATATAGCCTTAAATATACTAATGTGAGTGTGAGTTTCCAACGGGGGAAATACTATGTAATTTTTCCTTCTCTTACTTGGACTTTGAATTTGTTTATGTAAGACCATATTCCGTAGAAGATACTTTGGAAAATATTGCTATAGAGCATCATTGTGATAACTCTCCTCTGCTCAAAAATGGAATGATAAAGAGAGTACACTCCAGAGAGGTGCTGTGCAGTGTGCTAGCCACTAGCCAAGTGTGACTATTTAAGTTAAAATTAATCAACATTAAATGAAATTTAAAAATTCAGTCTCTCAGTCACACTAGTCACCTCACAAGTGTTCAGCAGCCACATGGGGCTAGTGGTTACCATATTGAACAGCAATGATCCAGAGTAAGACTGACTGGATTCAATTGTTTAGTAGCTGTTTGACCTGGGACAAGTTACTAAACTACTCAGAATCTCTATTTTCTCATTTACAAACTGAGGAAAATTATAGAATCAACTCACAGAATTGTTGTGAGAATTACATGAGCTAATACGTGGCAAGTGCTCAGAAAAGGAACTGGCATATAGTAATAATTCAGTCAATTTTAAGTAATATTATCCATTAGCATTATTATAATTGTTCTTCATCACCTACTTCTTAATCTGTTATTCAAATCTTTTTGATCTGTCCCCACTTGCCTTTTAGCCTTTCTTTCTGCTCTTTCCTTACATCCAGATTGGTTTCTAATCAACCTCACAGGTCCCAATATATATCCCATAGTTTGCAGGCTCTGCACCTTTGCTAAATTTCTCCTTTGTTGGAAATGCTCTCTCCAACTCCTATCAGTACCACATCTAAATTCTATTTATTCTTTAAAATCAAGATCAAATTCCACCTTCACCACAAAGCAAAAAATAAACTCTCTTGCCCCTGACTCTCATGGCTTGCTCTACAAATCTGTTTTTTTGGAAAATCCAATCTTCTTTAATAATTCTGTGTGTATATGTCTTATTTCTTCTAAATATATTTTCCTATTGATCATGGTACATTTTAAACCCTGTGAAGGTCATAAATAAACATGCCCTAATAAATGAATAAATCATATTTCAGTATAAAGACTTCAATTTTTCACGGGTTAGCCCCTACCCCTACTAAGTGACATACTAAGCACCCTACTAGTGCTGTTTGCAACTATACCTTCTATGATACTCAGTATTTTATATGGTCCACTAGTCACTGTTTCAGTATACATGTGAATGCTAAAGAGAAAATTAATTTTCCTAATGAGAAAAAAATGATATCATAATACATTATTGGATCAATGGAATATTAAAATCCAACAAAACCACAGGTGTTAATATAAATAGATGTTTTACTTGGGAAAATTATTTTAAACCCTTAT
The DNA here is from genome assembly GCF_028564815.1 of Eubalaena glacialis. Classification (NCBI taxonomy): domain Eukaryota; kingdom Metazoa; phylum Chordata; class Mammalia; order Artiodactyla; family Balaenidae; genus Eubalaena; species Eubalaena glacialis. The sequence goes on along the minus strand of NC_083723.1, from coordinate 96,836,652 downwards.
TTTCAAATGATTGATTTCTAGCTACATATGTCCTGAAATAGAAACAAAATTAAGAGCAATATTCTTTTTTTGATATAAATTATCACTGAAATTTTATCATTGGACATTGTGCCTGCTTTGAATGCTGACCATCAAATGACAGAGGGAAAAGGACAAGAATGTATCCATCCTGAATGAGCAGGGAATGTGGTTTTGTGAATGTATTATAAAACACTTTCTAAAACGTGTATGCAATAGTTAAAAGTACTTTGGGGCATGAATAACTCAGCAATATTTATAGATACAGTGTTTACACTGGACAAGTCAAATGGTATATTCAGTGTACCAGCAACTTTTCTTCCATTGTTAGATGTAAGGAATAGGAATTTTCAGCCTATTCTAGAATGCCTTCAACATTTGTCAATGGAAAAAAATTCTGTCTCCAAGAAGGTTTTAAAGATCTCTTGAGGGCAAAGCCCCAACTATATCTCCACTGTGACAGTGACACATAGTAGGAGCTCAATCATCGATTACAAAAATGTTAATAATGGTACTAATTTCTAATGTGAATACATTTCCACTATTTACAGCAGCTTTCATTTTAAATTTTTTTACTAGAAAGCTTAACAATTCAAAACCATTTAGATATTTCATCAACATATGTATTAAATTCAGTAGGGAAATGAGTAAATAAAATGTATCCTAGACATGATATTATCAAAAGAAAGGATAGAAGGATGAGCATTTATTTGAGTTACTAAGGTGCATAATTTCCAAAGCAAATTTATTTGGTAGGACCTTAATTGAACTATTAATCATTTACTCCTTAATGCCAAATAGTTTAATCAAAAAACATCCTTCATATTGTCTTCTGTTCCATTAAAGCTAGTTGTTAGAAGTAAAACAGATATTTCTATGAGTTGGGTTGAAATATATACCAAGCCTTGCCCTAAACAAAATTGTAACGTTAAATTGACACCTTTCAGATTTCCTAATGCTAGTGGTCCTCAGCCATTGGAAACACCAACATCATAGTGAGCACAATCAAAATCTGTGTTCAATTTTTAAAAAAAAATCTCTAATCTTTCACTGATTATCTCTATTGGGTGAGCTTAATTCAAAAGACTTAGACAATAGCCTTTGAAAATTGTGAATCACTGTGTTGTACACCTGAAATTTATATAATACTGTACATCAACTGTGCCTCAATTAGAAAAAGAAGATTTAGACAAAATACATCTTTAGCTAGCATTAATTACAAGAGAAATATAAGGAGAAAGAGACATGTAAATATTACACATATAAGAAATATTAATTTATCATTATTTTAATATAAAAAAGAACATGTTCAAATATTTGTGGTATTTTTTAAGCATAGAGTAGAGAGAATAATATAAAACACCTATTGATCTATCTCACTTATTTTTCCATATTTGCCTCAAGTCATTTTAAAATCATCCTTGGATAACAATCTCTGATCCCATTCTAATCATTCTTTCTCCCCCCAAAAAATGGTATAAATTTTGTATTTATTATTCCAATACATGCTTCCATACTTTACTAATTATGTATGTACACATGAAAATATATATTTTATTTATTTTTAAATTTTATATGAATGTCCTTATACTTAAGATGTCCTTCTGCAAAACTCCTTTTTCTATCAATATTAATTTTGTAAGTATTTTTTGTTCATTGAAACTATGGTATTTGTGGATAAATGTACTGCACATTGCATGAACACACCACAATTTATATTAATTGTTCTCTAGTTAATGAACATTGAGGTGCCTTTCAATTTTCAACTATTACAAAATGCTGCACTGATCAATTTTAAACATAAAGCCTTGTTTATATTGGCAACATTTTGTCTATGGAAATAGAATTCCTGGCCAAAGAATATGCATGTCTTTAACTTTACCAGTATTTACGAATTGTTCTTCTAATGTTTGCACTAATAGGAGTTCCACTAAAAGTTTGTGACAGCTCTGATTGCTTTATATTTTCAATAAAAATTAATATGGTCATACATTTTAGTTTTTGACAAATGGATGGTTATAAATTATAATCATAAGTTTTAATTTGCATTTTCCTGATTGCTAATGAGGTTAAGAATCATTTCATATGTTTGTGGGGGGAATATTTGGTTTTCCTCTATTGTATATCAATTATTAATATTATTTGCCTATTTGGTGATTGCGTTATTGACTTCTAAGATTAATTACATCTGCATACTAATTTATGTTTTTTTCAAAACAACGTATTCAATCTTCCATTTGTCTTTTCACTTTTTAATAGATTTTTAGTGCACAGTTGTTTTTTTTGTTGTTGTTTATAAGTTTATTTATTTATTTATTTATTTTTGGCTGTGTTGGGTCTTCGTTTCTGTGCAAGGGCTTTCTCCAGTTGCGGCGAGCGGGGGCCACTCTTCATCGCGGTGCGCGGGCCTCTCACTGTCGCGGCCTCTCCCGTTGCAGAGCACAGGCTCCAGACGCACAGGCTCAGTAGTTGTGGCTCACGGGCCTAGCCGCTCCGTGGCATGTGGGATCTTCCCGGACTGGGGCACGAACCCGTGTCCCCTGCATTGGCAGGCAGCTTCCTAACCACTGCGCAACCAGGGAAGCCCAGTGCACAGTTTTTAATTGTATTTTTTAAATAATACGTCAGCTTCCTTAAACGCAATTAGTTCTGAGAACACTTGTAAGAATGAGTATCTGACCTTCAGTACCTGAGAACTTGTATCCAGAGATTGAACACTTCACAAGGTAAATGCAACCATATGCACTAAGGTGATGAAGAGCCAGGCTTCTTCAGACAACACATGCCTCAGCCTCATCACGGGTATTCTTCCTATGCCTGCATGTTCTCTTCAACCCAGAATGGCCTTCATTCAGCCAGCTGCAAACCAAGCCTGTCCGTCAAGATACAGTTTAAAGATAACTTTATTAAAAGAGCGTACCTCATTGTCAAATTCAGAATTAACCATGTGACTCAGTATAGCCTTGACATTTTATGTATACATCAATCTCTCCATTTTACTTGTAACTTGCTTAAGTTAAGAACTGTACCATATTCAATTTCTTTGGTCCTACAGAATCTTGAAGCATGACTTACAGATAACAATGATTTCATAAATACATGTTGAATCAATGAGAAATATTCAAGGTCCTCTACTGAGCCTTGACTCATAACAGTGTTATAGAGTAACCTGAGATCAAGTTTTTTCTCTTCAAAACATGAAGTGTTCTCACCAGTCAAAAAGAAAAAAGTGAACACACAATATGCAAAGATCACAAATAGGTAATTCATACATATACAAAAGCAATAAAAAGTCCTGTAACATATGAACCTTAATTAAATTGAATTAAATTAAATTAGTGAAGTACCATTTTTTACCAACACATTGACAAAGATTTTAAAGATACTTAATACCTTATGTTAGGGAAAGTGAGGGAAACAAGTACACATATGAGATGGTATTCAGATATACTGCTGGTAAGAATTTAACTGATGTGATCTTTTTGGAAGGAAATTTGGTAATATGTATGAAAACTTTACAATATATATACCTAATAATTCTACTTCTTGGAATTTATATAGTGAAATAACCAGAGATGTGGGAAAAAGTATATGTTCATGGATATTTAACAGAGCAATCTGTATTCCCTTCTTTATTTTCTTTTAACATTGTAGCATGAACACTTTCTATTCCTATAAAAATCCCTCAAATATATTTTAATGGCTGTATAATAGTCCATTATATTGGTGTACTATAATTTATTTAGTATCATTTTAATATTAAACATTCAAGTTATTTCCACATTTTCATTATTATAAATAATGCTGCAACAAATATCATTCTCTGCATATTTCTTTAAAATAAGGTCCACTTGGATAAAGGGGTAAGAATATTTAGGCAATTAATAAACATTGACGAATTGCTTTCTAATTACCTTTGACTGTTCCAGTCTAAACTCCTACCAGCAGCACATATGAAAACATCTCTGCGTGAGCTCCTCAGTGGTGAGTGTTAAAGTTTTAAATCATTTTTTGATTTAATAGAAGAAAAAAAATGGTTCACTATTACTGCTATGTTTTTTATTCTTTTATTACATTTAAGGTTAAACTTTTTGTATATTTATTTCAAATTTTATAATTTGTCTTTACTTTTAGTTATCCTTGTTTTGGTCCTTAGCGGTTTCCTTCATGATTTGTATTAACTGTATATATCAAGAATATTACCTTTTTGATGTACATGGGATTTATAATTTTATGTATTCAGATATACACTTTTCTCTTTGAGATACATATTAATTATTATACGTTTAGAAAATACTTATCTAGAGATTAAACAAATATTCATCTATGTAGATTTGTTAAATTGTTTACATTTATACTTTAGTTCACCTGGAATTTCCTTGGAGTATACTCTCATGTGGAAGTAGGGTCCCAAATAATTTCCTAATTTTTCCAATGTCATTTGCTTAACAAAAACAACAACAAAAAGAAACCCTTCCATTCTATGTAAGATATGAGTCTTCCTCCATTCTGAATTAATTTCCTATACAAATTTAAGTCAGCTGCTAGATTATCTATTTGGTTCTATTGTTTTGACTATCCTTAAACCATTTCAACACTGTTTTCATAATTTTGTGTTTGTTATTTATTTTGTAGTATCTGTTAAAGCAAATTCCCTGTCATTACACCTTAAAGATTGACTATACAAATGGACAAGGGCCAGATCATATATGACAAGAAAATTCTAATTGACAAACTCCTGAACTACCAGCCTGGGGAGGGAACCCACAACAGAGAACGTCAAACCAGTCAATCACTTAAGAGGGCCCTCTTCTAGCTAGCCCACCTCCAGCTTTCCCCTGCCAACAGCCTCCAATCAGAGTATGCCTGAAGCCTTACCTTTCTTTCTAAAGTTTTCCCTCTCTCCTGCTTGCCTCTGGGTCCCTGCCAAACACAAGTGGTTGTGGCTGACTCCCTTTCTGTAGCAAGTGCTGAATAAATTGCCTCTGTTCCCATTTGGGTTTCTTCATATATTTCTACACATCTCTTTTTCAAAGTTTCCATAGCATTAATATCTCTTAATTAATATCTCTTAATTCTCGGAGAATTACTTTTGAGCCTGCCCTTATTTTTCTTTTAAGAATGAATATTAACCTTAAACACCAAGGAATTCCCAGGTGCTGTTTTTAAGTATGAGACTATAATTTTTCCCCAGGGATCAATCTTTAAGTCAAGAAGCCACTTGGGCCTGAAAGACTTGTTTAGAGAGGTTATAATGAATGGTGTCTGAAGCTCTACCAGAGGCTTGTTGCTCTTGTATTGAGTACAAGTTATTGGACATGGAAGGAGCCTCTATTATAATAATGCTGTGCATTCCATTAAAATATATAAACTTGTAAGATTAAAGAGAGATTTTCTAGTACAGCAAAATGCTGAGGGCCAAGAAAGACCCAACATGTACAGTAAGTTATATTACCAACTACAACCTTTAGTAGTCTTCAGTGAAACCCTTGAAGAGTTGATCTTGCTGGAGGTCTGGAAGGATGTGGAATCTTCACAAACTGAGATATGTCAAAGACTTAGACTAAGACTAGATTCTGCTTCCTGGAATAGATATGACCGACCTGCCTTGGGAGCAAAGGTGGGGTAGGGAGAGACATATGAGGATGCTGCGGGATGGGGGCAATGAGGGAAGCTGAACTCCCTGTCCTCACATAAGCACAAAGAGGAAAAAGGACTCAGGTACCAAGGGTAAAAGGCATTCTAACCTAAGGCCCAAAAGATGAAGAACTAAGCTGAACATTAATCAGATTTTGTTTTGTGATTTTTAAAAATTTAGCTGAAGTTAACTGTAAAAATAAACCCAGATGATCTGTATGATAGTTTTTAGAAGGTACCTTGAGCTAACTTGCAGAATCCTTTTGTTTGTTTGTTTTCTGACTTTAATGCTTAGAATGAGTCATATATAGCTTAGAGTAAAAAGTGTGTGTAACACACTTTTGGAACATACAATAAATTGAATCTTTTTTATTATTATTTATCAAGACAAACTATTATTAGATCAAATAAAAGTTATTGATTTCCTCTTTGACAAAGGTGTTATAAATCCTGAGATTGTACTAAATTGTATAGGTTACAAAGTACTTCTTTGAGGAAAATAACTGCATATTTGTTTCCTTTGCAGAGTCTAATTTTTAGAAAAAGTCACTTAGGCAGCAGGAAGCAATGCTAGAGACTACACAACCGAGCAAAATTATAGAAAATGTCAGATCCCACAGGGTTTAAGGAGGCAGAGGTGGCTGGAAGACACAGGGCAGAGTTCCACAGAGAGAAGAGAGCTATGCAGATCCCCAGTCATCTACATAGGGATCACCCTGAGCGTTAGCTGTAACAACAGGGCATGCATAGAGTGAAACTCCCAGGGCTGGGCAAAAAAGTCAGGGGAGTTGTAAAGTGAACAATCCCCAGATGTCCTATCTCTGGCCACCCAGAATGGAGAATCTTCATTTATTCTCCAGGACACTCAAACATTCATCAGAATCACTGTAATCAGGAAGAACAAATCTGACTCCAGTTTAAATCTGTTTTTTACTTCAACCTTTGTATTCTGTTTCTTTTACTTTAACCTTTGTATTCTATTGCTTTTGCTTCGAGTTAAGAATTTTGCCTACAGCCTGAAATACACAGGATAACCCATTTTCAAGGCTCTGACCTTTAAGGGTATAATACTTTTCCATGCATATAGAGATAAAAAGTTGCAGAACAAAGAAGAACATTTGTCTTGTTGGAGGTTTACAGGAACATCATTACCTGACATAGGTGGACAGATGCAGAAACAGGGGATCCTACACCAAGAAGTTTGCAATGACCAACCACGCCCCTCCCTCAGCTTCCTTTCAATAAAAATTTTTTTAAAAAAATTGCTTTGTTGAAACCTTTCGGACAGTTTGGGTTTTTGGAGCACGAGCCCCCATCTCTTTGAATGGCCCTGCAATTAACTTTTCTCTGCTCCAAACTCCAATGTTTCAGTATTGTTTGGCTTCTCTGTGCATCGGGCACACGAACTTGTTTTCAGTAGCATCCCCAGAAGGACCAGGAACAGTTATTATATATACATACATATATGTATGTATATATTTACTTGTGTGTCTATATGTGTATGTGTGTATATATATATATGAAGAGAGAAAGAGAGAAAGCAGTTACCTACTTTATAATCTAACCTCCAAAAAAATGGTTTTCTCTAGATTGCTGAAATTCCCCCTGGATTGCTATTCATACCACTGTTGTGTTTATAGATTTCTTCTTTCAAACAAAAACACTCCTGGGACATACTTTTAAACCATTAACAACTTGGCTTGGATGAGCTTTTAAGATCACTGAAGAAGGACCCTCTTGAGAGGCTGGATAGAGCTCAGTATTTAACCCTGACAATCAGGAAGTACCAATTCTCCTGGCTCCAGGCTACCCCTCCAACCAAGGGCACAGTTTTAGCTCTGTAAGTGTGATTAGATTACACTTAGTACTAATGAAGAGACTAAGAATTGCAAAGTGCCACATAACCAATTTCCAATTTCTAAAAGGAGTTTTAACAGCATGTAGTCATTAAGTTTTTATAATTGTTAAATTTGTTGAAAAGTGAATGAGCCAGATCATGACCATTTTTTATGTCTGCATGTCAGACTGATGGATTCTGAAACAGAACTAACCATTTTCTTGATTTCCTCCTAATCAGGATATTTACTTTCTCGTACTTTCTCAAGTATTTGAAGTATTTATTCTGATGGAAAAATTCTCTCAGACTAGAAATCGATAACAGTTAATTCTATAAGAAGATAAGATAGTAGTTATCCTGCAGCTAATCAGATTTAAAAGTGGTGGCCCCAGCATGGTATTTTTTTATCTGCTTTCTAAAAATTAACCCCAGGCTGCTTTTATCCTTAGGAAACCTGCAATACATGAGCCCACCATCACTCTCCCAGGGAACTTTTCCAGGAGAGTAAAGCAGCTCTAGCTGATTTTAACAGCTCTCAGATATTCAGAAAGGACTGTTTTTCACAGGTTAGTCTGACTTCTGCCCTGACAGTAAGAAAATCAGACTAAATTTATGCCAAATTTTTAAAATAACTTTGATGAGAAACATTTCCACCAACAGCAGTCTGGTTGTTAGTCTTTGGCCAGTTTCCTCATAGATAAATATCAGCATAGTATTAAGAAAACTAAATTTGCGAACAATTTAGTAATTTTTGCCCATTGACAATTCTCATCTATTTGGAAAATTATCCCTAGATTATAGGACTGAGGATGCTATA